>NW_028225264.1:0-600000 GCF_052327205.1 Somniosus microcephalus
GACGCACACGTGATGACAGACAGACAGACAGAAGGACAGACAGACAGAAGGACAGACGGACAGAAGGACAGACAGATCGACCGCTTTATATATATAGATAAGAAATATGAGCAGGAGTAGGCCAATCGGCTCCTCGAGCCTGCTCCACCATTCAATAAGATCATGGCTGATCTGATCCTAACCGCCAATCTACTATCACAGAACCATCTCCTGAATCTAACAGAATTAGACACACGAAATAGGAGCAGGATCAGGCTACACGGCCCCTGGGCCCGCTCCGCTACCCACAGGGCCATGTCCGATCCGAACCTAGACTCATGTCCAAATTCCTGCCCGCTCCCCGTAACCCTTAATTTCCTTTACTTCTAGGAAACTGTCTATTTCTGTTTTAAATTTATGTAATAATGTAGCTTCTACAGCTTTTTGGGGCAGCATATTCCATGGACCTACCACCCTCTGAGAGAAGTAGTTCCTCCTTATCTCAGTTTTGAAAGAGCAGCCCCTTATTCTAAGACTATGCCCCCTAGTTCTAGTTTCACCCATCATCAGGAACAACCTCCCCGCATCCACCCGATCCAACCCCTTCACAATCTTATATGTTTCAATAAGATCGCCTCTCATTCTTCTGAACTCCAATGAGTAGAGTCCCAATCTACTCAACCTCTCCTCATATGTCCATCCCCTCATCCCCGGGATTAACCGAGTGAACCTTCTTTGTACTGACTCGAGAGCAAGTATGTCTTTTCTTAAGTATGGACACCAAAACTGTATGCAGTATTCCAGGTGCGGTCTCACCAATACCTTGTACAACTGAAGCAATACCTCCCTATTTTTATATTCTATCCCCCTAGCAATGAAAGCCAACATTCCATTGGCCTTCTTAATTACTTGCTGCACCTACATACTAATCTTTTGAGTTTCGTGCACCAGGACCCCCAGATGCCTTTGTACTTCAGTACTTTCCAGTTTCTTGCCATTAAGATAATAACTTGCTCTACAATTTTTCCTGCCAAAGTGCATAACCTCACACTTTCCAGTATTGTATTCCATCTGCCAAATCTCTGCCCACTTACTTAGCCTGTCTATGTCCCCTTGCAGGTTTTTTATGTCCTCCTCACTCAGTACTTTCCCTCCCATCTTAGTATCATCTGCAAACTTTGATATGTTACACTCGGTCCCCTCCTCCAAATCGTTAATATAGATTGTAAAGAGTTGGGGACCCAGCAATGACCCCTGCGGAACACCACTAGTTACTGATTGCCAGTCTGAGAATGAACCATTTATCCCAACTCTCTGCCTTCTGTTAGATAGCCAATCCTTTATCCATGCCAGAATATTACCCCCAATCCCGTGATTTTTTACCTTAAGCAATAATCTTTTGTGTGGCACCTTGTCAAATGCCATTTGGAAGTCTAAATACACTATGTCCACTGGTTCCCCTTTATCCACCCTATATGTTACTTCCTCAAAGAACTCCAGCAAATTTGTCAAACATGACTGCCCCTTCATAAAACCATGCTGACTTTGTCCTATTAAATTATGATTATCCATATGTCCTGTTACTGTCTCCTTAATAATGGACTCCAAAATTTTACCTACCACAGATGTTAGGCTAACCGGTCTATAGTTTCCAACCTTCTGTCTACTGCCCTTTTTAAATAACGGTGTTTCATTAGCAGTTTTCCAGTCTGCCGGGACCTTTGCTGAGTCCAGGGAGTTTTGGAAAATTATTACCAATGCATCCACAATCCCTACTGCCACTTCCCTCAAGATCCTAGGATGTAAGCCATCAGGTCCAGGTGATTTATCCGCCTTGAGTCCCATTATTTTACCGAGTACCACTTCCTTAGTGATTTTGATCATGTTTCGCTCCTCCCCCCCTATAGACCCCTGTTTGTCCAGTGTTGGGATATTCTTAGTGTCCTCTACTGTAAAGACTGATACAAAATATTCATTCAGTGTTTTTTGCATCTCCATATTTCCCACTATTAATTTCCCGGTCCCATCCTCTAAGGGACCAACATTAACTTTAGCCACCCTTTTTCTTTTTATATAACTATAAAAACTCTTTCTATCTGTTTTTATATTTTTTGCTAATTTACTTTCATAATCTATCTTCCCTTTCTTAATCAATCTTTTTGTTATTTTTTGCTGTCTTTTAAAGTTTTCCCAATCCTCTATCCTCCCACTAGATTTGGCTACCATATATGCCCTTGTTTTTAGTCGAATACGATCCTTAATTTCTTTACTTAGCCACGGATGGCTGTCTTTTCTTTTACACCCTTTTCTTCTCAGTGGAATATATATTTTTTGGAAGTTGTAAAATAACTCCTTAAAGTACACCACTGATCATGTATCGTCTTACCCTTTAATCTATTTTCCCAATCCACTCTACTCAATTCCGCTCTCATACCTTCATAGTCTCCTTTTTTCAAGCTTAGCATGCTTGTTTGAGATCCAACCTTCTCACCCTCTAATTGAATATGGAATTCAACCATGTTATGATCACTCATTCCAAGGGGATCCTTTACTAGGACATTTTTAATTAATCCTGTCTCATTACACAGGACCAGATCTAAAGTTGCTTGCCCCCTGGTCGGTTCAGTTACATATTGCTCAAGAAACCCATCCCTAATGCACTCAATGAACTCATCCTCAAGACAGCCCTGCCCAATTTGATTTGACCAATTAATATGATAGTTAAAATCCCCCATAATTATAGATGTTCCCTTATTAAAAGCCTCAACTATTTCCTGATTGATACTCCGTCCAACAGAGTTGCAACTGTTCGGAGGCCTATAGACTACGCCCACTAGTGTTTTTTTCCCCTTATTATTCCTTACCTCCACCCAAACTGTTTCATTATCCTGATCTTTTGACCCAATATCATTTCTCTGTATTACAGTGATTCCTTCCTTTATTAACATAGCCACCCCACCTCCCCTTCCTTCCTGCCTGTCCTTCCTGATCGTTAAATAACCTGGTATGTTTAATTCCCAGGCATTGTCACCCTGCAGCCATGTTTCTGTAATGGCCACAAGATCATACCCATATGTAGTTATTTTTGCCATTAACTCGTCTATTTTGTTACGAATGCTACGTGCATTCAGATAGAGAACTTTCAATTATGTTTTGTGACACTTAGTTCCTGCTTTTGCCCTTTTTATTACTTTACCTTTTACTCCATACCTTCTGCCCCTTCCTGAAATGCTCTGGTTTTTAATTTCCCCACTGCTACCTAAGTCTATGACCTTCTCTGTTGTCATTTTTATTATTTGCTCTCTAGGAACCTCCCCCCCACTAGTTAGTTTAAAGCCCTCTCTACAGCCCTAGTTATATGATCCGCCAGGACTCTAGTCCCAGCACTGGCCAAGTGAAGCCCATTCCAACGGAACAGCTCCCTGCTGCCCCAGTACTGGTGCCAGTGTGCCAGGAAGCAAAACCCATTTCTCCCACACCAGTCTTTGAGCCACGCATTTAACTCTCTAATTTTATTTGTCCTAGCCAAATTCGCTTGTGGCTCAGGTAATAATCCAGAGATTATTACCCTTGAGGTTCTGTTTTTTAATTTGACACCTAGCTGCTCATACTCCTTTAACAGAACCGGCTTCCTAGTCCTATCTATGTTGTTTGTACCAACATGGACCCCACGACAACTGGATCCACCCCCTCCCACTGCAAGTTTCTTTCCAGCCCAGAGTAGATGTTCTTAACCCTGGCACCGGGTAGGCAACACAGCCTCCGGGACTCTCGCTCTCGGCTGCAGAGAACTCTATCTATCCCCCTAATAATACTATCCCCTACCACGACAACATTTCTATTTACTCCCCCCTCTTGAATGGCCCCCCATTCCACGGTGCTGTGGCCAGGTTGCTCATCCTCCCTGCAGTCCCTGCTCCTGTCCCCACAGGGAGTAAGAACCTCGAACCTGTTGGACAAGAGCAAGGGCTGCGGCTCCTCCAGCTCTACCTCCTGGATCCCCGTACCTGCCTCACTCGTAGTCACACCGTCCTGTCCCTGATCATGGGCTACATCTGAATTAATTAACTTCATAGGTGTGACCACCTCCTGATACACAGAGTCCAGGTACTTCTCCCCCTCCCTGATGTGTCGCAGTGTCTGAAGCTCAGACTCCAGCTCATCAACACGGAGCTGGAGTTCCTGTAGCAGCAGACACTTGTCACAGACGTAATCACCGTGAGCCTCAATGGGGTTCACCGGCTCCCACATCTCGCAACAGTAACACATCACGTGCTCCATTCTATGTAATTAATTACATTTTTATTGTTAGTTATGGACACCCTCTGCCCGATTTTAGATGCTAGTATCCCCTTTAATTAATTGGATTTAAATTAAATCAATCCCTCTAGTTACACCAGTTAAATGGATTACCAACAGTCACTCTGCACCAGAAAGGCCTTATTAACTGCAACCCACAGAGTTAAAGTTTGAAAAGAGCACCTAACACCCCACTTACCCTAACTCACACTTCCCCAAACTCACAGCACTCTTTGATGACTCACACTCAGTGCTTGCTCGCACTAGGACTGGTCTTTTTATACTGTTTGTTTGTTTACAGCCAAATGAGTCACCCCTGCTGATTGGTTAGAAAACTGGTTTCCACTGCCTGCTGTGCCAATTTCCTCCTACTGCAGTGTAACCTTGTTTTACTCTTCTTAAACCAACAGAATCCCAAATATTTAACTTTTCCCCTTTACTTAAACTGCTTAAGCAATCTTATCAAGAATGATTTAAAGAGAAATAACAATTAAGAACTCGCACACTTACCCAAACTCACAGCACGCTTTGATGACTCGCACTCAGAGACTGGTAGGAATGATGATTTTCTCCCCTTTGAAGATGATTCCGTTGATTTGTGACAGTTTGTCTCTGTGGTTCCAGAATTCAGATATGCGCTGAGGGCATTTCCTCCTTTCCTCAGGCCATCCTTCATGTATGACTTTGCTCAGCAGTGTGAGTTGTGCATCTTTCTCTGTTCCTGCTCGGATCTCCTTCAGTTTTGAGTCACTCACAGGTAAGCTGTTGTACACCATGTGCACCTGCACATCCATGCCTTCACTGAAGCTGCTGTCCTGGTAGCTAAGAGACTTTCTGGAGAGCGTGTCTGCGACAGGAATGTCTTTGCCTGGACGGTGAATGATTGTGAAGTCATACTTCTGTAGCTGAAGGATCATTCTCTGTAGCCTTGGTGGGGCTGTGGCTAGTGGTTTCCTCATGATTGACTCGAGGGGCCTGTGGTCGGATTCCACAATGACTTGTCGGCCATAGACGTACTGGTGGAAACGCTTCCATCCAAACAGAATCGCATATAACTCTTTCTCGATTTGAGCATAGTTGATTTCACTGTCTGTGAGAGATCTGCAAGCATAGCCGATGGGCTTTCCTTCTTGCAGTAATGCTGCACCTAGTCCATACTTTGACGCGTCCACTTGTAGTCTGAGCTCTTTGTTGGGGTCGGAGCAGGCAAGAACTGGTCCTGGTTCTCTGGTGATTAGGTCTTTCATTTTCTGAAATGCTGTGTCATGTTGTTTGTCCCATAGGAACTCATTGGATTGTTTGAGCAACTGACGCATGGGTGCGTTGATTTCGGAGAGGCTCGGGGCAAACTTGGCTAAGTAGTTAACCATGCCTAGTACTGTCTCTAGCTCTGCGCGGTTCTTCAGCGGCTCCATCTTCTTGATGGCGGAGATTTTCTCTGGATCTGGCTTAATGCCATCAGTTGAGAGGCGATGCCTGAAATAACTGATCTCGGTGGATCCGATTATGCTTTTCTCGGGGTTGAGCCGGATACCTTTCTCCCGTGATCTTTGTAGCATCGCAAGGAGGTTCCTGTCATGTTCCTCTCTATTCCTGCCATAGATGAGGATGTTGTCTACGATTGCGACTACTCCGTCGAGGCCTTCATAGGTTTCGTCGATCTTCCGCTGGAATTCATCCTGAGCTGAGATAAGACCAAATGGTAAACGCAGAAATCGGTAGCGTCCAAATGGTGTGTTGAACGTTGTTAGCTTAGATGACTCTTCCGTGAGCTTGATAGTCCAGTATCCTGATCGTGCGTCCATTACACTGAAGTAACGTGCTCCCACTAGCTTGGGTGTGATGTCATCTAGCGTTGGTAGAGGGTAGTGAGGGCATTTGATAGCCTTGTTCAAATCTCTGGGGTCGAGACAGACTCTGAGCTTGCCTGTACGTGGTTTCTCAACCATTACTAACGCGTTGACCCACTCTGTCGTTTCTGTTTCCCGGACGATGATTTCTGTAATCTCCATGCTCTGCAGCTCCTCCTTCAGGTGACTACGTAGAGCAAGGGGTATCCTTCTCAGTGGGCAAACCACAGGGGTTGCTGCTGGGTCAAGGTGAATAGTGCATTCACCTGGGAATAGTCCGATTCCTTTGAAGACATCAGCAAACTCCTCCATGACTGTCTGCTTATCAACTGGTGCTGTCAATGATAGCACTAGCTTGACGAGGTCCATGTCTAAACATGCCTTTCGACCTAGCACTGGTGGTGCTCGAGTGTCAATAATGTAAAAGTCCAGCATCATGTCGCTTTCTTTGTACTTGCATTTCATCATGCATGTGCCTTTTACAATGAGCTGCTCACCTCCATAGTCGGTCAGTCTGCGTGAGGTGGGCTGTAGCTCACACTTATCCTTCAAGCTGTGATACTCACTCAGAGGAATTACGTCAACCTGAGATCCAGTGTCTAGTTTAAACTTAAGCTCTTTGCCCTGTTTTCCTATCTCAATATCAGCAAAAGCTTGCTCAGTCTCTGAAATCTGTTTTTTCTTTGACACAGAATCAATAAACAGTTCCTCTGCATTTGGCTCTCTATCTGGCATTTGGCTGTCACTCACTGTGTGTACTGTTTTTCCAAAAACAGACTTGCAAAGTGGTTCCGTTTACCACATTTAGTACATTGCCTTCCTTTGGCAGGGCAGTACTCCTTTTCTCCATGCCAGTTGTTTCCACAATATCCACAGTTTTTGAAGCGTTTTATGTCTGTGTCGCCCATTTTTAGAACACTCGCTGTTCTTTCTGTTCTGAAACACGCTCTCTGGGCGGTGTTCTTTGGTGTGTGTCTATTAACTGCATGCACTGTCTGTTAACTCGAGCTGTTCGTGGCGCCGGTTATGGTTTTCAACTGTGCTTGGGCTATCTCGTGCGATCTAGCTATGTCCATAGCTTTGTCCAGCGTTAGCCCGGACACAACATTCAAAAGTTTTTCTCTCTCTTTAGCTGAATGTATTCCAAACACGATGCAGTCTCTGACCATCTCATCTTTATCTGCATATACACAGTCTTTTACCAGCAGTTTTAACTCAGTCACGAACTGTTCAAACGACTCACTAGCTCTTTGTACTTTCTCTTGAAACTTGTACCTAGCGAATATCGCATTTGTCTTGGGCATCACATATGCTTCAAAATGTTCAAAATAACTTTTCAGTACCTTTGCTTCATCTGTGGTGAGAGACCATGTGTTAAAAATGTCTCTCCCTTTTTCTTCGATCCACAGGAGTAGGTAGCTGCATCTTTCATCCTCCCCTTTGCTTTTCAGTGGACCCGAAAACATCAACTCCACGTTTTGCTTGAACTTGCTCCATTCTCTAGGTAAGTTCAAAGATTCCCAATTTATTCGGGGTAAGGGAGCTCCAACGATGTCCATTTCAAATCCCTGTTCTGACACCATGTCTTGTTTTGCACACTTTGTACAAAAATAATAAATTGCAGGAAAATGGAGTATTACAGTTTAAACTATTTTAATGAAGCATCAGGTCTGTAACCTTTCTCAATCAGTACGGCACCATGTGGACAAGATGGAGTCAGGACCCCTGGGTCTTCTAAACAATAGCAGTCCTTACAGATGCCTGCAGGCCAATGACAACTCAGCATGTGATCACATGTGAATATAATAGGTATTCCTTACAGATGCCTCCGGGCCAATGATAAATCAATATGCAAATGTTACACTTATAACCTGGTATATTTAGTTCACAGTCCTGACCGCCTTGCAGACATATCTCAGTAATGGCTACCATGTCATACCCTCCAAGTAAAATTTGCGCCTGCAGTTCATTCAATTTATCCCTTATACTCTGTGTGTTTGTATAAAGAACACTTATTTGGACTATACACCCTAGCCTGTCCTTGTCATGTTTTACTCATACATTTCTTATTTCTCTCTCCTGATTTAATTACTTTACATCTTTTAGTTTTCCCTTTACCTGTAGTGCATAAAGCATAATTTCTGACTATTACCCTACTCTCTTCCCTTTTGTTTGTTTTAGAACTATTATTTATACAACTTTTTCCACCTGAGCCCTCCCCCCCCGCCCCAGTCACAATTTACTGGTTTAAAGTCCTTGTGAACGCCCTATTTATCCTTTCCGCTAGGACCCTAATCCCAGACTGGTTCCGGTGGAGCTGGTCCCAATGGTACAGTTCTTTCCTGTCCTAATACTGGTGCCAGTGCCCCATGAAATAGAACCCCTCTTTCCACACCACTCCTTTAGTCACATGTTCACCTCTCTAATCTGCTAATCCCTACGCCAGTTTGTATGTGGCTCTGGTAATAATGCAGAGATTATAACCCTCAAGGTCCTGTTCTTTAATTTAGCTCCTAGCTCCTGGTACTCTCCAAACAGCACCTCTTTCCTACTCTTTCCTATGTTTTTGGTCCCCCCCACCCCCTCTTCAATATCCTTTCAAGCCGGTTTGAGATGTCTCCCACCCAGGCACCAGGTGAGCAACATACCATGTGGGACTCTTGATCCTGCTTTCAAAGGATGCTATCTGACCCCGTAATTATTGAATCCCGTACAACTACCATATTGCACTTCACCTCCTCCTCCCCCTTCATCCTCCCTTTGGACAGCCTCCTGCTCCAAAGTGCCATGGTCAGCATTCTGGCTGTCCTTCCGACAGTCTTTATCCTCAGAGGTAACAAATACATTGTGCCTGTTGGATAGGATCAGTTTCTGTAGATCTTCGTTCTCTATCGCACCTATGTTCCCATTACACTGTACACTATTGGTTATACCAACCCCATTCTGAACCTGATACGCTATCAATTACTCATAAAAGACTGAGAGTTAAGAGAGTAACTAAAGGCTTTTATTAACAAAAGAATGAAGGTCTGCCTCGAGTGGTCGACCGGTCCAGAAATACAAAGGGCTGGGGAGCAGTCACCTTTATACTAGGACTTGTGGGAGGAGTCAGCCGAGGCATGTCCAGGCATGTACACAGTGGAATACAAACAGTGGTTTACCACATTCACCCCTTGTTTAAAATTGAGTCCGGCGGGGTGAAGTGTATTAAAAGTTAGTGTATTGGAGTCTCTCCGGAGGTCTTGTCTGCCGCTGTGATCGGCGTGGCGACGGCAGGGGTAGTGGAGCTTCCGGCGTCGAGTCCTGCGTGGGCTGTGGCACAGGCGTGTCGTCCTCTAAGATGTCGAGCGGGTCGCGGGGCCCAGGCCTGCCGTCTGCTGGGGCTGGATATCGGATCGTGGGGGGGGGTGGTAGTGAGTAGTGGGTTACTGCGGCCCCCGAGGGTGCAAGGTCTCGTATGGAGATTGTGTCCTCCCGCCCGTCCAGGTATGCAATGTAAGCATACTGGGGGTTGGCATGGAGGAGGTCGACCCTCTCGACCAGGGGGTCTGTTTTATGGGTCCTCATGTGCCTTCTCAGTAGGACCGGCCCTGGGGACGTCAGCCATGGCGGTAGCGATGTCCCCGATGTGGACTTCCTTGGGAAGGCAAACATTTTCTCATGAGGGGTGGCGTTAGTGGCAGTGCAGAGCAGTGACCGAATAGAGTGGAGTGCATCGGGGAGCACATCCTGCCAGCGGGAGGTTGGAAGGCCCCTAGACTTTAAGGCTAGCAGGGCGGCCTTCCAAACTGTCGCATTTTCTCTTTCCACCTGTCCGTTCCCCCGGGGGTTGTAACTGGTGGTCCTGCTTGTGGCAATACCCCTAGTTAGCAGGTACTGACGGAGTTCGTCGCTCATAAACGATGAGCCCCGGTCGCTATGGATATAGCTGGGGAAACCGAACAGGGTGAAGAGGTCGTTCAGACATTTAATGACCGTGGCACTGGTCATGTCCGGGCAGGGGATGGCGAACGGGAAACGGGAGTACTCATCAATAATATTGAGGAAGTACACATTGCGGTCGGAGGAGGGGAGAGGCCCTTTAAAATCAACGCTCAGGCGCTCGAAGGGGCGAGTGGTTTTTATCAGGTGGGCCCTGTCTGGTCTATAAAAGTGCGGTTTGCACTCAGCGCAGACTTGGCAGTTCCTGGTCATGGTCCTGACCTCCTCAATAGAGTAAGGCAGGTTGCGGGCCTTGATGAAGTGGAAGAACCTGGTGACCCCCGGGTGGCAGAGGTCATTGTGGAGGGCCCGCAGTCTATCGATCTGCGCGCTGGCGCAGGTGCCACGCGATAGCGCATCCGGGGGTTCATTGAGCTTCCCGGGCCGGTACAAGATCTCGTAATTGTAGGTGGAAAGTTCGATTCTCCACCTCAAGATCTTGTCATTTTTGATTTTGCCCCTCTGCTTGTTGTTAAACATGAAAGCAACTGAACGTTGGTCAGTGAGCAGGGTAAATCGTTTTCCGGCCAGGTAGTGCCTCCAATGACACACAGCCTCCACAATCGCCTGGGCCTCCTTCTCAACAGCGGAGTGTCTGGTCTCCGGGCCTTGGAGGGTTCGTGAAAAGAAGGCCACGGGTCTCCCCGCCTGATTGAGGGTAACGGCCAGGGCAAAGTCGGACGCGTCGCTTTCCACCTGGAAGGGGATGGATTCGTCCACTGCGTGCATGGTGGCTTTGGCAATGTCTTCCTTGATACGGTGGAAGGCTAAGCGGGCCTCTGCCGTCAAGGGAAAAGAGGTGGACTTGATCAGCGGATGGGCCTTGTCCACATAGTAGGGGAAAAACCCTAGGCACCTCTTCAGGGCCTTGAGGCAGTGGGGCAGTGGGAGTTCCATAAGGGGACGCATCCGGTAGGGGTCGGGGCCGATGACTCCGTGTTCCACAACACAGCCAAGGATGGCGAGGCGGTTTGTGCGAAATATGCACTTCTCCTTGTTATATGTCAGGTTCAGGAGTTGGGCAGTGCGGAGGAATTTTTTGAGGTTTGCGTCATGGTCCTGCAAGTCACGGCCGCAGATGGTCACATTGTCCAGATATGGGAAAGTGGCCTGCAACGCATTTTGATCTACCATCCGGTCCATCTCCCTTTGGAAGACGGAGACCCCGTTGGTGACGCCAAAGGGAACCCTAAGGAAGTGGTAGAGGCGGCCGTTTGCCTCAAAGGCAGTATACTGGCGGTCCTCAGGGCGGATAGGGAGCTGGTGGTACGCTGATTTCAGGTCAATGGTCGAGAAGACGCGGTACTGCGCGATCTGGTTGACCATATCAGCTATGCGGGGGAGTGGGTAGGCGTCCAGCAGGGTGTAGCGATTTATTGTTTGGCTGTAGTCGATGACCAGGCGCTGCTTCTCGCCGGGCTTAACGACAACAACCTGGGCTCGCCAGGGGCTGGTGCTGCCCTCAATAATCCCTTCCTTCAGGAGCCGCTCCACTTCGGTTTTAATGAAAACCCTGTCCCCGGCACTGTATCGCCTGCTCTTTGTGGCGATGGGCTTACAGTCGGGGGTGAGGTTAGCAAACAGTGGGGGGGGGGGTGACTCTGAGTGTGGAGAGGTTGCACCTGGTGCGCGGCGGGCAATTTGGGAGCTGCTGGCTGCGGACTGTGAGTGGGGGTAGGGGTCCACCGTACGCCATCGTAACACTTTTAAGGTGGCACTGAAAATCTAACCCCAGCAGGACGGCAGCGCAGAGGTCGGGCAGGACCAGAAGTTTAAAATGATCGTACACGGTCCCATCTACTACGAGTGTCACTACGCAGTAGCCGCCGATGTCCGCCGACTGGGACTCGGAGGCCATAGAAATCCGCTGGTGCGCAGGCAGGACTGGGAGAGAGCAACGCCGCACCGTGTCGGGGTGGATGAAGCTCTCCGTGCTCCCAGAGTCAAAAAGGCAGATTGTATCGTGGCCATTTACCTTAATGTCCATTGTGGAACTGGCCAGCTGGTGCGGTCTCGCTTGGTCCAGTGTAACGGATGCCAGCATAGGGGTCGGTGTGTCGCTGCGGGTATCAGATGAGGCGCTGTTGGGGGCCTGCTGCGTTCCGGCTGTCGTCCAAGATGGCGGCGTCCATGATCCCCATGTGGCTGGAGGCGTCCAAAATGGCTGCTGTACCGGTGGTTCGCACATGGCCGGGGAGGCCCAAGATGGAGGCCCGCATGGCCCACACGCGGCGCTGCTGGGGTTTGGGGTGGCTTTGGCCCTGCAGACGTTAGCGTAGTGTCCCTTCTTCCCGCAGCCTGAGCAGATCGCGTTTTTCGCCGGGCAGCGCGCTCTGGGGTGTTTTGCCTGGCCACAGAAGTAGCATTTCTGGCCTTGGGGCACTGCTGTCTGGCCTTGGGACACTGCTGCGGTAGTTGGGCCATTGCTGGGGTGTGGCTGGGGTGGCACGGCGCTATGAGGCGGTCCTACCGTGTCCCAGGCTGTCATTCCCCGCGGCGTCCACGGTGCAGAGGAGTAGGCATCCATGCCCCGGTAGGCTGCATCCAATGATAGTGCGAGTTCAGAGGCCTTGTTGAGGTCGAGGTCACTCTGCTCCAGCAGTCGCTGTCGGGTGTAATTGGATCTGTGGCCCGCTACAAAAGCGTCCCGGATAAGTTCCTCTGTGTACACGGCGGCCTTTACATCCTTACAACCACAGGCCCGGCCAAGCACAGACAGTGCCTGAAGGTATTCCATGGTCGATTCCCCAGGTTGTTGTTTACGACTCCCCAGAAGGTGCCTGGCGTACACTTCGTTCACTGGGCGCGTGTACTGGTCCTTGAGGAGCTTGATAGCGTCCGCGTACAAGGTCGCGTCTTGGATGACCGAGTACACTCGGTGGATCACTTTGGAGGTCAGGACATCCAGTTTGTCCTTGTCCGATTTGATTGCTGCGGAGGCGGTCAGGAATTTTTCGAAACACTTAAGCCAGTGAGTAAACTTGGTGGATGAGTCCGCCTCCCGATGATCTAAGTCCAGGCATGCTGGTGTGAGGATCTTCTCCATTATAAAAATTTTGTTAATAAAATTGATGCGCTATCAATTACTCATAAAAGACTGAGAGTTAAGAGAGTAACTAAAGGCTTTTATTAACAAACGAATGAAGGTCTGCCTCGAGTGGTCGACCGGTCCAGAAATACAAAGGGCTGGGGAGCAGTCACCTTTATACTAGGACTTGTGGGAGGAGTCAGCTGAGGCATGTCCAGGCATGTACACAGTGGAATACAAACAGTGGTTTACCACAGAACCTACACCTCTTTATGAGGTGGGACCGCGGTCTGAAGAAAACTGTCCAGATTCTCCTCCCCCACTCTTATGTCTCGGAGTGTCTCCAACTTGCACTCCAGCTCAATGACTCTGAGCCGGGGAGATTCAAGACAGAGACATCTACAGACGTGTTTGCTCAGGACTAGTCTTGCAGTCCATAAACTCCCACATACTGCAGTCCAGGCACACAACCTGCTCTGCCATATCTTAGTCTATATTATTTATATCTACTTTTAATCTGTTTTAAGTTTTTTTTACACACTAACTGGCATTAATCACTAAAACATTGGACAAAATTTTGAATATTTACTGCCTCAAGCTTACATGAACCACTACTAGTATTGGAAGCAAAATGCAATACCTCCTTCCCCCTCTGCACTGAATTCCCACTCTCATCAAATTCCCAACTTTACACTCTGTTTAAGATGCACTCCGTTTATGACAACTCTGTGTGTCCCCTCTCCTCACAGGGAGCAAGTACATTGTGCCTGTTACTTCAATGTGTAGCAATGTGGAGAAGGAGGGCTAAGAGTACAAAAAATACTCCCCTCCACAAAATAAACCAAGAAACTTCCATCTGTCACCTTTTACAACTCCTTTACACATACGACTTGTCCCCAAAAATCTGCAGCCATTCTGAAGTATTTCCACCATAACTTTAGCAGGTCCACCAGAACAGCTATAAGCTAAGTCAGAACCCACATACATCTGATGTCAGCCTTGCGTGGAAGAATCCAGGATGGCCTTGTAGGTCAGAGTCTCCACCCACCCCTTACAACTTTTTTGTGGCAAGCAGTGAAGATGGGCACATCTCAACACCTACTCCAAGATGTGTCACCCTATAGATTTGTGGGGCCCTTATCTTTAATGCCCTTTCTGGAATGGATGGAACTAATATTGGGGGGATGGGGTTAGGAGTCGGGTGGCGCAGGGGGCCAGCCACCCAAAGATTAGGAAAGTCTATTTTGTAAGTAAAGACCTTAATTTGCATGTAGGATATGCGCTTAATTAATTTATGGTGGCATAAAGGCTGAATAGAAAATCATGTGTGGATTTCAAATGGGGACCAGGCAGGATCTCGTGACTGAATTAAGTCAATTGCAATATTCCCACGAGGAGGAAATTCTAGCCTTGAATACTTTTGTCATCCTTCCTGAGGAGCTATTTGATATAAATATTTTGCTAGAGTTATTGATTAATATAATAAAGAAATGTATCTACCAAAACTTCTGCAGGTCCTTGAGAGTCCACTTTAACCTTCCCGCCTGGCAGGAATGGTGTGACAGAGGGGTGGTGGGGGGAGCGTAAGATGGTGTGGGAGGGGGTTGTTGAGCCATGTTCCTACTCCCCAATATTCCATTCTGGGTGGCAAGAGGGTGCAGCTATTGGCAGGGGAAGATTGGGCAGAAAAGAACTTGCAGGTAAGTGGTGGGGAGGGGATTTTGAGAGGGCCTTGTAGGAGAGAAGTGGGGAGTCTGGGGCAGGGATGTCTGCAACTTTCCTTGTGATGCTCAGAGCAGCACTCCTGCCCGCACAAAGGAAAGTATCTCATAGACATGGAGGGCCTCTTCGATCTTCCCTCCAGCTGCCAACCTGCTTCAGTCTGGTGAAGTAGCCTTTGCGGCATTCCAGCTCAGGCTCCAGTTAAAATGCCGAATTGGCATTGTAGGACCCTGATTAGCATTTATGCAGGAGGCTCCCACTTGCCACAACCACTGCCAAAACCGGCAGTGTTAAAATCAGAAATTGGCAGGAAATGGAACCACTCCATATTAACTTTTTGCTTGTTCCATTCACACTGAGCAGGAAGAGTTAAAATTCTCCCCTATCTCTTTGGAATTAGAGAAGTTTGGGATGGCATGAGGATATAATAAGGCACCATATCAACTCAAGTTGTTTGTTAAGTTCTTTTCCAATATAAATGCAACTTTTTTCTTCTTTGCTTTCTTCCTTTCTTGTGTGGCTCTGTTTAGTCAAACGTTTGCAATTGGTAACAATGTGGGTATTGTGGCTCTTCATATCAACACTACGGCTTACACAAAGAGAAAAGGTTTGCACTAAATTAATGTTCAGCTGGTAACATCATCATGCACATCAGTGGCCATTATATGGAAAGCACCCTTGGAAATTGGTTTTATTTGAAGGAGCAGAAACACTGGGTAGGTGACTCTTAGTAGAACTGGGCTACATCTGCATAAATCTTTTGGATGAGACGTTAAACCGAGGCCCTGTCTGCCTTCTCAGGTAGATGTAAAAGATCCCATGGTACTATTTTGAAGAAGAGCAGAGGTGTTATCCCTGGTGTCCTGGCCAATATTTATCCCTCAATCAACATAACAAAAAAACAATTTATCTGGTCATTATGGTCATTATCACAGTGCTGTTTGTGGGAGCTTGTTGTGTGCAAATTGGCTGCCACAGTTCCTACATTACAACAGTGACTACACTCCAAAAAGTACTTCATTGGCTGTAAAGTGCTTTGAGATGTCCGGTGGTCATGATAGGCGCTATATAAATGCAAGTCTTTCTTTCTTTCTTATGGCTGCTGAGATGACTGGAAAATCTCTAGCAGTAGAAGAACTTCTTGATCTGGACAACCTTCGCATTGTTTGCTGTTCCTTGGCTGCCACCTCCACCTTCAAGAAAAGTGTGCCATGCAACTTAGGCATAATGAAAGAGCGTGCCCAACAAAGGTTGTGTACAATGCCACAAATGGCACCTCCTACAATGTTAGGACTTCCCAGCTCGGGATTGTACAATGCTTAATGGGGCCAACAAGAAATATATGCAAAAGTGATGACCACATCAAACCTTCACTTAGATCCTGATACCAGTACACTTCTTTCTCATTTTTAACCAGGTATGAGATTGCTGGGTGACTACAATGACTATAGTCCCTTCATACAGCTGGCTCCTATCCTTTGACTGGAGGGTGGCCCAAAATACAGATATCTTCGCTCGCTGCACTTCCTCCCAACTGTTCAAATGGATCAGTGCAGCCATATGTCTTCACTGTGCCATTGTGAGCAATTGGTCCATTTTCCATTATAACTTATCTTATGGCAAGCTGCAACCTTTTAAGAGCTTCTCCCTTGCTGAATTTCGCAACCCCTAGTTAAGTGTGCTACAACCCAAGTTCTCAAAGCAAGCTTACCCTCTGAGCTATGATCACTCACACCATGTTGGAAAATGTACTTCTAAATCTTGATATTGGGTTTGAGTATGTCTACTGCATATCAGGAATCTTGTGAGCCTGTCACTATACATACTCAATGAACTTTGAGAGAATGTAACTACTTTTACTGGGAAACGTTGTACAGAAGGAAGGATTACCTTCCACCAAATACTGTCGAGATTTTCCTGGTGAACATTATCCGGTGGAGCTAAGAATGATTAATATTTTATAATTTTCCTGCTTGTGAGAATTGCTTTCACAAAAATTTTATACAAAATGAACAATTTTATCAGTTACTATATGCAGCCTAGGGGGACACAATCATTACTGTCAATAATGTTATGGCCAGTTTACAGATTAAAACATGCAAATGTTAACTGCTGTCCTTTAATTATTGGTTTAAATGAATCACCATCTATCAGTCTTTCTTCTATTCATTTAAATTGGTCAGATTTAATGTGCAAGCAATGTAGCGAGAGAATCAACTTGTTCAGTTCAAAATTAACAGTACATTTCAGCAAATATTATTATGTTTGCTTACACTTATGCTAATATGGTTTCTTATCATTTGAATCATTGTACTATTAATTCAGGAAACAAAGTCTCAGCAAATATTCTCCAAATTCCATTATTTTTTGTCCTGTAGATGTAGTCGACAATTTTGCAAGACTATGCTCCCAACATGGAGCCTCACAAGTAGGGAATGTGGTTCAGAGAATTGGGGCTAAAATGTTGTAATCCTATCTTGTCTGCTGTGCTCATCCCTAGCAAGGCTCCGTGCTGGGAACAGAGCCTCAAAACATTACCACTATAATCTTAATGAAAAGCTGGGAATTTTTCTTTTTGTTCATGGGATGTGGACGTTGCTGCAAGGCAAGTATTTATTGCCCGTTCCTAATTGCCCTTGAGAAGGTGGTGGTGAACCTCCTTCTTGAACCGCTGCAGTCCGTGTGGTGAAGGTACTCCCATAGTGTTGTTAGGGAGGGAGTTCCAGGATTTTGACCCAGCGACGATGAAGGAACGCCGATATATTTCCATGTCAGGATGGTGTGTAACTTGGAGGGGAACTTGGATGTGATGATGTTCCCATGCGTCTGCTGCCCTTATTCTTCGAGGTGATAGAGGTTGCAGGTTTGGGAAGTGCTGTCAAAGAAACCTGGGCGAGTTGCTGCAATGTATTTGTAGATGGGACAGGAAACTTTCTGGTATCCGGCATAAACGGGACTGACGTGTTGCTGGTTCATCAACAATTCCGGATAACCGAACGCTATAGTAAAAGATACGGAGCTCAGAGCTCCGTATAAAGCAACAAACCCACAGCTTCAAAACAATCGGCACAAGTTGCAAGCGTCTCTGTAGCTTAGCAACAGCTTCAGCTACACCCTTGCACAGCAACAAATGGAGTAAAAAAAGTAATAAAAGTAATAAAAGTTATCTGAGCCGACTCCTGAATTTTGCCGGTGGATAGAGCGTTCTGGTTATTTTGGGGCCGGTTAATCGAAAGTTTCCTGTACACACTGCAGCCAAATTGCGACAGTGGTGTAGGGAATAAATGTTTAAAGTGGTGGATGGGGTGTCAATCAAGCAGGCTGCTTTGTCCTGGATGGTTTCGAGCTTCTTGAGTGTTGTGGGAGCTGCATTCATCCAGGCAAGTACAGAGTATTCCATCACACTCCTGACTTGTGCCTTGTAGATGGTGGAAGGGCTTTGGGGAGTCAGGGGGTGAGTCATTCGCTGCAGAATACCCAGCTTCTGACCTGCTCTTAAAGCCACAGTATTCCTGTTAATTTTCTGGTCAATGATGACTCCCAGGATGTTGATGTTGGAGGATTCAGTGATGATAATACCGTTGAATGTCAAGGGGAGGTGGTTAGACTCTCTCTCTCTTAATATTCGTTCCTGGGATGTGGGCGTCGCTCACGAGGCCAGCATTTATTGCCCACCCCTAATTGCCCTTGAGGAGGTGGTGTTGTTGAACATTATCAACAACTTGTATTTATATAGTGCCTTTAACGTAGTAAAATGTCCCAAGGAACTGCACAGGAGTATTTTAAGACAACAAAAAAATTTGACACCAATCCACATAAAGATAAATTAGGGCAGGTGACCAAAAGATTGGTCAAAGAGGTAGGTTTTAAGGAGCATCTTAAAGGAGGAAAGAGAGGTAGCAAAGGCAGACAGGTTTAGGCAGGGAATTCCAGAGCTTAGGGCCGAGGCAACAGAAGGCAGAACCGCTGCAGTCCGTGTGGTGAAGGCACTCCCACAGTACTGTTGGGTAGGGAGTTCCAGGATTTTGACCCAGCGACGATGAAGGAACGGCGATATACTTCCAAGTCAGGATGATGTGTGACTTGGAGGGGAACTTGGAGGTGGTGGTGTTCCCATGCGATTGCTGCCCTTGTCCGTCTAGGTGGTAGAGGTCGCAGGTTTGGGAGGTGTTGTCAAAGAAGCCTTGGCGAGTTGCTGCAGTGCATCTAATAGATGGTACAAACTGCAGCCACAGTGTGCCATGGTGGAGGAAGTGAATGTTTAAGGTGATGGATGCAGTGCCAATCAAGGGGGATGCTTTGTCTTGGATGGTGTCAAACTTCTTGAGTGTTGTTGGAGCTGCACTCATTCTGGCAAGTGGAGATTATTCTATCACACTCATAACTTGTGCCTTGTAGATGGGTAGAAGTCTTTGGGGAGTCAGGAGGTGAGACACTTGCCGCAGAATATCCAGCCTCTGACCTACTCTTATAGCCACAGTAATTATGTAGCTGGTCCAGTTAAGTTTCTGGTCAATGGTGACCCCTAGGATGGTGGGGGATTCGGTGAGGGAAATACCTTTGAATGCCAGGGGGCGGTGGTTAGACTCTCGCTTGTTGGAGATAGTCATTGCCTGGCACTTATGTGGCATGAATGTTACTTGCCACATATCAGCCTATGCCTGAATGTCTTCCAGGTCTTGCTGCATGTGGGCATTGATGGCTTCATTAGAAGAGTTGCGAATGGAATGTAACACTGTGCAATCATCAGTGAACATCCCTACTCTTGATCATATGATGGAGGGAAGGTTATTGATGAAGCAGCTGAAGATGGTTGGGCCTAGGCACTGCACTGAGGAACTCCTGCAGTGATGTTCTGGGGCTGAGATAATTGGCCTCCAACAACCACCACCATCTTCCTTTGTGCTAGGTATGACTCCAGCCAGTGGAGAGTTTTCCCCCGATTCCCATTCACTTCAGTTTTGCTAGGGTTCCTTGATGCCACACTCGGTCAAATGCTGCCTTGATGTCAAGGGCGGTCACTCTCACCGTACCTCTGGAATTCAGCTCTTTTGTCCATGTTTGGACCAAGGTCATAATGAGGTCGGGAGCCAAGTGGTCCTGGCAGAACCCTAACTGGGCATCAGTGAGCAGGTTATTGGTGAGTAAATGCCACTTGATGGCACTGTCGATGACACCTTCCATCACTTTGCTGATGATTGAGAGTAGACTGATGGGGCGGTAATTGGCTGAATTGGATTTGTTCTGATTTTTGTGGACAGGCCATATCTGGGCAGTTTTCTACATTGCCGGATAGATGCCAGTGTTGTAGCTGTACTGGAACAGCTTGGCTAGAGGTGCAGCTAGTTCTGGAGCACAAGTCTTCAGCATGACAGCCGGGATGTTGTCGGGACCCCTAGACATTGCTATATCCAGTATGCTCAGCCGTTTCTTGATATCATGTGGAGTGAATCGAATTGGCTGAAGACTGGTTTCTGTGATGGTGGGGACCTCAGGAGGAGGCCGAGATGGATCATCCACTCGACACTTCTTGGCGAAGCTGGTTGCAAAAGCACTCTTTTGCACTGACGTGCTGAGCTCCACCATTATTGAAGATGGGGATATTCCACACAACACGATGGAGTGTATCCTCAGTGTGAAGACGGGACTTTGTCTCCACAAGGACTGTGCAGGGTCACTGCTACCAATGCTGTCATGCTCAGATGTATCTGCATCTGCGACACATAGATTGGTGAGGATGAGGTCAAGTAGGTATTTCCCTCGTGTTGATTCCCTCGCACCACCTGCCGCAGGCCCAGTCTGTGTCCTTCAGATCTTGATCAGCTAGGTCACCAGTGGTGCTACTGAGCTACTCTTGGTGATGGACAGTGAAGTCCCCCACCTAGAGTACATTCTGTGCCTTGCTACCCTTAGTGCTTCTTCAAAGTGGTGTTCAACTGATTCATCAGCTGAGGAAGGGCAGTAGATGGTAATCAGCAGGAGGTTTACTTGCCCATGCTTATCCTGAAGCCATCAGACTTCATGGGATCCAGAGTCAATGTTGAGGGCTCCCATGGAATACCCCTCCTGACTGTATATCACAGTGCCACCACCTCTGGTGGGTCTGTCTTGCCAGTAGGACAAGGATGGTGATGGAGGAGTATGTAATGTTGGCTGAAAGTTATGATTCTGTAAGTATGACTATGTCAGGCTATTGCTTGTCTGTGGGACAACTCTCCCAATTTTGGCACAAATTCCCAGATGTTAGTGGGGAGGACTTTGCAGGATCGGCTGGACTGTGTGTGCCATTGTTGTGTCCAAAGTCGATGCCGGGTGGACCGTCCGGTCTTATTCTTATTGGCCCAGAAATTCGGGTCTCCACGGGTGAGTACGCATGGGATACTCACCCATAAGCCCAATGGAAGTGCCGGTTTCGTGCATGCACTGCGCATGCGCGGGAAACTGGCACTTCTGTTCCCCTGAAAGAAGATGTTGAGAGGTGGAACACGTGCGCCAGAGAGGCAGCGGGCGTGTGCATCGAACTTACATTTTTTTTTCAGGTTTTTCCAGGAGGCTAAGTCTCTAGCAGTTACACTTTTAAAAAGCAGGCGCAAGGCCTGCTTTTAACCAGGTAAGTGGTGAATTAATTAAAATTAAAACATTTTTTTCCACAGGGTTATTATTTTTAAATACTTTAAAGAAAGGTAAGTTTATTTTTAGCCCTGTTAGAAAATGTAATTAATATTTTCAAAAATTTAAATTATTGTTTAAAATAGTTATTTCATGTAATTTATAGTTATTTTAAAAATGTGATTTAAAAAAAAATTATTTGAAGTTTTGGGGCTTATAGTATTTATAGGTTTGACAGGTCTTCCTGTCAAACTTATGAATGAAGCATTCCCTGCTACCATTGGCTCTCCATGGCCCACGTGATCCCAGGGAACTAACTGCACCCCTGGGATATGCAAGCACTGCACGCCGGCAGTTGGAGGAGGCCCAGGATTGGAATCCCAGTCAGGCCCACAGCTCAATGGCCAGCGGGCTAGGTAAGTGCAGGTCATAAGAACATAAGAACATAAGAAATAGGAGCAGGAGTAGGCCAATCGGCCCCTCGAGCCTGCTCCACCATTCAATAAGATCATGGCTGATCTGATCCTAACCTCAAATCTACTATCACTCTCCATCCCACCCGAACCCATGTGATCTCCTGGGAGAGGCGAAAAACCAGATAAAAAACCCAATGGCCAATTTGGGAGAAAAAATCTGGGAAATACCTCTCCGACCCATCTAGGCGATCGAAACTCGTCCAGGAGATCACTCTGTCCCTGTATTTCCTACAGTACTTACCTTCTGTAAGAGGTGATCTCCACCCCAGCCAAGAACAGGCCCAATTTACTCTTGAAGGACACCTAGCTGGCAGCCTGTTCCCGAGGTCTCCACTAATCCCTGTGAATAGAACCATCTCCTGAAATCTAATACAGAATTAGAACACAAAAAGTAGGAGCAGGACCAGGCTACACGGCCCCTGGGCCCATTCCGCTACCCACAGGGCCATGACCGTTCCGAACCTAGACTCATGTCCAATTCCCTGCCCGCTCCCCGTAACCCCTAATTCCCTTTACTTGTAGGAAACTGTCTATTTCTGTTTTAAATTTATTTAATGCTGTAGCTTCCACAGCTTTCTGGGGCAGCAAATTCCACAGACCTACTACCCTCTGAGTGAAGAAGTTTCTCCTCATCTCAGTGATAATTGTAGGTTAATTATTTTCATCCCATCCCGTTCTGTTCTGTGGGCTAAAGTATCAAGGGACCAATTTTTAACTATAACGCACATCAGGCCGGCAGTGGAAATGAGTCCTGATGCTCAATGTTGGATGGGTCTTGGGCCTACCCAATCCGACGCTGGGATTGTTCCCTGCCGACTGCTGCAATCCAATTTCTAGGCCAATGAGCCCCTGACCCGAATTTCTGGGCCATTGCTTTTCATCGTGATTTGGTACAACTAAGTGGCTTGCTAGGCCATTTCAGAGGGCAGTTAAGAGTTAACCACAGATAGGCCGGACCAGGTAAGCATGGCAGATTTCCTTCCCTAAAGGATGGCAGGTTTCCTTCCCTAAAGACATTAGTGAATCAGATGGGTTTTTACGACAATCCAGTAGTTTCATGGTCACCATTACAGAGACTAGCTTTATATTCCATATTTATTTAAATGAATTAATAGCTGGATCATTAGTCCAGGCCTCTGGGTTACTAGTCCAGTAACACAACCACTATGCTATCGTACTTGCATCTCTCTTGTTGGAGATAGTCATTGTCTGGCACTTGCGTGGTGCGAATGTTACTTGCCACTTATCAGCCCAAGCCTGAATGTCGTTGAGGTCTTGCTGCAAGCGGGCATTATCTGAGGAACTGTGAATGGTGCTGAACACTGTGCAGTCATCAGAGAGCATCCCCACTTCTGACCTTATGTTGGAGGGAAGGTCATTGATGAAGCAGCTGAAGATGGTTGGGACTCACTATTAATACAAAACATGGGGAAGTGATTCCACACTCCTGTATAGAAATGTGGTTCAGAGGGTCAAGGCCACCGTGCATTCCCTTTGAACGCAGCTTCCCCATTGGGAGCATGGAATTGTAAATCGCTTCTAAGAACTGGTGTGAGCAAAGAATATTCAGCTCTGTTATAATGTGGGCCTTCACCCAACACTCTACACTCTTGCACAAGGCTACTCCAAAGCTGCCCTTGTGGTTTTCCTTCCTCCACCCTCCATTCCTCGGATTCTGGCCATTTTGCATTCCCCGCCTTCTCTAACCACTTGGTCAACTGTTAAGTTCACATTGAAAAATGGAGCAGTAGGCAGATAAAATAAAAATATTTTAACATCCTATCTGAATAAAAATCCCATTGCTTGCCCAAGGTCCGCCCAACTCGATTTTCGAATGGGATCCTGAAATGAGTAGCAAGCCATTCCAGCTAAATCAGGTGGGAGCCTTATTCAAATATTTAAATCAGGATCCTATGCAGATTGTAGGACCTGGACACAATTTTCAGATATCAATGGATAGCCGTGCGCCGCCCAGTGGTATTGTTGAGTCTGTGTTTTCAAATGCAGTTATACTGAATAACAGGACACAGACTACAGAAGTAAGTAAACAGGTCTTTAGTGATTGAGGGTCAGGGCTGAACTGAGATACACTTTGCTCCGCAGGGTTTATATACCGGTGTGGTCACCACCGGTACTACAATGTACAGGAGCCATCAAAAAGTAGTCCATCACCTTAAGGTATCCTCTTAAGGTAGTACAGGTTACATACACTACAACTCCTCCCCTTTTAGCTTAACAGTGTACACCCCAACTTAAACATTACATGGATAACATATATACAATTTACACACAAGAACTGTTCAAAGATTCAGCCTCTGAGGAGGCCTCCTGATCCGGCCCGGATAACGCCTTTCAGGGGTCTCTGGTTCTCTGGTTCTCGTTGCTGGGGTGACTCATCCACTTGATCTCCTATGGTTTTAACATCATCATATACATTCGAGTCTGAGGTAGATGCTACAGGCTCAATAAGTTCTTCAACTGGTGTCTCTGCCGTAGACATGGGGTCGACCCTTGTTCTTGATTCCACAAGTTGGTCAGCATGACGTCGTATTACGTTCTCTCCAACGTCTACCGTGTACATCAAGGGTCCTTGTCGTGCACGAATTGTTCCAGGTTGCCATTTATCATCCCTATAGTCCCTGGCCAACACTGGTTGTCCTATTTCAAAACTACGAGTAGCCTTGTTATTTACATGCTGGAATTGCTTGTTTTCGACTTCCTGTCGCACATTGGGTTTTAACAAATCCAACAGGGACCGCAACCTTCTGTTATAGAACATTATGGCAGGGCTTTGATTTGTCACTGCATGCGTGGCATTTCGATACGCCATCAGGAAATTGTCCACCTTGTGTTGTAGTGGAATATGGTCTTCACTCATGGCCTTTATCGCCTTTTTGAACGTTTGTACAAATCTCTCGGCCAACCCATTTGTAGCCGGATGATATGGGGCAGATGTATAGTGCTTCACCCCATTCTTTTTCATGAATTTCTGGAATTCTTCTGACACGAACTGTGGTCCGTTGTCTGAACATATTTGCTCCGGCAACCCATTCCTTGCAAATATGGTTCTTAGAACTGCGATCATCTTCTCAGAGGTAGTGGTCGACATCTTAATCACTTCTGGCCATTTAGAATGTGCGTCTACTGCTATCAAAAACATGGAATCCATGAATGGACCTGCAAAGTCGATATGCACATGTTGCCATGGGGCTGAAGGCCATTCCCACAGATGCAGCGGTGCAATTGGAGGTGCATTTTGAACTTTTTGGCACCCTGAGCAGCTTTTAGTCAGATCCTCTATTTGTTTGTCGATATCTGGCCACCACACATAAGCCCTAGCAAGGCTTTTCATCTTGACTCCCCCCAGATGACCTTCATGCAATTCTTTCAGAACTCTCTCCCTTAATTTAGGAGGAATAATCACCCTTGTTCCATACATCAATGTTCCTTGACATACGGACAGCTGTTCTCGTCTGGCTGAGAATGCTGGTAACAGCGGTTCGCCATGTGCTGGCCATCCCTTCACTGTCAAGTCGTAGACCCGAGACAGTGTCAGGTCATTTCGGGTCTCTCTCTCAATACCCGCATTGGTGACTGGTAAGCATTCGATGATGGTCAAGTGAAATATCTCGACAGGGTCAACTGCCGGTGCCTCTTCCGCTGTAGGTAGTGGCAGGCGCGACAGCCCATCAGCATTACCATGTTGCTTTGTACCTTTGAATTCAATATCATATTGATGTGCCCCTAGGAAAAGGGACCATCTCTGAAGCCTCTGCGCCGTCATTACCGGAACACCCTTCTTAGGGTTAAAAATGGAAACCAACGGCTGGTGATCTGTCAGCAGCGTAAACGTTTGGCCTTGCAGGTAATGGTTAAATTTCTTAACTCCCCACACGAGGCTGAGAGCCTCCCTATCTATCTGAGCATAGTTGCGCTCAGTGGAGGTCAATGATCTGGATGCGAAAGTGACTGGCCTTTCCGAGCCATCTGGAAACTTATGTGAGAGCACTGCCCTGATACCATATGGAGAAGCATCACAAGCTAAGCGAATAGGCAGCGTTGGGTTAAAGTGAGCCAACACTTCCTTAGAGGTGATCAGTGCCTTGCTCTTTTGAAAAGCCCGCTTACAAACATCGCTCCACTTCCATGGTATTCCCATTTGCAAAAGAGTGTTTAGCGGGTGTAACACCGTGGATAAATTTGGAAGAAACTTGTGGTAATAGTTAACCAACCCGAGGAACGACCTCAACTGGGATACATTTTCCGGTGCAGTAGCTTTTACAACAGCTTCGATCTTGTCAGGTGACTTATGGAGCCCCTCCCGGTCAATGACGTGGCCGCAGTATGAGATTCGCTTTTGAAAGAACTCGCATTTCTGGCGATTAACTCTGAGCCCATATTCTTTCAATCTGATGAGCACCTGCTCCAAATTCGCGAGGTGATCCTTATCGTTATCTCCTGTAATCAGGATGTCATCCAGGTAGCATTGTGTGCCTGGGATTCCCTGCAATACCTGCTCCATGGCCCTTTGCCAAATCGCTGGAGCCGATGCCACTCCAAAAACCAGTCTATTATACCGATATAAGCCCTTATGCGTGTTGATCGTGAGATACTGACGTGACGCTTCATCAACTTCCATCTGTAGGTACGCCTGCGCCAGGTCTATCTTAGTGAAGTGTTTCCCGCCAGACAGCGAAGCGAAGATATCTTCAATCCGCAGAAGCGGATATTGCACCGTGTGAAGAACCGGATTAACAGTGATCTTGAAATCGCCACAGATGCGAACCTTCCCAGGTTCCCCCGGCTTGTTGCTCAACGAACGCTTCATGACAGGAACAATGGGTGTAGCCCATTTGCTCCAGGCCACCTTGGACAGTACCCCTGAACGTTCTAGCCTTTCCAGCTCAGCTTCCACAGCAGGCCGTATCGCATAAGGCTTTGAAAAATTTTGGGTTTGCTTGATCTTCAACCTTGATGGTTGCTGTAATTCCTTTCAGTGTTCCAAGTCCCTGTTGGAACACCACCTTAGCATCGTCTAAGATTTTGGACAGTCGTTTAGATTTGACGTCATCCTCCTTACAGGCATCTACAGTCAGTGCTTGTATGGAATGCCAGTCCACATTTATTCTCCGGATCCATTCCCATCCCAGTAGTGGCGGACCTCCATCAGGTAACACATACAAGTCCATTTTCTGACTTTCTTTACCATTGTAGACCACATTTACTTTTATCTTTCCTTTGGGGTATACTATTTGCCCTGTGTATGTTTTCAATACAATCTCCGTATCCCTCAGGGGAATGTGCGAGAATAACCTTTTGTAATCTTGCTTATTCATGACCGTTAATGCCGACCCAGTGTCCAATTCCATCTTCACTTGGACTCCTGCTATCCGAAGCATAACCCAGATAGTTTGGTGGTCTGCTGTGTTACCCACATTATGTATTTTCAGACAACCCAGTTCCTTACTGCTGGAGTCTGAATCCGTCTTCTGTTCATCCGAACTGTTCTCTGTCACCTTGTGCACTTTTTTGTACTTCTCCTGCGGTGACTTTTTGTTGCTGGTCTTCTTTCCTGACTGGCATACTCTCGCTATGTGACCAAGTTTGCCACATTGCCTGCATTCTTTATCTTTGAACCAGCACTTGTTCTGGTCATGCGTTGTCCTTCCACAACAATAGCACTTTACTGTGCCCAATGCCATTTCATTGGTGCTGAATTCCAATGGCCTTTGCTGTATCTCTACAGCGCCCCATGCTGCTGCCTCATGGGATGCTGCAATGCTGAAAGCTTTGTCCAGCGTAAGGTCCTTTTCCGCTAGCAGTCGCTTCTGGGTTCCTTCCCTTAGGAGCCCACACACAAACTTATCTCTCAGTGTGTCTGCTAGTCCTGTTCCGAACTGGCAGTACTTTGATAACTTGCGCAGTTCTGCTGGAATTCAGTGTTGCTTTCTTCTTTAAGTTGAATTCTTTTGTAGAATTTAGATCGTTCCACTATCAGCAGCGGCGTGGGGTTTAAATGCTCCTGCAGGATAATAACAATATCCGCAAAACTCTTCCCTACTGGTTTGTCTGGTGTTACAAGGTTCCTTAATAACCCGTACGTCTTCACACCCATCGAGTTTAATAGGGTTAGTGCTTTCTTATCATCCGGTACCTCATTCGTTGTACAGTAAACTTCGATGCGTTCCACATAAGTGGCCCAATCTTCCACATCGTTATCAAAAGCAGTGATGTTACCCATTTTTGGCATCCTTGCTGAGTTTCTCCTTTCTCTTCGGATATTATTATTATTATTATTTTTTTTTTCCTATTTAAGATGGCGGCTTTTCCCGCGCTTGGCGGCTTTTCCCGCGCTTGTCTTCTTCCCCCGCCGACTCAAAATGGCGATTCCTGCGCTGTTGCCATCCACGCCCCCCAGCGGTCCTTTATTTTCCCCTGCACTGCTGTTCTTGTTCCCCACCGCTCCCGCGGTGCTTGTGGCCATAAACGCTTTTCTGGCTGCTGCGCGTCTCTGCCCCAATTGCAGTCCGGCCCCTGACACCGGCTGCGGTCATGTTCTCCGCCCTTTTCGTCGTTTCCCTCCCCTTCTCCCACTGACAACTCGGCCGACTTCCCCCCCGTGCCGCTCGATCGGGCTTACCCGCCGCTGTCATCGAAGGGATGTTCACTGATGTTTGACTTCGTGGCCAGAAACCAACCCGGGTTCCCGATGGCCTCCCGTGCGATGCAGTGCTCAGCAGGATGTTGAGGGCAGATGCCCTTGTTCGACGCCCGTTTCTGAGGACGAAGCTTCCTTTGATGCAAAACTGCTGCTAGGTAAGATCAGGCTCGTCGCCACTGTTGAGTCTGTGTTTTCAAATGCAGTTATACTGAATAACAGGACACAGACGACAGAAGTAAGTAAACAGGTCTTTAGTGATTGAGGGTCAGGGCTGAACTGAGATACACTTTGCTCCGCAGGGTTTATATACCGGTGTGGTCACCACCGGTACTACAATGTACAGGAGCCATCAAAAAGTAGTCCATCACCTTAAGGTATCCTCTTAAGGTAGTACAGGTTACATACACTACAGTACTGGATGTAGAGTGGCCTAACCAGCGGTCCTCCTGTCCCCACAGAAAATGTCCCTACTTACTGCCTGGTGTTCAGTGCATCCCCCTGCCACTCCACCCCAGATTGCCATCTCTTTAAGAGTTAAATCACCCTTTACGGTTTAACATCCAGCTCAAGACTGGGGAAGAGTCGCTGGATTTCTCACCTCCCCCACCCGTGACTGACAAGTTGCCTGTCAGTGCTCATTGGCCTAGAAATTGGATTGCAGCAGTCGGCAGGGAACAATCCCAGTGTCGGATTGGGTAGGTCTAAGACCCACCCAATATTGAGCATCAGGACTCATTTCCACTGCCGGCCTGATGTGCGTTATAGTTAAAAATTGGTCCCTTGGTCCTTTAGCCCACAGAACAGACGGGATGGGATGAAAATAGTTAACCTACAATTATTACTGGCTTTAGAGACCATGAGACCATTTCACAGCTACTGTTAAAAGGAAAGTTCAACAGCGGTGTTTCTACTTGTGAAGGAAAATCCATTGTACTTCCAAAATCTGAATTGAGTCAGTTTGGTTTAAAGCAGGACACCTGTTAGGGTATCATTTGTTCTGTATGTGAAAAAAAGAAAAAATATTTTACTAAACGAGGAGGGTTTATAATACCAGTTTACCAAAAGCATTTTCTTTAACTTTACACATAGAGCTAAATATACACCCCTTCGCTTTATTTCCTGACAATTGCAACGAAAGCCTTTATCAGACAACTATCCTCTACATTTTTAATTATCTACACTTCTGGTGAAGATGAGGCAATAGTTACTAGGACATGAAAGAACTGCAACAAGCCACAAGTAAACCACATGTGAAGGCAGTTACCCACTGCAGATATGAATGGTGGCACCATGGTTGGTGTGGCCAATTATTGATCACACTGGTCTGTCTTCTTTTATCCAGTGCTCTCGAAAGCAAGAAATATTGTGATTGGAGTGCTTCAGAGGAAGCATGAAATAGAAATCATGTTTAACAAATTTATTAGAGTTTTTTGAGGATGTAACTAGCAGGGTAGATAAAGGGGAACCAGTGGATGTAGTATATTTGGATTTCCAAAATGCACTTGCAAGGTGCCACATAAAAGGTAACTATGCAAGATAAGGGCTCATGGTTGGGGGTAATATAATAGCATGGATAGAGGATTGGTTAATGGACGGAAAACAGAAAGTAGGGATAAACGGATCTTTTTCAGGTTGGCAGGCTGTAACTAGTGGGGTGCCACAAGGATCAATGCTTGGGCTTCAGCTATTTACAATCTATATTAATGACTTAGATGAAGGGACCAAGTGCAATGTATCCAAGTTTGCTGATGATACAAAGGTAGGTGGGTAAGCAAGCTGTGAGGAGGGCAGAAAGAGCCTGCAAAGGGACATAGACAGGTTAAGTGAGTGGGCAATAAGGTGGCAGATGGAGTATAATGTGGGGAAGTGTCAGGTTATTCACTTTGGTAGGAAGAATAGAAAAACAGAATATTTTAAAATGGTGAAAAACTATTAAATGTTGGTGTTCAGAGAAAGAAAGAAAGACTTGCATTTATATAGCGCCTTTCATGACCACCAGACGTCTCAAAGCACTTTACAGCCAATGAAATACTTTTTGAAGTGTAGTCACTGTTGTAATGTAGGAAACGCAGCAACCAATTTGCACACAGCAAGGTCCCACAAATAGCCATGTGATAATGACCAGATAATCTGTTTTTGTTATGTTGGTTGAGGGATAAATATTGGCCAGGACACCGGGGATAACTCCCCTGCTCTTCTTCAAAATAGTGCCATGGGATCTTTTACGTCCACTTGAGAGCAGACAGGGCCTCAATTTAACATCTCATTCAAAAGACGGCATCTCTGACAGTGCAGCATTCACTCAGCACTGCACTGCAGTGTCAACCTAGCTTTATGTGCTGAAGTGGGACTTGAACATTCAACCTTCTGATGCCAAGGCAAGGGTGCTACCCACTTTTTATTTATATTATATTGTATTGAACATTAAGAACATTTACAACATCGTGATCATTACATTGTATGATACAAATCAATTCCACCACTCTGCTCAGCCATTCCACCACCACATTTTAACATCAAAACCTGAAGTTTAATTTGTCACCTGTAACATATATTAATCGATTGTACTTTAAAAATTGGTTGTAAAATACTATCCTTAAATTCCTTTCTGTATAAAACAACCACAGAGCCTTATAATGATCCTTCAACTTATATTTAAAATACTCTTTTAGATTGATTCTCCTCCCCTTAAAAAACAGTGCATTCCTTCTTTGCACAATCACGAATCTAGCCAAACTGAACATTAAATTAATTGTCGCTCCACTAGACTCGGGCAGACTCTCCTGCAATTGAGTCCCACGGGATTCCCATTCTCGCTCTTCGGTCCCCACCCAGCAAAAAAACTCCCCACAACTGTCGAACATAGTACTTAAAATCATTTAACTGCGGACATAACACCATTAAATGGGATAGAGTCTCATCCCGTGTCCCACACACTGGGCAAGTTGTCGCCTCCACTCGTCCAATCTTGCACAAGACCGTCATGGTAAAAATCCGGTTATGAGCCAATTTGAAATCCAGTTCAATCCATTCAGGACATTTAAAACTCGCCCACACTCCCTTCCAAATCCTGTTGAAGTCCAGCTGTGAGTATATACTCTACCAAAACTTCTGACCAGCAGGTGTCTTGAATCTCCATTCTCTAAATACCTCATAGAAATCTTGGGTATTACAGTTATCAAATTGGACCAACTCTCCCCCTTTCTCCAGTACAAAGCTTGGAAAAGCAGGATGCATTTTACTTCCTTTGGAGATTTCCGCATTTATTTCTCCCATCCAATCCTGTGGCATTGCCCTCACAATCTTCTCATACATGATACCTATTGCTTTTTCCCCTACCTCCTGATCCTCCTCCCACACCATGTCCCTCACTATCGCTTCCGGCAACCAACCTGGAATTACCTCGTATAATACATCTTTCACAGATATAATCCCAGCTTTTATAAAACCTCTCCTTCGATGTTGACCCACCTGTTCAAAAATAAGGGCTGTTCTAGAAATTCCTCAGCCCCCTTGGGCATAAACTGCACACTTTTAAAAAATTGGGCCCAAGTCTCTACAACCCCCTTATAAAACCTCGGGAGAAGTTTAATCGATTTCAAAAACATATTATTGTATTCCATATACAATATCCCCTGCCCTCCTATCTCACTTTGTTTTAAAAAATGCTCAAAACAACTCTTCCAAAAACTTGTATTTGACTTCTGAAGAAATCTCTTTATCCATTTGATTCTAAAGGATTTTTTCTTCAAATCAATATCTGGGACATTGAGTCCTCCCTGATTTCTCCGTCCAATGTTGGTATTGTAAGCCACCAAGGCTGGTTTCCCTTCCCATAAAAACCTCACACAAGCCTCTCGAATGGACTTTTCTGCCCACTCGGGAATATCCTCCACCGTCAATAAGTACCATAGTTTAGATAGCAGGAGAGCAGACATCACTGTCACTCTTCCTTGCACTTTCAACCGCCTTCTTTCCAATCTTCCCAAAATCTTTTTAATTTTCATAACCTTTGGTTCCCAATTTAATTGATCCACTTCATCCCTGTCTTTCTTGCACCCCATATGCACCCCCAGAACTTCTAAAACCTCCACCACCTTAAAGGGACATACCCCCAACCCTTCCTCCCTACCCCTCCCAGCAACCAGGCATTGGGGCTTATATAATTCACTCTGGCTCCTGAAGCTCTACAATATCCCTCCACTACATCCATAGCTTTCCTCACTGACTCCCTATTTCTCAATGTTAAGGTTGTGTCATCTGCATATTGGTGTATCACCGACACCAGCCCAGAACTGGGGACCACAATCCCCACTATACCTTAATAACAACAGAAAATGCTGGAAAAACTCAGCAGGCCAGGCAACATCCGTGGAGAGAAATTAAAGTTGACGTTTCGGGTCAAAACCCTTTTTCAAAACTGGAAAGGAAATAAAATAGATCGAAGGCAGGGCTGCGATAGAACAAAGGAAGTAACAGAGACATTAAGAGGTATTCAAAACCAGACGAGATGGTAATAGGACAAGTGGAGACAAAAGACGGCTAGGATTATGTGTGAAGTGTACTGGCAGGATGAGACACAGCTGCCATGTGGGAGAGAGAAAAAAAAGTAAAGTGGGGGGGGAAAGGGAAGACCCAAAACAAAGGGGTAGAAAAAAATATAAGTAAAATTGTAATAGGGGCCGAGGTTAAGATCTGAAATTGTTGAACTCGATATTGAGTCCGGAAGGCTGTAAAGTGCCTAATCGGAAGATGAGGTGCTGTTCCTCGAGTTTACGTTGAGCTTCTGTGGAACAATTCAAGGGGCCAAGGACGGTGAGGTCTGAGTGTGAATGGAGCAGTGAATTAAAATGACAGGCGACCGGAAGCTCGGGGTCACCCTTACGGATTAAACGGAGGTGTTCCGCAAAGCAGTCACCCAATCTGCGTTTGGTCTCCCCAATGTAGAGGAGACCACATCGTGAGCAGCGAATACAGTATACTAGATTGCAAGAAGTACAAGCAAATCGCTGTTTCACCTGGAAGGGGTGTTTGGGGCCCTGGACAGTGGGAAGGGGGGAGGTAAAGGGGCAGGTGTTACATCTCCTGCCCTTGCACGGGAAGGTGCCAGGCGAAGGGGAAGGGCTGTTGGGGGTGATAGAGGAGTGGACTAGGGTGTCTCAGAGGGAGCGGTCCCTACGGAATGCTGAAAGAGGAGGGGAGGGGAAGATGCGTTTGGTGGTGCGATCACTTTGGAGGTAGCGGAAATGGCGGAGGATGATCCGTTGAATGTGGAGGCTGGTGGGGTGAAAGGTGAGGACAAGGGGAACCCTATCGTGGTTCCGGGAGGGAGGGGCAGGGGTGAGGGCAGAAGTGCGGGAGATAGAACGGACACGGTCGAGGGCCGTGTCAACCACGGTAGAGGGGAATCCTCGGTTGCGGAAAAAGGAAGACATGTCGGAAGCACTCGTGTGGAAGGTGGCATCGTTGGAGCAGATACGGCGGAGATGGAGAAACTGGGAGAATAGAATAGAGTCCTTACAGGAGGCGGGGTGGGAGGAAGTGTAGTCTAGGTAGCTGTGGGAGTCAGAGGACTTGTAGTGAATATTGGTCGATAACCTATCCCCAGAGATGGAGACGGAGAAGTCGAGGAAGGGAAGGGAAGAGTCAGAGATGGACCATGTGAAGGTGAGGGAAGGGTGGAAATTGGAGGCAAAGTGAATGAAATTGTCTAGTTTGGGGCGAGAGCAGGAAACGGCACCGATACAGTCATCAATGTATCGTAAAAAGAGGTGAGGGAGAAGACCTGAGTAGGACTGGAAGAATGAGTGTTCCACATATCCCATGAAAAGGCAGGCATAGCTAGGACCCATGCGGGTACCCATAGCAACACCTTTGATTTGGAGGAAATGAGTGGAGTTAAAGGAAAAGTTGTCCAATGTGAGAACAAGTTCAGCCAGGCGGAGGAGGGTGGTGGTGGATGGGGACTGGTCGGGCCTCTGTTCAAGGAAGAAGCGGAGCGCCCTCAAGCCATCCTGGTGGGGGATGGAGGTGTAGAGGGATTGTACGTCCATGGTGAAACTTTGCAGCCTTCCGGACTCAATATCGAGTTCAACAATTTCAGATCATAACCTCGGCCCCTATTACAATTTTACTTATATTTTTTTCTACCCCGTTGTTTTGGGTCTTCCCTTTCCCCCCCCCTTTCCTTTTTTTTCTCTCTCCCACATGGCAGCTGTGTCTCATCCTGCCAGTACACTTCACACCTAATCCTAGCCGTCATTTGTCTCCACTTGTCCTATTACCATCTCGTCTGGTTTTGAATACCTCTTAATGTCTTTGTTACTTCTTTTGTTCTATCGCAGCCCTGCCTTCGATCTATTTTATTTCCTTTCCAGTTTTGAAAAAGGGTTTCGACCCGAAACGTCAACTCTAATTTCTCTCCACGGATGTTGCCTGGCCTGCTGATGTTTTTCCTGCATTTTCTGTTGTTATTTCGGATTTCCAGCATCTGCAGTATTTTGCTAACCCACTATACCTTGTTTCTTTTGCATCATGTAACCTAATGATTCTGCAACCAATGTGTACAACAATGGAGACAGGGGACAACCCTGTCTCACTGATCTCTGTACCGGAAAATACTTGGATAAAAAACCATTACATTTAACACAGCTAAATATGTTTGAATAAAAAATCCTCATCCACTGAATGAAATTTTCCCTGAAACCAAATGCTTCCAAAACTTTCAATAAAAACTCATGAGAGACCCTATCAAAGGCTTTCTCTTGATCTATCTTTAATACATAAGCCTCCCTCCCACTCTCTTCCATGAGCTCTATCGCATCACAAATCGAGACCACAGAGTCTGCGATGTCCCGGCCTATGACCCCATAGGACTGAGAGGGCCAAACTATCTGTGGTAACAACTCCTTCAAACGATTTGCCATAACCCTCGCCAAGTTCTTATAATCCACATTTAATAATGTGATAGGCCTCCAATTCTTCAGGTCCCGTCTATCCCCTTTATTTTTATACTTGCTGGAGTGCCCGGCGGTGCCGAGGCTTGTTCGAGGGGATGTTGTTGTTGGAAGAGAGAGAGCGACTGGGGAGGGGGAAGAGAGAGAGCGACTGGGGGGGGAAGAGAGAGAGCGACTGTGGGGGGAAGAGAGAGAGCGACTGGGGGGGGAAGAGAGAGAGCAACTGGGGGGGAAGAGAGAGAGCGACTGGGGGGGGAAGAGAGAGAGCAACTGGGGAGGGAAGAGAGAGAGCGACGGGGGGAAGAGAGAGAGCAACTGGGGGGAAGAGAGAGACCGACTGGGGGAAGGGGGAGGAAGGGGAAGGGGAGGATGGGGAGGGGGGAGGGGAGGGGAGGAGGGGGGGGAGGGGCTGGAGGAGGGGGGAGGGAGGGGGGGAGGGGAGGAGGGAGGAGGGGAGGAGGGGGGAGGGGAGGGGTGGAGGAGGGGAGGGGGGAGGAGGGGGTGAGGGGAGGGGGGAGGGAGGGGAGGAGGAGGGCGAGAGGGAGAGGGGAGGGGGGGAGAGAGGGGGGAGGGGGAAGGAGAGAGTGAGGGAAGGAGGAAGAAACCGGGCAGCCCAGACTAAAGATGGAACTGTTGTTTCCCCACATTGAAGTGCCACCATGATCAAAGATGGCGCTGTTCGGGCCCACATTGAAGTGCCACCATGATCAAAGATGGCGACAGGAGGAAATTGTCGTGCCGCCAGGATCAAATATGGCGCTGTTGTTTCCCCACATTGAAGTGTTGCCATGATCAAAGATGGCGGCGAGCGATCTGGTTGGTGCTGACTGGGAGTGTGTGAGAGAGAGAGAGTGAGAGAGGTCGGGCGTGGCTGGGCAGGAGAGGCCCAGGCTTTGAGGCCTAGGCTTTGAGGCCTTACAAAAGCAGGGAAAGGTAGGAAAAAGAATCATCAGGTTAGAGAAAATATTTACAAATGAATGAACTTTTTTTAAAAACAGTTTAATAAAAGCAATTTTTGTTTGCTGGAAATGTAGATTTGAAAAGAAACACGCAGAAAGCGGGAAAAAGAATGGAAGCAAGATGGCGGCTACTCACCTCAGTTCAGAAAGATAAAGCCCACCCACACACGCACCGATTGGTCAAACGTCCTGTCACCGAAGCGTAGGATTGGTCAATCGTCCTGTCACTCGACTCTAGGAGGGCCCGCCCGCACGTGTGATGAACCCGCCCCCGCCACGCAGCGATTGGTCGACCGTCGGGTCGCTCGACTGTACGATTGGTCGACCTTAATGTCACTCTATGCTAATGAGCGGATAATGAGCGGAAGTTTGAACATTTTTTGGATACCGCGGGCGCAATTTTTGTCTCGCCGAAACATAAATACGCTTATGACCATTCTGGAATCGTAAGCTTTCTTTTGATGGAACGCACGTGTAGGTACGCTCTACAACTTTAGAGTGTATAGCCGGACAGACACACCGAAGGACAGACAGAGAGACAGACAGATAGACAGACAGACAGACAGACAGACAGGCAGACAGACAGAGAGATCGATCCTTTTATATATATAGACTTGCTGGAGTGCCCGGCGGTGCCGAGGCTTTTTCGAGGGCATGTTGTTGTTGGAAGAGAGAGAGAGAGCGACTGGGGGGGAAGAGAGAGAGCGATGGGGGGGGAAGAGAGAGAGCAATGGGGGGTATTATGTTCATGTATGATTGAGACACGGACAGCAGGAGTTGAACAAAAGAAGTCTTTACTGAAAGGAGTCAATCGGGAAACTGAAACTACAGAGGCGTACTAGCGCCATTTATACAGGGGTGGTCACTGCCGGTACTGCAGTCTGAGGCCAGTTATTCTCTTAAAGGTACATACACAACAATTCTTCCCCTTTTAGATAAACAGTACATAACATTCATTTAACAACTAAATGATAACTAATTACAATCACAATTACGGCTGCTAGATACATTGGTTAAGTTTAAGCAATTATAAGTTCAGTCTTTGAGGAGGCTTCCTGATTCTGTCTGGACAACGCCTCTTTGGGGTATCAGGTTCCTCTGGCAAGGTTGAGTCGGGATCAATGTCGTTGTTTGGTTCATCTGCTTCCAATATTACCGATTCTGCGGTAGCTGCAATTGGTACGTTCGTTTCATATTACCAGGTGTATCAGATCGTGGTGTGGAGTTGACGTTTTCCAGTGACTCTAGAATCTGGTCAGCATGGCATCTTACAATGCTCTCTCCAACGTCCACGGTATACATGAGAGGTCCTTGCCGTGTACAAATCGTTCCTGGCTGCCATTTCTCAGTGCGGTAGTCCCGGGCCAAAACTGGTTGACCTATCTTAAAACTCCTGGTCGGCCTTTCATTCATATTCTGAAACTGCCTGTTCTCCACATCTCTTCGGACGTTTGGCTTAACCAAATCTAAGCGGCATCGTAGTCTTCGATTGAAGAACATCATGGCTGGAGTTTGGTTGGTAACCGCATGTGTCGCATTCCGGTAGGCAAACAAGAAGTTGTCCACCTTGTGTTGTAGGGGTATATATTCATTACACATTGCCTTGATAGCCTTCTTGAATGTTTGAACAAACCTCTCGGCCAATCCATTAGTGGCTGGATGATATGGGGCAGATGTGTAATGCTTAACACCATTGTTCTTTAAGAACCTCCGGAACTCTTCAGACACAAACTGTGGTCCATTGTCAGAGCAAATCTGTTCAGGCATATTCCTGGCGAATATGGTTCGTAAAACTGTGATAGTTTTTTCCGTGGTGGTTGAGGACATTTTTATTACCTCTGGCCACTTTGAATGTGCATGCACCGCAATTAAAAACATTGAGTCCTTGAAGGGACCAGCAAAATCAATGTGCACCCTTTGCCATGGAGATGAGGGCCACTCCCATGGATGTAGAGGAGCTTGTGGTGGGGCGTTTTGGACCTTCTGGCATCCTGCACAGCTCTTGGTCATCTCTTCGATTTCTCTATCGATTCCCGGCCACCACACAAACGCTCTGGCTAAGTTCTTCATTTTTACCCCACCCAGATGACCCTCATGAAGCTCATTGAGCACTCTATCCGTCAACTTAGGTGGAATTACTACTCTGGATCCACACATCAAGGTTCCTCTGCACACGGACAGCTGTTCTCTTCTCGGCAAGAATGCTGGCAGCAGTGGTTCACCATGTGCTGGCCATCCCTTCACCGTTAAATCATAGACCCGTGATAGTGTCGGGTCATTCCGTGTTTCCTTTTCTATGTTTGCATTCGTCACAGGGAGACATTCGACTATGGTGGAGTGGAATAACTCCATTGGATTCACTGCAAGGTCTCCTTCTTCCACCGTCAGCAACGGTAGGCGTGACAATCCATCAGCATTTCCATGCTGTTTACTTCCTTTGTACTCGATGTCACATTGGTGTGCCCCTAGGAAAAGGGACCACCTCTGCAGCCGTTGCGCTGTCATAATCGGTACGCCCTTCTGAGGGTTGAAAATGGAGACAAGAGGTTGATGATCAGTTTGTAGAGTAAATTTTTGACCGTGCAGGTAGTGATTGAACTTCTTCACCCCCCACACTAGGCTGAGGGCCTCTCTGTCAATCTGGGCGTAGTTACGCTCGGCAGAAGTTAACGAGCGTGACGCAAAAGCTATCGGCCTCTCTAAAGCATCAAGGAATTTATGTGACAGTACCGCCCCAATGCCGTAGGGAGACGCATCACACGCCAGTCTGATCGGTAGTGCTGGGTTGTAGTGAGCCAATACTTCTCTTGAAGTGATTAAGTCCTTACTCTTCTGAAAGGCCCGCTTACAGTCATTGCTCCATTTCCATGCTATTCCCGTTCATAGCAGGGTGTTCAGTGGGTGCAGGATTGTCGACAAATTCGGCAAAAACTTATGGTAGTAATTCACCAATCCGAGAAATGACCACAGTTGCGACACAATTTCAGGCGCTGGGGCCTTAACAACCGCTTCAATTTTGTCAGGGGACTTATGTAACCCCTTTTCATCAATCACGTGGCCACAATACGATTTCTGTTTCTTAAAAAACTCGCACTTGGGGTGGTTGGCTCGTAGCCCATGTTCCCGTAGTCTAGTGAGCACCTGTTCTAGGTTGTTAAGGTGTTCACTGTCATCTTCACCTGTCACAAGGATGTCATCCAAGTAACACTGAGTCCCCGGAATCCCTTGCAGGACTTGTTCCATCGCTCTTTGCCATATCGCCAGAGCCGATGCTACTCCGAATACCAATCGATGATACTGGTAAAGACCTTTGTGAGTGTTTATCGTGAGATACTTCCTAGAGGATTCTTCAACCTCCATCTGCAAATATGCTTGTGCTAGGTCAATTTTTGTAAAACGCTTCCCTCCAGACAGTGAGGCGAAGATGTCTTCTATCCTTGGAAGAGGATATTGTACTGTGTGAAGGACTGGGTTCACCGTCACCTTGAAATCCCCACAGATGTGAACCTTCCTTGGCTCCTCAGACTTATTGCTTAACGTTTTCTTCATGACAGGAACGATGGGTGTCTCCCACTCGCTCCATTCGACCTTAGACAACACGCCTGCCTTCTCCAGATTCTTCAGCTCTGCCTCGACGGCTGGGCGAATTGCATATGGTACCGGTCTTTCTTTTAAAAACTTGGGAATTGCATTCTCTTCTATTTTTATCGAGGCGGTTACGCCTTTAAGAGTGCCCAGTTCTTGTTGAAATACCTCTTTGGCGTTAGCTAAGATTGTTGACAATCGTCCAGGAGTGACGTCTTCATCGTTTTTACCGTTCACCGTCATTGCATGAATGGAGTGCCAATCTAAGCTTATCTTCCTGATCCATTCACGTCCCAATAACGGTGGTCCACCATTTTGCAGTATGCAAAGATACAATTTCCGTATTTCCTTGCTGTTGTATTCGACAGGCACCCTTATTTTTCCTCTGGGGTATACTTTTTGCCCCGTATATGTCGTCAAGACGATGGATGTCTCTCTCAAAGGCATGTGTGAGAATAGCCGCTCATAGTCTCATCGATTCATAACGGTTAGCGCTGATCCTGTATCCAATTCCATTTTAACTTGGGACCCTGCTATCGTGAGGGTGACCCAAATGGTTCGGTGATCCTCTTTTGCGATTACATTGTGAAGTTTGAGACAGCTTAGTCTCCTGTTCCCGGATTCACTATCGCTCATCTGGTCTTCGGAACTACTGTTTGTCATCTTTTGTACTTTCTTGTACAGTTCCTTAGTAGCCTTTTTGTTGTCGCTGGTCTTCTTCCCAGACCTGCAAACTCGTGCAATGTGTCCCATCTTTCCGCATTGCCTGCATATTTTGTCCTTGGACCAGCAGTCCTTCTGGTCATGGTTAGTTCTGCCACAGCGATAACATTTTGCAAATCCCCGTGTCATTTCGTGGGTGCCGTATTCCTGTGGCTTTTGTTGAATTTCCGCAGCTCCCCTGGCTGCTGCTTCGTACGATACTGCCACGCTGAAAGCCTTATCTAACGTCAGCTCTTTCTCTGAGAGTAACTTCTTCTGTGTTCCTTCACTCAGGAGTCCACAGACAAATTTGTCCCGTAGTGTATCTGCCAGTCCTGCTCCGAACTGGCAGTGCTTTGATAGCTTGCGTAGCTCCGTAAGGTACTCAGCATTGCTCTCATCTTTATGCTGAGTTCTCCTGTGGAATTTAAATCATTCGGCTATCAACAGCGGTGCAGGGTTTAGGTGTTCCTTTAAGACAGCAACAATTTCGTTAAAACTCTTCGCCTTCGGTTTGGCTGGAGTAATCAGGTCCCGCAATAGGCCATACATTCTAGCGCCCATTAAGTTTAGCAATACCGATGCCTTTTTCTCATCAGCTATTTCATTTGCCTCGCAATATACCTCGACTCTTTCCACATACGTGGTCCAGTCCTCTATTGTATTATCAAAGGCAGTGGTACAGCCAGTCTTCGGCATCTTGAAAATCTAAAATGGCACCTCCCAATGCTTTGCCTTCTTCCCCGATTGAACAAAATGGCGCCTCCCGCTCTTTGCCTTCTTCCCCGCTGATTAAGATCGCCTCCCGCGCTTTTGCCTTCTTCCCGCTGTTGCTAGCGCTGCTTTCCGCGGTTTCCGTTGCAACCTGCAGCTCCTCGCGGTTTCCCTGCGCGTTTAATATTTCTTATTTATTTTTTAATTTTCCGTCGTGGAATAACCCTGTGGGACTCTTGCCTGCCTCTTCTCGGGTCTGTACGCAGCCCGGCTTCGTAGCACCGGCCGCGCCCTGTGTGCTCCACCCTCTCTCTCTCCTCTTCCCGACAACGCAGCTCGGCCCCGTTGCAAGCTACCCGCTCGAGTTCGCGACCACCGCAGCCCAGGAAGGATCAGTGTACTACCTGCCACCAGCCGATTAACTGAAGCACCGTCGACAGGAACCAGGCCCCGCTTTTGACAGCTTCTCCAGCAATCTTCAACTCCGCTAACACAGGGGCGGATGCCCATTGTCGACGCCCATTTCTACTGCTTCTTTCTTCCTTCTGGCCTCGACTCTGCTCACTTCGATGCAGGAATGGATCCCAGGAGGTGGTGCAGACTGTAGGTAAGTTCGTATCTGCTCGTCGCCAGTATTATGTCCGTGTATGATTGAGATACAGACAGCAGGAGTTGAACAAAACAAGTCTTTACTGAAAGGAGTCAATCAGGAAACTGAAACTACAGAGGCGTACTAGCGCCTTTTATACAGGGGTGGTCACTGCCGGCACTGCAGTCTGAGACCAGTTATTCTCTAAAGGTACATACACAACAGGGGGAAGAGAGAGAGCGACTGGGGGGGAAGAGAGAGAGCGACTGGGGGGGAAGAGAGAGAGCGACTGGGGGGGAAGAGAGAGAGCGACTGGGGGGGCAAGAGAGAGAGCGGCTGGGGGGAAGAGAGCGAGCGGCTGGGGGGGAAGAGAGAGAGCGACTGGGGGGAAGAGAGAGAGCGACTGGGGGAAGAGACAGAGCGACTGGGGGGAAGAGAGAGAGCGACTGGGGGGAAGAGAGCGACTGGGGGGAAGAGAGAGAGCGACTAGGGGTAAGAGAGAAAGCGACTGGGGGGGAAGAGAGAGAGCGACTGGGGGGGAAGAGAGCGAGCGACTGGGGGGGGAAGAGAGAAAGCGACTGGGGGAAGAGAGAAAGCGACTGGGGGGAAGAGAGAGAGCGACTGGGGGGAAGAGAGAGAGCGACTGGGGGGAAGAGAGAGAGCTACTGGGGGGGAAGGGAGAGAGTGACTGGGGGGGAAGAGAGAGAGTGACTGGGGGGGAAGAGAGAGACTGACTGCGGGGGAAGAGAGAGAGCGACTGGGGGGAAGAGAGAGCGCGACTCGGGGGAAGAGAGAGCGCGACTGGGGGGAAGAGACAACGCGACTGGGGGGAAGAGAGAGAGCGACTGGGGGAAGATGAGAGAGCGACTGGGGGGAAGAGAGAGCGCGACTGGGGGAAGAGAGAGCGCGACTGGGGGAAGAGAGAGAGCGACGGGGAAGAGAGAGCGCATCTGGGGGGAAGGGAGGTGAGGTGAGGGAGGGAATGGAGGGGGGATGGGAGGGGAGGGGGGAAGGAGGGGGGGAAAGAGGGGGGAATGGGGGAGGGGGGAAGGGAAGAGGGTGGAAAGGAGGGAGGGGAAGGGGGAAGGAAGAGGGGGGAAGGGGGGGAAGGAGGGGGGAAGGGGGGGAAGGAGGGGGGAGAGGAGAAGAGTGGGGAGAGGGAGGGGGAGGGGAGGGGGGAGGGGGAGAAGGGAGGGGGGAGGGAGGGGGAGGGGGTGGAGGGGAGGTGGGAGAGGGGGAGGGGGGGGAGGGTTCGAGGAGTGGGAGGGTAGAGGAGGGGGAGGGTAGTGGGGGAGTCCCCGAGCCCCGCCCCCGATCCCGCCCCCCGATGTCCCGCTCCCTGATCTCCCGTCCCCCGATCTCCCGATGTCCCGCCCCCCGAACTCCTCGATGTCCCGCCCCGCGATCTCCAGATGTCCCGCCCCCCGATGTCCCGGCCCCAGATCTCCCGTCCCCCGATCTCCCGATGTCCCGCCAGCCCGATCTCCCGATGTCCCGCCCCCGATCTCCCAATGTCCTGCCCCCCCGATCTCCCGATGTCCCGCCCCCGGATCTCCCGATGTCCCGGCCCCCGATCTCCCATCCCCCGATCTCCCGATGTCCCATCCCCCGATCTCCCGATGTCCCGCCCCCGGATCTCCGAATGTCCCGCCCCCCGATGTCCCACCCCCCTGATCTCCCGATGTCCCGCCCCTCGATCTCCCGATCTCCCGTCCCCCGATCTCCCGATGTCCCGCCCCCCCGATCTCGCGATGTCCTCCCCCGCGATCTCCTGATGTCCCGCCCCCGGATCTGCCGATGTCCTGCCCCCCGATCTCCAATGTCACGAGCCCCGCCCCTCCGATGTCCCTAGCACCGGCCTCCCGCTCTCTGGAGCCCCGCCCTCCCGCTCTCCAGAGCCCCGCCCTCCCGCTCTCCCGAGCTCCGCCTTCCCGCTCTCCCGAGCTCCGCCTTCCCGAGCCCCGCTCCCCCCCTGAGCTGGCATCAAGACCTGAAAGACGCCGCCGCGCAACCTACCCGTGTGAGGCTCGGCCGGACTCAAGTCGCACTCCGGGCAGAAGATGACGCGGACGCTGACTCCCGCCCCGCCCGCCTTTACTAAGATGGCACCGGTGGCGATGCTCAGCTCAGGCCAGCCCCCTCCAGCCTTCACAAAGATGGCGGCGACCGCTGGCTTTTTGTCGATCGCGACGGGAAGTGCCTAGCTCGGGCGTGGCTGGTCAACAGTCGCCCAGGCTTTGAGGCCTGGAAAAACGGTGAAAGGTAGGAAAATTATTGAGGTTAGAGAAAAGAATTTACAAATTAATTAACTTTTTAAAAAAACAATTTGTGCTTAAAAAGCAACTTTTTTTTTTGCTGGAAATGTAGATTTGAAAAGAAACACGCAGAAAGCGGGAAAAAGAAATGAAAAGTTTGGAAATCAAGATGGCGGCGACTCACCTCAGTTCAGAACGATAAAGCCCGCCCAAACATGCACCGATTGGTCGACCGTCAGGTCACCGAAGCGTAGGATTGGTCAATCGTCCCATCACTCGACTGTAGGAGGGCCCGCCCGCACGCGCCAGGAACCCGCCGTACGATTGGTCGACCTTGACGTTACTTCTATTGGTAATGAGCGGATAATGAGATGCTAATGAGCGGAATTTTGAAAGTTTTTTGGATACCGCGGGCACAATTTTCGTCCGGCAAAACGTAAATACGCTTACAAACCGTTTCGGAATGGTAAGCTTTCTTTTGACGTAACGCACGTGTAGGTACGCTCTATAACTTTTGAGTGTATAGCCGGACAGATGCACACGTGAGGACAGACAGAAGGACAGACAGACAGATCGATTCCTTTATTATATACTAGCTGGGGGAGCCCGGCTTTGCCAGGGCTGTTTTGGGGCGGGCGGTTTAAATCGAGTGCCAGGCTTTGGGGCCTCTCTGTGTCCCTCTGTGAATCTGCTGCTGGGCAACATATTAAATCGAGTCCAGGCTTTTGGGCCCTGTCTGTGTCCCTTTGTGAATCTGCTGCCCGGGCAACATTTCTACCTTTTTAACACCTTGAAAGATGAAAGTGAAAGTACTTATAAAACGTTTTTGGTAAATCTTATGTTATTTTTAAAAGAGATACTAACTTTTTCAAAGCTGGATGAGCAAAGTAGTTTGAGCTGGAAGCTGAAGTAATGGCAGTGAAACAATGGCTGCCAGATCCCTGAGATGAAAACGATTAGTCCCCGCCCACACACACACACACCGATTGGCCAACCATCAGGGGACTGTACTGTAGGATTGGTCAATCGTGACGGCACAGGATTGGTCGAACCTTGACGTCAGTCAATCAATGCTAAGTAGCAGATAATGAGTTTAATTTTGAAGGTTTTATGCATAAGGCTGCGAACAATTTTCGTCCGACGGAAAAGTAAAATACGCTTACGAGTGTCCCGGAAGCGTAAGCTTTCTTCGAGGTAACGCGCGCGTAGGTACGCTCTATAACTTTTCGAGCGCATAGCCGGACAGACGCACACGTGAGGACAGACAGAAGGACAGACAGATAGACAGACAGAAAGAAGTATCCGTTTATATATATATAGATAGACTAGCTGAAGTGCCCGGCAGTGCCGAGGGTCTTTTGAGGGCATGGAAGAGAGAGAGAGAGAGCGACTGGGGGGAAGAGAGAGAGCGACTGGGGGGGAAGAGAGAGAGCGACTGGGGGGGAAGAGAGAGAGCGACTGGGGGGAAGAGAGAGAGCGACTGGGGGGGAAGAGAGAGAGCAACTGGGGGGGAAGAGAGAAAGCGACTGGGGGGAAGAGAGAGAGCGACTGGGGGGGAAGAGAGAGAGCGACTGGAGGGTTAGAGAGAGAGTGACTGGGGGGAAGAGAGAGAGCGACTGGGAGGAAGAGAGAGAGCGACTGGGGGGAAGAGAGAGCGTGACTGGGGGGAAGAGAGAGCGACTGGGGGGGAAGAGAGAGAGCGACTGGGGGGGAAGAGAGAGAGCGACTGGGGGGGAAGAGAGAGAGCGACTGGGGGGAAGAGAGAGAGCGGCTGGGGGGAAGAGAGAGAGCGACTGGGGGTAAGAGAGAGAGCGACTGGGCGTAAGAGAGAGCGTGACTGGGGGGAAGAGAGAGCGTGACTGGGGGAAGAGAGAGAGTGACGGGGGAAGAGAGAGCGCGACTGGGGAGAAGGGAGGAAGGGGGGGAAGGGTGTGTAAAGGGGAGTGGAAGGCGAAAGGGAGGGGAGGGGGAAGGGGGAGGAAAGGGGAGAGGAGGGAAGAAAGAGGGGGGAATGTGGGGAGGGGGGAAGGGGGGAAGCGGTGACGGGGGAAGGGGGGAGGGGGAAGGGGGAGAGGAATGGGGGAAGGGGAGAAGGGGGGAGAAGGGAGGGGGGTGGAGGGGGGGAGGAGGGGGGAGGAAGGGGAGGGGGGAGGGGGGAGGAAGGGGAGGGGGGAGGAGGTGAGGAGGAGAGGGGGAGTCCCCGAGCCCCGCCCCCCAGATCTCCCGATGTCCCACCCCCCCGATGTCCAGCCCCCGATCTCCCGTCCCCTGATCTCCCGATGTCCCGTCCCCCGATCTCCCGATGTCCCGCCCGCGATCTCCCGATGTCCCGCCCCCCGATGTCCCAGCCCCCGATCTCCCGCCCCCGATCTCCCAATGTCCCGCCCCGATCTCCCAAAGTCCCGCCCCCCGATCTCCCGATGTCCCAGCCCCCGATCTCCCGATGTCCCGCCCCGGATCTCCCAATGTCCCACCCCCGATCTCCCGATGTCCCGCCCCCCGATCTCCCGATCTCCCGCCCCCCGATCTCCCGATGTCCCACCCCCCGATCTGCCGATGTCCCGCCCCATGATCTCCCGATCTCATGTCCCCCGATCTCCCGATGTCCCGTCCCCGATCTCCCGATGTCCCGCCCCCCCGATCTCCCGATGGCCCGCCCCCGGATCTCCCGATGTCCCACCCCCGATCTCCGATGTCATGAGCCCCGCCCCGATGTCCCGAGCCCCGCCCCCCGCCCTCCCGAGCACTGGTCTCCCGCTCTCCGCAGCCCCGCCTCCCGCTCTCCGGAGCCCCGCCCTCCCGCTCTCCCGAGACCCGCCCTCCCGCTCCCCCGAGCTTCGCCTTCCCGAGCCCCGCTCCCTGCCCGAGCTGGCTTCAAGACCAGAGAGACGCCGCCGCGCAACCTACCGCATGAGGCCCGGCCGGACTCAAGTCGTGCTCCGGGCAGAAGATGACACGGACACTGACTCCCGCCCTGCCCGCCTTTAATACGATGGCAGCTGGTGGCGACGCTCGGCTCAGGCCAACCCCCTCCAGCCTTCACAAAGATGGAGGCGATCGCTGGCCTTTTGTCGATCGCGACGGGAGGCACCTAGCTCGGGCGTGGCTGGTCAACAGACGCCAGGCTTTGAGGCCTGGTAAAACGGTGAAAGGTAGGATAATTATAGAGGTTAGACAAAAGATTTACAAATTAATTAACTTTTTTAAAAAACAATTTGTCTTTTAAAAGCAACTTTTTTTTGCTGGAAATGTAGATTTGAAAAGAAACACGCAGAAAGCTTGAAAAAGAAATGAAAAGTTTGGAATCAAGATGGCGGCGACTCACCTCGGTTCAGAATGATACGGCCCACCCACACACGCACCGATTGGTCGACCGTCAGGTCACCGAAGCGTAGGATTGGTCAATCGTCCCATCACTCGACTGTAGGAGGGCCCGCCCGCACGCGCCAGGAACCCGGCGTACGATTGGTCGACCTCGACGTCACTCTATCGCTAATGAGCGGACAATGAGATGCTAATGAGTGGAATTTTGAATGTTTTTTGGATACCGCGGGCGCAATTTTTGTCCGGCCGAAGCGTAATATGCTTACGACCGTTTTGGAATGGTAAGCTTTCTTTTGACATAATGCACGTGTAGTTACGCTCTATAACTTTCGAGTGTATAGCCGGACAGACACACACAGAAGGACAGACAGACAGACAGACAGACGTATCCGTTTATATATATAGAGAGACTAGCTGGAGTGCCCAGCGGTGCCAAGGCTTTTTCGAGGGCAAGTTGTTGTTGGAAGAGAGAGAGAGCGCGACTGGGGGGAAGAGAGAGAGCGACTGGGGGGGGAGGGGGGAGGGTGAGGGGGGAGCGGAGGGGGGGAGTGGAGGGAGTGGGGGAAGGGGAAGGGGAGGAGTGGGGCAAGGGGAAGAGTGGGGAGGGAGTGGGGGGGAGGGAGGGAGGAGGGAGGGGGGAGTTAGGGGAGGGAGGAGTGGGGGAAGGGGAAGGGGGAAGGGGAAGGGGGGAGTGGGGGAAGGGGGGAGTGGGGGAAGCGGAAGGGGGGAGGCGTGGGGGAAGGGAAGGGGAGGTGTGGGGGAAGGGGAAGGGGGGAGTGGAGGAAGGGGGGAGTGGGGGAAGGGGAAGGGAGAGTGGGGGAAAGGGGGAGGAGTGGGGGAAGGGGAAGGGGGGAGGAGCGCGGGAGCAGTGGGGGGAGGAGTGGGAGGGGGATTAGGGGAAGTGGAAGCGATGAGGGGGGAAGGGGAGGGAGGAGGGGGAAGGGGGAGGCAGGGGGGAAGGGGGAGGCAGGGGGAAGGGGAGGGAGGGGGAGGGAGGAGGGGGAGGGAGGGGGAAGGGGAGGGGAGGGAGGAGGGGGAAGGGGAAGGAGGGGTGGAAGGGAAGGGAAGTGGTAGGGAGGGGGGAAGGGGAGGGGAGGGAGGGGGGAAGGGGAGTGGAGGGAGGGGGGAAGGGGAGGGAAGGGAGGGGGAAGGTGGGAGGGGAGGGGGGAGGGAGGGGAGGGAGGGAGGGGAGGGAGGGAGGGGAGGGGGGAAGGGGGGGAGGGAGGAGGGGGCAGGGGGAGGGAGGGGGACGGGAGGGAGGGGGAAGGGGAGGGGCTGAAGGGGAGGGGAAGGGGAGGGGGGAAGGGGAGGGTGGACAGGGGAGGGAAGGGTGGAGGGGGAGGGGAGGGGAGGGGGAAGTGGGGGTGGGGGGAGGGAAGGGGGAGGGGAGGGGTGGGGGTTAGGGGGGAGGGCGAGGGGGTGTGGGGGGGAAGTGGTGTGGGGAAGGGGGTGTGAGGGGGAAGGGGGTGTGGGGGGATGGGGGTGGTGGGTGTGGGTGGGGGAAGGGGGTGTGGGGGTTGGAAGGGGGTGTGGGGTGTGGAAGGGGATGTGGGGGGGTGAAGGGGGGTGAGGAGGGGGGTGGGGAGTGGGGGGAAGGGGTGTGAGGGGGAAGGGGGGTGGGGGGGGAAGGGGGTGTGAGGAGGGGGGTGGGGAGGGGGGGAAGGGGGTGTGGGGGGGAGGGGGTGGGGTGGGGAGGGGTGGAGGGGGAGGAGGGGGGAAGGGGGAGGGAGCTGGAGGGAGTGTGGAAGGGGAGGGGAAGGGGGAGGGAGGGGGGAAGGGGAGGGGGGAAGGGGAGGGGGAAGGGGAGGGGAGGGGGAAGGGGGGTGTGGAAGGGGTAAGTGGGGTGGGGGGAAGGGGGGCTGTGGGGGTGGAAATGGAGGGGGGAAGGGGGGATGTGGGGGGTGGAAAGGGAGGGGGGAGATAAACTTAAAGTACAGGAAACTTTGTGGTATCCGGCACCCACCAGACCGAGCTGCTGCCTTGCCTCCAAACTGCCATACTCTCCAGAGTTAATGTTGAGAGATACGGAGATTCTTATCTCCGTATTTGTCAACAAACACTGTTGCTTAGCAACAGCTTCTAAACACTCAGGTGTGCCCTGCAAGCTCTGTAGTTAAAGCTGTTGCTATAGCTACAGACCTTGCACTGCTTGACTGTTCAAACAAAGCAAAAAAACCAAACAAAAAGAATAAAAAACGGCTGCTGATTTTTGCCGGTGGCTCCAGATTGCCGGATAGCTCACCTCCGGATAGCACAAAGTTTCCTGTACTTATAAAACATTTTTGGTAATTCTTTCTATAACATACACTTTACAACCTCACCAATCTTTTTATTAAAAAAGGGGTACTCACCTCTCACTGTGTTGGATCACAAACAATGGCCGCCGCTTGCTTTTCAGTTGGAAAGATTAGGCCCTACCCACACAGTCGATTGTCTGTCTCGGTCACCAGGACCCGATTGGAAGCACTGAAGCCCCACCCACTCTATGTTCCTGTACTAAGATGGCCGCGCATGCACTCTGTTACACACTGCATCAAAATGGCGTTGCACTGAAACTTTTCGCCCTACTTGACAAAGATGGCTGCCGTTAACCTGGGGCTGTCAGCAGAAGAAATTTCCTCAGCTGCAAACACAGGATCTTCAGATTATTATTCGGGGCTTGCGACCTACCCCAGTTGCTTATGAAGCCTCCCCACCTACTGACCCCGGGAATGGAGCTGGGGCAGCACACCCTCTCCCCTCTGCCAGTGTTTGGCTCTGTCTAGGCCGGGAGCCTGGGTCTAGAGTTGCACTGCTGGCAGTTGGAGAAGCCTAGGCCCCGGGCCTGGAAAAACGGTGAAAGGTAGGAAAATTATAGAGGTTAGAGAAAAGATTTACAAATTAATTAACTTTTTTAAAAAACAATTTGTGCTTTAAAAGCAACTTATTTTTTGCTGGAATTGTAGATTTGAAAAGAAACACGCAGAAAGCGGGAAAAAGAAATGAAAAGTTTGGAATCAAGATGGCGGCGACTCACCTCAGTTCAGAACGATAAGGCCCGCCCACACACATTGGTCGACCGTCAGGTAGTGTAGGATTGGTCAATCGTCCCGTCACTCGACTGTAGGAGGGCCCGCCCGCACGCGCCAGGAACCCGGCGTATGATTGGTCGACCTCGACGTCACTCTATTGCTAATGAGCGGATAATGAGATGCTAATGAGCAGAATTTTGAAAGTTTTTTGGATACCGCGGGTGCAATTTTTGTCCGGCCGAAACGTAAATACGCTTACGACTGTTTTGGAATGGTAAGCTTTCTTTTTATGTAACGCACGCGTAGGTACACTCTATAACTTTCGAGTGTATAGCCAGACAGACACACACCGAAGGACAGACAGACAGACAGACAGATAGACAGACAGACAGTCAGATGTATTCGTTTATATATATAGATAAGCTAAGCTTATAATACCTCTCCTCATAGCTGGGGCCAGGCTTCCCTCAATTTTAATTTCCTTAAAAACTCCTAAGAGCAATGGACTTAAAATCTCGAAAAATTATTTATAAAATTCTGCACTTAGTCCATCGGACCCTGGGCTTTCCCCCCCCTTCATTCCACTTATTGCTACTTTTATTTCCGCTAATCTTACTTCTTTGTCACACATGCTTCTCTCATCCTCCTTTAAACCTTCTTCAATAAAAGCAGTAACCTTCTCCATCGCCAAATTGGAAATGTCTTCTTTTGTATATAATTCTTGATAAAAGCTGCTAGCCGCCTCAAAAATCTCCCCACTTTCATGAATAATCTTCTCCCCGACCTTCAACTCTTCAATTAACGACAATCTCTGTCGCAGCTTCCCTTGCTCTAGAAAATAGCCAGTGCATCTTTCGCCCTCCAATGTATCTCTAGCCTTTGCACAGAGAATGGCCCCCTTGCATTTTTCAGCTTGTAATAATTCCCACTCTTCCTTTGGCACCCGGAACTTAGTCTCCGCTCCCTTATCCCCTCCATCAACTGCTTTACAGACATCCGTAAACCTTTTGTTTATATTCTCTTCTCGACGCCGGTTAGCTGCCGCCCTCTTTTTCCCATAACGTACCGAAAAAACTTTTACCTCATATTTGAAATTGTTCCACCAAACTCTTCTTTCTTTCAAGAACAAAGGTTCCTTCCACGCATTCTTATCATCCCTTCTTTATAAGCAATTTCTTTCAGGTATTGATTGTTTAAAATCCACACCCCTGAACCAATCTTAACTCTGCTGTTCCTAATTCTCAGAACCAAAGCTGAGTGATCACTAAAAAATACTTTTTTACAACAAATCTCTATCACCTCAGAACATAACCCTTCCCGCAGTGACACAAAATCTATTCGACTCTGTTTTAAAACATCACCCACCCAACCTGATCTGGAGAACCCCCTTTTTATGGGGTTCCGGTCCCTCCATAAGTCTCTCAAATTTAAAGTTGCCATCATTTTTACAATCATCCCTCTGAAGTTATCATCCTTAAAGGTCATCTGGGCTGAAATATCCATCCGAGATAAAAATACATTGAAATCCCCCACTATACAAAGATTTTCCACCTCTGCCGCTTCAGTGAATAACCCCCGAAAAAACTCGCGACGCTTGCAATGGTCGTTCGGTGCATAGATATTAAAGAGATCGCAATTAAATCCCTCCATTTTTACCCTTAGTCGTAAAAGTCTCCCTTCAGTGTCCTTGTCCACCAAGGCAACATTCTCTTCTATGGACGGACTCACCAAAACAGCCACCCCTCTACGGTTATTGTTTGCACAACTTGCAAACACTTCTCCCTTCCAAACCTTCTGAACTCTTTCTAGGATATCCTCATCACAAAAGGTTTCTTGCAGACACAAGTCCGTACCTTTAAAACCCTGCAACAACTGCTGCAATTTCCTCTCAACCCTCAGTCCGTTCACATTAATCGAGACCAATGTAATCATGGCTCCAAAGAAGGGAAGTATGCCTGATAATCTCCCCATCATTTAATCTCTCGCCTTTCCCTCCTCACATGCTCCTTCCCAACTTTTCGGGCAGCTGTTGTTTTTTCCTGCAGCCTCCAACTCTTTTTCACCTCCTGTTTAAACTTTCCCTTCTGTTTTAGCCTCTTCCTTGCATTAAGTTTGGGACCAGGAGCTGCCTTCCTCCCTCCTTCTGCCCCTCACTAACGTTTCCCTTTCCACATGACGCCACCCCACCCCCGACTTCCATGTCTCTGTCCCCCTCTAATTCCTCACACTCAAGCTCTTCTGCAACCCCCTGTGCCTGCTCCCCGTCAGATACATAATCCTGCTCCCCGTCAGATACTTCATCTCCCATAGAGAGTCTTCCTGCTATCGCCGTTTCTCCCACTGTGCTGCTCCCTTTGACCACATCTCCACCTCTGACCCTTGCACCCTGTTCCCTCTCTCCATGGGAGAATGGCGCACCTAAATTGTTCCCTTCTGACGTCTCTATCTTGCCGATCCCATCCTGCTGTCCCTTTAAGGCTCCTGCCTCTTGCACCCTCTCCCCGTCCTGCCCCCTCCCGCTCACCAAGATATCCGACTCCCCGCCTCCCCCCGGAGCACCCACATCCACCACACACACCGCTCCCGCCTCCTCTCCCCCCGCAGGCACCAGACTCCCCAGGGGGAGCCAAACCGCACTAAGGCTCGAGTCTGCACTCGACCCTCGCTGCCCACTGCTGTCTTTGTTCCCCTCCACAGCACTCGGCATGTTTTCTGTTGTGTCCATGTGTTGATAGAGACACTGAAGACAGGAGTTGGTTTCACAGGTGTTTACTAAACAAAGTCTGGAGGGGAACTAACTGATACAACACAATATACAGGCTTATATAGCCCGAGTGGCCATTACCGGCATTACAGTACACATGGGGCTCTTAAAGGCACATACACTACAATTCCTCCCCTTTTAGCCAACCAGTACATAATATTTTAAGTAATCATTAATTACATGTTACAAGAAAAATAATCTACACATTGCGGCAGTTAATTAATTATAAGTCAGTCTCTCTGGAGGCTTCCTGACTCGGTCCGGATAACGCCTCGGTGGTGTAGTCGTTTCTGGTGGTGTAGTAGGTTCTTTTGGCAAGGCTGATTCGGCTTGAATGCCAGTGTCGGGTTCATCGGGTTCCAGTATCACCGGATCGGTGGTAGATATGGGTATCGCTACTTCATCATTAGGCGTATAGAGTTGTGGTGTAGGTTGTCCCTTTTCGGATGACTCTATGATTTGGTCAGCATGGTGCCTTATTATGCTTTCTCCGATGTCTACGGTATACATCAGCGGTCCTAGTCGTGTGCAGATAGTTCCAGGCTGCCATTTCTCGGTACGGTAGTCCCGGGCCAAAACTTGTTGACCTATCTGGAAGGTTCTAGTTGGCCTTTCATTCATGCCTTGAAATTGCCGGTTCTCCACGTCCCTTCTGATGTTTGGCTTGATCAAATCCAGCCGGCATCTTAGGTTTCTATTGAAGAACATCATGGCGGGAGTTTGGTTTGTAACTATATGTGTTGCATTCCTGTATGCGAACAAGAAATTATCCACCTTGTGCTGAAGTTTTATGTCTTCATTACCCATGGCATTTATGGCCTTCTTGAAGGTCTGGGCAAACCTTTCAGCCAATCCATTGGTGGTGGAATGGTATGGGGCGGACGTGTAGTGCTTAACCCCATTGTTTTTTAAGAACTTCCTGACTTCTTCGGACACAAATTGCGGTCCATTATCAGAACAGATCTGTTCCGGCAGCCCATTCCTGGCAAATATGGTCCTTAATATTGTGATGGTTTTTTCCGTGGTGGTGGAGGACATCTTCATTACCTCCGGCCACTTGGAGTGTGCATCAACCGCAATTAAGAACATTGAGTCCATAAATGGACCAGCAAAGTCGATGTGTACCCTTTGCCAGGGGGATGAGGGCCACTCCCATGGATGTAGTGGGGCTTGTGGTGGAGCGTTTTGGACCTTCTGGCATCCTAGGCAGCTCTTGGTCATTTCTTCGATGTCTCCATCGATACCTGGCCACCATACAAACGCCCTGGCTAGGTTCTTCATTTTCACTCCACCCAGATGCCCCTCGTGAAGCTCCTTTAGAACTTTATCCTGGAGTTTGGGTGGAATCACCACTCTGGATCCACACATCAAGGTTCCTCGGCACACTGACAGCTGTTCTCTTCTTTGCGAGAATGCTGGCAACAGTGGTTCGCCATGTGCTGGCCATCCCTTCACTGTTAAATCGTAGACTCGTGAGAGAGTCGGGTCATTTCTAGTTTCCCTTTCAATGGCAGAATTTGTTACTGGTAGGCATTCAACTATGGTAGAGTGGAAATCTCCACTGGGTCTACTGTAGGTGCCTCTTCTACCGTTGGCAACAGTAGGCGCGATAACCCGTCAGCATTCCCATGCTGTTTTGATCCTTTGTATTCTATGTTGTATTGGTGTGCCCCTAGGAAAAGGGACCAGCTCTGTAGCCTTTGCGCTGTCATAATGGGAACTCCCTTTTTAGGGTTAAATATGGAGATGAGTGGTTGATGGTCAGTCAACAAGGTAAATTTTTGTCCGTGTAGGTAATGGTTGAATTTCTTCACTCCCCATACCAGGCTGAGTGCTTCCCTGTCGATTTGGGCATAGTTACGCTCAGCTGAGTTCAATGAGCGTGACGCAAAAGCTATCGGCCGTCCCGAGCCATCAGGGAATTTATGCGATAATACTGCTCCTACGCTGTAAGGGGATGCATCGCACGCCAGTCTGATTGGCAGTGATGGGTTGTAATGAGCCAAAACTTCATTGGACGTTATTAAGTCTTTGCATTTATGGAAGGCACGTTTACAGTCTTCGCTCCATTTCCAAATTACTCCTGTTTGTAGCAGTTCATTAAGAGGGTGTAGAAGAGTTGATAAGTTCGGTAAAAATTTATGATAGTAATTTATTAATCCCAGGAATTACCTTAATTGTGAAACATTTTCAGGTGCTGGGGCTTTTATGACCGCTTCAATTTTTTCAGGTGACTTATGCAACCCTTCCTTATTAATTATGTGGCCACAATATGATATTTGATTTTGGAAAAATTCGCACTTGGGGCGATTTGCTCATAGGCCCCGTTCTCTCAGCCTAGTGAGCACCTGCTCCAAATTGGCAAGGTGCTCGTTGTCATTTTCTCCTGTTACAAGGATGTCGTCTAGGTAGCATTGAGTCCCCGGAATCCCTTGGAGGACTTGCTCCATAGCTCTTTGCCAGATAGCTGGAGCGGATGCTACTCCGAAAACCAGTCGATTGTACTGGTACAGGCCTTTGTGTGTATTTATCGTGAGATACTTTTTAGAGGCCTCTTCAACCTCCATCTGTAGATATGCCTGTGCCAAGTCAATTTTGGTGAAACGTTTCCCTCCGGATAGTGAGGCGAAAATATCTTCTATCCTCGAAAGAGGATACTGTACCGTGTGAAGGAGCGGGTTTACAGTCACCTTGAAGTCTCCACAGATGCACATTTTTCTCTGTTCTTCAGATTTATCATTATTCAACGTTTTCTTCATGACCGGGACGATGGGTGTTGCCCACTCGCTCCAATCTATTTTGGATAATACGCCTGTCTTTTCCAAATTTTCCAGCTCTGCCTCGACTGCTGGACGAATTGCGTATGGCACCGGTCCTGCCTTAGAAAACTAGGGAATTGTCGCATCTTCCACTTTTATTGAGGCGGTGATGCCTTTCAAGGTTCCTAGTTTCTCTTGAAACACTTCCTTGGCATTGGCCAAGATGTCTTTTAATCGTTCAGGTATGACGTCATCATCATTTTTTTCCTTACTGGTCACTGTCAGTGCCTGAATGGAGTGCCAGTCTAAACGTATTTTCCTGATCCATTCACGTCCCAACAGTGGTGGGCCACCATCTTGTAGAACGTATAAATACAACTTCTGTATTTCCTTGCCGTTGTATACAACAGGCACCCTTATTTTTCCTTTGGGGTATACATTCTGCCCCGTATATGTTTTCAAGATAATGGATGTGTCTTTTAAAGGTATATGCGGAAATAGCCGCTCGTAATCCCGTTGATTTATAATGGTCAGAGCTGATCCTGTATCTAGCTCCATTTTAACTGGGGACCCTGCTATTGTGAGGGTAACCCAAGTGGTCTGGTAATCTTCTTTGGCAATTACATTATGTAATTTGAGAGAGCTTAGTCTCTTGTTTCCGGAGTCGCTATCGCTCTTCTGGTCTTCGGAGCTACTGTCCGTCATCATTTGTACCTTTCTGTGCTTTTCCTTATTGATTTTTTTTCTGTTAGTCGATTTTTTGTTCCCAGATCGGCATACACGTGTAATGTGTCCCATCTTTCCGCATTGCCTGCATGCTTTGTCCTTGAACCAGCAGTCCCTCTGGTCGTGGGTGGATCTGCCGCAGCGATAACATCTCTCAAAACCCCGTGTCATTTCATGGGTGCCAAAGTCCTGTGGCTTTTGCTGTATCTCTGCAGCTCCTCTTGCACTGAAAGCCTTGTCCAGTGTCAAATCTTTCTCAGAAAGTAGCCTTTTTTGTGTTCCTTCACTTAGGAGGCCGCAGACGAATTTGTCTCGTAGAGAATCTGCCAGTCCTGCCCCGAATTGGCAGTGTAGTGTATCAACAATCTCCTTAAAATTCTTGTCCATCGGTTCGGCTGGAGTGATTAAGTTTCGTAACAGCTTGTATGTCTTTGCGCCCATTAGATTTAGAAGTACTGAAGCTTTTTTTTCATCTTCTATTCCATTTGCGGTGCAATATACCACCACTCTTTCCACATATGTGGTCCAATCCTCTATCTTGTTATCAAAAGCATCAATATTGCCAGACTTAGGCATCCTAGAAAAAAAATGGCACTTCCCGCGCTTTTCTTTCTTTTCTGCAGAAAAGATATGGCACTTCCCATGCTTCCCCGCTGCTGCTGCCAATGACAACGCTGTTTCCCATGGTTTCCGTTCTTTTTATTTATTTATTTACAGTTGGAGACTCGTTTCCGCCGGACTCTCTCTCTAGGTCTGAACACCGACCTGCTTGCGGCGCCGGCCATCTCCCGAGTGCTCCCTCCCAATTTGTTACTGCTTGCCTCCGCCTTCGCTGCTTGGCCTCGCTGCAGAGCCAGCCGCTGGAGCCCCAGCCCAACGCCCAGGAAGGATTATTGCAGTACCTGCCACCAGCTTGGCTAGCTGGTGAAACCACAGCTTTTTATTTTACTTGATTTCTTTTCAACTTTGGATGCCAGAGGAATCGATGTCCTTGAGGTGCTGCCGAATTGCAGGTAAGTCCGTTTCCAATTCGTCACCACTGTTGTGTCCGTGTGTTGATAGAGACACTGAAGACAGGAGTTGGTTTCACAGGTGTTTACTAAACAAAGTCTGGAGGGGAACTAACTGATACAACACAATATACAGGCTTATATAGCCTGAGTGGCCATTACTGGCATTACCGTGCACATGGGGCTCTTAAAGGCACATACGCTGCATTTTCCACCATCTCCATCCCGTTCTCCACTCCGCCATCCTCTGCCTCTTCCTGTGCTCCTTTCTCCTTCATTTTACCGGCTGTGTCCTCCGACTGCACCGCTCCTCCGGCCATTCTACTCTCATCTCCTGCTCTATCTCCGATCTCCTCATCACTCATATCGCTCCCATTCTGCCACACACTCATAGCAGGTGGGGCCTTTGTGACACACCCCACAGCGCTCTGCCTTGCAGCTCCGAGCGATGTGTCCTGACTCACCGCAATTGTAACAATACAGGTCTGGACAGTTTCTTACGAGATGGTCATGCCCAAGACAATAATAGCACACCTTTACTTGGTTATCATGCAGCACACGAAAGTACTGCCCTCCTTCCAGTGTCTCAAACTTCATACTGTATGGCAATGACCTCACCCCCTCTGGGAACCGCACCTTTACATACTGGGCTCCGTCTGCTACCCGTGTTCCCGGATAGTACCTCTTCTTTATTGCAGAACAGATTTTAATGTCCCACGACTCCAACTTTTTGCTTCGCACTTCATCCTCAATTTAAACTGGCAAGTTTAAAAATGAAACCACAACCTCCTCTGAATATAGCAGAGTCACCTCCAAGAATTTCTCACCAACTTTCAGACTGAGTAACAGTCCTTCCACCTCCTCACGCCACTGGCCGTCACCTCGAATCCCACAATGGGCTTTGGTCGCCAGGCAAAGCAGCTTCCCTCACAACAGTCCTCATGAACCACCTGGATAATATCCCAAGCTCGAATCTTCTTCTCCTCAAACTGCACCATCACCGTGTTTTCTTTACCAAACCTCCTGGGGTCCTGGCCCAAATCTTTGGGCCTTTTTTTTCGTTTCCCACCACAGTTTCTTCCCTAATTAAATTCCTCTTGGGAACACTGTCCTCTGAGGGGCCCAGCACTCCGGACCCCTCAGCAGCCATCTGGCTGTTTTTGTGGGCCAAAAAGGCCCTAAAACCTGAAAACAAAACCCCAAAACCCACCACCAACTTTTTACAAAACTCCCTCCAACTCCCAGCTGCAATCAGGCAACCAGTAACACCTGGCTCACTCATAGCCCCTCCCACCTAGAGAGTGCTACCAACTGAGCCACAGCTGACACTTAGTTGTGTCCTCATACAGGAAGCATAGAGAGTTAGCATGCAAATACAGCAAGCAATTAGGAAGGCAAATAGCATGTTGGCCTTTATTGCAAGGGTGTTGGAGTTCAAGAGTAAGGAAGTTTTACTACAATTGTCATTTTCCGGTTGGCAAACGGTAACTAGTGGGGAGCCACAGGGATTGGTGCTGGGGCCTCAACTATTTATAATCTACATTAATGACTTGGATGAAGGGATCGAGTGTAATGTAGCCAAGTTTGCAGATGACACAAAGATGGGTGGGAAAGCAAGTTGTGCAGAGGACCCAAAGAATCTACAAAGGTATATAGATAGGTTAGGTGAGTGGGCAAACATTTGGCAGATGGAGTATAATGTGGGAAAGTGTGAGGTTATCCACTTTGACAGGAAAAATAAAAAAGCAAATTATTATTTAAATGGAGACAGATTACAAAATGCTACAGTTTAGAGGGACCTGGGGGTCCTTGTGCATGAAACGCAAAAAGTTAGCATGCAGGTATAGCATGTAATCAAAAAGGCAAATGGAATGTTGGCCTTTATTGCAAGGGGGCTGGAGTATAAAAGCAGGCAAGTCCTGCTACAACTGTACAGGGTATTGGTGAGACCACACCTTGAATACTGCATACAGTTTTGGACTCCTTATTTAAGAAAGGATATACTTGCATTGGAGGCAGTTCAGAGACGATTCATTAGGTTAATTCCAGAGATGAAGTGGTTGACTTATGAAGAAAGGCTGAGCAGGTTGCACCTATACTCATGGAATTTAAAAGAATGAGAGGTGATCTTATTGAAACATATAAGGTACTGAGGGGGCTCGACAAGGCAGAGGCAGAGAGAATGTTTCCCCTTGTGGGGAAATCTAGAACTCGGGGGTATAGTTTCAGAATAATGGGTTGCCCTTTTAGAACTGAGACGAGGAGGAATTTCTTCTCTCAGAGGGTTGTAAATCTGTGGAATTCTCTGCCCCAGAGAGCTATGGAGGCTGGGTAATTAAATACATTTAAGGTGGAGATAGACAGATTTTTGGAACATAAGGGAGTGAAGGGTTATGGGGAACGGGCTGGGAAGTGGCTTTGAGCCCAAGATCAGCCATGATCTTATTGAATGGCGGAGTAGGCTCGAGGGGACAGTGGCCTATTCCTGCTCCTATTTCTTATGTTCTTATGTAATTGTACAGGGCTTTGGTGAGACCACACCTGGCGTACTGTGCACAGTTTTGGTCTCCTTATCTGAGAAAGGACATATATGCCTTAGCAGCTGTGCAACAAAGGTTCACTAGATTGATTCCTGGGATGAGAGGGTTGTCCTATGAGGAGAGATTGAGTAGATTGGGTCTATACTCTCTGGAGTTTAGAAGACTGAGAGGTAATCTCATTGAAACATATAAGATTCTGAGGGGGATCGACAGGGCAGATGCTGAGAGGTTGTTTCCTCTGGCTGGAGTGTCTAGAACTAGGGGGCATAGTCTCAGGATAAGGGGTCAGACTTTTAAGACTGAGATGAGGAGGAATTTCTTCACTCAGAGGGTTGTGAATCTTTGGAATTCTCTACCCCAAAGGGCTGTGGATGCTCAGTTGTTGAGTATATTCAAGGCTGAGATAGATAGATTTTTGGACTCATGGGGAATCAAGGGATATTGTGATAGGGCAGGAAAGTGGTGTTGAGATTAAAGATCAGTCTGGTGAGGTTTGGTACTTCTGACTGCAAATGTGGTTGTGAGAGGACTAGCAGGTGTAGTCTGATCAGTCTGGCATCCCTCCGTGTGTTCTCCTTTACTTCTCTCAAACTTATTGGTGCCAGTAATGGTGTGGGTGAAGGAAATGGAGGCGTGGCTGCTGAAGTCAAACAAAAAGACAAAAAATGGTCAAAATGACTGAAATATTAAAGATTGGAAATTATTTGCTTTGTTTCAATAAATCAGTTACCACCATAGCTGAATCTCTAGCAACCCTGGGCACCCATTTCACATGGGCATCCTTTACATGTCATCCTGCAGGACACCTTCACCCCTAAGTGCATATTTACATAGAGTAGATAGCTGCAATTCTCGCTGCTCACTACCCTTCAGAAATAATGCCATGGGCTGTAAGAATTCATGATAATTTACAGTTCTGAAGATTAATTTTTTTGATTAAAGATTCCCTGGGCGATGTGCCTTTAAATTTCCATGGATAGAAATGGCCGTCAGACCACATGGTCGAAGACAAAGGACTTGGAAAACAGCTTTCAATGGAGATGCCAATCAAAGGAGAGCCCCCACCCCCCCTGCAGCAGATAATCGATTTGTTTATAGAAGCTGCTACAAGAATGTTTGCACAAGGGATTAACCACTTGACTGCGGTTTAGCTTGACCACAGAACAATGGCCTTCTGTTTACACTCCTCCCAAGCTGTTTACATAGTAATACAGCTCCATTCAAAACCCATCAGGATGAATGGAAATGGTTCAATAGCCCATCACACACAATGAAGACACATTTAAACTGCAGCTTTACATTCAAAGCTCAGCAAAGAAGAGACATTTGAACTGAGAAAAGGAGCAGTTTAAAATGAATGGGTTTGGATGAATCACCCATTACTGGACAATGGGGCAGTTGTTTTAGCCCAGAAACATCCGGAGCTGGGCAGGCCCCAAAAGGGGGTATAAAAGATAGCTTCCCAGAAGCTCTCTCTCTCTCTGGCCTTGCCTCCGTGTGCCTCTACAGCGTGGGAGTCTGCCTGTGGAAGCGAAACACCAGCAGTTTACTTTTAAAACACTGGAGTGTTTTTCACTTTGGGGCAGTGAAGATCTAAGTTTGCAGGGCATGGAGCTGGCATTGCAGTGGTGAGCATATACTTTTCTGGCCTTCCACAAGGCAACTTAGGATAGGCACAGGGGTGGGAGTAAAGTGGGAATTTCATTAGAATTGTGATTTTAGTTGATTTCCCTCGTTGTGTCCATTTTTCCTCCCCATTTAAGTAAGACAGTGTTGCACCTAGCAGAGAAGTGCTATAGTGAACACTGGATTCGATATTTAAAACTGTATTAAAAGGAGTAGCTGTTTTAAAGTACTGTATTTAAAACTGTATTAAAAGGGGTGTTGCACCAAGCAAAGGAGTGCTGTGGTGAACGCTGTTATCTGTTTTAAAGTAACTGTATTAAAGTGCTGTGTTTTTAAGTAAAAGCCACTGAAGCTAAGGTGCTGTAGTGAGTAAAGGGTCTTTTAAGTAAAAAGTACTGGATTTAAAATAAAAGCAGTGTTGCACTGAGCAGGGAGCCCTCTAGTGGACACTGAGTGTACTGCGTGTATTAATCAAAGGAGGGTTGCACTGAGTAGGGAGCCCTCTAGTGGACACTAAGGGCTAGATTTTCAGTATAGGCAGTTTTGGGGCGCTAACCTTAGCGCCCGCCCGAAGTTAGCGCCCGCCCCAAAGTAGCGCCCCGTTGCCGGGAATTCAGTGGCTTCGCCCTAAGAGGTTGGTGGAGCGCTAAAAGAGGCGTTCCACTACTATCTTTAGGCGCTAAGCCGGCGGTCCAGAGGGATAGCGCCCAGGCGGGGCGCAGCGCGGGTGCGGTCATTTTTGGACTGACAGCAGACCCCGTGGTGCCGACCAGCTCTTAAAGGGGGAAGGGATGAATTGGTCTGCTGCCACGCCCTGCACACTGCAGCCTTGCAAAGAGGCCTCAACACTGCTGCTCAGCCCCAGGGAGTCATGGCAACGCCAGAGAAGGCCCGTCAGTGTGCCCTGCACTTCTCAGAGGGTGATCTGGACATAATGGTCACAGCTCTGGAGGTGAGGCGCAAGATCTTGTTCCCAGAGAGTGGGAGGAATCCAACCCACCACGACTACACCAAAGCCTGGAAGCAGATCGCCCAGAGGGTGACGTTCACCGGCGATGCCCCCAGGACCCACAAACAATGTCGTAAAAAATACAACGACCTGACCAGGATTGTCAAGGTGAGTAGCCTTTCCAGTCTCCTCCTCATTCTTGCATGTACACCTGACATGATGGGCAAAGGGAGCTGAAAGTCCTATTGGCCAGCCATCAGCCAGCAGCATTGGGACAGTCATGAGCATCAAATGGCCATTCGGCACTCTACACTTTGGCCAAGCTATTCCACCATGGGAGGCTGTGCACACTACATCAGGGCTTCACTCTGGCCAAGCTATTCCACCATGGGAGGCTGTGCACACTACATCAGGGCTTCACTCTGGCCAAGCTATTCCACCATGGGAGGCAGTGCACACTACATCAGGGCTTCACTCTGGCCAAGCTATTCCACCATGGGAGGCAGTGCATACTACATCAGGGCTTCACTCTGGCCAAGCTATTCCACCATGGGAGGCAGTGCACACTACATCAGGGCTTCACTCTGGCCAAGCTATTCCACCATGGGAGGCAGTGCATACTACATCAGGGCTTCACTCTGGCCAAGCTATTCCACCATGGGAGGCAGTGCACACTACATCAGGGCTTCACTCTGGTCAAGCTATTCCACCATGGGAGGCAGTGCACACTACATCAGGGCTATACTGCGCACTTACAGCCCGTCCTTTCTCTTGCAGGCTAAAGTAGCCTTTAATCGCCAGGCCCGTGCCAGGGGTGGCCGCGCCAAGCTGCAGAAGCTCACTCGGCTGGAGGAGCGCGTGTGTGTGCTCATGGGAGCCCGTGTGATCGTCCCCACAGCGTGCGGAGTATCCGACCCTCCACTGCCCGGCAATGGTAAGGACCTCGCCTTTTGGCCCTCCCGCGTCGCACTGGCCCATCTGAGCTACCTCCTTTGCCACTGTCCCACCAATGCGCTGAATGCCACCAGTCCTAACTCCCTCGCTGACGCCGTCTCCTCACTCTGAAGCTACTCTTGTGCATTCCTGCTTTCAGCTGGTGACGACCAGGACCCTGAAGCTGCCAGTGACAGCACCTCCGAGCAGGAGGAGGAGGAGGAGCAAGCCGGACCATCGGGGGAACAGTCACGTCCCGCAGGAGAGGAGGAAATGCTTGACACCTCCTCACTGGACGAGTGCCTGGAGGAACTGTCGCATGGCAATGCAGCTTCTGGGACCAGTGGCGTCCAGCCACCCAGGAGCTGTGCGCGTGGCCCGCGGCCTTCCCCCCAAAGGGGGGAAGGATCAGAGGGGAGTGCTGCTGATCGGCACATTCGCCGCCACCAACGTGGCAAGGGTCCCTTAGTTCGGCCCCCTCCTCCCCAGCGGGAGAGTCGCGACTCCAGTCCGGACACCTTCACCTCGGAGGAGGTGCGGAAGCTGGATAAGATGGCCGAGGATTCGGACCGGCGCCACACGGAGCTCATGAGCGTGGTGGGGCGCATGCCTGAGGCCATCGAGTCGCTGGCGACCAGTGTGCGCGAGTTCGGGGCAGCAACTGCCGCGAGTGGCCGCATGCTGACTGATGCCATCAAGACCCTGGCGGATGTGATGCGCGCGCACACCAGGACAACAGGGGCACTCACTGCTGCCACACGCGCTGTCTCAGGCAGGCATCGCCAGGGCAGCCGCCGCGCTGGACCATCCCAGCAAGCCGCCCCTCGGCTGATTGTTGCGGATCCTGCAGTGCGGGCCCGGCCGAGTGCCACCGCGCCACAGCACCAGCCAGCGCATCCCAGATGCCAGCTGGCCTACATTGCGCCATCCATCGCCGCCATTCCCCCACTGGGGCATCAAGGGCAAGCGGCTGCAGCTGATGGTGGCCATGCTCAGGTGCGCCACTCAGCAGACGGCCCCTCGAGGCCCAAACGCCATGTAGGCCGCCCCCCAGCGGCATCTGGCGGAAGGGCATCTGAGCCTCAGGCACCTTCCCCCTGCCTCGCAGCAGCCACTGGGCAGAGCTTGCGAAGGAGCAGCAGGCCGGGCAGGGGAGGAAAAAGGCTGGGCAAGGTCTCGCCCTCGCGGGCCACTCAGTAGAGGGTGTGGCCAGCTTTCCTTTTATATGGCAGTGGCCATCTTTATTTTGCCCATGGTTGTGTTGTTGGAGGGCTTATTTTTTGCGTTAGGCCGACGTTGAGGCCCGGTTTGAAGAAAGGTGGAGTGACTCCTCCCCAGTTTGTGGGAGTGAGTCGTTTGTTGGGCTTTTTGTGGGGCCCGTTTATTGTTTTTGGGGATTCATGTGGGAAGGGCTTTTCATTTTTGTGTAATAAAAAATTATCTTTATTCATGCAGTCTCCATGGTTGTTCTTCTTAGTGTTTGTTGGCTTCGCCGGCTGAGGGCTTGTGGAGCGGCTGCATTCATCTTCCCTCATGGCCCCTGGCCATTCCCTGACAGGGGGCTTAGACGCACCGTGTAATAAGGTGGCGCCGTGCGGCCCTTGGCCCTGGTCGCTCCCTCCTGGGAATGTACTCCTGCTCCTCCTCCTCCTCCTCCTCATGCTCCTCCTGCTCCTCCTCCTGAGGTGCTGGTCCAACGTCAGGTGGCAGTGCCTGAGTCCTGCGGATAGCCAGGTTGTGTAGCATGCAGCAAACCACCACAAATTGGGAGACCCGGTCCGGCGAATACTGGAGAGCTCCTTCGGAGCGATCAAGGCAGCGGAACCGCTGCTTGAGGACCCCAATAGTTAGCTCAATGATGTTGCGGGTGGTTTGATGGCTCTCGTTGTAGGCCTCTTCAGCAGTGGTCCTGGGCGCGCGGAGCGGGGTCATGAGCTAGGTGCACAAAGGATAGCCTTTGTTCCCGAGTAGCCATCCTCTTGGGGGAGGCTGTGCCTGGAACATGTCATGCACAGTACTCTGCCGCAGGATAAAGGCATCGTGGCTGCTGCCTGGGAAGCTGGCATTGACTGCCATGATGCGCTGCTTGTGGTCACACACCAGCTGCACATTCAGAGAATGGTAGCCCTTCCTGTTGCGATACTGCTCGCCATGCTCCAGAGGGGCCCGCAAAGCCACATGCGTACAGTCAATGGCGCCCTGCACCAAGGGGAATTCCCCGAGTCTGGAAAATCCCAATGCGCGCTGATGCTGGCTCTCCAGGGCCATGGGGAAGGAGATGAATTGGCTTCTCCTTCTGAACAGTGCTTCGGTCACCTGGCGGATGCAGCGATGCACGCCGTACTGGGAGATGTTTGCTATGTCTTTAGCAGCGTATTGGAAGGAGCCGGTGGCATAGAAGTTCAATGCCACCGTCACCTTCACTTCCACCGACAGAGACGTCCTGCACCTGAGCTTTGGCCGCAGATCTCGGCGAAGCAGGTGGCAGATCTCTGCAATCACCTCCTTTCAGAATCGGAGCCTTTTAACACATCGCACGGCACTCATGTTTAGGTAGGAGTGCTGCTGGCGGTATAGCCTGACTGGGTAAGGCCTACGTGGCCGACGCCTGTAGCCCCCTCTGCCTCTAGCCAGGGCTGCCCCTCTCACAATGCGTCTGCGAGCCCTACGGACATGGAGCTGCAGCTCCGCGTTGGCACCCCATGCAACCCCCATCAAATCCTGGCAAACACTCAAATTTCCAAAAGGCCACTTGCAGCGCTCTGGCCTGAGTCCAAAAATACCTGAGCTCTTGCTGCTTGAAACCAGTTAGCTATCCTCCTTGTTGTGTCTCCAGAAATGCGTTGCACAAGAGTGTTTTCTGAAAAAAGGCTGGCCTTTATACTGGAGAGCACGTCCCCTTTAATTTGCACCCCCCGGGGCCCGCGCTGGTTGTGTTGCATTCCTTTTTCCAAATGCTCCGGCCGCCAGCCGCACAATGGGGCGGTCCGACTGAAGTTTGGAATCGGGGCGCACAAAGGGCGTTGCACGAGGATGTGACGTCATTTTCTGCGCGCGCATCCGGGCGGGCGCTAAACTTTGCGCCGGCGCTAATGGGCAACTTAATTTGGGGCGGGGCGCAAACTGCGCTGCGCACGGGCGCTACACGCATAGCGCCCGAAAATCACTTCTCTTAAGGCGCTAACTGCTGGCGCTATCAACTGAAAATCTAGCCCTAAGTGTACTGCGTTTAAGCAAAAGTGTTGTACCAGGCATAAGAGCCATATTGATTATTTTAAGTTGTTTCTTTCTTTTGTTTTCAATAAATACTGCCCTGTTTTTGCACCCACACCACGAGTCACATTGTTTTCTGTCTACATCGCCACTGAATAAGTCCGGGGGACAGAACTCAGGAATAGGGGAGCGCTTCGAAACCGCAAGGGGGTCCCTGGAGCAGCTCAGAGGCTTCTGACTGGCCAGAGAAGAATAACCCCAGCTCCGCTGTTAATTCCTTACAAAATGGCGACCACGGCAGGACCCTCAGCAATGGTGTGCGATGTGGCAGACAGTGGTTTGGGTCTGGAAAGAGCAGCAGTTATTGGGTTTCTTTTTATCCCACTGGTTTGTTTGTGGTTAGGTTCCCGTAGGCTTGGGGAGGTTACCCGCAGGCTTAGGGAAGCCAGGGCAGAGAGTTGGAATAGGGAAAGGGAGGTTGAAGAATACCAGGCCAAGGTAGAGCGCCTGGTAGTTCAGTTTAGTGAGGGCAAAAGCCACACGAGGCATGAGTCAGAGTACCTGAAGTGCCTAGTTGCAGAGGCCAAGAACAATGAGATGAGGGTGCGGGAGGAGAACGCTCGCCTCATACAAGAATTAAAAGAGCAGGAGGAGAAGGTTAGGGAAGTAAAGGCAGCATATAAGCTGGCCTGTGAGCAAGGGTTTGAGGAAGCAGATCATGGCCCCTGTAGGGCAGAGATAGAAAGCCTGAATATGGCTTTAAAAAGAGCAAAGGGGGTGATGATATGTCTGATCAGCCCCAAGGCAGGTCAGCCGGATTTTACTGGCAACCTAAGTAAAACAGCCCCACAGGCAACACCCAGGAAAAGGTTGGCCAGGGAATCAGAGGTCCCACGACCGCCACCCACAGCCGCGAGCTTTCAGGAGCTCTGGGAGCAAAGTGGGGTGGAGAATGGGAAGGTAGAGGAAGCACAGCAGGCCCCGCTAGATAGGCCGGGACCAGGACAAGTGTACCCCCTCCGACAATGGAGGTACGGTCTGCCCGTTGATGAAGATGACCCAGGGGATATCCAGAATCAGTTTCTGGTGCTGTATGGCACCCACCAGCTCTGGGACATGGTTAGCCACGTCCCCAAGCTCACTGAAAAGGGAGACCCCTCTCTGCACTTCAGGGAGATAGAGCAAGCAGCTTGTGTAAACGACTGCGATGAGGCAGAGCAAGCAAAAATGCTGCTGTTTTCCCTGACAGGTGATCTCCTCCAGTCCCTATCTGGCGAGTGCAAGAGGGGGCAGAGGGATAATGAGGGTCTCAAGAATGAGGTATTGGAGGCCATGGGACGCAATGATGGTAGCCCGTTCGCTCGGGTGGAAAGAACAGTGCATCTCACAGGGGAGTCCCCGCAGGCATTCGCAGACAGGCTGTGGCCAGTCCACCGGAGCGCATGCCCAAGAATGCCAGGGCGGGCAGCACTGGACCCAGTCCAATTGACTCATTGGCTCCGGTGTCTCATGACAAACAGCCTACCCCAGATCCAAGCCCAGGTCATGGCTTGGTTTGACCCCCGAGACCCCCAGACCACTGAAGAAGCGGTGATCCGCCGGCTCACAGTAGCCTTCAGGAATGTGAGGGGTATAGAGGCGCCCCAGCCCAAGGGAAGAGTCAATGAGGTTAAACCTGGGAGCCAGAGTACGAAAGAGTGGCACCAGGAGGGGAACCATCCCTCCCAGGCTAGGTTAAAATGCTATGGGTGTGGGAAAGACGGTCACTGGAGAAAATACTGTAAAAATCCTTGGAAGGACAAGGGAAAGGATCCCACAGCCCCAGCCCAAAAGGCAGGGCCAGACCTCCCTCCCGCGGCAATTGAGTCATTTTTGCGGTCCCTACAGTCTCTTCTGACCAACCAGGGAAAAATAGCAGCCACCACCGGTGCTTTGACCCCGTCTGCCCCACCTCACTCCCAGCAATGACTAGAGCCAGCACAGCCTGTTGACCTGTGTCCCCGCAAAAATGCTGAGGGGAGCAGGCCCTATGTTGAGATGGGGGAGGAGATGGTGCAGGGGAGATATTCAGTGGAGACTGGAGCCCCCAGCATGGTGGTCCACTCGGAGGACCTGACCAATTCACCCCAGTCTAACAAGGTCCCATTTAGCTTAATGGGACCCACAGGGAAACAGGCAGCTGGGAGTGAACCTGAGAATAGAAGTCCCCAGCCCCCAGCAGGTCCAAGTTCACAGGCAGGTGGTGTGACTTGTGTTAGGGGAGGAGCTATTCATGATTTTGAACAGGATTACTGGCAGGCAGCCAGTTATATCAAACAGTGCGGTTTATTTAAGCAGGGGGCAGGGGAACAGGCAGCTGGGATTAAAGGAGCTCCCCAGCACTTGGCCGGTGCGATTCCCCCTCTCTTGAGGGACTCCGGGGAGGAGCCTGAACCAGGTTTTAGACCTGAAGGGGAAGGCTCTCAGCCACCGGCAGCTGGTGGCAAGGGATTGCCTGTCCCCAGTCCAGGTTTGGGAAGGGAGGGACCCGAAGGAGGAGGTCCCCGGCCAGCAGGGAGTGTGACCCGAGCTAAGGGTCTGCTCGCCAGGGTAGCCCCCCCGGCAACACTCCCTAGGAGATCTCTTCGGGTGCCCCAGCCCAAGAAAGTATGGTCACCCACTTTACAGTGGAGTAGGGCGGACTCCCGAGTCAGGGAGAGGCCAAAGAGCAAAGGTTCCCAACCAGCAGCCATAAGCTGCGAGGGACCAGAAGCTGGAATCAGTCCAGCCACGCAGCAAGGAGCAGCCTGTGGCAGCCCAATCAGGGACTGAGCTGGCCGCCCGGAGATGGGCGGCACTTGTATATAGCTTTGTTAAGGTAGAACATGCTGTTAAGGTAGAACGTGTGTTAAGGTAGAACGGGTTAATTTTAATTTATGGTTTAAGGTAGAACGTGTATTAAGGTGGAACATGCTATTAAGGTAGAACATGTTGTTAAGGTAGAATGTGTGTTAAGGTAGAATGCGTTAATTTTAATTTCAGTGAGATATTAGTATATAAGTTTTGAGTGTGGTATGGTTCCAGGATTGTATTATGGATCAAGGTCATGGGACCTGATTACACTTCCCCGAGCCAGGGGACCTGGTGAGATGTTTTCTTTGTCTTTTTCAGAGTTCCGGAAAGTGCAGGGGACCGAGTCGTGGTATTTGAGAGAGGAAGCACCCCCTAGTCCACGAAGGAAGGGGTCTGCAGGAAACAGATGCCCACAACTTTTAAAAACCGCTGCTGGAATTACAATTTAAGACTAAGAATTTACAGAACTGGTTAATTATTTCACTGCTTGTTTGTAGTTAAAGGAAGCTCGTTTGTCTTCCATCTTTTAGCAGACATGTTGGCTGGATGACAATCCCTTTAAAGGTGTTAAAATTATGTTACAAGCGGTGCAGGGGCATAGGACCCCCTCCATGCTTGACTAATTATGAATATAAGCGGTGCAGGGGCATAGGACCCCCTCCATGCTTGACTTATTGTGAATATAAGTGGTGCAGGGGTATTGGACCCCCTCCGTGTATTGATTGTTTTAATTAATTGTTGGTTTTTCTGTCAATAGATACCTGCCGTACTACGATTCTCACTGGGCAGGGGAGATGGAGGTGTCGGGGGATCAAAGATAGATTTAGTTAAGTATTGTGATGAAATAACTCAGTGTTCTGGATTGTCTGTTGTTGTACTTGTTAATGTCTGGAATGTTTTACAGGTGTAACCACAATTGTTCCTCCCTAGCTCCGTCTTTATGGACCCTCCTGATTGGTGTGACTCTTATTTATAAGAGCTGGGTTTTACTCATAAGGGCTGGGTCGGTGATGAATGATGGTTGCCCTGTGTTAACTTGATGCCATGATTCTTACTTAATAAAAGCCTTTAGTTTTAAGTTTTAACTTCATGGATTCAGGCAGTCATTTGGCACATCAATTTTATTAAGTAACAACTTTGGAAGATGGATCAATTTTTGAAACCAGAGCGTCTGGATATCGGTCCCCATTCGGCAGATGCATCGAAGAAATTTACGCATTGGCTTCGATGTTTTGAACACTTCATCGCATCGATCGATCCGATAGTTAACAAGTTGGGCCTTTTAACCAACTTGGTAAGTCATCAAACTTACTCTATATTTGAAGATATTACTACATATGAAGAGGCCCTTGCAGCTCTTAAGGCTCAGTACCTTAAGTCGGTTAATGAAGTATATGCCAGGTATCTTTTGTCTACTCGCAGGCAATTACCCGAGGAATCCCTGGATGATTTCCTGCAGGATCTTAAGGCTTTGGCTAAGGATTGCAACTACAAGGCTGTCTCTGCCATATTGTATCAGGAAGAAGCCATCCGTGATTCTTTTATATCTGGCCTCCGATCTAATTATATTAGACAGAGACTCCTCAAGAATGACTCGTTAGTTTTAAAAACAGTCGTTGTTACGGCTCGATCATTAGATGTAGCCCAGAAGAATTTAGAAGTGTATGCATCAGCCCATGCGTCTCTCTCAGCCTCGTGTGTTCCGAGTATGGAGGCATCCATAACGCCAATGGAGCCTCCACTTAATCCTATTGTTGCGGCTGTACCCCATGGGTCTAAGTGTTATTTTTGTGACCAATCTAAACACTACAGGCAAAGATGCCCAGCCAGAGAGGCTACTTGTTTTAAATGTAAGAAACGGGGACATTTTAGTAAAGTGTGTAAGGGTAATCCTGTACCCGATGTCTTCTCTGCTGCCGCCTATCGTTTTACTCTAGCCTCGGTTGCAGTTGACCAGACCATACCGTGTTCCTTGTCGAAATCTATGATGGACATTAAGATTAATGGTCGTCCTACTGGGTGTTTGATAGACTGTGGCAGTACTGAAAGTTTTATACATCCGAACCTTGTTAACTCCTGTTCATTGAAGGTGTATCCTACTCGAAGTGAAATTGTGATGGTGTCCAAGTCCCTTACTTCGGAGGTAACTGGATATTGTAAAGTCACATTGACCATTAAGGATTTGGAGTATAAGGACTTAGGGGCTAGATTTTCAGTATAGACAGTTTTGGGGTGCTAACCTTAGCGCCCGCCCGAAGTTAGCGCCCGCCCCAAAGTAGCGCCCCGTTGCCAGAAATTCAGTGGCTTCGCCCTAAGAGGTTGGTGGAGCGCTAAAAGAGGCGTTCCACTACTATCTTTAGGCGCTAAGCCGGCGGTGCAGAGCGCAACGCCCGAGCTCGGGCGCAGCGCACGGCAGACACTCTGGTGCCACTGAGCTCTTAAAGGGGAAGGGTGCATGTGTTCTTTTCAAAAGCAGAGTGTGGGGGGGAAACGAGGAGGAGGAGGAGGAGGAGGAGGAGGAGGAGGAGGAGGAGGAGGAGGAGGTGGTGGTGGTGGTGTCCGGAAACATCAATACACCGTTCAGAACAACACACTGGATCCTTCCACACAACACATGCAGACTGCCGTTTATACTGCATGAGGAGTGCCCTTTAATTTGCGCTCCCCAGAGTCTGTTGCGTTCCATTTTACAAACGCTCTGGACGCCAGCCGCACAATGGGGCGGTCCGACTGAAGTTTGGATTCGGGGCGGCCAAAGGGCGTTGCACGAGGATGTGATGTCATTTTCTGCGCGCGCATCCGGGCGGCCGCTAAACTTTGCACCGGCGCTAACGGGCAACTTAATTTGGGGCGGGGCGCAAACTGCGCTGCGCCCGGGCGCTACACGCATAGCGCCCGAAAATCACTTCTCTTAAGGCGCTAACTGCTGGCGCAAGCAACTGAAAATCTAGCCCAAGGACTTTAAACTCCTTGGCCTAGAAATTCAGTATAGCCACTTTTGGGGCGGTAAAGTCGGGCGGGCGCTAAAGTTAGCGCCCGCCGGAAAGTGGAGGCCACTTCGCCGAAATTCAGTAGCTTTGGCCAAGGAGTTTGGGCGAGCGCTGAAACTGGCGTTGCACTCCTATCTTTAGGCGCTAAGCCGGCGGTGCGGACTGATAACGCCGAGGCCGGGCGCACCGCAGGTGCGGTCATGTTTTGATTGACAGCAGACACCCTGACGCCGGCCAGCTCTTAAAGGGGGGAGGGTCGACTTTGTCTGCAGCCACGCCCTGGATAGTGGAGCCCTGCAGCTAGGCCTGAACACTGCTGGTGGACCCAAATAGCGCCTGAAGCCATGCAGAAGGCCCGTGAACGAGCGCAGCGCTTCTCAGAGCATGCTTTGAGGGTGCTGCTTAGGGGGTTGGAAAAGAACAGAGATCTTGTGCCCGGACAGTGGCAAGAAGGCTCCCAGGAGGCAGTACAGGAGAGCCTGGAGGGAAATCGCCCTGAGGGTGTCAGCCAACAGCGATGTCCCCAGGACTGCTGACCAATGCCGCAAGAAGTTCAACGACCTCAGTCGGTTGGTCAGGGTGAGTAACCTTTCCAGTGTCCTCCTCATCCTTGCATGTGCACCTCACATTATGGGCAAAGGGACCTCAAAGGCCTAATGGCCAGCCCTCCTCCCGCAGCTATGGCACTGGCATGATCATCAATAGCACTCTCTGCACTTAACACACTGGCCAAGCTATTCGACCATGGGAGGCAGTGCACACAACAACAGGGCACCACACTGTACTTAGAGGCCGTCCTTTCTCTTGCAGGCCAAGCTGGCACGGAATTTGAAGAGCCAGACTGTCACCGGGGGAGGCCGTCCCCAATTCCAGCAGCTCAGTCAGCTGGAGGAGAGCGTGGCTCGACTCGTGCGTGGCCGGGTGACTGGCCCCGTTGCTATTGGAGATGCCGACCCTGTGCTGGGACCCAATGGTAAGGACATGACCGTTTGGACCTCTCTGGTTCCCCTTGCGCTTCAGATCTACATCCTTTGCCACTGTCCCACCAATGCGCATAATGGCACTACTCATGCCTCCCTCGCTGACGCCCTGTCCTCACTCTAAAGCTACTCTTGTGCCTTCCTGCTTTCAGCTGGTGAGGAGGAGGTCCCTGAAGCTGAGAGTGCCAGTCCCTCGGAAGAGGAGGACGACGAGGACCAAGAGGAAGGCGGCACATCGGGGGAACCCTCATCCGCGCCAGGGGATGGCAATGGAGGGGACACGTCTTGTCTGGAGGAGAGCCAGGGGGAAGTGTTGCAGGGGGGTGTAGCTCCTGGGCCCAGTGGTGTCCAGGCATGCGGGAAGGGTCGGGCAGCACGGTTGCCTTCTCCCCAGAGGGGGGAAGTGTTGCAGGGGAGGGCAGTTGCTGGGCCCAGTGGCGTCCAGGCACGCGGGAAGGGTCGGGCAGCTCGGCGGCCTTCTCCCCAGAGGGAGAGTCCGCCCTCCAGTCCGGAGACGGTCCTCGCCCAGGAGGTGCGCCTCCTTGATGAAATGTCCGCGGCCTCGGAGCGGCGCCACAATGAGTTCATGGGGGTTGTGGGACAGTTGCCTCAGGCCATTGAGTCCCTGGCTCATAGTGTGGCCAATTTCGGGGACTCACAGGCCAGGGGTGTCGAGCAACTCACGGCAGCACAGGCCAGGGGTGTCGAGCAACTCGCGGCAGCACAGGCCAGGGGTGTCGACCAACTCGCAGCAGCACAGGACGCGAGTCGCGAGCTCATGAATGGTGCCGTCCAGACACTGGCTGATCTGATGCGGGCACAGACTAGGGCAGTTCGCGCACTCACTTCTGCCACACTCGCTGTGTCACTGAAGCATCAACAGGGCACCCGCCGCCCTGCTGCAGCACAGCGGTCTGGCCTTCACCAGATTGCTGCGCTTGCTGCAGTGCCAGGCCGGCCGAGTGCCAGTGTCTCTGGCGACCAGCGAGCGCCTGGCATCAGCCAGCTTGCCCCCAATGCTGCAGCCGCCACTGCCACTCCCCCAGCCAAGGTGCGACGAGCTGCTGGAGAGACTGATGCTGGCCAGCCACAGCTGCAGCAGTCAGCAGCCGGCCCCTCCAGGGCCGGACCTCGTCTAGGCCGACCCCCAAGGGCATCTGCCGTCACGCATTGTGCCCCTCAGGAGCCTTCCCCCAGCCTTGCAACACCCACAGGGCCCAGGTTGAGGCGGAGCAACAGGTCGGGCAGGGGCCGGAGAAGCCTGCACAAGGACTCGCCCTCTCGGCACACCAAGTAGAGTGTGTTGCCAACTGTTTTTTTTATATGGGGGTGTTTGTGTTCTGGAGGGGGCGGGCTTATTTTGGTAAGGCCGAAGATGAAGGCAAATGTTTTTTTATATGGGGGTGTTTGTGTTCTGGAGGGGGGGGGCTTATTTTGGTAAGGCCGAGGATGAAGGCCAATTGGAAGGACAATTTTTGTTATTCCTCCCCAGGTTGTGGGAGTGAGATATGTTTTTGACTGTTTTTTGGGGGTCTTGTCTGTTTTTCTGTTTCATGTGGGAAGGGCCGTGAGTTTGTTAAATAAAGCTTTTTATTTATTCAGCTTGTCCAGGTGTCATGTTTCAAGTGGTTGTTGCGTTAACCGGCTGAGGGCTTGCGGAGCGGCTGCATTCAGGTGCGTTCATTGCCACAAGCCATTCCCTGACAGGGGGCCTAGAAGTGTCGTTCAATAAGCCGCCGACGGATGGCCCTTGGACCTTGTGGCTCCCTCCTGGGCTGGTACTCCTCCTCCTCCTCCTCCTCCTCATGGTCCTCCTGCTCGTCCTCCTGAGGTGGTGGTCCAACGCGAGGTGGCAGTGCCTGAGTCCTGCGGATAGCCAGGTTGTGCAGCATGCCGCAAACGACGACGAACTGGGAGACTCTATCCGGCGAATACTGTAGAGATCCGCCGGAACGATCCAGGCAGCGGAACCATTGCTTGAGGACGCCAATCGTTTGCTCTATGATGTTCCTTGTGGCTTGATGGCTTTCGTTGTATGCCTCCTCCGCAGGGGTCCTGGGCACGCGGAGCGGGGTCATGAGCCATGTACACAAAGGGTAGCCCTTGTCCCCAATAAGCCATCCCCTTGGTGGAGGCTGTGCCTGGAACATGTCAGCCACAGTAGTCTGGCGCAGGATAAATGCATCGTGGCTGCTTCCTGGAAAGCGGGCATTGACAGCTAGGATGTGCTGCCTGTGGTCACACACCAGCTGTACATTGAGGGAATGGTAGCCCTTCCAGTTGCGGTAATCCTCGGCATTGTCGATAGGTGCCCGCATAGCCACATGCGTGCAGTCAATGGTGCCCTGCACCATGGGGAAGTCGGCGATCCTGGCAAATCTGACTGCACGCTGCTCCTGCCTCTCTAGGGTCATGGGGAAAGAGATGAATTGGTGTCTCCTTGCGAAAAGGGCATCGGTGAACTGCCGGATGCAGCAATGCACGGCGAACTGGGAGAAGTTCGCTATGTCCCCAGCAGCGGCTTGGAAGGAGCCGCTTGCATAAAAGTTCAGAGCCACCGTGACCTTCACTTCCACCGACAGAGATGTCCTGGACATCAGCTGTGGACGCAGATCTCTGTGAAGCAGCTGGCAGATCTCTGCAACCACCTCCCTTCTGAAGCGCAGCCTCTTAACACAATGCGCAGCAGTCATGGTGAGATAGGACACCTGCTGCCGGTATTCCCTGAGTGGGTAAGGCCTATGTTGCCGACGCCTGATGGCCCCTCTGCGTCTAGGCATGGCTGGCCCTCTCACACAGCGTCTGTGAGCCCTTCGCACATAATGCTGGAACTGAGGGTTGGAACCCCATGCAGCCCCCATAATAAACTTGCAAACAGTGAAATCACAATGAGTCTAATTTCCAAGCTCTGGCCAGAAGCCAAAAATACCTCTCCTATGTTGTCCCAAATCAGTAAGGTCTGTTCCTTGGTCTCTGTCCAGAAATCCAAAGCACTAAAGTCATGGCAGCAAAATGGCTGGCCTTTATAGTTCAGTCTAAGTGCCCTTTAATTAGCGCTCCCCGAGGCCCGCAGGGCCTCTGCTGCGTTCCAGTTCACAGTTCTTAACAGCGCCATGCCCACATTGGGCGGGCGCCACTGAATTTCCGGTTTGGGGCGCACAAACAGCGTTGCACGACGAAATGACGTCATAAGCTGCGCGCGCAGCTGAGCGGGCGCAAACACTTTGCGCCGGCGGTAAATGTCAACTGAAGTTGGGCGTAGGCACAGTTCAGACTGCGCCCGGGCGCTAAGTGCCTAGCGCTGGAAATCTACCCCTCTTAAGGCGTTAACGGCTGGCGAACGCTACTGAATTTCTAGGCCATTATATTACCTCAGTTGTGTGTGAACTTAATTTTAGTCTTGGACTTCCAGTGTCAGCATGAGAGCGTTACCCTTAAGTATGGTGGGTCTCAGCCTCCACTCACAGTCTGTGGCCTTTCTATTTTTAAAAGTAAGTCCGCCTTCTTTGTTCGTGAACCTTGCTCCTAATTGCAGACCGATAGCGACTAAGAGTCGACGGTATAGTTCAGAAGATAAAACATTTATAAAAGAGGAAGTGGAAAGGCTTCAACGGGAGGGAATAATCGAACACAGTAATAGCCCGTGGCGTGCCCAGGTGGTGGTGGTTAAAACTAATGAAAAGAATAGACTTGTGGTCGATTATAGCCAGACTATAAATTTGTATACCCAATTGGACGCCTATCCTTTGCCTCGTATTTCTGAGATGGTGAACCAGATAGCTCAGTATCGCGTGTTCTCCACCATTGATTTAAAGTCTGCCTACCATCAACTCCCTATTAAAATAGAAGACCGACCTTATAAGGCCTTCGAAGCTAATGGGCGCCTGTACCAATTCCTTCGGGTGCCCTTTGGAGTGACGAATGGGGTTTCCGTCTTCCATTGGGAGATGGATCGTATGGTGGATGAATACGCACTGGAAGCAACATTCCCGTACCTGGACAATGTTACTATCTGTGGGCGCGAGCAACGGGAGCATGATCAAAATCTCACGAAGTTCCTAGAGACGGCAAAGAGGTTAAACCTGACCTACAGCAAAAACAAGTGTACCTTCAATACTACATGTTTGTGTATTCTTGGTTGTGTTGTGGAGAATGGGGTAATCGGGCCGGATCCTGAAAGATTACGTCCACTTAAGGAATTACCTTTACCTCACACTGTAAAAGCTTTAAGAAGGTGTCTGGGATTCTTTTTGTACTATGCCCAGCCTTTATGGACCCTCCTGATTGGTTTCAGTCTTATTTATAAGAGCTGGGTTTTACTCATAAGGACTGGGTCGGTGATGAATGATGGTTGCCCTGTGTTAACTTGATGCCATGATTCTTACTTAATAAAAGTCTTTAGTTTTAAGTTTTAACTTCATGGATTCAGGCAGTCATTTGGCACATCAAGTATAAGGGAAGGTTGTTTGTGGGGGGGTCAGAAATTATTGCTCACTTTTGGCAAGGATACTACAAGCAAGTTTTAGTATCCGATGGGGGACTGTAAGAATTCGCAATAATTTACAGTTCTGAAGATTAATTTTTTTGATTAAAGAGTCCCTGGGTGATATGCCTTTAAATTTTCAGGGAAAGAAATGGCCGTCAGACCACATGGCCGAAGACAAAGGCCTTGGAAAACAGCTTTCAATGGAGATGCCAATCAAAGGGGAGCCCCCACCCCCCCTGCAGCAGATAATCGATTTGTTTACAGAAACTGCTACAAGAATGTTTGCACAAGGGATTAACAACTTGACTGCGGTTTAGCCTAACCACAGAACAATGGTCTTCTGCTTACACTCCTCCCAAGCTGTTTACATAGTAATACAGCTCCATTCAAAACCCATCAGGACGAATGGAAATGGTTCAATAGCCCATCACACACAATGAAGACACATTTAAACTGCAGCTTTACATTCAAAGCTCAACACAGAAGAGATATTTGACCTAAGAAAAGGAGCAGTTTAAAATGAATGGGTTTGGATGAATCACCCATTACTGGACAATGGGGCAGTTGGATCCCTTTTGTTTTAGCCCAGAAACATCCAGAGCTGGGTGGTCCCCAAAAGGGGGTATAAATGATAGCTTCCCAGAAGTTCTCTCTCTCCCTGGCCTTGCCTCCGTGTGCCTCTACAGCATGGGAGTCTGCCTGTGGAAGCGAAACACCAGCAGTTTACTTTTAAAACACTGGGGTGTTTTTCACTTCGGGGCAGTGAAGATGTAAGTTTGCAGGGCATGGAGCTGGCATTGCCGTGGTGAGCATATATTTTTCTGGCCTTCCACAAGGCAACTTAGCCTAGGCACAGGGGTGGGAGTAAAGTGGGAATTTTGTTAGAATTGTGATTTTAGTTGATTTCCCTCATTGTGTCTGTTTTTCCTCCCCCATTTAAGTAAGACAGTGTTGCACCTAGCAGAGAAGTGCTATAGTGAACACTGGATTCGGTATTTAAAACAGTATTAAAAGGAGTAGTGTAAGATCCGCAAAATTAATATTGTACTATAAGGGTCCTTTGGCAGAAGAGGCCTTGATTTTAAAATACTTTTTTAAAAGAAGCCCAGAAAAAGGGGCATATAAAATGGCCACCAGACCCCGTGACCGACTTATTGGGACACTTTAACATGGTTCCTGCAGTCCCCAGACAGCCTTTGTGGATTCAACCCACAGTAAGTTCTGGAAGCCGTTTCTGAGAAAACGAAACCAGACATTAACACATACATAAAGATTGGATGCAGATTCAGTCAGATCGGCCTGTAGATAAAGGCCATCTAAATGTTTACCCAGACAAAGGGAAACAGTTTCTTATTCATAAGGGAAGCATCAAAGACCCATTAAAGACATTAAGAAGACATTCAAATCAATGTAGGTTCATTCCAGACCAGAGATGGCCATCACCGGCCATCCCGAAAGCAGTTTAAATATAATAACTACTCCGCTGTGCAACAAGCCTGCCAAAAGTTAAACAAAGACCAACCTTGATTTGGCGGGAGATAAAGGCTTCTCCGGAGAAGTATATTTGGGGAACCCAGGGTAGCCATCGGGGGCGATGAGAGATCAGCGATTAACTTTTGAAGAAGATTAAGCAGCTATCAAGAAGGCAATTCGAGCCTGCATCCCGCCCCGGGGTAACGATCGGGAAATCATCGACCAACCCCGGGCCATTGATGAGACAAGAGGGCAGAGGACAAGAGGAAACTGTAATGTATGTGCCTTTTAGAGCCCCCTGTGTACTGTAATGCCGGTAATGGCCACTCGAGCTATATAAGCCTGTATATTGTGTTGTATCAGTTAGTTCACCTCCAGACTTTGTTCAGTAAACACCTGTGAAACCAACTCCTGCCTTCCGTGTCTCTATTAACACACGGATACAACAGTGGTGACGAATTGGAAATGGACTTCACAGAAATCACAGAAATCACAGAATCCCCACAGTGCAGATAGAGGCCATTTTGGCCCATCGAGCCTGCACCGACACATATCCCACCCGATCCCTGTAACCCCTACACCAACACATATCCCACCCTATCCCTGTAACCCCACGTATTTAATCCCCCTAACACTAAGGGTCAATTTATCATAGTCAATCAACCTAACCTGCACATCTTTGGACTGGGAGGAAACCGGAGCACCCGGAGAAAACCCACGCAAACATGGGGAGAATGTGCAAACTCCACACAGACAGTCGCCCGAGGCCAGATTTGAACCCGGGTCTCTGGCGCTGTGAGGCAACAGTGCTAACCACTATGCCACCATGCTGCCCTGCAATTCGGCAGCACCTCAAGGACATCGATTCCTCGGACGTCCAAAGTCGAAGAAAAGCAAGAAAGAAACAAAAAAACAAAACTGTGGTTTCACCAGCTAGCCGAGCTGGTGGCAAGTACTGCAATAATCCTTCCTGGGTGGTGGGCTGGGGCTCCATCGGCTGGCTCTGCAGTGGGGCCGAGCAGCGAAGGCGGAGGCAAACAGAAACAGAGGGGGGGAACACTCGGGAGACGGCCGGCGCTGCAAAGCAGGTTGGCGTTCAGACCAAGCAGAGGGAGGGAAAAGTCCCAGAGAGTCCGGCGGGAATGAGTCTCCACCTGTAAATAAAAAACCCCACGGAAAACAGCGTTGTCAGCAGCAGCAGCGGCGGGAAAGCGCGGGAAGCGCCATTTTTTTCTGCAGGGAAGAAAGGAAAGCGTGGGAAGCGCCATTTTTTTTCCAGGATGCCTAAGGCTGGCAATATTGATGCTTTCGATAATGATATAGAAGATTGGACCACATATGTGGAAAGAGTGGAGGTGTATTGCACAGCAAATGGAATAGAAAATGATAAAAAGGCGTCAGTACTTCTAAATCTAATGGGCGCAAAGACATACGGGCTGTTACGAAACTTAATCACTCCAGCCAAACCAAAGGACAAGAATTTTAAGGAGATTGTTGATACCCTACAGGAGCACTTAAACCCAACACCGCTGCTGATAGCGGAACGATTCAGATTCTTCAAGAGGAATCAGCACAAGAATGAAAGTAACTGTGGGGGACTACGGTCTCCTGCGTAAAGAAATAGGCAACACAGCGAGCTACAAGAAATAGGTCTTTACTCCAACTCTCACAATACAGTACTGAATTCGTGAAGCCCGCAAACCTGTGGTGACTCACGGATTGGTCACCTGCTGGAACCTGATTGGTTTTCCTTCTATCAGCAGCAGGCAAGTCTGAACGTGCCCTATTCCTCTCAGCTTGCAACTGTCTTGCGGGGGGAGGGGAATACAGCAGTTAAAAGGGGATTATACAGGTTTATCTACATATACACAGTGTTTCCCCAATGTGGCAACGCCACATACGCCCCCCAGAATCCTCGTTAACTGTAAAAGTCAGTCTCTGCGGACGTTTGACCAAGCGGCCGTAGCGGCTGTAGTAGCCATCTGGCATGTGAGGAGGGCTGTCTGGGCGGTCGGCCGATTGGTTCATCGGCTGGTCTGGCGGCTGGTCTGCCGGTGGGCTGGCTGGACGGGCTGCCGGCGAAGGTGGGGCGGCGGCCGGGAAGTAAGGTTCTGGCGTGTCTTGGTCCTCTTGTGGGGCCGCCGCCAATGCGGGAGGTCTGCCCCGCCGTGGGGGAAGAGCCGGCCTAAACGGGAAACTGAGGTCCAGGTGCGCCGGTTTGAGGCGGTCTACTGAAATAAAGTCCGGCTTCCCGCCGACAGCGATAAGAAAAGCTTTGTCCCCCGTCTCCAATACTGGGAAGGGGCCGGTGTATGGTGCCTGCAGCGGGCCTCTGTGCACGTCCCGGTGCACGAAGACGAACTCCGCATGTTGTAAGTCTCGAGGCATGTAGGACGGCTGCGGGCCGTGTTGCGAAGTGGGCACTGGACGGAATTGCTGGGCCGCGTCCTGGTGCAGGGAAAGCTGTCTGGTGGCTGACCACGGCTCCGTTGTCAGGGGGAGGAAGTCGCCTGGTACTCTGAGCGGTTGGCCGTAGACCATCTCGGCCGCAGAGGCGCGGAGGTCCTCTTTGGGCGTGGTACGCAATCCCAGGAGAACCCAGGGTAGTTTGTCGATCCAGCTGGTGTCGGCCAGGCTGGCGCGGAGGGAGGCTTTCAAAGAACGATGAAAGCGCTCGCAGAGCCGGTTGGCCTGCGGGAGGTAGGCTGTTGTCCTGTGCAACTTGGTGCCGAGGCCGGCGATGATGGCATTCCACAAGTGGGAGGTGAACTGGGGGCCTCTGTCCAAGGATATGTCGGTCGGCACGCCGAACCGGGCCACCCATGTCGAGATGAATGCTCGCGCGACGTCGGTCGTGGTGGCGGAGGCGAGGGGAACCACCTCGGGCCATCTGGTGGTGCAGTCGACGATCGTGAGCAGGTGTGTAAAACCGTGCGATGGCGGCAAGGGGCCTACCAGACCAACGTGGACGTGGTCGAAACGCCTCTCGGGCACCGGGAAACACTCCAATGGCGCCTTGGTGTGCTGCTGGACCTTAGCGTGCTGACACGGCATGCATGTGTTGGTCCAGTCTCTCACATCCTTGTGGAGTCCAGGCCAGATGAACTTGGCGGACATAAGTTTCTGAGACGCACGCATCCCTGGATGTGAAAGGCCGTGGATGATGTCGAAAACTCGCTTGCGCCAGCTGGATGGAACGACCAGCCTAGGTGAAGGTACTGAGATGTCGCACAGGAGGGTTGTGCCGGCTGCGTGGAAGTGGATGTCGGCCAGGGTGAGGCTGGTAGTTGACGTCCTGAGGGCCTGGATCTCCGCGTCGGCAGCCTGGTCTCTCGCCATGCTGGCGCAGTCGACGCCCAGGTGCACTGCGTGGAGCGAGGGTCTTGAGAGGCAGTCGGCCACCAAATTGTCCTTGCCGGCGACGTGGTGGATGTCCGTGGTGAACTCTGAGATGAAGTTGAGTTGGCGCTGTTGGCGCGCGGACCAGGGTTTGGTTACTTTGGCCATGGCGAAAGTGAGCGGCTTGTGGTCCACGAATGCGGTGAACGGCCGGCCTTCCAGAAGGAAACGGAAGTGCCGGATTGCCAGGAACAGGGCCAGGAGCTCTCTGTCGAACGTGCTGTAGGCCTGCTCGTTCTTGCGCAGCTGTCGGCTGAAAAATGCCAGTGGCTGCCACGCGCCTTCGACCCACTGTTGCTGGATGGCGCCGACGGCATAATCCAAGGTGTCTGTGGTGAGGGCGGTCTTGGTGCCCGGGATGGGGTGGGCCAGTAGTGTGGCGTTGGCCAAGGCGCATTTGGTCTGGTGGAAGGCTGTCGCCATCTCGCTGGACCAGGTGAGTTGCTCTTTGCCCATTTTGCCCCTGGTGGCTTCGTAGAGGGGGCGCATGAGTGCGGCGGCATTGGGCACGAACCGGTGATAGAAATTTACCATCCCCAAAAATTCCTGCAGCGCCTTAACCGAGGTGGGCTGGGGAAAGTCCGCCACCGCCTGCACCTTGGAAGGTAGGGGAATGGCTCCCCTTGGCGAGATTCTGTGGCCGAGAAAGTCAATTTGGGCTGCACCGAACTGGCATTTGGCCGGGTTGACGATTAGCCCGTGTTGGCTGAGGTGCTGGAACAGGGAGCGCAAATGCGCGATGTGCTCGGCCTTGCTGGTACTGGCCACGAGGATATCGTCCAGATAGATGAACAGGAAGCTCAGGTCCCATAGGACGGAGTCCATGAGCCGTTGGAAGGCCTGTGCGGCGTTCTTAAGCCTGAAGGGCATGCGCAGGAACTCGAACAGTCCGAAGGGGGTGATGACCGCCGTCTTCTGGACGTCTGCTTGGTGGACGGGGACCTGATGGTAGCCGCGAATCAGGTCGACCTTGGAAAAGATGGACTTTCCTGCTAGGTGTGCCGAGAAGTCTTGGATGTGCGGAATGGGGTATCTATCGGGCGTGGTGGCGTCATTGAGCCGTCTGTAGTCGCTGCAGGGGTGCCAGGCACCGCCCGGCTTGGGCACAATGTGGAGGGGGGACGACCAAGGGCTGTTCGAGCGGCGGATGATGCCCAGTTTTTCCATCGTGGCGAATTCTTCCTTGGCCACCGCCATCTTGGCTGGGTCCAGGCGTCTGGCTCGAGCGAACACTGGTGGTCCCGTAGTGGCGATGTGGTGCTCGACCCCATGCTTGGCTGCCGCGGCTGAGAAGGTCGGTTGTGTGAGCCTCGGGAAATCTGCGAGTAGGCGGGCGTAGTCGTCATGCGCCGGGGCGGAGCAGGACCCGACGAGGGCCGGGCTGTTGCTCTGCTGGCAGGCCAGTGAAGCGAAAGTTGCTGCATCGATCAGGCACCTGTCGCGGACGTCGACCAGGAGTCCGTGGGCGCAAAGAAAATCGGCGCCCAGCAAAGGATGTGCCACCGAGGCCGTCACGAAATCCCACGTAAATTGCTGGCCGTTGAAACAAACCTCGGCCCGTCGCTTTCCGAAAGTTGCGATGGCTGCGCCATTTGCCGCCACGAGGGGTGGGCCACTGCGGCCTGCCTGGATGTTGAGCTGGGAGGCAGGAATTATGCTGCATTGGGCTCCGGTGTCGCAAAGGAATCTGCGCCCTGAAAGAGAGTCGGTTATGTACAGCAGTTTACCTGCAGTGCCAATGGCCATCGTGGCGGCAGGGGTGCGGTCGAGCGGGCCTAGGCGGCGGCGCGGGGCTGGTGCGTTGGGCCGGACGGCCATCTTGGTTTGATCGAAAGAGCAGGGTGCTCTGCAGCGTTGGGCCTTGTGGCCGAAATGCGCATGGTAGTAGCATAGTTCTGCGGCCTGGCGTGGAGGCGCGCGCTCGGTGGTGTCGGGGAGCCTCGCGGCTGCACAGCCGAGTTGGGCGACGGCAAAAACTTTGTCCGCGGCGGCTGCCAGTTGTACGCAGTCCATGATCGGGGACCCCGCTAGGGCAGTCTGTACCTGCTGAGGAAGAAGGCTGAGGAAAAGGGCCCGAAACAAAAAGCACTGCGGTCAGAGCCCAGGAGCGCAAGCATCCGGTTCATCAACTGGGTCGGGGTAGAATCGCCAAGGCCTGGTAGTGAGAGAAGCCTGCGGGCCCTCTCCTCCTTGGACAGGCCATAGGCCTGCAGCAAGCGGCCCTTAATGGTTGAGTACTTGCCGGTCTGTGGTAGGTTCCCCAGCAGGTCGAGAACTTCGGTGGCGGTAGAGCTTGCTAGTGCTGAGACTACGTGGAGGTACCTTTCTTCATCGTCTTGAACCCTGCGAAGGTTGAATTGGGCCTCCGAGTGCGCAAACCAAGCTGGTGCTTGGTGTTCCCAGAAGGTGGGGAGCTTCAAGGACGCGGCGCCGGCCGACATCAGGCTGCTGCTGGTTGCCATCGGGTCATTGCTGGCCTCTGTAGGGCTGCGTGAGTCGGGGGCTTCGGCCGCCGACATTCGGGGTCACCAAAGTGGGGGACTACGGTCTCCCGCGTAAAGAAATAGGCAACACAGCGAGCTACAAGAAATAGGCCTTTACTCCAACTCTCACAATACAGTACTGAATTCGTGAAGCCCGCGAACCTGTGATGACTCACGGATTGGTCACCTGCTGGAACATGATTGGTTTTCCTTCTATCAGCAGCAGGCAAGTCTGAACGTGCGCTATTCCTCTCAGCTTGCAACTGTCTTGCGGGGGGAGGGGAGTGCAGCAGTTAAAAGGGGATTATACAGGTTTACCTACATACACACAGTGTTTCCCCAATGTGGCAACGCCACATAACGCTGATTACCTCACCGAATTAAGAAAGCTATCAAAGCACTGCCAATTCGGGGCAGGACTGGCAGATTCTCTTCGAGACAAATTTGTCTGCGGTCTCCTAAGTGAAGGAACACAGAAAAGGCTGCTTTCTGAGAAAGATTTGACACTGGACAAGGCTTTCAGTATGGCTGCATCACACGAAGCAGCCGCAAGAGGAGCTGCAGAGATACAACTAAAGACACAGGACTTCGGCACCCATGAAATGACACAGGGTTTCGAGAGATGTTATCGCTGCGGCAGATCCACCTATGACCAGAGGGACTGCTGGTTCAAGGACAAAGCATGCAGGCAATGTGGAAAGATTGGACACATTGCACGTGTATGCCGATCTGGACAAAAAAAATCCACGGACAGGAAAAAAAATCAATAAGGGAAAGTACAGAAAGGTACAAATGATGACGGACAGTAGCTCCGAAGACCAGAAGAGTGATAGCGACTCCGGAAACAAGAGACTAAGCTGTCTCAAATTACATAATGTAATTGCCAAAGAAGATTACCAGACCATTTGTGTTACCCTCACGATAGCGGGGTCCCCAGTTAAAACGGAGCTAGATACAGGATCAGCTCTGACCGTCATAAATCGACGGGATTACGAGCGGCTATTTCCGCATATACCTTTAAAAGACACATCCATTATCTTGAAAACATATACGGGGCAAAAAGTATACCCCAAAGGAAAAATAAGGGTGCCTGTTGTATACAACGGCAAGGAAACACAGAAGTTGTATTTATACGTTCTACAAGATGGTGGTCCACCGCTGTTGGGACGTGAATGGATCAGGAAGATACGTTTAGACTGGCACTCCATTCAGGCACTGACGGTGACCAGTAAGAAAAAAAACAATGATGACGTCATGCCTGAACGATTAAAAGACATCTTGGCCAACGCCAAGGAAGTGTTTCAAGAGAAACTAGGAACCTTGAAAGGCGTCACCGCCTAAATAAAGGTGGAAGATGCGGCAATTCCCAAGTTTTTTAAGGCAAGGCCGGTGCCATACGCAATTCATCCAGCAGTCGAGGCAGAGCTGGAGAATTTGGAAAAGGCAGGCGTATTATCCAAGATAGATTGGAGCGAGTGGGCAACACCCATCGTCCCGGTCATGAAGAAAACATTGAATAATGATAAATCTGAAGAACAGAGCAAAATTCACATCTGTGGAGACTTCAAGGTGACTGTAAACCCGGTCCTTCACACGGTACAGTATCTTCTTCCGAGGATAGAAGATATTTTCGCCTCACTGTCCGGAGGGAAACGTTTCACCAAAATTGACTTGGCACAGGCATATCTACAGATGGAGGTTGAAGAGGCCTCTAAAAAGTATCTCACTATAAATACACACAAAGGCCTGTACCAGTACAATCGACTGGTTTTCGGAGCAGCATCAGCTCCAGCTATCTGGCAAAGAGCTATGGAGCAAGTCCTCCAAGGGATTCCGGGGACTCAATGCTACCTAGACGACATCCTTGTAACAGGAGAAAATGACAACAAGCAACTTGCCAATTTGGAGCAGGTGCTCACTAGGGTGAGAGAACGGGGCCTACGAGCAAATCGCCCCAAGTGCGAATTTTTACAAAAACAAATATCATATTGTAGCCACATAATTAACAAGGAAGGGTTGCATAAGTCACCTGAAAAAATTGAAGCGGTCATAAAAGCCCCAGCACCTGAAAATGTCTCACAATTAAGGTCGTTCCTGGGATTGATAAATTACTATCATAAATTTTTACCAAACTTACCAACTCTTCTGCACCCTCTTAATGAACTGCTACAAACAGGAGTAATTTGGAAATGGAGTGAAGACTGTAAACGTGCCTTCCATAAATGCAAAGACTTAATCACGTCCAAGGAAGTTTTGGCTCATTACAACCCATCACTGCCAATCAGACTGGCGTGCGATGCATCCCCTTACGGCGTAGGAGCGGTATTATCGCATAGATTCCCTGATGGCTCGGAGCGGCCGATAGCTTTTGCGTCACACTCATTGAACTCAGCTGAGCGTAACTATGGACAGATCGACAGGGAAGCACTCAGCCTGGTATGGGGAGTGAAGAAATTCAACCATTACCTACACGGACAAAAATTTACCTTGTTGACTGACCATCAACCCCTCATCTCCATATTCAACCCTAAAAAGTGTGTTCCCATTATGACAGCGCAAAGGCTACAGAGGTGGTCCCTTTTTCTGGGGGTACACCAATATGACATAGAATACAAAGGATCAAAAAAGCATGGGAATGCTGACGGATTATTGCGCCTACTGTTGCCAACGGTAGAAGAGGCACCTACAGTAGACCCAGTGGAGATGTTCCACTCTACCATAGTGGAATGTCTACCAGTAACAAATTCTGCCATTGAAAAGGAAACGAGAAATGACCCGACTCTCTCACGAGTCTACGATTTAACAGTGAAGGGATGGCCAGCACATGGCGAACCACTGTTGCCAGCATTCTCGCAAAGAAGATGTGTGGATCCAGAGTGGTGATTCCACCCAAACTCCAGGATAAAGTGCTAAAGGAGCTTCACGAGGGGCATCTGGGTGGAGTGAAAATGAAGAACCTAGCCAGAGCGTTTGTATGGTGGCCAGGTATCGATGGAGACATCGAAGAAATGACCAAGAGCTGCCTAGGATGCCAGAAGGTCCAAAACGCTCCACCACAAGCCCCTCTACATCCATGGGAGTGGCCCTCATCTCCATGGCAAAGGGTACACATCGACTTTGCTGGTCCATTTATGGACTCAATGTTCTTAATCGCGGTTGATGCACACTCCAAGTGGCCGGAGGTAATAAAGATGTCCTCCACCACCACGAAAAAAACCATCACAGTATTAAGGACCATATTTGCCAAGAATGGGCTGCCTGAACAGATCTGTTCTGATAATGGACCGCAATTTGTGTCCGAAGAATTCAGGAAGTTCTTAAAAAACAATGGTGTTAAGCACTACATGTCCGCCCCATACCATCCCGCCACCAATGGATTGGCTGAAAGGTTTGTCCAGACCTTCAAGAAGGCCATAAAGGCCATGGGTAATGAAGACATAAAACTTCAGCATAAGGTAGATAACTTCTTGTTTGCATACAGGAATGCAACACATATGGTTACAAACCAAACTCCCGCCATGATGTTCTTCAATAGAAGCCTAAGATGCCGGCTGGATTTGATCAAGCCAAACATCAGAAGGGACGTGGAGAACCGGCAATTTCAAGGCATGAATGAAAGGCCAACTAGAACCTTCCAGATAGGTCAACAAGTTTTGGCCCGGGACTACCGTACCGAGAAATGGCAGCCTGGAACTATTTGCACACCATTAGGACCGCTGATGTATACCTTGGACATTGGAGAAAGCATAATAAGGTGCCATGCTGACCAGATCATAGAGTCATCCAAAAAGGGACAAACTACACCACAACTCTATACGCCTAATGATGAAGTGGAGATAACCATAGTGTCTACCTCCGATCCGGTGATACTGGAACCAGATGAACCCGACACTGGCATTCAAGCCGAATCAGCCTTGCCAAAAGAACCTACTACATCACCAGAAACTACTACACCACTGAGGCGTTATCCAGACCGAGTCAGGAAGCCTCCAGAGAGACTGACTTATAATTGATTAACTGCAGCAATGTGTAGATTATTGTTCTTGTAACATGTAATTAATGATTACTTAAAATATTATGTACTGGTTGGCTAAAAGGGGAGCAATTGTAGTGTATGTGCCTTTAAGAGCCCCCTGTGTACTGTAATGCCGGTAATGGCCACTCGGGCTATATAAGCCTGTATATTGTGTTGTATCAGTTAGTTCACCGCCAGACTTTGTTCAGTAAACACCTGTGAAATCAACTCCTGCCTTCCGTGTCTCTATTAACACATGGATACAACAGAAACCTATGTGAAAATGGTAACTGGCTAGAAGAGACCGCTTGAAAGTGGTCAAACAGTTGACCATCCCTCATATCGACGTCCAGGCCCACTGAGATCCAGCCTGTCCGTGACCTTCACCTCGAGGAAGAGAAGGCGTGTCGCAGCTCGCAGCCCGCAGAGCTGACCACGAGGAGACAGGATGCCTGAAAGGATCAAAACGCAGACCTGTTTCAAAACCTTACAATTCCAAGCTGGATTGGTGAGCATGTTTCTGGCCCTTCATAATCGGATCTAGATAGGTTTAAGGGGGTGGGCATTTTAGGCATAATTAACATGAGTTGTTGTCCCTCGATGTTGCATGTGTTTCCCCATTTCATGATGACTTTTGTAAAGTATAATATGCCTGTATCTATTTTAGCTAGTACTGTATTGTTATGATTTGTTTTTCCCTCCCATGTACCCTCTTATTTGCTTGCATTTGATTTGTTTTTCCTTATGCAATAAAATTTCATTTTGTTTCATTAAACTTGGTCTATAAGAGTATTCTCTGCATTGTAGTTCCTGCACCTAAGTCCATGGTCTAGAACCTAAGGGGTGAGTGGGTCGAACCACTCAAGGTTTTACTGTGCAAAAGAGAGAGAGAGGCCTCTGGCGATAGAAACCTCTGTGACCGCGGAGAGAGAAGAAACCCCTTACAGAAAATGGCGACCGCGGCAGGACACTGGCAGCAGGATGGCAATGTATTAGACCCAGGTTTGAATGGTCGAAATGCAATGGATGAGAGGATAGCAGATTATGTCTTTGGCAAGGTAAATCTCACTAAGCAGTTGATTTCCGACCTCTTACTGGATGGGCGTCCGGTAGACGCAGCTATCAGGTGGACAGAGAGCAAAGAGAATAAGAAGTCAGTGGAAAAGGCAGTGTGGCTGATGTGCTACAAGAAACAAGTTCAGATTTTGGACAGGCACAGGCAGCCAAGATCACTACCCAGGCAGCAGAGATAGAGGAAAAGGCCATGGGTGAGGAAAAACTCATCACAGCGCTTCACACGCTGAATCAGGAATGCCAAGTTGTAGCCAGCCAACATCAGGCTAGAATAGAGTATCTGGAATGCCAGGTTACTGAGGCAAAGATCCAAGAAGCGAGAATACGGGAGAAAAATGCCCGCCTCGCACAACAGCTAAGAGTGCAGGAGGAGAGAGTAGTAGAGGTTAAGGGAGCTTACAAGCTGGCCCTTGAGCACGGGTTTGAGAGTGCAGACCATGGCCCCTGCCAAAAGACCATAGAGGACCTGAGAACGGCCCTGGTTAAGGCAAAAGGCATGGTATGCCTCGTAAGCCCAAAAGCAAGTCACATTGACTTCTTGCAGGAATCCAAACATCCGATTCCTTGCGAAGTAGTTGCGGCACCAGCCACTGAACCCTCAGCGCGGCCGAGCTATAGTGAGGCTTGGCCCGAAAAGGGGGTGGTGGAAGAAAGGGTAGCCGAGGTGGTACAGGAGGAGGAACAACCCCTGGTAGTGAAGCCGGAGCCGGCACCAATGTGTCCGACTCGGCACCAGAGGTTCGGTCCCAACGCCGCAGATGGCACGGACGGACCCCACGTGAACCAGCTCGTGCTGCCCTACGCTGCCCAACAACTAAGATCCATGGTGAGCCACCTCCCAAGACTCACAGTAAAGGGAGATCCGTCAGTTCATTTCAGGGAGATAGAGGAGACAGCCGCCATCAATGATTGTGATGATCCTGAACAGGCGAAGATGCTGCACTTCTCCCTGGATAGCACAATCCTTCAGTGCCTCTCAGACGAGAGTAAGAGGGGGCGAAAAGGGTATACGGAGCTCAGGGCTGAGGTCTTGGAAGTTATGGGAGTAGACGACAGTAATCCGTTCCAATGGGTGGAAGGGACTGTGCAGCTAACTGGAGAACCCCCACGGGTTTTCGCAGAAAGGTTGTGGCCAGTGTATCGACGCAGTTGTCCGGGCATTCCTGAACGGGTTGCAATGAGCGCTGAACAGCGGGTTCATTGGCTCTGCTGCTTGGTTGCCAACAGCTTGCCACAGATACAGGCCCTAGCCAAGTCTTGGTTTGACCCCCAAGGTCCCGGTGTCACGGAGGAAACGATGCTCCGCCAGCTCACCATTGCATACAAGAATTGTAGAAGTCAGGAGGCACCTCCCTCTAAGGGAAAGGTGCATGAGGCAAAACCCGCAGCCCCAAGTAAGAAGGAGTGGCGTCAGGAGGGGAATCGCCCTGCCCAAGCCAAGCTCAATTGCTACAGATGTGGGAAGGATGGACATTGGCGCAAGGACTGTAAAAATCCGTGGAAGGATAATAAGGGAAAATCTCCCACAGCCCAAGCCTAAGCCCAGACCACCGCCCCAGCACCAGCCCAAGCACAAGCCGCAGCTCCTGTCCCAGCAAAGGGAGCTGGTGCAGCTATGGATCCGGCTGCGATAGAATCAATTCTAGAGACAATGCGGTCTCTTATGATCTCGAAGGGGAAGATAACAGACACCACTGGTCTTGTCGTTCACGAAACCCCGACCACTGTGCCCAAATGACTAGAGCCGGCGCAGCCCGTCTACCTGTGCACGCTGCGATATGATGTATGGAGGCGACCCCTCGTGGAGATGGAGGTGGAGGAGGTAAAAGGGACCTATTTGTTGGATACGGGGACATCGTGCACCATGATCCACACAGATGACCCTACCACCTCACCTCTGTCCACCGGGGTTCCATATATTCTGTCGGGCTTCACAGGCAAGGAACAGGCTGGCGCATTTTCCATTCCCCTCTCAGTTCATTTAGGACCACTCCGCACCAAGTAGAATTGTATACTGATGAAGTGGAGGTGGAGGGTGGAAAAGGGATCCTCGGGTCTGATTTCTTGGCAGAACACGGGATCCTCGTGGATCTAAGAAATCATTGTCTTTGGGGAGCGGGTAAGGGTAAACGGGGCGAAGTAGTCGTCATCCCAGGGAAAGTAGAAAGAGGGACCCTGTGCACCGTGAAGCCAAAAGAGGGCTACGACCTCGAGCTTATGGTCGCAGGCGTCCCACAAGATCTGCAGGCATCCATGTCAGACCACCTGACTACGTTTGCCACTCACAAACACGATTGTGGGAGGGTAACCGGGTTTGAGGTCAGGGTAGACGGAGACCCCATGGCCCGACCCCAAAAACATCATGAAATGGGGAAAACACACGGAACATCGAGGGACAGCAACTCATGTTAATTATACCCTTAAATGTCCACCCCCTTAAACCTATCTAGATCTGATTATGAAGGGCCAGAAACATGCTCACCAATCCAACTAGGAAGTGTAAGGTTTTGAAACAGGTCTGCATTTGATCCTTTCAGGCGTCCCGTCTCCACGTGGTTGTTGGAGCCCCAGCGAGCTGCGCCACACCTCTCTCCTGAGGTGGGGGTCGGGGACGGCTGGACACCGGCTGGTCTGGATGTCGGCGGGGTCGGGGATCATCTGCTCGACCCCCGTCAGAGGAGCCTCGGGCTGGCCCCCATCGTTTCTTCTGTAGTTTTTTATTGTCTCTTCTCCCGAGCCGGAGTGGGTCGATGGCCTCCCGTTTCGTCAACGGCCCGGGGTTGGTCGATGATCTCCCGATGTTTTACCCTGGGGCGGGACGCCGGCTCAAACCGTCTTCTTCTCCTTCTTCTAGCGATGATGCTACCGATACGATGGTAGCACCACGATGGCTTCCCTTTTTCTTCCTACCCGTGGGTTCCCAGATATACTTCTCATCAGAAGCCCTTATCTCGCGCCAAATCAGGTTAGTCTTTTGTTTTATTTTTGGCGGGCTGGGAGCACAACGGGGTAGTTATTATATTTTAAACTGTTCTTGGATGGCCGGTAACGGGCCATCTCTGGTCTGGAATGACCTTCATTGTTTTTAATGTCCTGGTGATGTCCTTAACGGGTCCTTGATGCTCTTCTCATGAATATGAAACTGTTCCCTTTTGTCTGGGTAAACATTCAGATGGCCTTTATCTACAGGCCGATCTTGACTGGATCTGCATCCAATCTATATGTATATGTGGGTGTTTGGTTTCGTTCTCTCAGAAACGGCTTCCAGAACTTACTATGGGCTGAATCCACAAAGCTGTCTGAGGACTGCAGGAACCATTTTAAAGTGTCCCAATAAGTTGGTCATGGGGTCTGGTGGCCATTTTGAATGCCCCTTTTTCCTAGGCTTCTTTTAAAACAGTCTTTAAAATCATGGCCTCTTCTGCCATTCGACCCTTTATAATATAAAGTTCAATTTTGAGAATCCTACACTACAGAGTCCTCAATAGCAACATCTCAGCCTGAGCGCCGACGGTAGCAGCAGTTGCCGACCTGATAGGGAGTATTCCAGCCTCCGCGACCACGTTCACGGTGCTGGATATTTCCAACGGGTTTTGGTCCATCCCTTTAAGGAGGGAGGATCAGTACAAGTTTGCCTTTACCTTTAAAGGGCAACGGTACACCTGGAACTGCTTGCCACAGGGTTTCCACAACAGCTCCAGCATTTTCCATCAATGCATGGCAGGGAGTTTAAAAGAGTTCAGCCAGCCCAATCAGCTAGTGCAGTATGTGGACGACCTGCTCCTGTTCACAGATTCCAGAGAGGAGCATGGCCCACTATTGGCCGAGTTATTGGAGCTGTTAGGCAGAAAGGGTTTCAAAGTGAACCCAAAGAAGGCGCGGATCGGCCAGCAGGAAGTGAAATTCCTGGGTCTGACCATCCGCACCGGTGAAAGAGCCATAGATAAGGCCAGGTGGGAATCGGTACAAGATCTACCGATCCCCACCACTGTAACAGGTGTGAGGTCCTTTCTGGGACTGACCGGGTACTGCAGAGACTTCATTGAGGACTATGCAGCCACAGCAGCCCCGCTGCTCCGACTCCTACACAAGGGAGTGGAGTGGTCCTGGGATGAGGGTTGCCAGGCAGCATTTGAAAAACTCAAAAGGGACTTGCAGACCGCGCCAGCTCTGGGGGCCATAGATGGGGGGGAGCAGTTCTTCCTGGAGGTAGCGGCTAGCGGGGATAGCTTGAGCGCTGTACTGCTTCAAGAGTGACACGGCAAGCTAAGGCTGGTGGTTTACTCCTCCAGAGTACTCACAGATGTGGAAAGGAGTTGTTCCAATTGCGAGCAGCATCTTTTGGCCACGCATTGGGCTGTGAAAAGGTCTTTGATCTTCACAGGCACCTCTCCCATCACTCTCCTCGCCCATCACACACCCACTCAGATGCTTCTGGATGGAAGGATGAAGGATGGGACAGTAAGCAGTGCCCGCATTGCGCGCTGGACCCTCCTCCTTTCACAGATGGAGCTGAAGGTAAAGGGTCTCTGCGAGCCTAGGCTCGCGGCCAGCATGGTATATCCCGGAACAGCCCATCGGTGTTCTGTAGAAGGGGTATGGGAAGTGAACGTAGGATTACGGGCTGGGATACATCCCACGGGCCATGAGATCTACGTAGACGGTTCCAGCACGGTATCTGCTGGCGAACGACTCACAGGGTGTGGAGTTTATGACCCCGCGGCAGACATTGCCCTGGCGATTAGGCTCCCCAGCACTATGAGCGCCCAGCAGGCTGAACAGTCCACGGTAGTGTGCGTCGTTACACACCCCGAAATCTTCCCCACCCCATACACGATTTGCTCGGACAGCATGTTCACATACAATTCATGTACGGAATACCTGGCCATCTGGTCCCGCCACGGACATGCCTCTGCGGACGGGTGAACCTTAACCGTAAAGCCCTTGTTAGAAAAGATCCTGGCCGCAGTGGGGGAGGAAGGGAAAGTCATTATTCACAAGGTGAAGGCTCATTCCTCCATGGTACCCCGCAACCAGGGTAATCAGCAAGCGGATACGCTAGCCAGGGAAGGTGCCCGCACCGGCACTTTCTGCGATCCCTGTGGGTCCAAACCTGTGGCAGTAATCCAAGGCAGGGATGGGACTCAAGGGGCGACAGGGGTAACACTGCCCCCAGACCTCAAGACCGTCCAAACCCTAGATCCCGCCCTAAAAACAGTCCTCAATGCCATCACTGAGGGCAAGGAATTAGAGGGTCCATATGGTACAGCAGCCCTCTCCATCAAGGAAGGCATGCTGTTCCAAGGGGAACAGTGGGTTGTGCCACAGCAGCACCAGAGGGAATTCCTTCAACTGGCCCATGAGGGTCCAGGAGCAGGACACCCCGGGCCTGAGGTCACCTGGCAATGGGTAGAACAGGCGGGATGGTGGCCGGGACTTCGGGATGATGTCCGCGAGTTCTGCGCTAACTGTCTTGTGTGCGCTACAAACAACCCAGACCCCCAGAAAAGGAAGGTGCCCATGGGGCACATCAGGAGAGTAGAGGGACCATGGCATTCGATACAGGTCGACTACATCGGGCCCCTGCCCACCACCCAGGGAGGCTATAAGTATTGCCTTGTCCTGGTGGATGTGTTCACCAAGTGGGTAGAAGCCTTCCCATGTAGAACAGCCATGGCATTTAGTACTGCCAGGATCTTGGTTCGGGAAGTGTTCTCGCGGTGGGGGCTACCACGATTCGTGAAGTCCGACCGAGGGAGTCATTTCACCGGCCAAGTGATGCAGGACACCCTCATGCTCCTAGGCATCGAAGAGAAGTGGCATGTGGCCCACAATCCTCAGTCATCCGGGATTGTGGAACGCATGAACCGCACCTTAGAAGAAAAGTTGAGGAAAGAGACGATGGGCTCGCCCCAGAAATGGGTGGAAGCCTTGCCTCTGGTCCTCATGGGGATCCGGGCTGGCCAGTCGAAAAGTACAGGGTACTCCCCGCATGAATTAATGACTATGAGAGTCATGCGAACCCCCACCCATGTACTAGCCCCGGTGCTCACTGAGGGTGAGCTCTGAGAGGTAAATCGGGACAAGTTTGGAGCACCTGAAACAGGTTTATGGGCAAACGGCTGGGAACATGGGAAAGCAGCATCAGGGCAACTGGTTGTTGCTCGAACCCCGTAAGACACAGGAGTGGGAAGTAGGAGATCAGGTCATGGTGAGAAACTATGCCCGAGTGGGGAGTTTAGAACCACTGTACATGGGGCCCTACAGTATTGTAGACAAAGCCAGCCCCATGGTTTACACAGTGAAGTTGCCCCGGCGCACTAAATGGTTTCACATCAATCAGTGCAAACTGTTTAAGCCGGGTGCAAAAGAACCAACAACTGAGGCCAGGTCTGAGGGCAAAAATCCTCAGCCTGAGGCGTGCAACAAGTCACAGACCACACAGGCTTGAACCGCAGCCTGCTTGGAGGGAAAAGCTGTCCCGCCCACCAGGGAGGCTTCCCCAATGGCCTGGGACTCGGACGAGGAGGTGCCCAAAGACCAAGGCCCTCCTCCTGATCCGAACGCCATCGGGGGGGGAGCTCGAACAGCTAGGCCCTGCCCTTGACGCGATTCTGGAGGAGGTGGAGTTGGAGGTGGGAGATCCCGCCCTCGACTCAAGCTTAGGGGAGGTAGAAATTGGGGGCGGAGATCCTCCACCTGTAGGGACAGGTGAGGAGGAGTCATCTGTCACAGACCCAAATCCCAAAGGGGTGGAGCCTGAGGGAAGGGAGCCGAAGCCGGCAGCCATGGAGGTGCCACGGGCTGTGAGGGCTAAAGTCCCAACCGAAGGTCCACTCGCTAAGGGAGCCATGCCCAAAGCACCTCTTCGCAGGTCGGCTCGAATGCCTCAGCCGGTAAAACCTTGGCCCGATTCCCCCGATTTCAGTAAACGCCGACTTGGGAAATCCCTGGCAAAACGCAGTCCCCAATTGACAGCAAAAGGCTGCGGGGGACCCAAGCCACAGGTCAGTGCAGCCCCGCCACAAGGAGCGGCGAGCTGCAGTCCAATCAGGGATTAGGTAAGCCGCCCGGGGACGGGCGGCGCTGTACATAAGTTAAGTTTAAGTTTAATTAATTTTAAGGTGTGTAAATATTAAAGTGATTAGTGTTATAAGTAATTTTGGAATCTGCCCAGCATGTGTGTTGTTTGGGATCGAGGTCGAAAGACCCGATCATGCCTTCACCTAGGCCAGAATCTCTCGGGAGCCTGGCTGTATCGTTAAATTTGTTACAGGAACCAAAGAGATGATGAGAGGAATTCTCGTCGCGTTCGTGGTGATCGGGCGTAGCGGGGCCTATCAGGGCCGTACCAAGGACTCCATGATTTACGGGTGCTCTGGTGACAGCCCCCATCGCGACCGATGGGTCGGGCGCGCGGGGCATTGAGGAGACAGCCACCTATTTCCACGAGGGGAGGTGGCCAGGATGGCTGGGGTCGAATTCTACGGAATACTCCAGCCAGTCCGGGTTTGCATACCGAGCGACTTCCCTAATGTGCCCCCGAGTGAGGGTCATCGCACCCAGAGTCAGCGTCACCGTTGGGAAAAGGATTTGCTTGCAATGCATAGGACATGTTCCTTTGAACTGATGGTGGTGGTTGCGCAAGTTGAGCAAGACCATGAAGAACTCCACGGTCGAGTGGGAGCGACTAGGTAACAATACCCATTGGACTATTACGGGGACTCAGGGGGGTTGAGTGTCTGTTGGGACAAATGGTGGGAACCAGATGAGGGGATTTACATCTGTATGTGGGGTTCAGAACGCGCCTGCCCCACAGGCGTCTCCATCTTTTTCCAAAGGCAGTGGCAGGATGCTGGAAAAGGGATGAGATGGGACGTCAGCACACGGGCATGCGGTGTCCCATACTTTCAGATCCCAGTAAACGCCACTGAGCTCATTACCCGCCCCCGCAAGCCCCTGCCCACGATTCCGGTAGCCAAAGCTCACAAGGAAGGGTGCCCCACCACTACAAAAGGACCCGGGAACGGATTGGTATTAGTGCCCACAGGTCAGGTGCTGTACCAAGGGGTGCACTACGCAGTGGCTTCGGTGATTTTAAACCTCACCGAGGTACGATTGCCAGAGTGGTGCCCCAAGGAAGTGGAGCAATTGTACCAGGTCCTGTTAACAAACATGTTCAGACAGTTTTATGAATTCGACTTTGCTGATGTAGACAGAGCCAGATTGTACACCACACCACATGAGGTTTTGAACAGGGTAGGGATACAAAGAAGGGGTACAGTAAATGATATTTTTACAGCTTTTAACACAGGGACTTCCGTCATCAACACTCTGGATGATGTGGAACTGCAGACCCAGATCAATGGTTTGAAAACACAGTTAAGAAAGATACTGATGGATGAGAATAAGGTGGTGGGTTCTGAGTTACATGAGGACCAGGCCATGACACTGCACTTAAAAGAAATCATTGCTGAGCTGGAGAAACATGCACAAACCGTAAATGCTCTCATCAGGGAGGATCGGAATGCGTCCGATCAGGCTGCGCAGAACAAAGCTTGCGTGCTGTACGGGGTGTGGTTACTGGGCGAGGGCCGCTGTAATCTGGAGGATTTAAAACAAGGTTTAGTCCTCTCCTGGATCAGCAACAAGCACCTCGCAGCCCTCCACCCTTTTGAGAATGCATTGAGTCCGTGCCAGCTCAGACTAGCTTCAGAGCCCTACCCAGTCCCAGTGGACTGTGGATGGTCTAATCACACCATTATGGGTATAGTGGTAAGAATGCCGGTGATGGGAAAGACAGCTAGACCCGCCCCGGTATACAGGGTGGAGAACATTGGAGTAATTCAGGGGGGTGCACACATTCGCTACACAGCAGTCCCACCTTACGTCATTCGATGGGAGCATGCAATGATGGGTACCGATCTCTCGGGGTGCTGGAGCCGGGGAGCACACATCATCCTGTGTCCCCAGCACTTGAATGCCTATTCGAAACCACAGTGCGGGTTCAGAACTGTTGGCGTGAAGCCTATAAATTGCACCATGGAGGCAATGGCACAAGGCCATGTGCCCCCGCAGGTGGCATGTATAGGAGGTGGGACATACTGTGTCACCACTGCAGCGCCCCACTACCAACATGGACAGCACGGCTGGTGTCCGGTGAGTGACAGCATTTTCTGCTTCAAGCCCAAGGCCGAAGTTCAAGTGGCCCAAGAGCGAATTGTCCCCATTCCTGAACCTTCCACTGTTCACATCACTGTTAAAGAGAATTTCACCGATCTGGAACGATTCGTTGCACATTTTGGATATATCATTCCCCCTCTCCCTGAACACCTCACCAAGATATTAAAAGCCGTTGTCGTTTCACAGAAACATTTTTACACACTGGAGCAGAAGACGTTAGAAATAGGGGCAAACATATTAGATATAGTAACCCCACCATGGTGGGATCTGTTCACAAATATAGAATCCCTTCTTGGATTAGGATAGCCTCTCACATCCTTGTAGTGTGTCAGGTTTTCATTGTGATTTATTTACTGTTTGTACACTGTAAAAAGGTCAGACATTCGCAGAAGTATGAGAACTGAGGAGAATGGAGAGAACATTATGTGCGGGTAGAAGAGGAGACACCCGTTTAGATTTTGCTGCTATGTTTAAAGTTAAAGTTTCCCTCCCTCCTCTACGTTTGAGGTTCGTTCATGGGTATTTTGTGCGTGTACTTTATTTTTATTATTGAAATTCATTAAGTGAGTTGTTGTTAATAAAAGATAATGTGCATGAGCCAGGTGGTGTAGGGATATTAGGCCCCCCTCCATGCCTGGAAGTGAATGTGTCAGATTTTAAATCCAATGTATTGCCATCTATAGATGCTTAATGTACACTGTAGGTTTTCTGAAATGGGAAATGCATGTGTCGTGTGGTCATAGATAGGTAAATACAGGGGATGGTTTAATTATGGAGAGTCAGAAAATTTTGCTCACCCAGAATTATGATACTTCAAGCAAGTTATAGTATCATCAGGGGGGACTGTAAGATCCGCAAAATTAAATTGTACTATAAGGGTCCTTTGACAGAAGAGGCCTTGATTTTAAAAGACTGTTTTAAAAGAAGCCCAGAAAAAGGGGCATATAAAATGGCCACCAGACCCTGTGACCAACTTATTGGGACACTTTAACATGGCTCCTGCAGTCCCCAGGCAGCCTTTGTGGATTCAACCCACAGTAAGTTCTGGAAGCTGTTTCTGAGAAAACAAAACCAGACATTAACACATACATAAAGATTGGATGCAGATCCAGTCAGATCGGCCTGTAGATAAAGGCCATCTGAATGTTTACCCAGAGAAAGGGAAACAGTTTCTTATTCATAAGGGGAGCATCAAAGACCCATTAAAGACATTAAGAAGACATTCAAAACAATGTAGGGTCATTCCAGACCAGAGATGGCCATCACCGGCCATCCCGAAAGCAGTTTAAATATAATAACTACTCCGCTGTGCAACAAGCCCGCCAAAGGTTAAACAAAGACTAACCTTGATTTGGCGGGAGATAAAAGCTTCTCCTGAGAAGTATATTTGGGGAACCCAGGGTAGCCATCGGGGGCGATGAGAGAGATCAGCGATTAACCATTGAAGAAGACGAAGCAGCTATCAAGAACACAATTCGAGCCTGCGTCCCACCCCAGGGTAACCATCGGGAGATCATTGACCAACCCCAGGCCGTTGATGAGACAAGAGGGCAGCAGCCCTACAGAGGAAACCTATGTGAAAATGGTAACTGGCTAGAAGAGACCTCTTGAAAGTGGTCAAACAGTTGACCGTCCCTCATATCGACGTCCAGACCCGCTGAGATCCAGCCTGTCCGTGACCTTCACCTCGAGGAAGAGAAGGTGTGTCGCAGCTCGCAGCCCGCAGCGCTGACCACGAGTAGACAGGACGCCTGAAAGGATCAAAACGCAGACCTGTTTCAAAACCTTACAATTCCTAGCTGGATTGGTGAGCATGTTTCTGGCCCTTCATAATTGGATCTAGATAGGTTTAAAGGGGTGGGCATTTTGGGCATAATTAACATGAGTTGTTGTCCCTCGATGATCCGTGTGTTTCCCCATTTCATGATGACTTTTGTAAAGTATAATATGCCTGTATCTATTTTAGCTAGTACTGTATTGTTATGATTTGTTTTTCCCTCCCATGTACCCTCTTATTTGCTTGCATTTGATTTGTTTTTCCTTATGCAATAAAATTTCATTTTGTTTCATTAAACTTGGTCTATAAGAGTATTCTCTGCATTGTAGTTCCTGCACCTAAGTCCAGTGTCTAGAACCTAAGGGGTGAGTGGGTCGAACCACTCAAGGTTTTACTGTGCAAAAGAGAGAGAGAGGCCTCTGGCGAGAGAAACCTCTGTGACCTCGGAGAGAGAAGAAACCCCTTACAGTAGCTGTTTTAAATTACTGTATTTAAAACTGTATTAAAAGGGGTTTTGCACCAAGCAAAGGAGTGCTGTGATGAATGCTGTTATCTGTTTTAAAGTAACTGTATTAAAGTGCTGTGTTTTTAAGTAAAAGCCACTAAAGCTAAGGTGCTGTAGTGAGTAAAGGGTCTTTTAAGTAAAAAGTACTGGATTTAAAATAAAAGCAGTGTTGCACTGAGCAGGGAGCCCTCTAGTGGACACTGAGTGTACTGCGTATATTAATCAAAGGAGAGTTGCACTGAGTAGGGAGCCCTCTAGTGGGCACTAAGTGAAGCAAAAGTGTTGTACCAGGCATAAGAGCCATATTGATTATTTTAAGTTGTTTCTTTCTTTTGTTTTCAATAAATACTGCTCTGTTTTTGCATCCAAACCATGAGTCACGTTGTTTTCTGTCTACATCACCACCGAATAAGTCCAGGGGTCAGAACTCACGAATAGGGGAGCGCTTCGAAACCTCAAGTGGGTCCCTGGAGCAGCTCAGAGGCTTCTGACTGGCCAGAGACAAATAACCCCAGCCCCACTGTTAATTCCTTACAGGGCAGGGTTATGGCGAAACAGAATTTCCATCCATTTTCCGCTACCAGACATCTGATTAACTACAATGGATGACTGGGCATGGAAAATCCAGGCAGTAACTTTTTAAGGCTATGTTTTGTTTCATCAAGGTGAGGAAAGATGGTGCTGAGTAACCAGAATTTTACCACTTAGGTTTCAAAGCAGATAAATGGAAATTCATACATTATTTTATTGGACATGACTGTTTACTTTTTTTCTGATGGTGTCTTCATGATTTTCATTTTTATTAGATATACCATGGGTATGTTTCTTTATACCCTGTCCCAGTAATAAGAAGTACTAGCAACCAGTTAATTGTCAAATTAGAAGATCTAAGAATCATCAACAGATGCAATAGTCAGAATTCCATTTGTTTGTAAGATATCAAATACTGAGATAGTTAGTGATAAATGATGGTTGTGTTTTTATATAAAATTATGGAATTTATTTATTACAGTTGAATAGATTTTGCTTAGCATTCTACAATGCCGGACAGGAAATTTAGTCCTAAAGAGCTTGACAGCTACTTTTAGCTCCTTTTATCACCCATTGAATGCCCAAAATACTATTACAGATGGGTTAATGGCTTTAATACAAGTGCACTTATGAAGCCTGCTGCTCCTAGATAATATTCAAATGCTTTTAATGGTGTTTGATTAGCAGGAGTGATTAGATAAAGATAGCATTATCATTATGAGACTTCTACTGAGGTGTGATCCTGGGGTTAAATTACCATTTTTTTCAAAGCTGAACAACTCAAACTGGCTTTCTTCTTTAACAGTATTTCAGGCGAATGAAAACCTGTCTAAAAGATAACACAGTATTTTTGAAGGCAAGGATTTTGAATGTAATGTTGTGGCGGTACCACTGAGTGTCCCTTACTTATAATACATAATTCCCCTTAACTTAACTATGTATATATATATATATAATATTGCTTACCTGTTCGGGCCGTTGCCCCTTTAAGAACACGTACTAACGCACTGACGTCACGTCGCGTGTCATGTGACTCACCTGGATGCGAGCTGGCCCAGCTCGTCCTTCCACTCCCGTGACGGCCGCCGGCACAGCTTGGCCTCCCGCTCCTGCGGTGGCCGCCGGCCCAGTTCGGCCTCCCGCGCCCGCGATGGCAGCCGGCCCGGTTCGGCCTCCCGCTCCCGCGACTTCGGCTGCAACGGCCAGCTACAGTGCCGGGTAGACGTGCCGACACCACGACGTGGGTCACGTGACCGCCCAAGCGCGGGCAAACGCGCTGATGTCACGACGTGGTCATGTGACCACACAAGCGTGGGACAACGTGGCCGAGCGTGATGATGTCATCACGCAATCCACAGGACTGCGGACTCAGTCCTCGTGGCGTCCCTGCTGGGTTAAGACCTACCTACTGGCACGCCTGCATCCATCTATATTGTCGCTGTATTTCATCTGTTTCCTGCATTAAAGAACTTCTTGATTGTTCTCCTGAAGTCGAACTCGATTATTTAGTAGGCATTTGTCCAATACCTACTTAGGTGAACCCGAATACCTACAATGTCATATAAAGAGAAGTAAAACAAATTATTGAGAAAATACATCAAGCTATTCCCATTTTTGGTGCTGTACATTTGAGCTGCAGTACTAGATGATCATCTTTTATTCCTTTGCCTTCATCATGAGTTAATTCCTTAAAATGTTCATAATGTAAGTAAGAGCACCTAAGGTGGGAATTAGATCATAGCAAGATCAACATCTGGGCTGTACCTTCCTGTCACAAGGTCGTAAAATCAACTGATGATGGTATATTTAGATTGATTAATGATGTTCTCCATGTGTATTTGTGTTAAGTGTCAGGATAAGTGTAACTAAGAAAAGTAAAAATTGCTGGAAATGTACAGTAGATCAATCAGCATCTGAATCAAAAAGAAACTAAATGATAGAGGCCTAGAAATTTGGTTGCATAGCGCTCGTTGTTTTGGCGCTACCGGTGCCGAATTGGGACCAAAATAGAATCCAGGCAGCGCGCACACACTTCTGGTGCGGGCTGTACTGGGCGCCATCTTGGTGAGGTTGATAGGGCGGCCATTAGCAGTTTGCATTAGAAGTATGGTAAATAGTCAGATCAGGACATCAAACATCGTGCAATGCTGATTTGACGCCAGTGCTGCCATTTTTGTCATCATCATTGGAGCTAAAACCCTCTCCCAATGTGCATTCAGCAACAGGAAGGATCCCCTACCAGTGATATTTAAGGGGATCATCAACAACTTTCAGGTAACTTGCTTTTTGATTTCTATTGGCTCTGTGTACATTTTTGGAAGTGTTTGGAGCTTTCTAGAGTTGTTTGAAGTCAGTGAGGTGACAGGGAGTGATGCTGCAAGTGGAGAAGGCCTTGCTTCTGACTTCAAGTGTTCTCGTCAGACCACTTGCTCCCAGTCATGGGTGCTCTGGTTGTCATCCCCCTTGGCCTGCAGCTTGACTGGGAGATGGAGCAGAGGCAGCAAAGAAGAGGACAAGCTGCTCACAGAGGGAGGAGGAGGTGGAGGGGGAGAAGGGCTCTCAGCAGGAGGCCATACGCACCCCGGGTCTTCCGAGATCAATTCCCTTACGTGAGCCTGAGCCAGGAGCAGTGTGTGAGGTGGCTGTGTTTTACGAAGGAGATGCTCACAGAACTCTGCCACCTCTTGCAACCAGACCTGCAGCCTCACTCCAGGGCAAGGACAGCGCTGCCAGTGGCTGTGATGATGACCGTGGCCCTGAATATCTTTGCATCGGGATCCTTCCAGGCTGGAGCAGCGGACATCTGTAACATCTCCCTGTTCACCATCCACTGCTGCTTAAGAGAGGTGACAGACACTCTTTATGCCAGGAGAGGGAACTTCATTGTCTTCTCTCAGACCAAAGAGAAGCAGACAGAGCATGCATGTGGCTTTGCCAGGATAACGGACTTCCCCTTGGTGCAGGGTGCGATCGACTGCATGCACGTGGCTTTATGGGCACCGCATAGAAATGCTGAGGTGTACCGCAATTGCAAAGGTTATCACTCATTGAATGTACAGTTGGTGTGCGCCCATGCTCAGCATATCATGATGGTGAATGCCCAGTGTTCTCGCAGTAGTCATGATGCTTTTATTCAGTGGCAGCCCACTGTTCCCTCAGTCTTTGACCACCAAAACAAACCAGAGGGTGGCTATTGGGTTACTAGGTCTATCTCTTGACCACCTGGCTCATGACTTCACTCGGCAACCCAACCACATGTGGGCAGCATGCGCACAATGAGATACATGCTGCCACACTGTAGGGGGTGGTGGGGTGGCGCATGTGCCCAGTCAGTTATGCCTCTGACGGTTTATGAGCGGTTTGAATCGCTCTCACACCCCTGGGTTCTAGACACCGGACTTAGGTACAGGCGGTGATACAGAAAAGACTCGAGTAGACAGATGGTTTGGATGTGAGAAAACCAAGATTTTATTGAAATAGAAATTAACAATCTTATGAAAAGTTACTAGTATAAAATTACAGGTGACTACAAAATAACTACACTTATACAGGGAATGGGGAACACGAGTGGTTTTGTTTTAATACATCTTAATCGGCCTGCCCAGCTTCGATGGCTTCCCTAAGCTGTTTCCGATTATTTATGCAAACAACTTGATGGCCTTAAGTATAGGTCTCACTGGTTTTTGATCTGTCTCCGATTTGACTTAATGCATAATTCAAAGTCCTGTCTGCTTTCAAAATACAAAGTCCTTCTTCACAGAAACTGCATCTTGGGTTTCGATTTCCCAAAAGCTGCTTGTGCCACAGAGTCCAAGCTTTTAAAATCTTGCAGGCTTTCGGCCACGAGGTGCGGACGCCATCTTTGGGTACCCTTTACATTAAAATGTCCATGCAGGGTCCCTTTTATTACTAATAACCTTCGGGGAAATGTAGAAATTTTGCAAATCTTACACGCCCCCCGCGATACTAAAACTTGCTTGAAATATCATATTTTACAAGGTGAGCAAAATTTTTCTGACCCTCTTTAGTCAACCTTCCCCTGTAATTACCTATCTAATACACCCACGACACATGCACTTCCCATTCCACGAAAATGTAGTGCACATCGGCATACAGAGAGTAAATTACAGACTTTACACACATCCAAGCATGGAGGGGGTCCAACACCCCTGCACCACTTGGTACACATACATCTTTATTAAACACGTCGCAAAAAAAACCAGAAAAACCTTTATTAAAAATAACAAACACAAAAAAAACAACAATCTTTAATCAGAATACAAGGAAAAAGACTTAAACAGGTGTATCTTTCTCCACCTTTACATAATGTTCCTTCCAGATCTTCTGGTTTTGGAATTCAGCAACTGACCTTTTCCCTTACACTGAATGCAAACTAGATACAACACTATCCCTAACTGGCAAACCACGAGAATGTGGGAAGCCAGTCTGATCCACAAAGGGACCTCTATGTTATTGAAAACGTCCCACCAGGGTGGAATCAAAATATCCAATATCTTAGTCCCTATCTCTACTGTTTTGTGCTCTAGAGTGTAAAAATGTTTCTGCGAAACTATAACGGCTTTGAGTATTTTGGTAAGGTGTTCAGGGAGAGGGGGAATTTCGTAGCCGAAGTGCGCTACTTACTTCTGCAAATTCGTAAAATTCACCTTCACAGTGAGGTGAACAGTGGAGGGTTCAGGAATGGGGACAATTCGCTCCTGGGCCACTTGAGCTTCTGCCTCGGGTTTAAAACAGAAACTGCTGTCACTAACCGGACACCAGCTATGCTGTCCATGCTGGTAGTGGGACGTGCCGGTGGTGACACAATATGTCCCACCTCCTATATATGCTACCTGCGGGGAACAAGGCCTTGTGCCATTGCCTCCATGGTACAATTTATAGGTTTCGCGCCAGCAGCTCTGAACCCACACTGCGGTTTTGAATAGGCATTCAAATGCTGGGGAGACAGGATTATGTGTGCTCCCCGGCTCCGGCACCCTGAGAGGTCAGTACCTGTCATAGCATGCTCCCACTTAATGATGTAAGGTGGGACCGCTGTGAAACGAAAATGTGCACCCCCTTGAATGACTCCAATGTTCTCAACCCTGTATACCGGCGCGGGTCGGCCTGTGTTACCCATGACCGGCATCCTAACTACTACTCCCATGATTGTGTGGTTGGACCACCCACAATCCACGGCGACTGGGTAGGCCTCGGAAGCTAGCCGGAGTTGGCATGGGCTTCACAGAAATCACAGAAACCCCACAATGCAGATAGAGGCCATTTCGGCCCATCGAGCCTGCACCGACACATATCCCACCCGATCCCCGTAACCCCTACATATCCCACACTATCCCCGTAACCCCACGTATTTAATCCCCCTAACACTAAGGGTCAATTTATCATAGCCAATCAATCTAACCCGCACATCTTTGGACTTAATGCATTCTCAAATGGGTGGAGGGCTGCGAGGTGCTTTTTTTTCTAATCCAGGAGGGGACTAAACCCTGTTTTAAATCCTCCAGGTTACTGCGGCCTTCGCCCAGTAACCACGCCCCATATAGCACGCATACCTCATTCTGCGCAGCCTGGTCAGAAGCATTTCTGTCCTCCCTTATGAGAGCATTTACAGTCTTTGCGTGCTTTTCCAACTCCGCTATAATTTCTTTTAAATGGACCGTCATGGCCTGGTCCTCATGCAACTCCGAGCCCACTACTTTGTTCTCATCCAGTAATATTTTCTTTAACTGTGTTTTTAAACCGTTTATCTGGGTCTGCAACTCTATGTCATCTAAACTGTTGATGACAGAGGACCCAGTATTAAACGCAGTAAAAACATCATTCCAAACACCCCTTCTTTGCCTCCCTGTATTACCCAAAAACTCTCGGTGTGTGGTGTAGAGTTCAGTTTTGTCCACGTGGGCAAACTCGAACTCATTAAACTTCTTGAACATGTCCTTTAATAGGGCCTGGTATAGCTGCTCTGTTTCTTTGGGACACCACTCTGGTAAATGTACCTCGGTGAGATTTAAAATCACGGAGGCTACCGCGTAGTGTACCTCATGGTACAGCACCTGATCAGTAGGGACTAGTACCAACCCATTCCCTGGTCCCTTGGTGGTGGTGGGGCACCCTTCCCTGTGTAACCTCGCCACCTGCACCATGGGCAGGGGCTTACGGGGGCGGGTTACAAGCTCAGTGGCATTGACTGGGATCGGGGAGAATGAGACTGCGCACAACTTCTGGCTGGCTTCCCACCTCATCCCCTTCCCGGTGTCGTGCCACTGCCGGTGGAAAACAATGGATATTCCTGCGGGGCAGACCTCCTCTGAACCCTACATACAAATATAAATCCCTTGGTCCGGTTCCCACCACTTGTCCCAACATACACTTAATCCTCCGTGAGTCCCCGTAATCGTCCGGTGGGTGTTGTTTTCCAACCGTTCCCACTCGACTTCGGGGTTTCTCATGTCTTTGCTCAGCTTTCTGAGCCACCACCACCTATCCAGAGGAATGTGTCCTTTACACGTTAAACATATTCGCTTTCCAACGGTGACGCTGACCCTCGTGGTAATGACTCGTACCCTGGGGCACAGGATGGAGGTCTCCCCGTACGTGGATCCAGTTTGGCTGGAGTACTGAGACGAATTGAACCCCAGCCACCCTGGCCACCTTCCCTCGTGGACGTAGATGGCGGTTTCCTCCGCATCTCGTTCACCGCTTCCATCGATCACGGTGGGTGCCCTGTCTCCTGAGCATCCATAGATGTGGGAATCCTGAATGTCGCCTCATCTCCCGACGCCCATCCCAATCAGGGCGAATAGGATCACGACCCCTTTCATCCTGAAAGTCTTCCTGTAAAAGATACAAAAAAATGCAGCCAGGTCCCCAAGAGATTCTCTGGCTTGGTGAAGCATGGTCGGGTCCCGTGACCTCGACCCCAAATACACACACTATTAGCAGATTACCTACTTAAAACTACCCATCACCTTATTTAACTTAAGCTAAAACACCCAAACTTAAGCTAAATAATTAAACTTAACAATAAACACTAACCTTAAACTAAAACTATACTATATACATCTGCCGCCCGTCTCCGGGCCACCAGGCTAATCCCTGGTTGGACTGCGGCTCACCGCCACCCCCGGCGTGACTGCACCGTCCTTCACTGTTGGTCCCTCGCAGCCCGTGGCTGTTGCTGAGGACCTCTGTCCTTGGACCTCTCCCTGGCTCGAGGGGCGGCCCTTGGTAACTGGAGAGCTGGTGATCATGGCTTTCTCGGCTGGGGCGTCCGTGGGGACCTTCTAGGGACCTTGGTGGGTGGGGCTTTCTTGGCAGCTGGGCCTGTAACCCGAACCGCTGCTCCCTCAGGCTTGACCTCTCCCGAACCCGGACTAGGGGCAGGTAACTCTTCGCAGCCTGCTGCTGCGAGCTGAGAGTCTCTGCCCCCAGGTCCCATGGCTGGGTCCGGGGCGGGGTTTTCGACCTCAGGTCCTTCCCCCTCGTCTGGATCCCAGAAGAGTGGGGTAGTGTCCCAATCGATGGGCGGGATGGCCCCTCCCTTGGCACAAGCCACAGCGCCTGCCTGTGCAGTCTGTGAACACGCTCCTGCTGCAGGCTGAGGATCTTCATCCTCAGACCCTACCCCAACTGGCTGTTTTCCCCTTTCAGGTGTAAACAGCTTACACTGGTTGATATGAAACCATTTTGTACGCAGGGGCATCTTCGCTGCGTATACCATAGGGCTGTCTTTATCTACAATGCAGTAGGGCCACATGGAAGCCTGCACACATAAGTACACATGCTGAATCTCTACAGATGCTGTACCTAGAGAACGTGTACTGAATAAATGACTAGCTAGAAGCTAGCAGTCATTAAAAAAAAATCTGAATGAGAGACTGACTAAAGTGCTACAGAGCATACGCCGGAATGGACTGAAGCTCAACAAAGCCAAGTGTCAGTTTGGCGTCCAGAAAGTCACTTTCCTAGGAGATAATCTATCTGGTAAAGGAATAGAGCCAGATATGGAAAAAGTAAACGCCATACTCAAAATGCCCCGACCCACTGACAAAAAAGGAGTGCTACGCATCATGGGGATGATAAACTTCATTGGAAAGTTCATTCCTAACTTGTCAGCCAAGACAACCTGTCTGCGAGACCTGCTACATAAAACAAATGAGTTTGCATGGACAGAAAGACATGAACAAGAGTGGATGAACCTCAAAACAGTGCTGACAACCACACCTGCACTCACTTTCTTTGACCCAACAAAGAGAATCAAAGTGTCAACGGATGCATCAAAAGATGGCCTAGGCGTGGTCTTGCTACAAGCAGAGGGTGAAGATTGGAAGCCTGTTGCCTATGCCTCCAGGTCTATGACTGACACTGAATGTCGATACGCCCAGATTGAAAAGGAATGTCTAGGCTTGGTATTTGGACTAGAAAAGTTTCATGGCTACATATATGGACTTCCCACCTTCACAGTTGAGACAGACCACAGCCCACTGGTTGCCATCATAAAAAAAAATCTGAATGAGATGTCTCCAAGGATTCAATGACTTATGATGAAGCTGCAAAGATATGACTTTGAACTGATCTACACACCAGGCAAATACATAGTGTTAGCAGATGCACTATCCCGAGCACCCACAATGAGTCATGTGAGCTCTACTGAGGAAGACGTGGATGTTCATGTGAGTATGGTCACTGCTGCGCTGCCTGTGTCAGACACAAAATCAAAGCAAATAGCAGCAGAAACAGTAAAAGATACAGGCCTAGAAATTGAGGTTGCGCTGCGCCGGGGCTTAACGCCGGAAATTTAGCGCCGGTGCTAAGTCGCGCTGTGCGCGCCAAAAATTCAGTAGCGCCGCGCCCAAACGGCTGCCGGCGCTACTGAAGGCTGTTTGCGCCTGAAAACTGGCGCTACGCGCCGCATTGCGGCGCTATTCCGGCGCTGTGGCGCCCGATGCGGTGCGGCAGGCTCGGGAAGTGCAGGCCTCCTCCTTCAGTTAAGGAGGAGCTGCCTGCACCCGCCCGCTGGCCGGTAAAATCTTCACAAAAATGAGCCCGGCACCTCGGGGAAGTGCCGGGCTCGCAGCCGAGAAGCATCTGTTCCGCGGGGGGGGTGGGGGAGTCCGGGAAGGGAGGTGCGGGCAGGCGGCCGGCGGGAAAGCGGCCGGCCGCCGCTCCACCTTTATGCGCTGGCGCAAAGTCGTGCAAGACTCTGTTGCCAGAGTCTTAGTTGCGGCTGCCACGGGCGAGGCGGCCGCAACTGAATTTCGGCGCTGGGGCCCGTCACCACGGCAACCGGGACGCTGCGCACACCGATGACGTCATCGGTGCCGGCGCAGCGCTACCGGTGTAGCGCCGATGTTGGGCCCTAGTCAATTTCAAAACCGGCTGTAAGTCCAGCGCAATGCCCTCTAGCGCCGCAAAATGGGCGCTAAGCCCACTCAATTTCTAGGTCACTGTTTATTGGCCTGGCATAAATAAGGACAGTGAGAACACGATAGGCAAATGTGAGACATGTCAGAAACACCAAAACAAACAAACAAAGGAACCAATGATAGTAGCTGACTTACCAACAGCACCATGGCAAAAGGTTGGTATGGACCTCTTTCATTTAAATGGTAAAGAATATCTAATAGTGATTGACTACTATTCTAACTATCCTGAGATGGCGCTGCTCTCAAGCACATCAGCAAGCAGTGTCATAATGCATGTGAAATCTATCTTCGCCAGACATGGAATTCCCAGGATTGCCGTTAGCGACAATGGTCCGTGCTTCAACTGTAAGGAGTGGCAACAGTTTGCAGCACAGTATGACTTTCAGCACATCACATCCAGTCCTTTGTATGCTCAGTCAAATGGTAAGGCAGATAAAGGTGTTCAAGTTCTCAAGCAGCTACTGAAGAAAGCGACAGAAAGCAAGTCTGATCCTTATCTCGCCCTGCTGAGCTACCGAGCCTCCCCTTTAGACTGTGGTTCTTCACCTGCTGAGCTACTAATGGGTCGCAAATTGCACACCACGCTACCCTGCTGTGCAAAAGAACAGCAAAGTAAGGAACTGAGACAGAGACGTCAACTGTTAAAGCTGAAACAGAAATCATAGCATGACAAGCCATCCAAAACTCTAAAACCATTGACAAGGGATGGTGTTGTCAGGATTGAGGATCCAGATGCATGGAACAGGAAGCTACAGTTCTTGATGAAGTACGACCAAGGAAGGACAGATTCTCAGGAGGAACCGCCGTTCCCTCCTGAAAACACAAGAAACTATCCAATAGCAGATTGATGACAATGCCGCAACTGAATCTTGTCATTCACCACCAGAACAATCTCATGAAAACACATCAGACTTACCTGTGCTGAGAAGACCCACACATGTCGTAAAAAGCCTGATAGACTTAATCTTTGAGTACAAAGAAAAACTATATTGAAAATGTATTGACTGTTGTGAAAATGTTTATGTTTATAGAGCACTAACAAAAGTGTTACTGATATCATCTTTATCGTTTTTCTTGAAAGTTGATTGATATTGATTTTGTTAACCTCAAAGATGATCAATAACATGTCATTCTAGTGTGGCACACTAGATGGAGCCGTAGAGCTGTATAGAGCTGTATATTTAGTTGTATGTGTTTAAGACTACACTACCCACGATGCACTAGGCTACCCAGAAGGCCGTAGTCAAGATGGAAGCCTGCACACAGAAGTACACATGCTGAATCTCTACAGATGCTGCACCTAGAGAACGTGTACTGAATAAATGACCAGCTAGAAACTAGCTGTTCATAATAAGAATGTCTAGTTATTAATGAACATAACAGACCTGATCTCCTACCTCCCACTCGTGGTGCGTTCTCGGTTCGAGCAGCAATTGATTACTCCGATGCTGCCTTCCCATGTTCCCAGCCGCCTGCTCTTGGACCTGCTTCAGGTGCTCAAAGAGGTTTCGGGCAAACCTGTCCTGGTTTTCCTCTCTGAGCTGACCCTCCGTGAGCACTGGGGCTAGTACATGGGTGGGGGTCCGCATAACCCTGCCAGTCATTAGCTCGTATGGGGAGTACCCCGTGCTTTTAGACTGACTGGCCCGGATCCCCATCAAAACCAACGGTAGGACTTCAGCCCATTTACGGGGCGAGTCCACCGTCTCCTTCCTTAACCTTTCTTTCAGGATCTGATACATGCGTTCCACAATCCTGGATGACTGGGGGTTGTGGGCCACGTGCTATCTCCCCTCAATGCCTAACAGCATAAGAGTGTTCTGCATCACCTGTCCGGTGAAGTGACTCCCTTGGTCGGACTCCACAAACTGTGGTAGTCCCCACCGCGAGAACACTTCCCGGACCAGGATCCTGGCAGTATCCAGAGCTGTGGCTGTTCTGCAGGGAAAGGCCTCTACCCATTTCGTAAACACGTCCACCGGGACTTGGCAGTACTTATAGCCTCCCTGGGCGGTGGGCAGGGGCCCGATGCAGTCAACCTGTATCGACTGCCATGGTCCTTCTACCCTCCTGACGTGTCCCATAGGTACCTTCCTTTTGTGGGGGTTGGGGTTATTTGCAGCGGACACAAGACAGCCTGCACAGAACTAACAGACATCGTCCCTGAGTCCTGGCCACCATCCTGCCTGTTCCACCCATTGCCAGGTGGTCTCAGGCCCGGGGTGTCCCGCTCCTGGATGCTCATGGGCCAGCTGTAGGAATTCCCTCCGGTGCTGCTGCGGCACAACCCACTGTTCCCCCCGGAACGGCATACCCACTTTAACGGAGAGGGTCACTGTGCCGTACGGACGCTCTACTCCCTTTCCCTCAGCTACAGCGCTGAGGACTGCTTTGAGGACGGGGTCTTGGGCTTGGACCATCTTAAGGTCCGGGGCAATCGCTACCCCTACACTCCCTTGGGTCCCGTCCCTACCTCTGACCGCCGCCATGGGTCTGGACACAAATGGGTCCCAGAAAGTGCCTGTGCGGTCACCCTCCTTGGCGAGTAAGTCAGCCTGCTGGTTGCCTTGGCCGTGGGGTTCTGTGGAGGAATGGGCTTTCACCTTGTGGATGAAAACCTCCCCTTCCTCCCCCACTGTTGCCAGGATCTTTTCCAGTAGGGGCTTTACTGTGAGGGATCTCCCGTCGGTGGAGGTGTATCCGCGGCGGGACCAGATGGCCAGGTACTCCGTACACGAATTGCACGTGAACATGCTGTCCGAGCAAATCGTGTAGGGGGTGGGGAAGATTTTGGGGTGTGTAACAACGTACACCACCGCGGACAGTTCAGCCTGCTGGGCGCTCATGGTGCTGCTGAGCTTAATCGCCAGGGCAATGTTTGCCGCTGGGTCGTAAACTCCACACCCCATGAGACGCTCGCCAACAGATACCGTGCTGGAACCGTCTACATAGATCTCGCGGCCTGTGGGATGTATCCCGGCACATAAACGTTTGTTTACTCCCCAAACCCCTTCAATGGAACACCGGTGGGCTGGTCCAGGATATACCATGTTGGCTGCCAGCTTTGGCTCACAGAGACCCTTCACATTCAGATCCATCTATGAGAGGAGCAAGGTCCAGCGGGCAATGCGGGCACTGCTCACTGTTCCATCCTTCATCCTCCCGTCCAGAAGCATCTGGGTGGGTGTGTGATGGGTGAGGAGGGTGATGGGAGAGGTGCCTGTGAAGATCAATGATCTTTTCACAGCCCAATGTGTGGCCAAAAGGTGCCACTCACAGCTGGAATAGCTCCTTTCCACATCAGTGAGTATTCTGGAGGAGTAGACCATCGGCTGCAGCCGGCCGTGCCGGTCTTGGAGCAATGTCCTACGATAACGTCGGCTCCCAGGACACCTCTTCCACCGTCCACTTCCCATTTCATCAGGACACAGGTCCACTTGGAGCGGAGCGGTCCTAACCGAATGGCAAGCGGGATGGAAAACGAGCTAGCCTGTTCCCTACCCATGAACCCCGATAGACTGTATGGGACCCCGCTGGAGAGAGGCGAGGTGTTGGGGTTAGCTGAGTAGACCACGGTGCATGTTGCCCCCGTGTCTAACAGATAGGTCCTCGTCACCTTCTCCACCTCCATCTCCAACAGGGGTCTTTTCCACTTATCATACCGGAGAGAACACAGATAAACAGGCTGCACTGGCTCTAGTCACGGCTGTGGGTTGGATGGGGCGGACGGGGTCAGAGCACCGGTAGAGGCTGCTACTCTCCCCTGGCCAGTCAAGAAGGGCCTCATGGTGTCCAAAAGTGACTCGACCTCTGCGGAAGGGATCCCTGCCCCCGCCTTTTGTGCTGGGGCTGTGGAATGCTTTCCCTTGTTAGCTTCCCAAGGGTTTTTGCACTCCTTCCGCCAGTGACCATCCTTCCCACACCCGTAACAATTGGTCTTGGTGTTGGGGGGGTTACTCCCTTCCTGGTGCCACTCTTTCCTACCTGGTCCGGGTTTTACCTCATGCACCTTTCCCTTGGGTGGGTGTGCATTGGCTCCCCTACCGTTTTTATAGGCCAGAGTGAGCTGTCTAATTACCGTAAATTTGGTGGTCTGGGGATTTTTGGGGTCAAACCAGGCTTCTGCCTTGGTCTGGACCTGTGGCAAGCTGTTCGCCACCAGGCAACGGAGCCAATGGGCCAGGGAATCCCCATTCAGGAACGCCCGGTCCGGCGTCCCCGGACAGGCCCTCCGGTACACTGGCCACGGCCGGTCCGCAAAAGCCTGCGGGGTTTCCCCTGAGAGCTGGATCGTCCTCTCCACACGGGAGAAGGGACTTCCCTCATTCATCCCAATGGCCTCCAGAACCGCATCTCTAAGCTCCTCGTACCCGCACTGCCCCCTTTTACACTCGTCAGAGAGAGATTGGAGGAGACTACTCTCCAGGGAGGATAGCAACATTTTGGCCTTCTCCGCATCATCGCAGTCGTTGACGCTGGCCGTTTTCTCTACTTCCCTGAAGTGGATCGAGGGGTCTCCCTTTTCGGAGAGCCTCGGGAGATGGTTGACCATAGCCCTAAGCTGTTGGGTGTTAAAGGGTAATACGAACTGGTTTTGGAGGGGTCCCTCAATGTCGCCATTGGCGGGTGGGCCGAACCTCCGATGCCGTGCTGGGCACATCAGTCCCGGCTCCGACCTCTCTGGTGGGGTGTGCTCTACTTCTGCCTCCACCTCTGGCTCCACTCCGGGCTCCACCCCCCCTTGCTGCCAAACCTCGCTGAAACTTGGCGCTACGGGTGGTGGTCGTGAGGTCTCCTCTCTCTCAACCGGATCGTCCCTAAACACTAACGGTGACGTTGGAACTGTCCTCCCCTCGTTCCCCATAAAATCTGCCTGACCTGCCTTTGGGCTTATGAGGCATACCATGCCTTTTGCCTTCCGGAGGGCTCGGCTCAGATTTTCTATCCTCTCTTTACAGGGGCCGTGGTCTGCCTCCTCAAACCCCTGTTCGCTCGCTAGCTTGTACGCTGCCTTTACCTCCTGTACTTTCTCTTCCTGTTCCCTAGTCTGCCTTGCCAAGGGGGCGTTCTTCTCCCGCAACCTTAACTCATTTCCCTTGGCCTCGGTGACTTGGCACCATAGGTATTCCAACTGGGCCTCGTGCTCTCCCACTAAATGCACTCTCTCCTGATTCAGGGCCTGCAAAGCTACCAATAACTTTTCCGCTGCAAGAGCCTTATCCTGGATCTCCAGGGCTGACTCCCTTAACTCGACTGCCTGTGCTGCAATGAGCCTGTCCAAAAGCTGGACCTGCTTTTTAAAACACATCAGCCAAACTGCCTTCTCTAAGGACTTCTTGTGTTCCTTTCCCTCTGTCCACTTAGCTGCTGCATCTAACAGCCCAGCCTTTAACAGAGTGGTGATTCACTTCTTAGTGATATTCACCTTGCTAAACACATAATCAGAAATCCTTTCCTCCATCATGGTTTCCTCATCCGAACCATTGTCTATTGTATTGCAACCCTGTTGCCGGTGTCCTGCCGCGATTGCCATTTCTGTAGGGGGTGGTGTGGGGTGGCGCTTGCGCCCAGTCAGTTATGCCTCTGACTGTTTATGAGCGGTTCGAATTGCTCCCATGCCCCTGGGTTCTAGACACCAGACTTAGGTACAGGCGGCGATACAGAAAAGACTCGAGTAGACAGGTTGTTTGGATGTGAGAAAACCAAGATTTTAATGAAATAGAAATTAACAATCTTATGAAAAGTTACTAGTATAAAATTACAGGCGAATACAAAATAACTACACTTATACAGGGAATGGGGAACACACGGCACATCAAGGGGAAACAAACTATCTTAACAATCCCCTTATCATTATCCCACCCCTTACACCTAACTAGATTAAGCTATGAGGGTCCAGAATTCATGCTCACCAATCCAAAGATAAAAGCCAACTGTTAACGAGTGCGAGTTTTGAAGTCTGGTTTCTGATCCTTCTAGGTACCCCGTCGCCATGTGGTCTTCAGGGGTGCGGTGCTGGGTCAGCTACTGCGACACACCTTCTCCCCTCCGCTACCGTCGTCGTCTCGTCTCGATGGGTTCTCCTCTTCTTCTCCCTCGGGCGGTCGTCGGCGGTAACGTTATTTATCGGACAGTCACCAGTCGTTACCGTTTAGATTTTACTAGCATGCATCAAACGCCTGTATATTCATCATGGCGTAGACACCTGCGTTATCGCATTGCTCAACAAGGTGTTTGTCTTCACCGTCCTCAAGGACTTTCTTCCCCAACCATCAGCTTAAAACTAGGCACTTGGTTTACTTATCAAAACGTTTTTCGCTGCCCTGCTCTGCCCTTATCGAGTTTTTATCATCTTATTCGTCTCCACTCATCTCGTCTTGTCGGACTACTATACGCGTCCTGGGCTACCTGCTCAACTTCGTCTCGCCCCTTTCTGCGGCCTGGGTGTCCTGGATGGCTGTGGACTTGGGCCTCGCTCCCCTTCCTAGCAGTTGGTATGGTGTTTCTGGCTACTGAAAATCTGCTGCAGGGAGAGAACCTGCCACGAGGCCAGGGCACGAGTACGAGCGGCAGCCCAAGAGGCCGGAGCCACGAGAGCAGAGTCAAGGGCAAGAGCAAGAGAGAGCAGAGAGCGATTGCTACCTGGGGCCTTCAATTATACTCCTCCCGATAACCCTTATCTGCGCGCCAAATCAGGTTAGTTCATTGTCCCAGTCTTGGCGGGCTAGTTTAAATAATTGTAGCAATCTAAACTAACTGTTTTTAGATGGCCGGTAATCGCACCTACTGGACCGATTCCTGAGTGGTTTTGTTATTAATACATCTTAATCGGCCTGCCCAGCTTCGATGGCTTCCCTAAGCTGTTTCCAATTATTTATGCAAACAACTTGATGGCCTTAAGTATAGGCCTCACTGGTTTTTGATCTGTCTCCGATTTGACTTAATGCATAATTCAAAGTCCTGTCTGCTTTCAAAATACAAAGTCCTTCTTCACAGAAACTGCATTTTGGGTTTCGATTTCCCAAAAGCTGCTTGTGCTACAGAGTCCAAGCTTTTTAAATCTTGCAGGCTTTTGGCCCCGAGGTGCGGACGCCATCTTTCGGTACCCTTTACATTAAAATGTCCATGCAGGGTCCCTTTTATTACTAATAACCTTTGGGGAAATGTAGAAATTTTGCGAACCTTACAACACAAAACAACATAGAGCAGACCATTGACATTCTTAAACAATGCTTCAGCTGCCTGGGCTGCTCTGGAGGAGCCCTGCAGTACTCACCAGAGTGTGTGCCCCAATTTGTTGTGGTCTGCTGTATCCTCCACAGCCTGCCCATCATGAGGGCACAGACCTTGCCACTGGGGATACGACCACCAGCTCAGGAGCAGGAGGAGGAGAAGTAAGAAGAGGTGGAAGAGGAAGAACCGGAAGCGAAAGCGGAAGGAAGGAGGCAACGCAGACAATCCTTTCTGGCCAGGATATCAGGGATCGAATCATCCTCCTGTGGTACGAGTGAACGCAACCCCAATTTTTCATTCACCATTAGTCCCACACCTTGGCCTAGAAATTCAGTTGGTTGCGCCAGCCGTTAGCGCCTTAAGAGAAGTGAATTTCGGGCGCTATGCATGTAGCGTCCGGGCGCAGCGTGATCTGCGCCTCGCCCCAAATTAAGTAGACATTTAGCGCCGGCGCAAAGTCTTAGCGCGCGCTCACCTGCGCGCACAGAAAATGACGTCATATCCTCGTGCAACGCCCTTTGCGCGCCCCGATCCAGAACTTCAGTGGGACCGCCCCATTGTGCGGCCGGCGGCCCGAACGCTTGTTTAGTGGAACGCAACAGAGCCGACGCGGGCCCTGGGGAGCGCAAATTAAAGGGCACTTACCCTGCACTATAAAGGGCAGCCATTTTGCAGCAAACACTCTTGTGCAACGGATTTCTGGAGAGAGACCAAGGAAGAGAGCTTTCTGGTTTGGGCCAACACTAGCTCAGGTATTTTTGGCTTCAGGCCAGAGCGTTGCAAGTGACCTCTTGGATATTTGACTGTTTGGCAGCATATTATGGGGGCTGCATGGGGTGCCAACGCTGAGTTTCAGCGTCATGCCCGTAGGGCTCGCAGACGCGGTGTGAGAGGGGCAGCCCTGGCTAGACGCAGAGGGGGCAACAGGCGTCGGCAACATAGGCCTTACCCAGTCAGGGCATACCGCCAGCAGCGCTCCTACCTCAACATGAGTGGCGCGCGATGTGTAAAAAGGCTGAGATTCCGAAAGGAGGTGGTTGCAGAGATCTGCCAGCTGCTTCGCAGAGATCTGCGTCCAAAGCTCAGGAGCAGGACGTCTCTGTCGGTGGAAGCGAAGGTGACGGTGGCCTTGAACTTCTATGCCACCGGCTCCTTCCAATCCGCTGCTGGGGACATTGCTAACATATCCCAGTTCGCCGTGCATTGCTGCATCTGCCAGGTGACCGATGCCCTTTGCAGAAGGAGACGCCAATTCATCTCCTTCCCCATGGCCCTGGAGAGGCAGCATCAGCGTGCACTGGGATTTGCAAGATTCACGGCCTTCCCCTTGGTGCAGGGCACCATTGACTGTACGCATGTGGCTTTGCGGGCACCTGTGGAGCATGTCGAGGATTACCGCAACCGGAAGGGCTACCATTCCCTCAATGTGCAGCTGGTGTGTGACCACAAGCAGCGCATCCTAGCTGTCAATGCCCGCTTTCCAGGCAGCAGCCACGATGCCTTTATCCTGCGGCAGACAACTGTGCGTGACATGTTCGAGGCACAGCCTCCCCCAAGAGGATGGCTTCTCGGGGGCAAAGGCTATCCTTTGTGTACCTGGCTCATGACCCCGCTCCGCGCGCCCAGGACCCCTGCTGAAGAGGCGTACAACGAGAGTCATCAAGCGAGCAGGAACATAATTGAGCAAACAATTGGCGTCCTCAAGCAACGGTTCCGCTGCCTGGATCGTTCCGGCGGATCTCTGCAGTATTCGCCGGACCGAGTCTCCCAATTCGTCATAGTTTGCTGCATGCTGCACAACCTGGCTCTCCGCAGGACTCAGGCACTGCCACCTCATGTTGGACCACCACCTCAGGAGAAGGAGCAGGAGGAGCATGAGGAGGAGGAGCAGGAGGAGGAGTACCATCCCAGGAGGGAGCGAGAAGGTCCAAGGGCCGTCTGTCGGCGGCTTATTGAACGTCACTTCTAAGCCCCCTGTCAGGGAATGCCTTGTGGCCATGAAGGAACATGAACGCAGCCGCTCCGCAAGCCCTCAGCCGGCGAAGGCAACAAACACTTACAACAACAAACATGGACACTCTCTGAATAAAGAGAAATCTTTATTTTAGACAAATGAAACCCCTTCCCACATGAAACCCAGAAACATTCAACAGCCCCAAAAAACAGTACATCAAATGACTCACTTCCACAACCTGGGGAGGAATAACTGAACATTTGGACAAAAATGGCCTTCATCCTCGGCCTTAACCCAAAAAACATCCCCAGAAACAAAACAACCATCCCCAAAAGAAACATAGCCATCACCATATAAAATAACACTTGGCCACACCGTCTACTTATTGGGCCGCGAGGGCGAGACCTTGTCGAGCCTTTTGGAGCCCCTGCCCGGCCTGCTGCTCCTCCGCAAGCTCTGCCCAGTGGCTGCTGCGAGGCTGGGGGAAGGCTCCTGAGGGTCAGATGTCCTTCCGGCAGATGCCCTTGGGGGGCGGCCTAGACGGGGTTTGGCCCTCGAGGGGCCGGCTGGTGATTGGCGCAGCTGTGCCTGGCCAACATCATTCGCAGCCGCTTGCCGTTGAGGCTCCACTGGGGGAGTGGCGGTGACGGCTGGAGGAATGTGTGCAAGCTGGCGGATGGGAGGCGCTGGCTGGTGATGTGGCACGCTGGCACTCGCCCGGGCCCGCACTGCAGCATGCGCACCAATCTGCCGAAGGGCAGCCCGCTGTGCTGCTGCAGCGCGGCGGGTGTCCAGGCGATGCCTGGCTGACGCAGCGCGTGTGGCAGCAGTGAGTGCCCCTGTTGCCCTGGTCTGCGACCGCAACAGAGCAGCCACTGTCTGGACGGCATCACTGATCAGCCGGCCACTCGTAGCATGTGAGGCCCCGAACTCGCGCACACTGCTAGCCAGGGACTCGATCGCCTCAGGCATCCGTGCCACTACCCCCATCAGCTCGGTGTGCCGGCAATCCGAATCCTGGGCCATTTGATCGAGGTGGCGCTCCTCCTCTGAGTTGAACATGCCCGGTCTGGAGTCCGGACTCGCCCGCTGGGGAGCAGGGGGCCGAGCTGCCCGACCCTTGCCACGTTGCCGGCGGCGACTGGGCCCAGCAACTGCACTCCCCTCCGATCCTTCCCCCCTCTGGGGGGAAGGCCGCGGACCAACCGCAGCCCTCCTGGGTTGCTGGACGCCACTGGTCCCAGCAGCTCCACTCCCCTCCGACACTTCCTCCAGGCTCTCCTCCAGGGAAGACGTGTCCACTACTTCGGCATCTGCAGCCGAACCTGAGTGCTGCCCTGATGGTCCGCCTTCCTCTTCCTCCTCCTCCTTCTCCTCTTCGGAGGGGCTGTCACTGGCAGCTTCAGGGCTCCTCGTCACCAGCTGAAAGCATGAAGGCACAAGAGTAGCTTTAGAGTGAGGAGAGGGCGTCAGCGAGGGAGGCATGACTGGTGGCATTCAGCGCATTGGTCGGACAGTGGCAAAGGAGGTAGATCGGATGCGCAAGTGCGACGAGAGAGGTCCAAAAGGTGATGTCCTTACCATTGTGGCCCAGAAGAGGGTCGGCATCTCCACAGGCGACGGGCCCAATCACCCGGGCTCCCATGAGGCGACTCACGCGCTCCTCCAGGGGAGTGAGCTCCTGGATCTGGGGGCGGCCTCCCCCGGTCTCCTCCTGGTGCCTTCGGTTGTTTGCAAGTTTTGCCTGCAAGAGAAAGGACGGCCTGTAAGTACGGTGTGTAGCCCTGATGTGGTGTGCACTGCCTCCCATGGTGGAATAGCTTGGCCAGTGTGTAGCCCTGATGTGGTGTGCACTGCCTCCCATGGTGAAATAGCTTGGCCAGTGTGTAGCCCTGATGTGGTGTGCACTGCCTCCCATGGTGGAATAGCTTGGCCAGTGTGCAGCCCTGATGTGGTGTGCACTGCCTCCCATGGTGGAATAGCTTGGCCAGTGTGTAGCCCTGATGTGGTGTGCACTGCCTCCCATGGTGGAATAGCTTGGCCAGTGTGTAGCCCTGATGTGGTGTGCACTGCCTCCCATGGTAGAATAGCTTGGCCAGTGTGTAGCCCTGATGTGGTGTGCACTGCCTCCCATGGTGTAAAGTGCAGAATGTGCAATTGATGTTCATGACTGTCCCATAGCTGCTGGCTGAGGGCTGGCCATTAGGGCTTTCAGGTCCCTTTGCCCATCATGTCAGGTGTACATGCAAGGATGAGGAGGAGACTGGAAAGGGTACTCACCCTGACAATCCTGGTCAGGTCATTGAACTTCTTCTGGCATTGGACATTGTCCCTGGGGGCATCGCCGGTGGCCAACACCCTGCGGGCGACCTCCCTCCAGGCTTTCCTATAGACGCTGGTGGGAGGCTTCCTGCCAGTGTCCGGGAACAAGGGCCTAGAAATTCAGTTGCGTTCGCCAGCCGTTAGCGCCATAAGAGGAGTAGATCTCGAGCGCTACGCACTTAGCGGCCGGGCGCAGAACGATCTGCGCCTACGCCCAACTTCAGTAGACATTTAGCGCCGGCGCAAAGTGTTTGCGCGCGCTCAGCTGCGCGCGCAACTTATGACGTCATTTCGTCGTGCAACGCCGTTTGTGCACCCCAAACCGGAACTTCAGTGGCGCCCACCCAATGTGGGCGTGGCGCTGTTAAGAACTGTGAAGTGGAACGCAGCAGAGGCCCTGCGGGCCTCGGGGAGCGCTAATTAAAGGGCAATTAGACTTAACTATAAAGGCAAGCCATTTTGCTGCAATGACTTTAGTGCAACGGATTTCTGGACAGAGACCAAGGAAGAGACCTTACTGATTTGGGCCAACATAGGAGAGGTATTTTTGGCTTCTGGCCAGAGCTTGGAAATTTGACTCATTGTGATTTCACTGTTTGCAAGTATATTATGGGGGCTGCATGGGGTTCCAACCCTCAGTTCCAGCATTATGTGCGAAGGGCTCGCAGATGCTGTGTGAGAGGGGCAGCCATGCCTAGACGCAGAGGGGCCATCAGGCGTCGGCAACGTAGGCATTACCCACTCAGGGAATACCGCCAGCAGGTGTCCTATCTCACCATGACTGCCGCGCAGTGAGTTAAGAGGCTGCGCTTCAGAAGGGAGGTGGTTGCAGAGATCTGCCAGCTGCTTCACAGAGATCTGCGTCCACAGCTGATGTCCAGGACGTCTCTGTTGGTGGAAGTGAAGGTCACGGTGGCTCTGAACTTTTATGCAAGCGGCTCCTTCCAAGCCGCTGCTGGGGACATAGCTAACATCTCCCAGTTCGCCGTGCATCGCTGCATCCGGCAGGTCACCGATGCCCTTTTCACAAGGAGACACCAATTCATCTCCTTCCCCATGACCCTAGAGAGGCAGGAGCAGCATGCAGTCGGATTTGTGAGGATCGCCAACTTCCCCATGGTGCAGGGCACCATTGATTGCATGCATGTGGCTTTGCGGGCACCTATCGACAATGCCGAGGATTACCGCAACCGGAAGGGCTACCATTCCCTCAATGTACAGCTGGTGTGTGACCACAGGCAGCGCATCCTAGCTGTCAATGCCCACTTTCCAGGCAGCAGCCACGATGCATTTATCCTGCGCCAGACTACTGTGGCTGACATGTTCCAGGCACAGCCTCCCCCAAGAGGATGGCTTATCGGGGACAAAGGCTATCCTTTGTGTACATGGTTCATGACCCCGCTCCGCACGCCCAGGACCCCTGCTGAGGAGGCATACAACGAAAGCCATCAAGCCACAAGGAACATCATAGAGCAAACGATTGGCGTCCTCAAGCAACGGTTCCTTCTTTTTCTTCTTCTTTTTCTTCTTCTTCTTCGCGATTTCTTCTTTTTCTTCTTTTTCTTCTTTTTCTTCTAATCGATTTCTAATTTTTCTTCTTTTTCTCGATTTCTTCTTCTTCTTCTTGATTTCTTCTTTTTCTTCTTCTCCATTTCTTCTTTTTCTTCTTCTCGATTTCTTCTCGATTTCTTCATTTTCTTCTTCTCGATTTCTTCTTTTTCTTCTTCTTTTTCTTCTTCTTCCTCTCGATTTCTTCTTTTTCTTCTTCTTCTTCACGATTTTTTCTTTGTCTTTCTCTTTTTCTTCTCGATTTCTTCTTTTTCTTTTTCTTCTTTTTCTTTTTCTTCTCGATTTCTTCTTTTTCTTCTTCTTTTTCTTCTTCTCGATTTCTTCTTTTTCTTCTTTATTTCTTATTTTTCTCCTTTTTCTCGATTTCTTCTTCTTCTCGATTTCTTCTGTTTCTTCTTCGCGATTTCTTCTTTTTCTTGCTCTTTTTCTTCTTCTCGATTTCTGCTTTTTCTTCTTCTCGATTTCTTCTTTTTCTTCTTTTTCTTCATCTTCTTCTCGATTTCTTCTTTTTCTTCTTCTCCATTTCTTCTTTATCTTCTTCTTCTCCATTTCTTCTCGATTTCTTCTTCTTTTTCTTCTTATCGATTTCTAATTTTTCTTCTTTTTCTCGATTTCTTCTTCTTCTTCTCGATTTCTTCTTTTTCTTCTTTTTCTCCTTCTTCTTCTTGATTTCTTCTTTTTCTTCTTCTCCATTTCTTCTTTTTCTTCTTCTTCTCGATTTCTTCTCGATTTCTTCTTTTTCTTCTTCTTTTACTTCTTCTTCTTCTCGATTTCTTCTTTTTCTTCTTCTTCTTCGCGATTTTTTCTTTTTCTTTCTCTTTTTCTTCTCGATTTCTTCTTTTTCTTTTTCTTCTTTTTCTTTTCCTTCTCGATTTCTTCTTTTTCTTCTTCTTTTTCTTCTTCTCGATTTCTTCTTTTTCTTCTTTATTTCTTCTTTTTCTCCTTTTTCTCGATTTCTTCTTATTCTCGATTTCTTCTGTTTCTTCTTCGAGATTTCTTCTTTTTCTTGCTCTTTTTCTTCTTCTCGATTTCTTCTTTTTCTTCTTCTTTTTCTTCTTTTTCTTCTCGATTTCTTCTTTTTCTTCTTCTCGATTTCTTCTCGATTTCTTCTTTTTCTTCTTCTCGATTTCTTCTCGATTTCTTCTTTTTCTTCTTTTACTTCTTCTTCTTCTCGATTTCTTCTTTTTCTTCTTCTTCTTCGCGATTTTTTCTTTTTCTTTCTCTTTTTCTTCTCGATTTCTTCTTTTTCTTTTTCTTCTTTTTCTTTTCCTTCTCGATTTCTTCTTTTTCTTCTTCTTTTTCTTCTTCTCGATTTCTTCTTTTTCTTCTTTATTTCTTCTTTTTCTCCTTTTTCTCGATTTCTTCTTATTCTCGATTTCTTCTGTTTCTTCTTCGAGATTTCTTCTTTTTCTTGCTCTTTTTCTTCTTCTCGATTTCTTCTTTTTCTTCTTCTTTTTCTTCTTTTTCTTCTCGATTTCTTCTTTTTCTTCTTCTCGATTTCTTCTCGATTTCTTCCTTTTCTTCTTCTCGATTTCTTCTCGATTTCTTCTTTTTCTTCTTCTCGATTTCTTCTTTTTCTTCTTCTTTTTCTTCTTCTCCATTTCTTCTTTTTCTTCTTTTTCTTCTTCTCGATTTCTTCTTGTTCTTCTTTTTCTTCTTCTCGATTTCTTATTTTTCTTCTTTTTCTCGATTTCTTCTTCTTCTTCTCGATTTCTTCTCGATTTCTTCTTTTTCTTCTTGATTTCTTCCTTTTCGTCTTTTTCTTCTTCTCGATTTCTTCTTTTTCTTCTTTTTCTCGATTTTTTCTTTTTCTTCTTTTTCTTCTTTTTCTTGTTCTTTTTCTTCTTCTCAATTTCTTATTTTTCTCCTTTTTCTCGATTTCTTCTTCATCTCGATTTCTTCTTTTTCTTTTCCTTCTTTTTCTTCTTTTTCTTCTTCTTCTTCGCGATTTCTTTTTTTCTTCTTCTTTTTCTTCTTCTTTTTCTTCTTATCGATTTCTAATTTTTCTTCTTTTTCTCGATTTCTTCTTCTTCTCGATTTCTTCTTTTTCTTCTTTTTCTCCTTCTTCTTGATTTCTTCTTTTTCTTCTTCTCCATTTCTTCTTTTTCTTCTTCTTCTCGATTTCTTCTCGATTTCTTCTTTTTCTTCTTCTTTTACTTCTTCTTCTTCTCGATTTCTTCTTTTTCTTCTTCTTCTTCGCGATTTTTTCTTTTTCTTTCTCTTTTTCTTCTCGATTTCTTCTTTTTCTTTTTCTTCTTTTTCTTCTTTTTCTTCTTCTTCTTCGCGATTTCTTCTTTTTCTTCTTCTTTTTCTTCTTATCGATTTCTAATTTTTCTTCTTTTTCTCGCTTTCTTCTTCTTCTTCTCGATTTCTTCTTTTTCTTCTTTTTCTCCTTCTTCTTCTTGATTTCTTCTTTTTCTTCTTCTCCATTTCTTCCTTTTCTTCTTCTCGATTTCTTCTCGATTTCTTCATTTTCTTCTTCTCGATTTCTTCTTTTTCTTCTCGATTTCTTCTTTTTCTTCTTTTTCTTCATCTTCTTCTCGATTTCTTCTTTTTCTTCTTCTCCATTTCTTCTTTATCTTCTTCTTCTCGATTTCTTCTCGATTTCTTCTTCTTTTTCTTCTTATCGATTGCTAATTTTTCTTCTTTTTCTCGATTTCTTCTTCTTCTCGATTTCTTCTTTTTCTTCTTTTTCTCCTTCTTCTTCTTGATTTCTTCTTTTTCTTCTTCTCCATTTCTTCTTTTTCTTCTTCTTCTCGATTTCTTCTCGATTTCTTCTTTTTCTTCTTTTACTTCTTCTTCTTCTCGATTTCTTCTTTTTCTTCTTCTTCTTCGCGATTTTTTCTTTTTCTTTCTCTTTTTCTTCTCGATTTCTTCTTTTTCTTTTTCTTCTTTTTCTTTTTCTTCTCGATTTCTTCTTTTTCTTCTTCTTTTTCTTCTTCCCGATTTCTTCTTTTTCTTCTTTAATTCTTATTTTTCTCCTTTTTCTCGATTTCTTCTTCTTCTCGATTTCTTCTGTTTCTTCTTCTTCTTCGCGATTTTTTCTTTTTCTTTCTCTTTTTCTTCTCGATTTCTTCTTTTTCTTCTTCTTTTTCTTTTCTTTCTCGATTTCTTCTTTTTCTTATTCTTTTTCTTCTTCTCAGTTTCTTCTTTTTCTTCTTCTCGATTTCTTCTCGATTTCTTCTTTTTCTTCTTCTCGATTTCTTCTCGATTTCTTCTTTTTCTTCTTCTCGATTTCTTCTTTTTCTTCTTCTTTTTCTTTTCTCGATTTCTTCTTTTTCTTCTTTTTCTTCTTCTCGATTTCTTCTTTATCTTCTTCTTCTCGATTTATTCTGTTTCTTCTTCGCGATTTCTTCTTTTTCTTGCTCTTTTTCTTCTTCTCGATTTCTTCTTTTTCTTCTTCTTTTTCTTCTTTTTCTTCTCAGTTTCTTCTTTTTCTTCTTCTCGATTTCTTCTCGATTTCTACTTTTTCTTCTTCTCGATTTCTTCTCAATTTCTTCTTTTTCTTCTTCTTTTTCTTTTTCTCGACTTCTTCTTTTTCTTCTTTTTCTTCTTCTCGATTTCTTCTTGTTCTTCTTTTTCTTCTTCTCGGTTTCTTATTTTTCTTCTTTTTCTCGATTTCTTCTTCTTCTTCTCGATTTCTTCCTCTTCTTCTCGATTTCTTCTCGATTTCTTCTTTTTCTTCTTGATTTCTTCTTTTTCTTCTTTTTCTTCTTCTCGATTTCTTCTTTTTCTTCTTTTTCTCGATTTCTTCTTTTTCTTCATTTTCTTCTTTTTCTTGTTCTTTTTCTTCTTCTCAATTTCTTATTTTTCTCCTTTTTCTCGATTTCTTCTTCTTCTTCTCGATTTCTTCCTCTTCTTCTCGATTTCTTCTCGATTTCTTCTTTTTCTTCTTGATTTCTTCTTTTTCTTCTTTTTCTTCTTCTCGATTTCTTCTTTTTCTTCTTTTTCTCGATTTCTTCTTTTTCTTCTTTTTCTTGTTCTTTTTCTTCTTCTCAATTTCTTATTTTTCTCCTTTTTCTCGATTTCTTCTTCATCTCAATTTCTTCTTTTCCTTTTCCTTCTTTTTCTTCTTCTTTTTCTTCTTCTTCTTCGCGATTTCTTCTTTTTCTTCTTCTTTTTCTTATTTTTCTTCTTTTTCTCGATTTCTTCTTCTTCTTCTCGATTTCTTCCTCTTCTTCTCGATTTCTTCTCGATTTCTTCTTTTTCTTCTTGATTTCTTCTTTTTCTTCTTTTTCTTCTTCTCGATTTCTTCTTTTTCTTCTTTTTCTCGATTTCTTCTTTTTCTTCTTTTTCTTCTTTTTCTTGTTCTTTTTCTTCTTCTCAATTTCTTATTTTTCTCCTTTTTCTCGATTTCTTCTTCATCTCGATTTCTTCTTTTTCTTTTTCTTCTTTTTCTTCTTCTTTTTCTTCTTCTTCGCGATTTCTTCTTTTTCTTCTTCTTTTTCTTATTTTTCTTCTTTTTCTCGATTTCTTCTTCTTCTTCTCGATTTCTTCCTCTTCTTCTCGATTTCTTCTCGATTTCTTCTTTTTCTTCTTGATTTCTTCTTTTTCTTCTTTTTCTTCTTCTCGATTTCTTCTTTTTCTTCTTTTTCTCGATTTCTTCTTTTTCTTCTTTTTCTTCTTTTTCTTGTTCTTTTTCTTCTTAATTTCTTATTTTTCTCCTTTTTCTCGATTTCTTCTTCATCTCGATTTCTTCTTTTTCTTTTCCTTCTTTTTCTTCTTTTTCTTCTTCTTCTTCGCGATTTCTTCTTTTTCTTCTTTTTCTTCTTCTCGATTTCTTCTTGTTCTTCTCGATTTCTTCCTCTTCTTCTCGATTTCTTCTCGATTTCTTCTTTTTCTTCTTGATTTCTTCTTTTTCTTCTTTTTCTTCTTCTCGATTTCTTCTTTTTCTTCTTTTTCTCGATTTCTTCTTTTTCTTCTTTTTCTTCTTTTTCTTGTTCTTTTTCTTCTTAATTTCTTATTTTTCTCCTTTTTCTCGATTTCTTCTTCATCTCGATTTCTTCTTTTTCTTTTTCTTCTTTTTCTTCTTTTTCTTGTTCTTTTTCTTCTTCTCAATTTCTTATTTTTCTCCTTTTTCTCGATTTCTTCTTCATCTCGATTTCTTCTTTTTCTTTTCCTTCTTTTTCTTCTTCTTCTTCGCGATTTCTTCTTTTTCTTCTTCTTTTTCTTATTTTTCTTCTTTTTCTCGATTTCTTCTTCTTCTTCTCGATTTCTTCCTCTTCTTCTCGATTTCTTCTCGATTTCTTCTTTTTCTTCTTGATTTCTTCTTTTTCTTCTTTTTCTTCTTCTCGATTTCTTCTTTTTCTTCTTTTTCTCGATTTCTTCTTCTTCTTCTCGATTTCTTCCTCTTCTTCTCGATTTCTTCTCGATTTCTTCTTTTTCTTCTTGATTTCTTCTTTTTCTTCTTTTTCTTCTTCTCGATTTCTTCTTTTTCTTCTTTTTCTCGATTTCTTCTTTTTCTTCATTTTCTTCTTTTTCTTGTTCTTTTTCTTCTTCTCAATTTCTTATTTTTCTCCTTTTTCTCGATTTCTTCTTCTTCTTCTCGATTTCTTCCTCTTCTTCTCGATTTCTTCTCGATTTCTTCTTTTTCTTCTTGATTTCTTCTTTTTCTTCTTTTTCTTCTTCTCGATTTCTTCTTTTTCTTCTTTTTCTCGATTTCTTCTTTTTCTTCTTTTTCTTGTTCTTTTTCTTCTTCTCAATTTCTTATTTTTCTCCTTTTTCTCGATTTCTTCTTCATCTCAATTTCTTCTTTTCCTTTTCCTTCTTTTTCTTCTTCTTTTTCTTCTTCTTCTTCGCGATTTCTTCTTTTTCTTCTTCTTTTTCTTATTTTTCTTCTTTTTCTCGATTTCTTCTTCTTCTTCTCGATTTCTTCCTCTTCTTCTCGATTTCTTCTCGATTTCTTCTTTTTCTTCTTGATTTCTTCTTTTTCTTCTTTTTCTTCTTCTCGATTTCTTCTTTTTCTTCTTTTTCTCGATTTCTTCTTTTTCTTCTTTTTCTTCTTTTTCTTGTTCTTTTTCTTCTTCTCAATTTCTTATTTTTCTCCTTTTTCTCGATTTCTTCTTCATCTCGATTTCTTCTTTTTCTTTTTCTTTTTCTTCTTCTTTTTCTTCTTCTTCTTCGCGATTTCTTCTTTTTCTTCTTCTTTTTCTTATTTTTCTTCTTTTTCTCGATTTCTTCTTCTTCTTCTCGATTTCTTCCTCTTCTTCTCGATTTCTTCTCGATTTCTTCTTTTTCTTCTTGATTTCTTCTTTTTCTTCTTTTTCTTCTTCTCGATTTCTTCTTTTTCTTCTTTTTCTCGATTTCTTCTTTTTCTTCTTTTTCTTGTTCTTTTTCTTCTTAATTTCTTATTTTTCTCCTTTTTCTCGATTTCTTCTTCATCTCGATTTCTTCTTTTTCTTTTCCTTCTTTTTCTTCTTTTTCTTCTTCTTCTTCGCGATTTCTTCTTTTTCTTCTTTTTCTTCTTCTCGATTTCTTCTTGTTCTTCTTTTTCTCGATTTCTTCTTTTTCTTCTTTTTCTTGTTCTTTTTCTTCTTAATTTCTTATTTTTCTCCTTTTTCTCGATTTCTTCTTCATCTCGATTTCTTCTTTTTCTTTTCCTTCTTTTTCTTCTTTTTCTTCTTCTTCTTCGCGATTTCTTCTTTTTCTTCTTTTTCTTCTTCTCGATTTCTTCTTGTTCTTCTCGATTTCTTCCTCTTCTTCTCGATTTCTTCTCGATTTCTTCTTTTTCTTCTTGATTTCTTCTTTTTCTTCTTTTTCTTCTTCTCGATTTCTTCTTTTTCTTCTTTTTCTCGATTTCTTCTTTTTCTTCTTTTTCTTCTTTTTCTTGTTCTTTTTCTTCTTCTCAATTTCTTATTTTTCTCCTTTTTCTCGATTTCTTCTTCATCTCGATTTCTTCTTTTTCTTTTCCTTCTTTTTCTTCTTCTTCTTCGCGATTTCTTCTTTTTCTTCTTCTTTTTCTTATTTTTCTTCTTTTTCTCGATTTCTTCTTCTTCTTCTCGATTTCTTCCTCTTCTTCTCGATTTCTTCTCGATTTCTTCTTTTTCTTCTTGATTTCTTCTTTTTCTTCTTTTTCTTCTTCTCGATTTCTTCTTTTTCTTCTTTTTCTCGATTTCTTCTTTTTCTTCTTTTTCTTCTTTTTCTTGTTCTTTTTCTTCTTCTCAATTTCTTATTTTTCTCCTTTTTCTCGATTTCTTCTTCATCTCGATTTCTTCTTTTTCTTTTCCTTCTTTTTCTTCTTTTTCTTCTTCTTCTTCGCGATTTCTTCTTTTTCTTCTTTTTCTTCTTCTCGATTTCTTCTTGTTCTTCTCGATTTCTTCCTCTTCTTCTCGATTTCTTCTCGATTTCTTCTTTTTCTTCTTGATTTCTTCTTTTTCTTCTTTTTCTTCTTCTCGATTTCTTCTTTTTCTTCTTTTTCTCGATTTCTTCTTTTTCTTCTTTTTCTTCTTTTTCTTGTTCTTTTTCTTCTTCTCAATTTCTTATTTTTCTCCTTTTTCTCGATTTCTTCTTCATCTCGATTTCTTCTTTTTCTTTTCCTTCTTTTTCTTCTTCTTCTTCGCGATTTCTTCTTTTTCTTCTTCTTTTTCTTATTTTTCTTCTTTTTCTCGATTTCTTCTTCTTCTTCTCGATTTCTTCCTCTTCTTCTCGATTTCTTCTCGATTTCTTCTTTTTCTTCTTGATTTCTTCTTTTTCTTCTTTTTCTTCTTCTCGATTTCTTCTTTTTCTTCTTTTTCTCGATTTCTTCTTTTTCTTCTTTTTCTTCTTTTTCTTGTTCTTTTTCTTCTTAATTTCTTATTTTTCTCCTTTTTCTCGATTTCTTCTTCATCTCGATTTCTTCTTTTTCTTTTCCTTCTTTTTCTTCTTTTTCTTCTTCTTCTTCGCGATTTCTTCTTTTTCTTCTTTTTCTTCTTCTCGATTTCTTCTTGTTCTTCTCGATTTCTTCCTCTTCTTCTCGATTTCTTCTCGATTTCTTCTTTTTCTTCTTGATTTCTTCTTTTTCTTCTTTTTCTTCTTCTCGATTTCTTCTTTTTCTTCTTTTTCTCGATTTCTTCTTTTTCTTCTTTTTCTTCTTTTTCTTGTTCTTTTTCTTCTTAATTTCTTATTTTTCTCCTTTTTCTCGATTTCTTCTTCATCTCGATTTCTTCTTTTTCTTTTTCTTCTTTTTCTTCTTTTTCTTGTTCTTTTTCTTCTTCTCAATTTCTTATTTTTCTCCTTTTTCTCGATTTCTTCTTCATCTCGATTTCTTCTTTTTCTTTTCCTTCTTTTTCTTCTTCTTCTTCGCGATTTCTTCTTTTTCTTCTTCTTTTTCTTATTTTTCTTCTTTTTCTCGATTTCTTCTTCTTCTTCTCGATTTCTTCCTCTTCTTCTCGATTTCTTCTCGATTTCTTCTTTTTCTTCTTGATTTCTTCTTTTTCTTCTTTTTCTTCTTCTCGATTTCTTCTTTTTCTTCTTTTTCTCGATTTCTTCTTTTTCTTCTTTTTCTTCTTTTTCTTGTTCTTTTTCTTCTTAATTTCTTATTTTTCTCCTTTTTCTCGATTTCTTCTTCATCTCGATTTCTTCTTTTTCTTTTCCTTCTTTTTCTTCTTTTTCTTCTTCTTCTTCGCGATTTCTTCTTTTTCTTCTTTTTCTTCTTCTCGATTTCTTCTTGTTCTTCTCGATTTCTTCCTCTTCTTCTCGATTTCTTCTCGATTTCTTCTTTTTCTTCTTGATTTCTTCTTTTTCTTCTTTTTCTTCTTCTCGATTTCTTCTTTTTCTTCTTTTTCTCGATTTCTTCTTTTTCTTCTTTTTCTTCTTTTTCTTGTTCTTTTTCTTCTTAATTTCTTATTTTTCTCCTTTTTCTCGATTTCTTCTTCATCTCGATTTCTTCTTTTTCTTTTTCTTCTTTTTCTTCTTTTTCTTGTTCTTTTTCTTCTTCTCAATTTCTTATTTTTCTCCTTTTTCTCGATTTCTTCTTCATCTCGATTTCTTCTTTTTCTTTTCCTTCTTTTTCTTCTTCTTCTTCGCGATTTCTTCTTTTTCTTCTTCTTTTTCTTATTTTTCTTCTTTTTCTCGATTTCTTCTTCTTCTTCTCGATTTCTTCCTCTTCTTCTCGATTTCTTCTCGATTTCTTCTTTTTCTTCTTGATTTCTTCTTTTTCTTCTTTTTCTTCTTCTCGATTTCTTCTTTTTCTTCTTTTTCTCGATTTCTTCTTTTTCTTCTTTTTCTTCTTTTTCTTGTTCTTTTTCTTCTTAATTTCTTATTTTTCTCCTTTTTCTCGATTTCTTCTTCATCTCAATTTCTTCTTTTTCTTTTCCTTCTTTTTCTTCTTCTTTTTCTTCTTCTTCTTCGCGATTTCTTCTTTTTCTTCTTCTTTTTCTTATTTTTCTTCTTTTTCTCGATTTCTTCTTCTTCTTCTCGATTTCTTCCTCTTCTTCTCGATTTCTTCTCGATTTCTTCTTTTTCTTCTTGATTTCTTCTTTTTCTTCTTTTTCTTCTTCTCGATTTCTTCTTTTTCTTCTTTTTCTCGATTTCTTCTTTTTCTTCTTTTTCTTCTTTTTCTTGTTCTTTTTCTTCTTCTCAATTTCTTATTTTTCTCCTTTTTCTCGATTTCTTCTTCATCTCGATTTCTTCTTTTTCTTTTCCTTCTTTTTCTTCTTTTTCTTCTTCTTCTTCGCGATTTCTTCTTTTTCTTCTTTTTCTTCTTCTCGATTTCTTCTTGTTCTTCTCGATTTCTTCCTCTTCTTCTCGATTTCTTCTCGATTTCTTCTTTTTCTTCTTGATTTCTTCTTTTTCTTCTTTTTCTTCTTCTCGATTTCTTCTTTTTCTTCTTTTTCTCGATTTCTTCTTTTTCTTCTTTTTCTTCTTTTTCTTGTTCTTTTTCTTCTTCTCAATTTCTTATTTTTCTCCTTTTTCTCGATTTCTTCTTCATCTCGATTTCTTCTTTTTCTTTTCCTTCTTTTTCTTCTTCTTCTTCGCGATTTCTTCTTTTTCTTCTTCTTTTTCTTATTTTTCTTCTTTTTCTCGATTTCTTCTTCTTCTTCTCGATTTCTTCCTCTTCTTCTCGATTTCTTCTCGATTTCTTCTTTTTCTTCTTGATTTCTTCTTTTTCTTCTTTTTCTTCTTCTCGATTTCTTCTTTTTCTTCTTTTTCTCGATTTCTTCTTTTTCTTCTTTTTCTTCTTTTTCTTGTTCTTTTTCTTCTTCTCAATTTCTTATTTTTCTCCTTTTTCTCGATTTCTTCTTCATCTCGATTTCTTCTTTTTCTTTTCCTTCTTTTTCTTCTTCTTCTTCGCGATTTCTTCTTTTTCTTCTTCTTTTTCTTATTTTTCTTCTTTTTCTCGATTTCTTCTTCTTCTTCTCGATTTCTTCCTCTTCTTCTCGATTTCTTCTCGATTTCTTCTTTTTCTTCTTGATTTCTTCTTTTTCTTCTTTTTCTTCTTCTCGATTTCTTCTTTTTCTTCTTTTTCTCGATTTCTTCTTTTTCTTCTTTTTCTTCTTTTTCTTGTTCTTTTTCTTCTTAATTTCTTATTTTTCTCCTTTTTCTCGATTTCTTCTTCATCTCGATTTCTTCTTTTTCTTTTCCTTCTTTTTCTTCTTTTTCTTCTTCTTTTTCTTCTTCTTCTTCACGATTTCTTCTTTTTCTTCTTCTTTTTCTTCTTCTTTTTCTTCTTATCGATTTCTAATTTTTCTTCTTTTTCTCGCTTTCTTCTTCTTCTTCTCGATTTCTTCTTTTTCTTCTTTTTCTCCTTCTTCTTCTTGATTTCTTCTTTTTCTTCTTCTCCATTTCTTCCTTTTCTTCTTCTCGATCTCTTCTCGATTTCTTCATTTTCTTCTTCTCGATTTCTTCTTTTTCTTCTTCTCCATTTCTTCTTTATCTTCTTCTTCTCGATTTCTTCTTGATTTCTTCTTCTTTTTCTTCTTATCGATTTCTAATTTTTCTTCTTTTTCTCGATTTCTTCTTCTTCTCGATTTCTTCTTTTTCTTCTTTTTCTCCTTCTTCTTGATTTCTTCTTTTTCTTCTTCTCCATTTCTTCTTTTTCTTCTTCTTCTCGATTTCTTCTCGATTTCTTCTTTTTCTTCTTCTTTTACTTCTTCTTCTTCTCGATTTCTTCTTTTTCTTCTTCTTCTTCGCGATTTTTTCTTTTTCTTTCTCTTTTTCTTCTCGATTTCTTCTTTTTCTTTTTCTTCTTTTTCTTTTTCTTCTCGATTTCTTCTTTTTCTTCTTCTTTTTCTTCTTCCCGATTTCTTCTTTTTCTTCTTTAATTCTTATTTTTCTCCTTTTTCTCGATTTCTTCTTCTTCTCGATTTCCTCTGTTTCTTCTTCTTCTTCGCGATTTTTTCTTTTTCTTTCTCTTTTTCTTCTCGATTTCTTCTTTTTCTTTTTCTTCTTTTTCTTCTTTTTCTTCTTCTTCTTCGCGATTTCTTCTTTTTCTTCTTCTTTTTCTTCTTCTTTTTCTTCTTATCGATTTCTAATTTTTCTTCTTTTTCTCGCTTTCTTCTTCTTCTTCTCGATTTCTTCTTTTTCTTCTTTTTCTCCTTCTTCTTCTTGATTTCTTCTTTTTCTTCTTTTCCATTTCTTCCTTTTCTTCTTCTCGATTTCTTCTCGATTTCTTCATTTTCTTCTTCTCGATTTCTTCTTTTTCTTCTCGATTTCTTCTTTTTCTTCTTTTTCTTCATCTTCTTCTCGATTTCTTCTTTTTCTTCTTCTCCATTTCTTCTTTATCTTCTTCTTCTCGATTTCTTCTCGATTTCTTCTTCTTTTTCTTCTTATCGATTTCTAATTTTTCTTCTTTTTCTCGATTTCTTCTTCTTCTCGATTTCTTCTTTTTCTTCTTTTTCTCCTTCTTCTTCTTGATTTCTTCTTTTTCTTCTTCTCCATTTCTTCTTTTTCTTCTTCTTCTCGATTTCTTCTCGATTTCTTCTTTTTCTTCTTTTACTTCTTCTTCTTCTCGATTTCTTCTTTTTCTTCTTCTTCTTCGCGATTTTTTCTTTTTCTTTCTCTTTTTCTTCTCGATTTCTTCTTTTTCTTTTTCTTCTTTTTCTTTTTCTTCTCGATTTCTTCTTTTTCTTCTTCTTTTTCTTCTTCCCGATTTCTTCTTTTTCTTCTTTAATTCTTATTTTTCTCCTTTTTCTCTATTTCTTCTTCTTCTCGATTTCTTCTGTTTCTTCTTCTTCTTCGCGATTTTTTCTTTTTCTTTCTCTTTTTCTTCTCGATTTCTTCTTTTTCTTTTTCTTCTTTTTCTTCTTTTTCTTCTTCTTCTTCGCGATTTCTTCTTTTTCTTCTTTTTCTTCTTCTTTTTCTTCTTATCGATTTCTAATTTTTCTTCTTTTTCTCGCTTTCTTCTTCTTCTTCTCGATTTCTTCTTTTTCTTCTTTTTCTCCTTCTTCTTCTTGATTTCTTCTTTTTCTTCTTCTCCATTTCTTCCTTTTCTTCTTCTCGATTTCTTCTCGATTTCTTCATTTTCTTCTTCTCGATTTCTTCTTTTTCTTCTCGATTTCTTCTTTTTCTTCTTCTCCATTTCTTCTTTATCTTCTTCTTCTCGATTTCTTCTCGATTTCTTCTTCTTTTTCTTCTTATCGATTTCTAATTTTTCTTCTTTTTCTCGATTTCTTCTTCTTCTCGATTTCTTCTTTTTCTTCTTTTTCTCCTTCTTCTTCTTGATTTCTTCTTTTTCTTCTTCTCCATTTCTTCTTTTTCTTCTTCTTCTCGATTTCTTCTCGATTTCTTCTTTTTCTTCTTTTACTTCTCGATTTCTTCTTTTTCTTCTTCTTCTTCGCGATTTTTTCTTTTTCTTTCTCTTTTTCTTCTCGATTTCTTCTTTTTCTTTTTCTTCTTTTTCTTTTTCTTCTCGATTTCTTCTTTTTCTTCTTCTTTTTCTTCTTCCCGATTTCTTCTTTTTCTTCTTTAATTCTTATTTTTCTCCTTTTTCTCGATTTCTTCTTCTTCTCGATTTCTTCTGTTTCTTCTTCTTCTTCGCGATTTTTTCTTTTTCTTTCTCTTTTTCTTCTCGATTTCTTCTTTTTCTTTTTCTTCTTTTTCTTCTTTTTCTTCTTCTTCTTCGCGATTTCTTCTTTTTCTTCTTTTTCTTCTTCTTTTTCTTCTTATCGATTTCTAATTTTTCTTCTTTTTCTCGCTTTCTTCTTCTTCTTCTCGATTTCTTCTTTTTCTTCTTTTTCTCCTTCTTCTTCTTGATTTCTTCTTTTTCTTCTTCTCCATTTCTTCCTTTTCTTCTTCTCGATTTCTTCTCGATTTCTTCATTTTCTTCTTCTCGATTTCTTCTTTTTCTTCTCGATTTCTTCTTTTTCTTCTTCTCCATTTCTTCTTTATCTTCTTCTTCTCGATTTCTTCTCGATTTCTTCTTCTTTTTCTTCTTATCGATTTCTAATTTTTCTTCTTTTTCTCGATTTCTTCTTCTTCTCCATTTCTTCTTTTTCTTCTTCTTCTCGATTTCTTCTCGATTTCTTCTTTTTCTTCTTTTACTTCTTCTTCTTCTCGATTTCTTCTTTTTCTTCTTCTTCTTCACGATTTTTTCTTTTTCTTTCTCTTTTTCTTCTCGATTTCTTCTTTTTCTTTTTCTTCTTTTTCTTTTTCTTCTCGATTTCTTCTTTTTCTTCTTCTTTTTCTTCTTCCCGATTTCTTCTTTTTCTTCTTTAATTCTTATTTTTCTCCTTTTTCTCGATTTCTTCTTCTTCTCGATTTCTTCTGTTTCTTCTTCTTCTTCGCGATTTTTTATTTTTCTTTCTCTTTTTCTTCTCGATTTCTTCTTTTTCTTTTTCTTCTTTTTCTTCTTTTTCTTCTTCTTCTTCGCGATTTCTTCTTTTTCTTCTTTTTCTTCTTCTTTTTCTTCTTATCGATTTCTAATTTTTCTTCTTTTTCTCGCTTTCTTCTTCTTCTTCTCGATTTCTTCTTTTTCTTCTTTTTCTCCTTCTTCTTCTTGATTTCTTCTTTTTCTTCTTCTCCATTTCTTCCTTTTCTTCTTCTCGATTTCTTCTCGATTTCTTCATTTTCTTCTTCTCGATTTCTTCTTTTTCTTCTCGATTTCTTCTTTTTCTTCTTCTCCATTTCTTCTTTATCTTCTTCTTCTCGATTTCTTCTCGATTTCTTCTTCTTTTTCTTCTTATCGATTTCTAATTTTTCTTCTTTTTCTCGATTTCTTCTTCTTCTCGATTTCTTCTTTTTCTTCTTTTTCTCCTTCTTCTTCTTGATTTCTTCTTTTTCTTCTTCTCCATTTCTTCTTTTTCTTCTTCTTCTCGATTTCTTCTCGATTTCTTCTTTTTCTTCTTTTACTTCTCGATTTCTTCTTTTTCTTCTTCTTCTTCGCGATTTTTTCTTTTTCTTTCTCTTTTTCTTCTCGATTTCTTCTTTTTCTTTTTCTTCTTTTTCTTTTTCTTCTCGATTTCTTCTTTTTCTTCTTCTTTTTCTTCTTCCCGATTTCTTCTTTTTCTTCTTTAATTCTTATTTTTCTCCTTTTTCTCGATTTCTTCTTCTTCTCGATTTCTTCTGTTTCTTCTTCTTCTTCGCGATTTTTTCTTTTTCTTTCTCTTTTTCTTCTCGATTTCTTCTTTTTCTTCTTCTTTTTCTTTTTCTTCTCGATTTCTTCTTTTTCTTCTTCTTCTTCTTCTTCGCGATTTCTTCTTTTTCTTCTTCTTTTTCTTCTTCTTTTTCTTCTTATCGATTTCTAATTTTTCTTCTTTTTCTCGATTTCTTCTTCTTCTCGATTTCTTCTTTTTCTTCTTTTTCTCCTTCTTCTTCTTGATTTCTTCTTTTTCTTCTTCTCCATTTCTTCTTTTTCTTCTTCTTCTCGATTTCTTCTCGATTTCTTCTTTTTCTTCTTTTACTTCTTCTTCTTCTCGATTTCTTCTTTTTCTTCTTCTTCTTCGCGATTTTTTCTTTTTCTTTCTCTTTTTCTTCTCGATTTCTTCTTTTTCTTTTTCTTCTTTTTCTTTTTCTTCTCGATTTCTTCTTTTTCTTCTTCTTTTTCTTCTTCCCGATTTCTTCTTTTTCTTCTTTAATTCTTATTTTTCTCCTTTTTCTCGATTTCTTCTTCTTCTCGATTTCTTCTGTTTCTTCTTCTTCTTCGCGATTTTTTCTTTTTCTTTCTCTTTTTCTTCTCGATTTCTTCTTTTTCTTTTTCTTCTTTTTCTTCTTTTTCTTCTTCTTCTTCGCGATTTCTTCTTTTTCTTCTTTTTCTTCTTCTTTTTCTTCTTATCGATTTCTAATTTTTCTTCTTTTTCTCGCTTTCTTCTTCTTCTTCTCGATTTCTTCTTTTTCTTCTTTTTCTCCTTCTTCTTCTTGATTTCTTCTTTTTCTTCTTCTCCATTTCTTCCTTTTATTCTTCTCGATTTCTTCTCGATTTCTTCATTTTCTTCTTCTCGATTTCTTCTTTTTCTTCTCGATTTCTTCTTTTTCTTCTTCTCCATTTCTTCTTTATCTTCTTCTTCTCGATTTCTTCTCGATTTCTTCTTCTTTTTCTTCTTATCGATTTCTAATTTTTCTTCTTTTTCTCGATTTCTTCTTCTTCTCGATTTCTTCTTTTTCTTCTTTTTCTCCTTCTTCTTCTTGATTTCTTCTTTTTCTTCTTCTCCATTTCTTCTTTTTCTTCTTCTTCTCGATTTCTTCTTTTTCTTCTTTTACTTCTTCTTCTTCTCGATTTCTTCTTTTTCTTCTTCTTCTTCGCGATTTTTTCTTTTTCTTTCTCTTTTTCTTCTCGATTTCTTCTTTTTCTTTTTCTTCTTTTTCTTTTTCTTCTCGATTTCTTCTTTTTCTTCTTCTTTTTCTTCTTCCCGATTTCTTCTTTTTCTTCTTTAATTCTTATTTTTCTCCTTTTTCTCGATTTCTTCTTCTTCTCGATTTCTTCTGTTTCTTCTTCTTCTTCGCGATTTTTTCTTTTTCTTTCTCTTTTTCTTCTCGATTTCTTCTTTTTCTTCTTCTTTTTCTTTTCCTTCTCGATTTCTTCTTTTTCTTATTCTTTTTCTTCTTCTCAGTTTCTTCTTTTTCTTCTTCTCGATTTCTTCTCGATTTCTTCTTTTTCTTCTTCTCGATTTCTTCTCGATTTCTTCTTTTTCTTCTTCTCGATTTCTTCTTTTTCTTCTTCTTTTTCTTTTTCTCGATTTCTTCTTTTTCTTCTTTTTCTTCTTCTCGATTTCTTCTTTATCTTCTTCTTCTCGATTTATTCTGTTTCTTCTTCGCGATTTCTTCTTTTTCTTGCTCTTTTTCTTCTTCTCGATTTCTTCTTTTTCTTCTTCTTTTTCTTCTTTTTCTTCTCAGTTTCTTCTTTTTCTTCTTCTCGATTTCTTCTCGATTTCTACTTTTTCTTCTTCTCGATTTCTTCTCAATTTCTTCTTTTTCTTCTTCTTTTTCTTTTTCTCGATTTCTTCTTTTTCTTCTTTTTCTTCTTCTCGATTTCTTCTTGTTCTTCTTTTTCTTCTTCTCGATTTCTTATTTTTCTACTTTTTCTCGATTTCTTCTTCTTCTTCTCGATTTCTTCCTCTTCTTCTCGATTTCTTCTTTTTCTTCTTGATTTCTTCTTTTTCTTCTTTTTCTTCTTCTCGATTTCTTCTTTTTCTTCTTTTTCTCGATTTCTTCTTTTTCTTCTTTTTCTTCTTTTTCTTGTTCTTTTTCTTCTGCTCAATTTCTTATTTTTCTCCTTTTTCTCGATTTCTTCTTCATCTCGATTTCTTCTTTTTCTTTTCCTTCTTTTTCTTCTTTTTCTTCTTCTTCTTCGCGATTTCTTCTTTTTCTTCTTTTTCTTCTTCTCGATTTCTTCTTGTTCTTCTCGATTTCTTCCTCTTCTTCTCGATTTCTTCTCGATTTCTTCTTTTTCTTCTTGATTTCTTCTTTTTCTTCTTTTTCTTCTTCTCGATTTCTTCTTTTTCTTCTTTTTCTCGATTTCTTCTTTTTCTTCTTTTTCTTGTTCTTTTTCTTCTTCTCAATTTCTTATTTTTCTCCTTTTTCTCGATTTCTTCTTCATCTCGATTTCTTCTTTTTCTTTTCCTTCTTTTTCTTCTTTTTCTTCTTCTTCTTCGCGATTTCTTCTTTTTCTTCTTTTTCTTCTTCTCGATTTCTTCTTGTTCTTCTCGATTTCTTCCTCTTCTTCTCGATTTCTTCTCGATTTCTTCTTTTTCTTCTTGATTTCTTCTTTTTCTTCTTTTTCTTCTTCTCGATTTCTTCTTGTTCTTCTCGATTTCTTCCTCTTCTTCTCGATTTCTTCTCGATTTCTTCTTTTTCTTCTTGATTTCTTCTTTTTCTTCTTTTTCTTCTTCTCGATTTCTTCTTTTTCTTCTTTTTCTCGATTTCTTCTTTTTCTTCTTTTTCTTGTTCTTTTTCTTCTTCTCAATTTCTTATTTTTCTCCTTTTTCTCGATTTCTTCTTCATCTCGATTTCTTCTTTTTCTTTTTCTTCTTTTTCTTCTTCTTTTTCTTCTTCTTCGCGATTTCTTCTTTTTCTTCTTCTTTTTCTTATTTTTCTTCTTTTTCTCGATTTCTTCTTCTTCTTCTCGATTTCTTCCTCTTCTTCTCGATTTTTTCTCGATTTCTTCTTCTTCTCGATTTCTTCTTTTTCTTCTTTTTCTCCTTCTTCTTCTTGATTTCTTCTTTTTCTCCTTCTTCTTCTTGATTTCTTCTTTTTCTTCTTCTCCATTTCTTCTTTTTCTTCTTCTTCTCGATTTCTTCTCGATTTCTTCTTTTTCTTCTTTTACTTCTTCTTCTCGATTTCTTCTTTTTCTTCTTCTTCTTCGCGATTTTTTCTTTTTCTTTCTCTTTTTCTTCTCGATTTCTTCTTTTTCTTTTTCTTCTTTTTCTTTTTCTTCTCGATTTCTTCTTTTTCTTCTTCTTTTTCTTCTTCTCGATTTCTTCTTTTTCTTCTTCTCAATTTCTTCTTTTTCTTCTCGATTTCTTCTTTTTCTTCTTCTCCATTTCTTCTTTATCTTCTTCTTCTCGATTTCTTCTCGATTTCTTCTTCTTTTTCTTCTTATCGATTTCTAATTTTTCTTCTTTTTCTCGATTTCTTCTTCTTCTCCATTTCTTCTTTTTCTTCTTCTTCTCGATTTCTTCTCGATTTCTTCTTTTTCTTCTTTTACTTCTTCTTCTTCTCGATTTCTTCTTTTTCTTCTTCTTCTTCGCGATTTTTTCTTTTTCTTTCTCTTTTTCTTCTCGATTTCTTCTTTTTCTTTTTCTTCTTTTTCTTTTTCTTCTCGATTTCTTCTTTTTCTTCTTCTTTTTCTTCTTCCCGATTTCTTCTTTTTCTTCTTTAATTCTTATTTTTCTCCTTTTTCTCGATTTCTTCTTCTTCTCGATTTCTTCTGTTTCTTCTTCTTCTTCGCGATTTTTTCTTTTTCTTTCTCTTTTTCTTCTCGATTTCTTCTTTTTCTTTTTCTTCTTTTTCTTCTTTTTCTTCTTCTTCTTCGCGATTTCTTCTTTTTCTTCTTTTTCTTCTTCTTTTTCTTCTTATCGATTTCTAATTTTTCTTCTTTTTCTCGCTTTCTTCTTCTTCTTCTCGATTTCTTCTTTTTCTTCTTTTTCTCCTTCTTCTTCTTGATTTCTTCTTTTTCTTCTTCTCCATTTCTTCCTTTTCTTCTTCTCGATTTCTTCTCGATTTCTTCATTTTCTTCTTCTCGATTTCTTCTTTTTCTTCTCGATTTCTTCTTTTTCTTCTTCTCCATTTCTTCTTTATCTTCTTCTTCTCGATTTCTTCTCGATTTCTTCTTCTTTTTCTTCTTATCGATTTCTAATTTTTCTTCTTTTTCTCGATTTCTTCTTCTTCTTGATTTCTTCTTTTTCTTCTTCTCCATTTCTTCTTTTTCTTCTTCTTCTCGATTTCTTCTTTTTCTTCTTTTACTTCTTCTTCTTCTCGATTTCTTCTTTTTCTTCTTCTTCTTCGCGATTTTTTCTTTTTCTTTCTCTTTTTCTTCTCGATTTCTTCTTTTTCTTTTTCTTCTTTTTCTTTTTCTTCTCGATTTCTTCTTTTTCTTCTTCTTTTTCTTCTTCCCGATTTCTTCTTTTTCTTCTTTAATTCTTATTTTTCTCCTTTTTCTCGATTTCTTCTTCTTCTCGATTTCTTCTGTTTCTTCTTCTTCTTCGCGATTTTTTCTTTTTCTTTCTCTTTTTCTTCTCGATTTCTTCTTTTTCTTCTTCTTTTTCTTTTCCTTCTCGATTTCTTCTTTTTCTTATTCTTTTTCTTCTTCTCAGTTTCTTCTTTTTCTTCTTCTCGATTTCTTCTCGATTTCTTCTTTTTCTTCTTCTCGATTTCTTCTCGATTTCTTCTTTTTCTTCTTCTCGATTTCTTCTTCTTTTTCTTTTTCTCGATTTCTTCTTTTTCTTCTTTTTCTTCTTCTCGATTTCTTCTTTATCTTCTTCTTCTCGATTTATTCTGTTTCTTCTTCGCGATTTCTTCTTTTTCTTGCTCTTTTTCTTCTTCTCGATTTCTTCTTTTTCTTCTTCTTTTTCTTCTTTTTCTTCTCAGTTTCTTCTTTTTCTTCTTCTCGATTTCTTCTCGATTTCTACTTTTTCTTCTTCTCGATTTCTTCTCAATTTCTTCTTTTTCTTCTTCTTTTTCTTTTTCTCGATTTCTTCTTTTTCTTCTTTTTCTTCTTCTCGATTTCTTCTTGTTCTTCTTTTTCTTCTTCTCGATTTCTTATTTTTCTACTTTTTCTCGATTTCTTCTTCTTCTTCTCGATTTCTTCCTCTTCTTCTCGATTTCTTCTTTTTCTTCTTGATTTCTTCTTTTTCTTCTTTTTCTTCTGCTCAATTTCTTATTTTTCTCCTTTTTCTCGATTTCTTCTTCATCTCGATTTCTTCTTTTTCTTTTCCTTCTTTTTCTTCTTTTTCTTCTTCTTCTTCGCGATTTCTTCTTTTTCTTCTTTTTCTTCTTCTCGATTTCTTCTTGTTCTTCTCGATTTCTTCCTCTTCTTCTCGATTTCTTCTCGATTTCTTCTTTTTCTTCTTGATTTCTTCTTTTTCTTCTTTTTCTTCTTCTCGATTTCTTCTTTTTCTTCTTTTTCTCGATTTCTTCTTTTTCTTCTTTTTCTTGTTCTTTTTCTTCTTCTCAATTTCTTATTTTTCTCCTTTTTCTCGATTTCTTCTTCATCTCGATTTCTTCTTTTTCTTTTTCTTCTTTTTCTTCTTCTTTTTCTTCTTCTTCGCGATTTCTTCTTTTTCTTCTTCTTTTTCTTATTTTTCTTCTTTTTCTCGATTTCTTCTTCTTCTTCTCGATTTCTTCCTCTTCTTCTCGATTTTTTCTCGATTTCTTCTTCTTCTCGATTTCTTCTTTTTCTTCTTTTTCTCCTTCTTCTTCTTGATTTCTTCTTTTTCTCCTTCTTCTTCTTGATTTCTTCTTTTTCTTCTTCTCCATTTCTTCTTTTTCTTCTTCTTCTCGATTTCTTCTCGATTTCTTCTTTTTCTTCTTTTACTTCTTCTTCTTCTCGATTTCTTCTTTTTCTTCTTCTTCTTCGCGATTTTTTCTTTTTCTTTCTCTTTATCTTCTCGATTTCTTCTTTTTCTTTTTCTTCTTTTTCTTTTTCTTCTCGATTTCTTCTTTTTCTTCTTCTTTTTCTTCTTCTCGATTTCTTCTTTTTCTTCTTCTCAATTTCTTCTTTTTCTTCTTCTTTTTCTTCTTCTTCTTCTCGATTTCTTCTTTATCTTCTTCTTCTCGATTTATTCTGTTTCTTCTTCGCGATTTCTTCTTTTTCTTGCTCTTTTTCTTCTTCTCGATTTCTTCTTTTTCTTCTTCTTTTTCTTCTCAGTTTCTTCTTTTTCTTCTTCTCGATTTCTTCTCGATTTCTTCTTTTTCTTCTTCTCGATTTCTTCTCAATTTCTTCTTTTTCTTCTTCTTTTTCTTTTTCTCGATTTCTTCTTTTTCTTCTTTTTCTTCTTCTCGATTTCATCTTGTTCTTCTTTTTCTTCTTCTCGATTTCTTATTTTTCTTCTTTTTCTCGATTTCTTCTTCTTCTTCTCGATTTCTTCCTCTTCTTCTCGATTTCTTCTCGATTTCTTCTTTTTCTTCTTGATTTCTTCTTTTTCTTCTTTTTCTTCTTCTCGATTTCTTCTTTTTCTTCTTTTTCTCGATTTCTTCTTCTTCTTCTCGATTTCTTCCTCTTCTTCTCGATTTCTTCTCGATTTCTTCTTTTTCTTCTTGATTTCTTCTTTTTCTTCTTTTTCTTCTTCTCGATTTCTTCTTTTTCTTCTTTTTCTCGATTTCTTCTTTTTCTTCTTTTTCTTCTTTTTCTTGTTCTTTTTCTTCTTAATTTCTTATTTTTCTCCTTTTTCTCGATTTCTTCTTCATCTCGATTTCTTCTTTTTCTTTTCCTTCTTTTTCTTCTTTTTCTTCTTCTTCTTCGCGATTTCTTCTTTTTCTTCTTTTTCTTCTTCTCGATTTCTTCTTGTTCTTCTCGATTTCTTCCTCTTCTTCTCGATTTCTTCTCGATTTCTTCTTCTTTTTCTTCTTATCGATTTCTAATTTTTCTTCTTTTTCTCGATTTCTTCTTCTTCTCGATTTCTTCTTTTTCTTCTTTTTCTCCTTCTTCTTGATTTCTTCTTTTTCTTCTTCTCCATTTCTTCTTTTTCTTCTTCTTCTCGATTTCTTCTCGATTTCTTCTTTTTCTTCTTCTTTTACTTCTTCTTCTTCTCGATTTCTTCTTTTTCTTCTTCTTCTTCGCGATTTTTTCTTTTTCTTTCTCTTTTTCTTCTCGATTTCTTCTTTTTCTTTTTCTTCTTTTTCTTTTTCTTCTCGATTTCTTCTTTTTCTTCTTCTTTTTCTTCTTCCCGATTTCTTCTTTTTCTTCTTTAATTCTTATTTTTCTCCTTTTTCTCGATTTCTTCTTCTTCTCGATTTCCTCTGTTTCTTCTTCTTCTTCGCGATTTTTTCTTTTTCTTTCACTTTTTCTTCTCGATTTCTTCTTTTTCTTTTTCTTCTTTTTCTTCTTTTTCTTCTTCTTCTTCGCGATTTCTTCTTTTTCTTCTTCTTTTTCTTCTTCTTTTTCTTCTTATCGATTTCTAATTTTTCTTCTTTTTCTCGCTTTCTTCTTCTTCTTCTCGATTTCTTCTTTTTCTTCTTTTTCTCCTTCTTCTTCTTGATTTCTTCTTTTTCTTCTTTTCCATTTCTTCCTTTTCTTCTTCTCGATTTCTTCTCGATTTCTTCATTTTCTTCTTCTCGATTTCTTCTTTTTCTTCTCGATTTCTTATTTTTCTACTTTTTCTCGATTTCTTCTTCTTCTTCTCGATTTCTTCCTCTTCTTCTCGATTTCTTCTTTTTCTTCTTGATTTCTTCTTTTTCTTCTTTTTCTTCTTCTCGATTTCTTCTTTTTCTTCTTTTTCTCGATTTCTTCTTCATCTCGATTTCTTCTTTTTCTTTTCCTTCTTTTTCTTCTTTTTCTTCTTCTTCTTCGCGATTTCTTCTTTTTCTTCTTTTTCTTCTTCTCGATTTCTTCTTGTTCTTCTCGATTTCTTCCTCTTCTTCTCGATTTCTTCTCGATTTCTTCTTTTTCTTCTTGATTTCTTCTTTTTCTTCTTTTTCTTCTTCTCGATTTCTTCTTTTTCTTCTTTTTCTCGATTTCTGCTTTTTCTTCTTTTTCTTGTTCTTTTTCTTCTTCTCAATTTCTTATTTTTCTCCTTTTTCTCGATTTCTTCTTCATCTCGATTTCTTCTTTTTCTTTTTCTTCTTTTTCTTCTTCTTTTTCTTCTTCTTCGCGATTTCTTCTTTTTCTTCTTCTTTTTCTTATTTTTCTTCTTTTTCTCGATTTCTTCTTCTTCTTCGCGATTTCTTCTTTTTCTTCTTTTTCTTCTTCTCGATTTCTTCTTGTTCTTCTCGATTTCTTCCTCTTCTTCTCGATTTCTTCTCGATTTCTTCTTTTTCTTCTTGATTTCTTCTTTTTCTTCTTTTTCTTCTTCTCGATTTCTTCTTTTTCTTCTTTTTCTCGATTTCTGCTTTTTCTTCTTTTTCTTGTTCTTTTTCTTCTTCTCAATTTCTTATTTTTCTCCTTTTTCTCGATTTCTTCTTCATCTCGATTTCTTCTTTTTCTTTTTCTTCTTTTTCTTCTTCTTTTTCTTCTTCTTCGCGATTTCTTCTTTTTCTTCTTCTTTTTCTTATTTTTCTTCTTTTTCTCGATTTCTTCTTCTTCTTCTCGATTTCTTCCTCTTCTTCTCGATTTTTTCTCGATTTCTTCTTCTTCTCGATTTCTTCTTTTTCTTCTTTTTCTCCTTCTTCTTCTTGATTTCTTCTTTTTCTCCTTCTTCTTCTTGATTTCTTCTTTTTCTTCTTCTCCATTTCTTCTTTTTCTTCTTCTTCTCGATTTCTTCTCGATTTCTTCTTTTTCTTCTTTTACTTCTTCTTCTTCTCGATTTCTTCTTTTTCTTCTTCTTCTTCGCGATTTTTTCTTTTTCTTTCTCTTTTTCTTCTCGATTTCTTCTTTTTCTTTTTCTTCTTTTTCTTTTTCTTCTCGATTTCTTCTTTTTCTTCTTCTTTTTCTTCTTCTCGATTTCTTCTTTTTCTTCTTCTCAATTTCTTCTTTTTCTTCTTCTTTTTCTTCTTCTTCTTCTCGATTTCTTCTTTATCTTCTTCTTCTCGATTTATTCTGTTTCTTCTTCGCGATTTCTTCTTTTTCTTGCTCTTTTTCTTCTTCTCAATTTCTTCTTTTTCTTCTTCTTTTTCTTCTCAGTTTCTTCTTTTTCTTCTTCTCGATTTCTTCTCGATTTCTTCTTTTTCTTCTTCTCGATTTCTTCTCAATTTCTTCTTTTTCTTCTTCTTTTTCTTTTTCTCGATTTCTTCTTTTTCTTCTTTTTCTTCTTCTCGATTTCTTCTTGTTCTTCTTTTTCTTCTTCTCGATTTCTTATTTTTCTTCTTTTTCTCGATTTCTTCTTCTTCTTCTCGATTTCTTCCTCTTCTTCTCGATTTCTTCTCGATTTCTTCTTTTTCTTCTTGATTTCTTCTTTTTCTTCTTTTTCTTCTTCTCGATTTCTTCTTTTTCTTCTTTTTCTCGATTTCTTCTTCTTCTTCTCGATTTCTTCCTCTTCTTCTCGATTTCTTCTCGATTTCTTCTTTTTCTTCTTGATTTCTTCTTTTTCTTCTTTTTCTTCTTCTCGATTTCTTCTTTTTCTTCTTTTTCTCGATTTCTTCTTTTTCTTCTTTTTCTTCTTTTTCTTGTTCTTTTTCTTCTTAATTTCTTATTTTTCTCCTTTTTCTCGATTTCTTCTTCATCTCGATTTCTTCTTTTTCTTTTCCTTCTTTTTCTTCTTTTTCTTCTTCTTCTTCGCGATTTCTTCTTTTTCTTCTTTTTCTTCTTCTCGATTTCTTCTTGTTCTTCTCGATTTCTTCCTCTTCTTCTCGATTTCTTCTCGATTTCTTCTTCTTTTTCTTCTTATCGATTTCTAATTTTTCTTCTTTTTCTCGATTTCTTCTTCTTCTCGATTTCTTCTTTTTCTTCTTTTTCTCCTTCTTCTTGATTTCTTCTTTTTCTTCTTCTCCATTTCTTCTTTTTCTTCTTCTTCTCGATTTCTTCTCGATTTCTTCTTTTTCTTCTTCTTTTACTTCTTCTTCTTCTCGATTTCTTCTTTTTCTTCTTCTTCTTCGCGATTTTTTCTTTTTCTTTCTCTTTTTCTTCTCGATTTCCTCTGTTTCTTCTTCTTCTTCGCGATTTTTTCTTTTTCTTTCACTTTTTCTTCTCGATTTCTTCTTTTTCTTTTTCTTCTTTTTCTTCTTTTTCTTCTTCTTCTTCGCGATTTCTTCTTTTTCTTCTTCTTTTTCTTCTTCTTTTTCTTCTTATCGATTTCTAATTTTTCTTCTTTTTCTCGCTTTCTTCTTCTTCTTCTCGATTTCTTCTTTTTCTTCTTTTTCTCCTTCTTCTTCTTGATTTCTTCTTTTTCTTCTTTTCCATTTCTTCCTTTTCTTCTTCTCGATTTCTTCTCGATTTCTTCATTTTCTTCTTCTCGATTTCTTCTTTTTCTTCTTCTCCATTTCTTCTTTATCTTCTTCTTCTCGATTTCTTCTCGATTTCTTCTTCTTTTTCTTCTTATCGATTTCTAATTTTTCTTCTTTTTCTCGATTTCTTCTTCTTCTCGATTTCTTCTTTTTCTTCTTTTTCTCCTTCTTCTTCTCGATTTCTTCTTTTTCTTCTTCTTTTTCTTTTCCTTCTCGATTTCTTCTTTTTCTTATTCTTTTTCTTCTTCTCAGTTTCTTCTTTTTCTTCTTCTCGATTTCTTCTCGATTTCTTCTTTTTCTTCTTCTCGATTTCTTCTCGATTTCTTCTGTTTCTTCTTCGCGATTTCTTCTTTTTCTTGCTCTTTTTCTTCTTCTCGATTTCTTCTTTTTCTTCTTCTTTTTCTTCTTTTTCTTCTCAGTTTCTTCTTTTTCTTCTTCTCGATTTCTTCTCGATTTCTACTTTTTCTTCTTCTCGATTTCTTCTCAATTTCTTCTTTTTCTTCTTCTTTTTCTTTTTCTCGATTTCTTCTTTTTCTTCTTTTTCTTCTTCTCGATTTCTTCTTGTTCTTCTTTTTCTTCTTCTCGATTTCTTATTTTTCTTTTTCTTCTTTTTCTTCTTTTTCTTCTTCTTCTTCGCGATTTCTTCTTTTTCTTCTTCTTTTTCTTCTTCTTTTTCTTCTTATCGATTTCTAATTTTTCTTCTTTTTCTCGCTTTCTTCTTCTTCTTCTCGATTTCTTCTTTTTCTTCTTTTTCTCCTTCTTCTTCTTGATTTCTTCTTTTTCTTCTTTTCCATTTCTTCCTTTTCTTCTTCTCGATTTCTTCTCGATTTCTTCATTTTCTTCTTCTCGATTTCTTCTTTTTCTTCTTCTCCATTTCTTCTTTATCTTCTTCTTCTCGATTTCTTCTCGATTTCTTCTTCTTTTTCTTCTTATCGATTTCTAATTTTTCTTCTTTTTCTCGATTTCTTCTTCTTCTCGATTTCTTCTTTTTCTTCTTTTTCTCCTTCTTCTTCTCGATTTCTTCTTTTTCTTCTTCTTTTTCTTTTCCTTCTCGATTTCTTCTTTTTCTTATTCTTTTTCTTCTTCTCAGTTTCTTCTTTTTCTTCTTCTCGATTTCTTCTCGATTTCTTCTTTTTCTTCTTCTCGATTTCTTCTCGATTTCTTCTGTTTCTTCTTCGCGATTTCTTCTTTTTCTTGCTCTTTTTCTTCTTCTCGATTTCTTCTTTTTCTTCTTCTTTTTCTTCTTTTTCTTCTCAGTTTCTTCTTTTTCTTCTTCTCGATTTCTTCTCGATTTCTACTTTTTCTTCTTCTCGATTTCTTCTCAATTTCTTCTTTTTCTTCTTCTTTTTCTTTTTCTCGATTTCTTCTTTTTCTTCTTTTTCTTCTTCTCGATTTCTTCTTGTTCTTCTTTTTCTTCTTCTCGATTTCTTATTTTTCTACTTTTTCTCGATTTCTTCTTCTTCTTCTCGATTTCTTCCTCTTCTTCTCGATTTCTTCTTTTTCTTCTTTTTCTCCTTCTTCTTCTCGATTTCTTCTTTTTCTTCTTCTTTTTCTTTTCCTTCTCGATTTCTTCTTTTTCTTATTCTTTTTCTTCTTCTCAGTTTCTTCTTTTTCTTCTTCTCGATTTCTTCTCGATTTCTTCTTTTTCTTCTTCTCGATTTCTTCTCGATTTCTTCTGTTTCTTCTTCGCGATTTCTTCTTTTTCTTGCTCTTTTTCTTCTTCTCGATTTCTTCTTTTTCTTCTTCTTTTTCTTCTTTTTCTTCTCAGTTTCTTCTTTTTCTTCTTCTCGATTTCTTCTCGATTTCTACTTTTTCTTCTTCTCGATTTCTTCTCAATTTCTTCTTTTTCTTCTTCTTTTTCTTTTTCTCGATTTCTTCTTTTTCTTCTTTTTCTTCTTCTCGATTTCTTCTTGTTCTTCTTTTTCTTCTTCTCGATTTCTTATTTTTCTACTTTTTCTCGATTTCTTCTTCTTCTTCTCGATTTCTTCCTCTTCTTCTCGATTTCTTCTTTTTCTTCTTGATTTCTTCTTTTTCTTCTTTTTCTTCTTCTCGATTTCTTCTTTTTCTTCTTTTTCTCGATTTCTTCTTTTTCTTCTTTTTCTTCTTTTTCTTGTTCTTTTTCTTCTGCTCAATTTCTTATTTTTCTCCTTTTTCTCGATTTCTTCTTCATCTCGATTTCTTCTTTTTCTTTTCCTTCTTTTTCTTCTTTTTCTTCTTCTTCTTCGCGATTTCTTCTTTTTCTTCTTTTTCTTCTTCTCGATTTCTTCTTGTTCTTCTCGATTTCTTCCTCTTCTTCTCGATTTCTTCTCGATTTCTTCTTTTTCTTCTTGATTTCTTCTTTTTCTTCTTTTTCTTCTTCTCGATTTCTTCTTTTTCTTCTTTTTCTCGATTTCTTCTTTTTCTTCTTTTTCTTGTTCTTTTTCTTCTTCTCAATTTCTTATTTTTCTCCTTTTTCTCGATTTCTTCTTCATCTCGATTTCTTCTTTTTCTTTTTCTTCTTTTTCTTCTTCTTTTTCTTCTTTTTCTTCTCAGTTTCTTCTTTTTCTTCTTCTCGATTTCTTCTCGATTTCTTCTTTTTCTTCTTCTCGATTTCTTCTCAATTTCTTCTTTTTCTTCTTCTTTTTCTTTTTCTCGATTTCTTCTTTTTCTTCTTTTTCTTCTTCTCGATTTCTTCTTGTTCTTCTTTTTCTTCTTCTCGATTTCTTATTTTTCTACTTTTTCTCGATTTCTTCTTCTTCTTCTCGATTTCTTCCTCTTCTTCTCGATTTCTTCTTTTTCTTCTTGATTTCTTCTTTTTCTTCTTTTTCTTCTTCTCGATTTCTTCTTTTTCTTCTTTTTCTCGATTTCTTCTTTTTCTTCTTTTTCTTCTTTTTCTTGTTCTTTTTCTTCTGCTCAATTTCTTATTTTTCTCCTTTTTCTCGATTTCTTCTTCATCTCGATTTCTTCTTTTTCTTTTCCTTCTTTTTCTTCTTTTTCTTCTTCTTCTTCGCGATTTCTTCTTTTTCTTCTTTTTCTTCTTCTCGATTTCTTCTTGTTCTTCTCGATTTCTTCCTCTTCTTCTCGATTTCTTCTCGATTTCTTCTTTTTCTTCTTGATTTCTTCTTTTTCTTCTTTTTCTTCTTCTCGATTTCTTCTTTTTCTTCTTTTTCTCGATTTCTTCTTTTTCTTCTTTTTCTTGTTCTTTTTCTTCTTCTCAATTTCTTATTTTTCTCCTTTTTCTCGATTTCTTCTTCATCTCGATTTCTTCTTTTTCTTTTTCTTCTTTTTCTTCTTCTTTTTCTTCTTCTTCGCGATTTCTTCTTTTTCTTCTTCTTTTTCTTATTTTTCTTCTTTTTCTCGATTTCTTCTTCTTCTTCTCGATTTCTTCCTCTTCTTCTCGATTTTTTCTCGATTTCTTCTTCTTCTCGATTTCTTCTTTTTCTTCTTTTTCTCCTTCTTCTTCTTGATTTCTTCTTTTTCTCCTTCTTCTTCTTGATTTCTTCTTTTTCTTCTTCTCCATTTCTTCTTTTTCTTCTTCTTCTCGATTTCTTCTCGATTTCTTCTTTTTCTTCTTTTACTTCTTCTTCTTCTCGATTTCTTCTTTTTCTTCTTCTTCTTCGCGATTTTTTCTTTTTCTTTCTCTTTTTCTTCTCGATTTCTTCTTTTTCTTTTTCTTCTCGATTTCTTCTTTTTCTTCTTCTTTTTCTTCTTCTCGATTTCTTCTTTTTCTTCTTCTCAATTTCTTCTTTTTCTTCTTCTTTTTCTTCTTCTTCTTCTCGATTTCTTCTTTATCTTCTTCTTCTCGATTTATTCTGTTTCTTCTTCGCGATTTCTTCTTTTTCTTGCTCTTTTTCTTCTTCTCGATTTCTTCTTTTTCTTCTTCTTTTTCTTCTTTTTCTTCTCAGTTTCTTCTTTTTCTTCTTCTCGATTTCTTCTCGATTTCTTCTTTTTCTTCTTCTCGATTTCTTCTCAATTTCTTCTTTTTCTTCTTCTTTTTCTTTTTCTCGATTTCTTCTTTTTCTTCTTTTTCTTCTTCTCGATTTCTTCTTGTTCTTCTTTTTCTTCTTCTCGATTTCTTATTTTTCTTCTTTTTCTCGATTTCTTCTTCTTCTTCTCGATTTCTTCCTCTTCTTCTCGATTTCTTCTCGATTTCTTCTTTTTCTTCTTGATTTCTTCTTTTTCTTCTTTTTCTTCTTCTCGATTTCTTCTTTTTCTTCTTTTTCTCGATTTCTTCTTTTTCTTCTTTTTCTTCTTTTTCTTGTTCTTTTTCTTCTTCTCAATTGCTTATTTTTCTCCTTTTTCTCGATTTCTTCTTCATCTCGATTTCTTCTTTTTCTTTTCCTTCTTTTTCTTCTTTTTCTTCTTCTTCTTCGCGATTTCTTCCTCTTCTTCTCGATTTCTTCTCGATTTCTTCTTTTTCTTCTTGATTTCTTCTTTTTCTTCTTTTTCTTCTTCTCGATTTCTTCTTTTTCTTCTTTTTCTCGATTTCTTCTTTTTCTTCTTTTTCTTCTTTTTCTTGTTCTTTTTCTTCTTCTCAATTTCTTATTTTTCTCCTTTTTCTCGATTTCTTCTTCATCTCGATTTCTTCTTTTTCTTTTCCTTCTTTTTCTTCTTCTTTTTCTTCTTCTTCTTCACGATTTCTTCTTTTTCTTCTTCTTTTTCTTCTTCTTTTTCTTCTTATCGATTTCTAATTTTTCTTCTTTTTCTCGCTTTCTTCTTCTTCTTCTCGATTTCTTCTTTTTCTTCTTTTTCTCCTTCTTCTTCTTGATTTCTTCTTTTTCTTCTTTTCCATTTCTTCCTTTTCTGCTTCTCGATTTCTTCTCGATTTCTTCATTTTCTTCTTCTCGATTTCTTCTTTTTCTTCTCGATTTCTTCTTTTTCTTCTTTTTCTTCATCTTCTTCTCGATTTCTTCTTTTTCTTCTTCTCCATTTCTTCTTTATCTTCTTCTTCTCGATTTCTTCTCGATTTCTTCTTCTTTTTCTTCTTATCGATTTCTAATTTTTCTTCTTTTTCTCGATTTCTTCTTCTTCTCGATTTCTTCTTTTTCTTCTTTTTCTCCTTCTTCTTGATTTCTTCTTTTTCTTCTTCTCCATTTCTTCTTTTTCTTCTTCTTCTCGATTTCTTCTCGATTTCTTCTTTTTCTTCTTCTTTTACTTCTTCTTCTTCTCAATTTCTTCTTTTTCTTCTTCTTCTTCGCGATTTTTTCTTTTTCTTTCTCTTTTTCTTCTCGATTTCTTCTTTTTCTTTTTCTTCTTTTTCTTTTTCTTCTCGATTTCTTCTTTTTCTTCTTCTTTTTCTTCTTCCCGATTTCTTCTTTTTCATCTTTAATTCTTATTTTTCTCCTTTTTCTCGATTTCTTCTTCTTCTCGATTTCTTCTTTTTCTTCTTCTTCTTCGCAATTTTTTCTTTTTCTTTCTCTTTTTCTTCTCGATTTCTTCTTTTTCTTTTTCTTCTTTTTCTTTTTCTTCTCGATTTCTTCTTTTTCTTCTTCTTTTTCTTCTTCCCGATTTCTTCTTTTTCTTCTTTAATTCTTATTTTTCTCCTTTTTCTCGATTTCTTCTTCTTCTCGATTTCTTCTGTTTCTTCTTCTTCTTCGCGATTTTTTCTTTTTCTTTCTCTTTTTCTTCTCGATTTCTTCTTTTTCTTTTTCTTCTTTTTCTTTTCCTTCTCGATTTCTTCTTTTTCTTCTTCTTTTTCTTCTTCTCGATTTCTTCTTTTTCTTCTTTATTTCTTATTTTTCTCCTTTTTCTCGATTTCTTCTTCTTCTCGATTTCTTCTGTTTCTTCTTCGCGATTTCTTCTTTTTCTTGCTCTTTTTCTTCTTCTCGATTTCTTCTTTTTCTTCTTCTTTTTCTTCTTTTTCTTCTCAGTTTCTTCTTTTGCTTCTTCTCGATTTCTTCTTTTTCTTCTTTTTCTTCATCTTCTTCTCGATTTCTTCTCGATTTCTTCTTTTTCTTCTTCTCGATTTCTTCTCGATTTCTTCTTTTTCTTCTTCGCGATTTCTTCTTTTTCTTCTTCTCGATTTCTTCTCGATTTCTTCTTTTTCTTCTTCGCGATTTCTTCTTTTTCTTCTTCTTTTTCTTCTTCTTCTCGATTTCTTCTTTTTCTTCTTTTTCTTTTCTCGATTTCTTCTTTTTCTTCTTTTTCTCCTTCTTCTTCTTGATTTCTTCCTTTTCTTCTTCTCCATTTCTTCTTTTTCTTATTCTTCTCGATTTCTTCTCGATTTCTTCTTTTTCTTCTTTTAATTCTTCTTCTTCTCGATTTCTTCTTTTTCTTCTTCTTGTTCGCAATTTTTTCTTTTTCTTTCCCTTTTTCTTCTCGATTTCTTCTTTTTCTTTTTCTTATTTTTCTTTTTTTTCTCGATTTCTTCTTCTTCTCGATTTCTTCTTTTTCTTCTTTTTCTCGATTTCTTCTTTTTCTTCTTTTTCTTCTTTTTCTTGTTCTTTTTCTTCTGCTCAATTTCTTATTTTTCTCCTTTTTCTCGATTTCTTCTTCATCTCGATTTCTTCTTTTTGTTTTCCTTCTTTTTCTTCTTTTTCTTCTTCTTCTTCGCGATTTCTTCTTTTTCTTCTTTTTCTTCTTCTCGATTTCTTCTTGTTCTTCTCGATTTCTTCCTCTTCTTCTCGATTTCTTCTCGATTTCTTCTTTTTCTTCTTGATTTCTTCTTTTTCTTCTTTTTCTTCTTCTCGATTTCTTCTTTTTCTTTTTCTTCTTTTTCTTCTTCTTTTTCTTCTTCTTCGCGATTTCTTCTTTTTCTTCTTCTTTTTCTTCTTTTTCTTCTTTTTCTCGATTTCTTCTTCTTCTTCTCGATTTCTTCCTCTTCTTCTCGATTTCTTCTTTTTCTTCTTTTTCTCCTTCTTCTTCTTGATTTCTTCTTTTTCTTCTTCTCCATTTCTTCTTTTTCTTCTTCTTCTCGATTTCTTCTCGATTTCTTCTTTTTCTTCTTTTACTTCTTCTTCTTCTCGATTTCTTCTTTTTCTTCTTCTTCTTCGCGATTTTTTCTTTTTCTTTCTCTTTTTCTTCTCGATTTCTTCTTTTTCTTTTTCTTCTTTTTCTTTTTCTTCTCGATTTCTTCTTTTTCTTCTTCTTTTTCTTCTTCTCGATTTCTTCTTTTTCTTCTTCTCAATTTCTTCTTTTTCTTCTTCTTTTTCTTCTTCTTCTTCTCGATTTCTTCTTTATCTTCTTCTTCTCGATTTATTCTGTTTCTTCTTCGCGATTTCTTCTTTTTCTTGCTCTTTTTCTTCTTCTCGATTTCTTCTTTTTCTTCTTCTTTTTCTTCTTTTTCTTCTCAGTTTCTTCTTTTTCTTCTTCTCGATTTCTTCTCGATTTCTTCTTTTTCTTCTTCTCGATTTCTTCTCAATTTCTTCTTTTTCTTCTTTTTCTTTTTCTCGATTTCTTCTTTTTCTTCTTTTTCTTCTTCTCGATTTCTTCTTGTTCTTCTTTTTCTTCTTCTCGATTTCTTATTTTTCTTCTTTTTCTCGATTTCTTCTTCTTCTTCTCGATTTCTTCCTCTTCTTCTCGATTTCTTCTCGATTTCTTCTTTTTCTTCTTGATTTCTTCTTTTTCTTCTTTTTCTTCTTCTCGATTTCTTCTTTTTCTTCTTTTTTCTCGATTTCTTCTTTTTCTTCTTTTTCTTCTTTTTCTTGTTCTTTTTCTTCTTCTCAATTGCTTATTTTTCTCCTTTTTCTCGATTTCTTCTTCATCTCGATTTCTTCTTTTTCTTTTCCTTCTTTTTCTTCTTTTTCTTCTTCTTCGCGATTTCTTCTTTTTCTTCTTTTTCTTCTTCTCGATTTCTTCTTGTTCTTCTCGATTTCTTCCTCTTCTTCTCGATTTCTTCTCGATTTCTTCTTTTTCTTCTTGATTTCTTCTTTTTCTTCTTTTTCTTCTTCTCGATTTCTTCTTTTTCTTCTTTTTCTCGATTTCTTCTTTTTCTTCTTTTTCTTCTTTTTCTTGTTCTTTTTCTTCTTCTCAATTTCTTATTTTTCTCCTTTTTCTCGATTTCTTCTTCATCTCGATTTCTTCTTTTTCTTTTCCTTCTTTTTCTTCTTCTTTTTCTTCTTCTTCTTCACGATTTCTTCTTTTTCTTCTTCTTTTTCTTCTTCTTTTTCTTCTTATCGATTTCTTCTTTTTCTTCTTTTTCTCCTTCTTCTTCTTGATTTCTTCTTTTCTTCTTCTCCATTTCTTCCTTTTCTTCTTCTCGATTTCTTCTCGATTTCTTCATTTTCTTCTTCTCGATTTCTTCTTTTTCTTCTTCTCCATTTCTTCTTTATCTTCTTCTTCTCGATTTCTTCTCGATTTCTTCTTCTTTTTCTTCTTATCGATTTCTAATTTTTCTTCTTTTTCTCGATTTCTTCTTCTTCTCGATTTCTTCTTTTTCTTCTTTTTCTCCTTCTTCTTCTTGATTTCTTCTTTTTCTTCTTCTCCATTTCTTCTTTTTCTTCTTCTTCTCGATTTCTTCTCGATTTCTTCTTTTTCTTCTTGATTTCTTCTTTTTCTTCTTTTTCTTCTTCTCGATTTCTTCTTTTTCTTCTTTTTCTCGATTTCTTCTTTTTCTTCTTTTTCTTCTTTTTCTTGTTCTTTTTCTTCTTCTCAATTTCTTATTTTTCTCCTTTTTCTCGATTTCTTCTTCATCTCGATTTCTTCTTTTTCTTTTCCTTCTTTTTCTTCTTCTTTTTCTTCTTCTTCTTCACGATTTCTTCTTTTTCTTCTGCTTTTTCTTCTTCTTTTTCTTCTTATCGATTTCTTCTTTTTCTTCTTTTTCTCCTTCTTCTTCTTGATTTCTTCTTTTCTTCTTCTCCATTTCTTCCTTTTCTTCTTCTCGATTTCTTCTCGATTTCTTCATTTTCTTCTTCTCGATTTCTTCTTTTTCTTCTTCTCCATTTCTTCTTTATCTTCTTCTTCTCGATTTCTTCTCGATTTCTTCTTCTTTTTCTTCTTATCGATTTCTAATTTTTCTTCTTTTTCTCGATTTCTTCTTCTTCTCGATTTCTTCTTTTTCTTCTTTTTCTCCTTCTTCTTCTTGATTTCTTCTTTTTCTTCTTCTCCATTTCTTCTTTTTCTTCTTCTTCTCGATTTCTTCTCGATTTCTTCTTTTTCTTCTTCTTTTACTTCTTCTTCTTCTCGATTTCTTCTTTTTCTTCTTCTTCTTCGCGATTTTTTCTTTTTCTTTCTCTTTTTCTTCTCGATTTCTTCTTTTTCTTTTTCTTCTTTTTCTTTTTCTTCTCGATTTCTTCTTTTTCTTCTTCTTTTTCTTCTTCCCGATTTCTTCTTTTTCATCTTTAATTCTTATTTTTCTTCTTTTTCTCGATTTCTTCTTCTTCTTCTCGATTTCTTCCTCTTCTTCTCGATTTCTTCTCGATTTCTTCTTTTCTTCTTGATTTCTTCTTTTTCTTCTTCTTTATCTTCTTCTCGATTTCTTCTTTTTCTTCTTTTTCTCGATTTCTTCTTTTTCTTCTTTTTCTTCTTTTTCTTGTTCTTTTTCTTCTTCTCAATTGCTTATTTTTCTCCTTTTTCTCGATTTCTTCTTCATCTCGATTTCTTCTTTTTCTTTTCCTTCTTTTTCTTCTTTTCTTCTTCTTCTTCGCGATTTCTTCTTTTTCTTCTTCTTCTTCGCGATTTTTTCTTTTTCTTTCTCTTTTTCTTCTCGATTTCTTCTTTTTCTTTTTCTTCTTTTTCTTTTTCTTCTCGATTTCTTCTTTTTCTTCTTCTTTTTCTTCTTCCCGATTTCTTCTTTTTCATCTTTAATTCTTATTTTTCTTCTTTTTCTCGATTTCTTCTTCTTCTTCTCGATTTCTTCCTCTTCTTCTCGATTTCTTCTCGATTTCTTCTTTTTCTTCTTGATTTCTTCTTTTTCTTCTTTTTCTTCTTCTCGATTTCTTCTTTTTCTTCTTTTTCTCGATTTCTTCTTTTTCTTCTTTTTCTTCTTTTTCTTGTTCTTTTTCTTCTTCTCAATTGCTTATTTTTCTCCTTTTTCTCGATTTCTTCTTCATCTCGATTTCTTCTTTTTCTTTTCCTTCTTTTTCTTCTTTTTCTTCTTCTTCTTCGCGATTTCTTCTTTTTCTTCTTCTTCTTCGCGATTTTTTCTTTTTCTTTCTCTTTTTCTTCTCGATTTCTTCTTTTTCTTTTTCTTCTTTTTCTTTTTCTTCTCGATTTCTTCTTTTTCTTCTTCTTTTTCTTCTTCCCGATTTCTTCTTTTTCATCTTTAATTCTTATTTTTCTTCTTTTTCTCGATTTCTTCTTCTTCTTCTCGATTTCTTCCTCTTCTTCTCGATTTCTTCTCGATTTCTTCTTTTTCTTCTTGATTTCTTCTTTTCTTCTTTTTCTTCTTCTCGATTTCTTCTTTTTCTTCTTTTTCTCGATTTCTTCTTTTTCTTCTTTTTCTTCTTTTTCTTGTTCTTTTTCTTCTTCTCAATTGCTTATTTTTCTCCTTTTTCTCGATTTCTTCTTCATCCTCGATTTCTTCTTTTTCTTCTTGATTTCTTCTTTTTCTTCTTTTTCTTCTTCTCGATTTCTTCTTTTTCTTCTTTTTCTCGATTTCTTCTTTTTCTTCTTTTTCTTCTTTTTCTTGTTCTTTTCTTCTTCTCAATTGCTTATTTTTCTCCTTTTTCTCGATTTCTTCTTCATCTCGATTTCTTCTTTTTCTTTTCCTTCTTTTTCTTCTTTTTCTTCTTCTTCTTCGCGATTTCTTCTTTTTCTTCTTTTTCTTCTTCTCGATTTCTTCTTGTTCTTCTCGATTTCTTCCTCTTCTTCTCGATTTCTTCTCGATTTCTTCTTTTTCTTCTTGATTTCTTCTTTTTCTTCTTTTTCTTCTTCTCGATTTCTTCTTTTTCTTTTTCTTCTTTTTCTTCTTCTTTTTCTTCTTCTTCGCGATTTCTTCTTTTTCTTCTTCTTTTTCTTCTTTTTCTTCTTTTTCTCGATTTCTTCTTCTTCTTCTCGATTTCTTCCTCTTCTTCTCGATTTCTTCTTTTTCTTCTTTTTCTCCTTCTTCTTCTTGATTTCTTCTTTTTCTTCTTCTCCATTTCTTCTTTTTCTTCTTCTTCTCGATTTCTTCTCGATTTCTTCTTTTTCTTCTTTTACTTCTTCTTCTTCTCGATTTCTTCTTTTTCTTCTTCTTCTTCGCGATTTTTTCTTTTTCTTTCTCTTTTTCTTCTCGATTTCTTCTTTTTCTTTTTCTTCTTTTTCTTTTTCTTCTCGATTTCTTCTTTTTCTTCTTCTTTTTCTTCTTCTCGATTTCTTCTTTTTCTTCTTCTCAATTTCTTCTTTTTCTTCTTCTTTTTCTTCTTCTTCTTCTCGATTTCTTCTTTATCTTCTTCTTCTCGATTTATTCTGTTTCTTCTTCGCGATTTCTTCTTTTTCTTGCTCTTTTTCTTCTTCTCGATTTCTTCTTTTCGATTTCTTCTTTTTCTTCTTCTTTTTCTTCTTTTTCTTCTCAGTTTCTTCTTTTTCTTCTTCTCGATTTCTTCTCGATTTCTTCTTTTTCTTCTTCTCGATTTCTTCTCAATTTCTTCTTTTTCTTCTTTTTCTTTTTCTCGATTTCTTCTTTTTCTTCTTTTTCTTCTTCTCGATTTCTTCTTGTTCTTCTTTTCTTCTTCTCGATTTCTTATTTTTCTTCTTTTTCTCGATTTCTTCTTCTTCTTCTCGATTTCTTCCTCTTCCTTCTCGATTTCTTCTCGATTTCTTCTTTTTCTTCTTGATTTCTTCTTTTTCTTCTTTTTCTTCTTCTCGATTTCTTCTTTTTCTTCTTTTTCTCGATTTCTTCTTCTTTTCTTCTTTTTCTTCTTTTTCTTGTTCTTTTTCTTCTTCTCAATTGCTTATTTTTCTCCTTTTTCTCGATTTCTTCTTCATCTCGATTTCTTCTTTTTCTTTTCCTTCTTTTTCTTCTTTTTCTTCTTCTTCGCGATTTCTTCTTTTTCTTCTTCTTTTCTTCTTCTCGATTTCTTCTTGTTCTTCTCGATTTCTTCCTCTTCTTCTCGATTTCTTCTCGATTTCTTCTTTTTCTTCTTGATTTCTTCTTTTTCTTCTTTTTCTTCTTCTCGATTTCTTCTTTTTCTTCTTTTTCTCGATTTCTTCTTTTTCTTCTTTTTCTTCTTTTTCTTGTTCTTTTTCTTCTTCTCAATTCTTATTTTTCTCCTTTTTCTCGATTTCTTCTTCATCTCGATTTCTTCTTTTTCTTTTCCTTCTTTTTCTTCTTCTTTTTCTTCTTCTTCTTCACGATTTCTTCTTTTTCTTCTTCTTTTTCTTCTTCTTTTTCTTCTTATCGATTTCTTCTTTTTCTTCTTTTTCTCCTTCTTCTTCTTGATTTCTTCTTTTCTTCTTCTCCATTTCTTCCTTTTCTTCTTCTCGATTTCTTCTCGATTTCTTCATTTTCTTCTTCTCGATTTCTTCTTTTTCTTCTTCTCCATTTCTTCTTTATCTTCTTCTTCTCGATTTCTTCTCGATTTCTTCTTCTTTTTCTTCTTATCGATTTCTAATTTTTCTTCTTTTTCTCGATTTCTTCTTCTTCTCGATTTCTTCTTTTTCTTCTTTTTCTCCTTCTTCTTCTTGATTTCTTCTTTTTCTTCTTCTCCATTTCTTCTTTTTCTTCTTCTTCTCGATTTCTTCTCGATTTCTTCTTTTTCTTCTTGATTTCTTCTTTTTCTTCTTTTCTTCTTCTCGATTTCTTCTTTTTCTTCTTTTTCTCGATTCTCTTCTTTTTCTTCTTTTTCTTCTTTTTCTTGTTCTTTTTCTTCTTCTCAATTTCTTATTTTTCCTCCTTTTTCTCGATTTCTTCTTCATCTCGATTTCTTCTTTTCTTTTTCCTTCTTTTTCTTCTTCTTTTTCTTCTTCTTCTTCACGATTTCTTCTTTTTCTTCTGCTTTTTCTTCTTCTTTTTCTTCTTATCGATTTCTTCTTTTTCTTCTTTTTCTCCTTCTTCTTCTTGATTTCTTCTTTTCTTCTTCTCCATTTCTCCTTTTCTTCTTCTCGATTTCTTCTCGATTTCTTCATTTTCTTCTTCTCGATTTCTTCTTTTTCTTCTTCTCCATTTCTTCTTTATCTTCTTCTTCTCGATTTCTTCTCGATTTCTTCTTCTTTTTCTTCTTATCGATTTCTAATTTTTCTTCTTTTTCTCGATTTCTTCTTCTTCTCGATTTCTTCTTTTTCTTCTTTTCTCCTTCTTCTTCTTGATTTCTTCTTTTTCTTCTTCTCCATTTCTTCTTTTTCTTCTTCTTCTCGATTCTTCTCGATTTCTTCTTTTTCTTCTTCTTTTACTTCTTCTTCTTCTCGATTTCTTCTTTTTCTTCTTCTTCTTCGCGATTTTTTCTTTTTCTTTCTCTTTTTCTTCTCGATTTCTTCTTTTTCTTTTTCTTCTTTTTCTTTTTCTTCTCGATTTCTTCTTTTTCTTCTTCTTTTTCTTCTTCCCGATTTCTTCTTTTTCATCTTTAATTCTTATTTTTCTTCTTTTTCTCGATTTCTTCTTCTTCTTCTCGATTTCTTCCTCTTCTTCTCGATTTCTTCTCGATTTCTTCTTTTTCTTCTTGATTTCTTCTTTTTCTTCTTTTTCTTCTTCTCGATTTCTTCTTTTTCTTCTTTTCTCTCAGATTTCTTCTTTTTCTTCTTTTTCTTCTTTTTCTTGTTCTTTTTCTTCTTCTCAATTGCTTATTTTTCTCCTTTTTCTCGATTTCTTCTTCATCTCGATTTCTTCTTTTTCTTTTCCTTCTTTTTCTTCTTTTTCTTCTTCATCTTCGCGATTTCTTCTTTTCTTCTTCTTCTTCGCGATTTTTTTCTTTTTCTTTCTCTTTTCTTTCTCTCGATTTCTTCTTTTTCTTTTTCTTCTTTTTCTTTTTCTTCTCGATTTCTTCTTTTTCTTCTTCTTTTTCTTCTTCCCGATTTCTTCTTTTTCATCTTTAATTCTTATTTTTCTTCTTTTTCTCCGATTTCTTCTTCTTCTTCTCGATTTCTTCCTCTTCTTCTCGATTTCTTCTCGATTTCTTCTTTTTCTTCTTGATTTCTTCTTCTTTCTTCTTTTCTTCTTCTCGATTTCTTCTTTTTCTTCTTTTTTCTCGATTTCTTCTTTTTCTTCTTTTTCTTCTTTTTCTTGTTCTTTTTCTTCTTCTCAATTGCTTATTTTTCTCCTTTTTCTCGATTTCTTCTCATCTCGATTTCTTCTTTTTCTTTTCCTTCTTTTTCTTCTTTTTCTTCTTCTTCTTCGCGATTTCTTCTTTTTCTTCTTCTTCTTCGCGATTTTTTCTTTTTCTTTCTCTTTTTCTTCTCGATTTCTTCTTTTTCTTTTTCTTCTTTTTCTTTTTCTTCTCGATTTCTTCTTTTTCTTCTTCTTTTTCTTCTTCCCGATTTCTTCTTTTTCATCTTTAATTCTTATTTTTTCTTCTTTTTCTCGATTTCTTCTTCTTCTTCTCGATTTCTTCCTCTTCTTCTCGATTTCTTCTCGATTTCTTCTTTTTCTTCTTGATTTCTTCTTTTTCTTCTTTTTCTTCTTCTCGATTTCTTCTTTTTCTTCTTTTTCTCGATTTCTTCTTTCTTCTTCTTTTTCTTCTTTTTCTTGTTCTTTTTTCTTCTTCTCAATTGCTTATTTTTCTCCTTTTTCTCGATTTCTTCTTCATCTCGATTTCTTCTTTTTCTTCTTGATTTCTTCTTTTCTTCTTTTTCTTCTTCTCGATTTCTTCTTTTTCTTCTTTTTCTCGATTTCTTCTTTTTCCTTTCTTTTTCTTCTTTTTCTTGTTCTTTTTCTTCTTCTCAATTGCTTATTTTTCTCCTTTTTCTCGATTTCTTCTTCATCTCGATTTCTTCTTTTTCTTCTTGATTTCTTCTTTTTCTTCTTTTTCTTCTTCTCGATTTCTTCTTTTTCTTCTTTTTCTCGATTTCTTCTTTTTCTACTTTTTCTTCTTTTTCTTGTTCTTTTTCTTCTTCTCAATTGCTTATTTTTCTCCTTTTTCTCGATTTCTTCTTCATCTCGATTTCTTCTTTTTCTTTTCCTTCTTTTTCTTCTTTTTCTTCTTCTTCTTCGCGATTTCTTCTTTTTCTTCTTTTTCTTCTTCTCGATTTCTTCTTGTTCTTCTCGATTTCTTCCTCTTCTTCTCGATTTCTTCTCGATTTCTTCTTTTTCTTCTTGATTTCTTCTTTTTCTTCTTTTTCTTCTTCTCGATTTCTTCTTTTTCTTCTTTTTCTCGATTTCTTCTTTTTCTTCTTTTTCTTCTTTTTCTTGTTCTTTTTCTTCTTCTCAATTTCTTATTTTTCTCCTTTTTCTCGATTTCTTCTTCATCTCGATTTCTTCTTTTTCTTTTCCTTCTTTTTCTTCTTCTTTTTCTTCTTCTTCTTCACGATTTCTTCTTTTTCTTCTTCTTTTTCTTCTTCTTTTTCTTCTTCTCGATTTCTTCTTTTTCTTCTTTTTCTCCTTCTTCTTCTTGATTTCTTCTTTTCTTCTTCTCCATTTCTTCCTTTTCTTCTTCTCGATTTCTTCTCGATTTCTTCATTTTCTTCTTCTCGATTTCTTCTTTTTCTTCTTCTCGATTTCTTCTTTTTCTTCTTTTTCTTCATCTTCTTCTCGATTTCTTCTTTTTCTTCTTCTCCATTTCTTCTTTATCTTCTTCTTCTCGATTTCTTCTCGATTTCTTCTTCTTTTTCTTCTTATCGATTTCTAATTTTTCTTCTTTTTCTCGATTTCTTCTTCTTCTCGATTTCTTCTTTTTCTTCTTTTTCTCCTTCTTCTTGATTTCTTCTTTTTCTTCTTCTCCATTTCTTCTTTTTCTTCTTCTTCTCGATTTCTTCTCGATTTCTTCTTTTTCTTCTTCTTTTACTTCTTCTTCTTCTCGATTTCTTCTTTTTCTTCTTCTTCGCGATTTTTTCTTTTTCTTTCTCTTTTTCTTCTCGATTTCTTCTTTTTCTTTTTCTTCTTTTTCTTTTTCTTCTCGATTTCTTCTTTTTCTTCTTCTTTTTCTTCTTCCCGATTTCTTCTTTTTCATCTTTAATTCTTATTTTTCTCCTTTTTCTCGATTTCTTCTTCTTCTCGATTTCTTCTGTTTCTTCTTCTTCTTCGCGATTTTTTCTTTTTCTTTCTCTTTTTCTTCTCGATTTCTTCTTTTTCTTTTTCTTCTTTTTCTTCGCGATTTCTTCTATTTCTTCTTCTTTTTCTTCTTCTTTTTCTTCTTATCGATTTCTAATTTTTCTTCTTTTTCTCGCTTTCTTCTTCTTCTTCTCGATTTCTTCTTTTTCTTCTTTTTCTCCTTCTTCTTCTTGATTTCTTCTTTTTCTTCTTCTCCATTTCTTCCTTTTCTTCTTCTCGATTTCTTCTCGATTTCTTCATTTTCTTCTTCTCGATTTCTTCTTTTTCTTCTTCTCGATTTCTTCTTTTTCTTCTTTTTCTTCATCTTCTTCTCGATTTCTTCTTTTTCTTCTTCTCCATTTCTTCTTTATCTTCTTCTTCTCGATTTCTTATCGATTTCTTCTTCTTTTTCTTCTTATCGACTTCTAATTTTTCTTCTTTTTCTCGATTTCTTCTTCTTCTCGATTTCTTCTTTTTCTTCTTTTTCTCCTTCTTCTTCTTGATTTCTTCTTTTTCTTCTTCTCCATTTCTTCTTTTTCTTCTTCTTCTCGATTTCTTCTCGATTTCTTCTTTTTCTTCTTCTTTTACTTCTTCTTCTTCTCGATTTCTTCTTTTTCTTCTTCTTCTTCGCGATTTTTTCTTTTTCTTTCTCTTTTTCTTCTCGATTTCTTCTTTTTCTTTTTCTTCTTTTTCTTTTTCTTCTCGATTTCTTCTTTTTCTTCTTCTTTTTCTTCTTCCCGATTTCTTCTTTTTCTTCTTTAATTCTTATTTTTCTCCTTTTTCTCGATTTCTTCTTCTTCTCGATTTCTTCTGTTTCTTCTTCTTCTTCGCGATTTTTTCTTTTTCTTTCTCTTTTTCTTCTCGATTTCTTCTTTTTCTTTTTCTTATTTTTCTTTTTTTTCTCGATTTCTTCTTCTTCTCGATTTCTTCTTTTTCTTCTTTTTCTCGATTTCTTCTTTTTCTTCTTTTTCTTCTTTTTCTTGTTCTTTTTCTTCTGCTCAATTTCTTATTTTTCTCCTTTTTCTCGATTTCTTCTTCATCTCGATTTCTTCTTTTTGTTTTCCTTCTTTTTCTTCTTTTTCTTCTTCTTCTTCGCGATTTCTTCTTTTTCTTCTTTTTCTTCTTCTCGATTTCTTCTTGTTCTTCTCGATTTCTTCCTCTTCTTCTCGATTTCTTCTCGATTTCTTCTTTTTCTTCTTGATTTCTTCTTTTTCTTCTTTTTCTTCTTCTCGATTTCTTCTTTTTCTTTTTCTTCTTTTTCTTCTTCTTTTTCTTCTTCTTCGCGATTTCTTCTTTTTCTTCTTCTTTTTCTTCTTTTTCTTCTTTTTCTCGATTTCTTCTTCTTCTTCTCGATTTCTTCCTCTTCTTCTCGATTTCTTCTTTTTCTTCTTTTTCTCCTTCTTCTTCTTGATTTCTTCTTTTTCTTCTTCTCCATTTCTTCTTTTTCTTCTTCTTCTCGATTTCTTCTCGATTTCTTCTTTTTCTTCTTTTACTTCTTCTTCTTCTCGATTTCTTCTTTTTCTTCTTCTTCTTCGCGATTTTTTCTTTTTCTTTCTCTTTTTCTTCTCGATTTCTTCTTTTTCTTCTTCTTTTTCTTTTTCTCGATTTGTTCTTTTTCTTCTTTTTCTTCTTCTCGATTTCTTCTTGTTCTTCTTTTTCTTCTTCTCGATTTCTTATTTTTCTTCTTTTTCTCGATTTCTTCTTCTTCTTCTCGATTTCTTCCTCTTCTTCTCGATTTCTTCTCGATTTCTTCTTTTTCTTCTTGATTTCTTCTTTTTCTTCTTTTTCTTCTTCTCGATTTCTTCTTTTTCTTCTTTTTCTCGATTTCTTCTTTTTCTTCTTTTTCTTCTTTTTCTTGTTCTTTTTCTTCTTCTCAATTGCTTATTTTTCTCCTTTTTCTCGATTTCTTCTTCATCTCGATTTCTTCTTTTTCTTTTCCTTCTTTTTCTTCTTTTTCTTCTTCTTCTTCGCGATTTCTTCTTTTTCTTCTTTTTCTTCTTCTCGATTTCTTCTTGTTCTTCTCGATTTCTTCCTCTTCTTCTCGATTTCTTCTCGATTTCTTCTTTTTCTTCTTGATTTCTTCTTTTTCTTCTTTTTCTTCTTCTCGATTTCTTCTTTTTCTTCTTCTTCTCAATTTCTTATTTTTCTCCTTTTTCTCGATTTCTTCTTCATCTCGATTTCTTCTTTTTCTTTTCCTTCTTTTTCTTCTTCTTTTTCTTCTTCTTCTTCACGATTTCTTCTTTTTCTTCTTCTTTTTCTTCTTCTTTTTCTTCTTATCGATTTCTTCTTTTTCTTCTTTTTCTCCTTCTTCTTCTTGATTTCTTCTTTTCTTCTTCTCCATTTCTTCCTTTTCTTCTTCTCGATTTCTTCTCGATTTCTTCATTTTCTTCTTCTCGATTTCTTCTTTTTCTTCTTCTCCATTTCTTCTTTATCTTCTTCTTCTCGATTTCTTCTCGATTTCTTCTTCTTTTTCTTCTTATCGATTTCTAATTTTTCTTCTTTTTCTCGATTTCTTCTTCTTCTCGATTTCTTCTTTTTCTTCTTTTTCTCCTTCTTCTTGATTTCTTCTTTTTCTTCTTCTCCATTTCTTCTTTTTCTTCTTCTTCTCGATTTCTTCTCGATTTCTTCTTTTTCTTCTTCTTTTACTTCTTCTTCTTCTCGATTTCTTCTTTTTCTTCTTCTTCTTCGCGATTTTTTCTTTTTCTTTCTCTTTTTCTTCTCGATTTCTTCTTTTTCTTTTTCTTCTTTTTCTTTTTCTTCTCGATTTCTTCTTTTTCTTCTTCTTTTTCTTCTTCCCGATTTCTTCTTTTTCATCTTTAATTCTTATTTTTCTTCTTTTTCTCGATTTCTTCTTCTTCTTCTCGATTTCTTCCTCTTCTTCTCGATTTCTTCTCGATTTCTTCTTTTTCTTCTTGATTTCTTCTTTTTCTTCTTTTTCTTCTTCTCGATTTCTTCTTTTTCTTCTTTTTCTCGATTTCTTCTTTTTCTTCTTTTTCTTGTTCTTTTTCTTCTTCTCAATTGCTTATTTTTCTCCTTTTTCTCGATTTCTTCTTCATCTCGATTTCTTCTTTTTCTTTTCCTTCTTTTTCTTCTTTTTCTTCTTCTTCTTCGCGATTTCTTCTTTTTCTTCTTCTTCTTCTCGATTTCTTCTTGTTCTTCTCGATTTCTTCCTCTTCTTCTCGATTTCTTCTCGATTTCTTCTTTTTCTTCTTGATTTCTTCTTTTTCTTCTTTTTCTTCTTCTCGATTTCTTCTTTTTCTTCTTTTTCTCGATTTCTTCTTTTTCTTCTTGATTTCTTCTTTTTCTTCTTTTTCTTCTTCTCGATTTCTTCTTTTTCTTCTTTTTCTCGATTTCTTCTTTTTCTTCTTTTTCTTCTTTTTCTTGTTCTTTTTCTTCTTCTCAATTGCTTATTTTTCTCCTTTTTCTCGATTTCTTCTTCATCTCGATTTCTTCTTTTTCTTTTCCTTCTTTTTCTTCTTTTTCTTCTTCTTCTTCGCGATTTCTTCTTTTTCTTCTTCTTCTTCGCGATTTTTTCTTTTTCTTTCTCTTTTTCTTCTCGATTTCTTCTTTTTCTTTTTCTTCTTTTTCTTTTTCTTCTCGATTTCTTCTTTTTCTTCTTCTTTTTCTTCTTCCCGATTTCTTCTTTTTCATCTTTAATTCTTATTTTTCTTCTTTTTCTCGATTTCTTCTTCTTCTTCTCGATTTCTTCCTCTTCTTCTCGATTTCTTCTCGATTTCTTCTTTTTCTTCTTGATTTCTTCTTTTTCTTCTTTTTCTTCTTCTCGATTTCTTCTTTTTCTTCTTTTTCTCGATTTCTTCTTTTTCTTCTTTTTCTTCTTTTTCTTGTTCTTTTTCTTCTTCTCAATTGCTTATTTTTCTCCTTTTTCTCGATTTCTTCTTCATCTCGATTTCTTCTTTTTCTTCTTGATTTCTTCTTTTTCTTCTTTTTCTTCTTCTCGATTTCTTCTTTTTCTTCTTTTTCTCGATTTCTTCTTTTTCTTCTTTTTCTTCTTTTTCTTGTTCTTTTTCTTCTTCTCAATTGCTTATTTTTCTCCTTTTTCTCGATTTCTTCTTCATCTCGATTTCTTCTTTTTCTTCTTTTACTTCTTCTTCTTCTCGATTTCTTCTTTTTCTTCTTCTTCTTCGCGATTTTTTCTTTTTCTTTCTCTTTTTCTTCTCGATTTCTTCTTTTTCTTCTTCTTTTTCTTTTTCTCGATTTGTTCTTTTTCTTCTTTTTCTTCTTCTCGATTTCTTCTTGTTCTTCTTTTTCTTCTTCTCGATTTCTTATTTTTCTTCTTTTTCTCGATTTCTTCTTCTTCTTCTCGATTTCTTCCTCTTCTTCTCGATTTCTTCTCGATTTCTTCTTTTTCTTCTTGATTTCTTCTTTTTCTTCTTTTTCTTCTTCTCGATTTCTTCTTTTTCTTCTTTTTCTCGATTTCTTCTTTTTCTTCTTTTTCTTCTTTTTCTTGTTCTTTTTCTTCTTCTCAATTGCTTATTTTTCTCCTTTTTCTCGATTTCTTCTTCATCTCGATTTCTTCTTTTTCTTTTCCTTCTTTTTCTTCTTTTTCTTCTTCTTCTTCGCGATTTCTTCTTTTTCTTCTTTTTCTTCTTCTCGATTTCTTCTTGTTCTTCTCGATTTCTTCCTCTTCTTCTCGATTTCTTCTCGATTTCTTCTTTTTCTTCTTGATTTCTTCTTTTTCTTCTTTTTCTTCTTCTCGATTTCTTCTTTTTCTTCTTTTTCTCGATTTCTTCTTTTTCTTCTTGATTTCTTCTTTTTCTTCTTTTTCTTCTTCTCGATTTCTTCTTTTTCTTCTTTTTCTCGATTTCTTCTTTTTCTTCTTTTTCTTCTTTTTCTTGTTCTTTTTCTTCTTCTCAATTGCTTATTTTTCTCCTTTTTCTCGATTTCTTCTTCATCTCGATTTCTTCTTTTTCTTTTCCTTCTTTTTCTTCTTTTTCTTCTTCTTCGCGATTTCTTCTTTTTCTTCTTTTTCTTCTTCTCGATTTCTTCTTGTTCTTCTCGATTTCTTCCTCTTCTTCTCGATTTCTTCTCGATTTCTTCTTTTTCTTCTTGATTTCTTCTTTTTCTTCTTTTTCTTCTTCTCGATTTCTTCTTTTTCTTCTTTTTCTCGATTTCTTCTTTTTCTTCTTTTTCTTCTTTTTCTTGTTCTTTTTCTTCTTCTCAATTTCTTATTTTTCTCCTTTTTCTCGATTTCTTCTTCATCTCGATTTCTTCTTTTTCTTTTCCTTCTTTTTCTTCTTCTTTTTCTTCTTCTTCTTCACGATTTCTTCTTTTTCTTCTTCTTTTTCTTCTTCTTTTTCTTCTTCTCGATTTCTTCTTTTTCTTCTTTTTCTCCTTCTTCTTCTTGATTTCTTCTTTTCTTCTTCTCCATTTCTTCCTTTTCTTCTTCTCGATTTCTTCTCGATTTCTTCATTTTCTTCTTCTCGATTTCTTCTTTTTCTTCTTCTCGATTTCTTCTTTTTCTTCTTTTTCTTCATCTTCTTCTCGATTTCTTCTTTTTCTTCTTCTCCATTTCTTCTTTATCTTCTTCTTCTCGATTTCTTCTCGATTTCTTCTTCTTTTTCTTCTTATCGATTTCTAATTTTTCTTCTTTTTCTCGATTTCTTCTTCTTCTCGATTTCTTCTTTTTCTTCTTTTTCTCCTTCTTCTTGATTTCTTCTTTTTCTTCTTCTCCATTTCTTCTTTTTCTTCTTCTTCTCGATTTCTTCTCGATTTCTTCTTTTTCTTCTTCTTTTACTTCTTCTTCTTCTCGATTTCTTCTTTTTCTTCTTCTTCGCGATTTTTTCTTTTTCTTTCTCTTTTTCTTCTCGATTTCTTCTTTTTCTTTTTCTTCTTTTTCTTTTTCTTCTCGATTTCTTCTTTTTCTTCTTCTTTTTCTTCTTCCCGATTTCTTCTTTTTCATCTTTAATTCTTATTTTTCTCCTTTTTCTCGATTTCTTCTTCTTCTCGATTTCTTCTGTTTCTTCTTCTTCTTCGCGATTTTTTCTTTTTCTTTCTCTTTTTCTTCTCGATTTCTTCTTTTTCTTTTTCTTCTTTTTCTTCGCGATTTCTTCTATTTCTTCTTCTTTTTCTTCTTCTTTTTCTTCTTATCGATTTCTAATTTTTCTTCTTTTTCTCGCTTTCTTCTTCTTCTTCTCGATTTCTTCTTTTTCTTCTTTTTCTCCTTCTTCTTCTTGATTTCTTCTTTTTCTTCTTCTCCATTTCTTCCTTTTCTTCTTCTCGATTTCTTCTCGATTTCTTCATTTTCTTCTTCTCGATTTCTTCTTTTTCTTCTTCTCGATTTCTTCTTTTTCTTCTTTTTCTTCATCTTCTTCTCGATTTCTTCTTTTTCTTCTTCTCCATTTCTTCTTTATCTTCTTCTTCTCGATTTCTTATCGATTTCTTCTTCTTTTTCTTCTTATCGACTTCTAATTTTTCTTCTTTTTCTCGATTTCTTCTTCTTCTCGATTTCTTCTTTTTCTTCTTTTTCTCCTTCTTCTTCTTGATTTCTTCTTTTTCTTCTTCTCCATTTCTTCTTTTTCTTCTTCTTCTCGATTTCTTCTCGATTTCTTCTTTTTCTTCTTCTTTTACTTCTTCTTCTTCTCGATTTCTTCTTTTTCTTCTTCTTCTTCGCGATTTTTTCTTTTTCTTTCTCTTTTTCTTCTCGATTTCTTCTTTTTCTTTTTCTTCTTTTTCTTTTTCTTCTCGATTTCTTCTTTTTCTTCTTCTTTTTCTTCTTCCCGATTTCTTCTTTTTCTTCTTTAATTCTTATTTTTCTCCTTTTTCTCGATTTCTTCTTCTTCTCGATTTCTTCTGTTTCTTCTTCTTCTTCGCGATTTTTTCTTTTTCTTTCTCTTTTTCTTCTCGATTTCTTCTTTTTCTTTTTCTTATTTTTCTTTTTTTTCTCGATTTCTTCTTCTTCTCGATTTCTTCTTTTTCTTCTTTTTCTCGATTTCTTCTTTTTCTTCTTTTTCTTCTTTTTCTTGTTCTTTTTCTTCTGCTCAATTTCTTATTTTTCTCCTTTTTCTCGATTTCTTCTTCATCTCGATTTCTTCTTTTTGTTTTCCTTCTTTTTCTTCTTTTTCTTCTTCTTCTTCGCGATTTCTTCTTTTTCTTCTTTTTCTTCTTCTCGATTTCTTCTTGTTCTTCTCGATTTCTTCCTCTTCTTCTCGATTTCTTCTCGATTTCTTCTTTTTCTTCTTGATTTCTTCTTTTTCTTCTTTTTCTTCTTCTCGATTTCTTCTTTTTCTTTTTCTTCTTTTTCTTCTTCTTTTTCTTCTTCTTCGCGATTTCTTCTTTTTCTTCTTCTTTTTCTTCTTTTTCTTCTTTTTCTCGATTTCTTCTTCTTCTTCTCGATTTCTTCCTCTTCTTCTCGATTTCTTCTTTTTCTTCTTTTTCTCCTTCTTCTTCTTGATTTCTTCTTTTTCTTCTTCTCCATTTCTTCTTTTTCTTCTTCTTCTCGATTTCTTCTCGATTTCTTCTTTTTCTTCTTTTACTTCTTCTTCTTCTCGATTTCTTCTTTTTCTTCTTCTTCTTCGCGATTTTTTCTTTTTCTTTCTCTTTTTCTTCTCGATTTCTTCTTTTTCTTCTTCTTTTTCTTTTTCTCGATTTGTTCTTTTTCTTCTTTTTCTTCTTCTCGATTTCTTCTTGTTCTTCTTTTTCTTCTTCTCGATTTCTTATTTTTCTTCTTTTTCTCGATTTCTTCTTCTTCTTCTCGATTTCTTCCTCTTCTTCTCGATTTCTTCTCGATTTCTTCTTTTTCTTCTTGATTTCTTCTTTTTCTTCTTTTTCTTCTTCTCGATTTCTTCTTTTTCTTCTTTTTCTCGATTTCTTCTTTTTCTTCTTTTTCTTCTTTTTCTTGTTCTTTTTCTTCTTCTCAATTGCTTATTTTTCTCCTTTTTCTCGATTTCTTCTTCATCTCGATTTCTTCTTTTTCTTTTCCTTCTTTTTCTTCTTTTTCTTCTTCTTCTTCGCGATTTCTTCTTTTTCTTCTTTTTCTTCTTCTCGATTTCTTCTTGTTCTTCTCGATTTCTTCCTCTTCTTCTCGATTTCTTCTCGATTTCTTCTTTTTCTTCTTGATTTCTTCTTTTTCTTCTTTTTCTTCTTCTCGATTTCTTCTTTTTCTTCTTTTTCTCGATTTCTTCTTTTTCTTCTTTTTCTTCTTTTTCTTGTTCTTTTTCTTCTTCTCAATTTCTTATTTTTCTCCTTTTTCTCGATTTCTTCTTCATCTCGATTTCTTCTTTTTCTTTTCCTTCTTTTTCTTCTTCTTTTTCTTCTTCTTCTTCACGATTTCTTCTTTTTCTTCTTCTTTTTCTTCTTCTTTTTCTTCTTATCGATTTCTTCTTTTTCTTCTTTTTCTCCTTCTTCTTCTTGATTTCTTCTTTTCTTCTTCTCCATTTCTTCCTTTTCTTCTTCTCGATTTCTTCTCGATTTCTTCATTTTCTTCTTCTCGATTTCTTCTTTTCTTCTTCTCCATTTCTTCTTTATCTTCTTCTTCTCGATTTCTTCTCGATTTCTTCTTCTTTTTCTTCTTATCGATTTCTAATTTTTCTTCTTTTTCTCGATTTCTTCTTCTTCTCGATTTCTTCTTTTTCTTCTTTTTCTCCTTCTTCTTGATTTCTTCTTTTTCTTCTTCTCCATTTCTTCTTTTTCTTCTTCTTCTCGATTTCTTCTCGATTTCTTCTTTTTCTTCTTCTTTTACTTCTTCTTCTTCTCGATTTCTTCTTTTTCTTCTTCTTCTTCGCGATTTTTTCTTTTTCTTTCTCTTTTTCTTCTCGATTTCTTCTTTTTCTTTTTCTTCTTTTTCTTTTCCTTCTCGATTTCTTCTTTTTCTTCTTCTTTTTCTTCTTCTCGATTTCTTCTTTTTCTTCTTTATTTCTTATTTTTCTCCTTTTTCTCGATTTCTTCTTCTTCTCGATTTCTTCTGTTTCTTCTTCGCGATTTCTTCTTTTTCTTGCTCTTTTTCTTCTTCTCGATTTCTGCTTTTTCTTCTTCTCGATTTCTTCTTTTTCTTCTTCTCCATTTCTTCTTTATCTTCTTCTTCTCGATTTCTTCTCGATTTCTTCTTCTTCTCGATTTCTTCTGTTTCTTGTTCTTCTTTGCGATTTTTTCTTTTTCTTTCTCTTTTTCTTCTCGATTTCTTCTTTTTCTTCTTCTTTTTCTTTTTCTCGATTTCTTCTTTTTCTTCTTTTTCTTCTTCTCGATTTCTTCTTGTTCTTCTTTTTCTTCTTCTCGATTTCTTATTTTTCTTCTTTTTCTCGATTTCTTCTTCTTCTTCTCGATTTCTTCCTCTTCTTCTCGATTTCTTCTCGATTTCTTCTTTTTCTTCTTGATTTCTTCTTTTTCTTCTTTTTCTTCTTCTCGATTTCTTCTTTTTCTTCTTTTTCTCGATTTCTTCTTTTTCTTTTTCTTCTTTTTCTTTTTCTTCTCGATTTCTTCTTTTTCTTCTTCTTTTTCTTCTTCTCGATTTCTTCTTTTTCTTCTTTATTTCTTATTTTTCTCCTTTTTCTCGATTTCTTCTTCTTCTCAATTTCTTCTGTTTCTTCTTCGCGATTTCTTCTTTTTCTTGCTCTTTTTCTTCTTCTCGATTTCTGCTTTTTCTTCTTCTCGATTTCTTCTTTTTCTTCTTCTCCATTTCTTCTTTATCTTCTTCTTCTCGATTTCTTCTCGATTTCTTCTTCTTCTCGATTTCTTCTGTTTCTTCTTCTTCTTCGCGATTTTTTCTTTTTCTTTCTCTTTTTCTTCTCGATTTCTTCTTTTTCTTTTTCTTCTCTTTCTTTTCCTTCTCGATTTCTTCTTTTTCTTCTTTTTCTTCTTCTCGATTTCTTCTTTTTCTTCTTTATTTCTTATTTTTCTCCTTTTTCTCGATTTCTTCTTCTTCTCGATTTCTTCTGTTTCTTCTTCGCGATTTCTTCTTTTTCTTGCTCTTTTTCTTCTTCTCGATTTCTGCTTTTTCTTCTTCTCGATTTCTTCTTTTTCTTCTTCTCCATTTCTTCTTTATCTTCTTCTTCTCGATTTCTTCTCGATTTCTTCTTCTTCTCGATTTCTTCTGTTTCTTCTTCTTCTTTGCGATTTTTTCTTTTTCTTTCTCTTTTTCTTCTCGATTTCTTCTTTTTCTTCTTCTTTTTCTTTTCCTTCTCGATTTCTTCTTTTTCTTATTCTTTTTCTTCTTCTCAGTTTCTTCTTTTTCTTCTTCTCCATTTCTTCTCGATTTCTTCTTTTTCTTCTTCTCGATTTCTTCTTTTTCTTCTTCTCGATTTCTTCTTTTTCTTGTTCTTTTTCTTCTTCTCAATTTCTTATTTTTCTCCTTTTTCTCGATTTCTTCTTCATCTCGATTTCTTCTTTTTCTTTTTCTTCTTTTTCTTCTCGATTTCTTCTTTTTCTTCTTTTTCTTTTTCTCGATTTCTTCTTTTTCTTCTTTTTCTTCTTCTCGATTTCTTCTTGTTCTTCTTTTTCTTCTTCTCGATTTCTTATTTTTCTTCTTTTTCTCGATTTCTTCTTCTTCTTCTCGATTTCTTCCTCTTCTTCTCGATTTCTTCTCGATTTCTTCTTTTTCTTCTTGATTTCTTCTTTTTCTTCTTTTTCTTCTTCTCGATTTCTTCTTTTTCTTCTTTTTCTCGATTTCTTCTTTTTCTTTTTCTTCTTTTTCTTTTTCTTCTCGATTTCTTCTTTTTCTTCTTCTTTTTCTTCTTCTCGATTTCTTCTTTTTCTTCTTTATTTCTTATTTTTCTCCTTTTTCTCGATTTCTTCTTCTCGATTTCTTCTGTTTCTTCTTCGCGATTTCTTCTTTTTCTTGCTCTTTTTCTTCTTCTCGATTTCTGCTTTATCTTCTTCTCGATTTCTTCTTTTTCTTCTTCTCCATTTCTTCTTTATCTTCTTCTCCATTTCTTCTCGATTTCTTCTTCTTCTCGATTTCTTCTGTTTCTTCTTCTTCTTCGCGATTTTTTCTTTTTCTTTCTCTTTTTCTTCTCGATTTCTTCTTTTTCTTTTTCTTCTTTTTCTTTTCCTTCTCGATTTCTTCTTTTTCTTCTTCTTCTTCTTCTCGATTTCTTCTTTTTCTTTTTCTTCTTTTTCTTTTCCTTCTCGATTTCTTCTTTTTCTTCTTTTTCTTCTTCTCGATTTCTTCTTTTTCTTCTTTATTTCTTATTTTTCTCCTTTTTCTCGATTTCTTCTTCTTCTCGATTTCTTCTGTTTCTTCTTCGAGATTTCTTCTTTTTCTTGCTCTTTTTCTTCTTCTCGATTTCTTCTTTTTCTTTTTCTTTTTCATCTTTTTCTTCTCAGTTTCTTCTTTTTCTTCTTCTCGATTTCTTCTCGATTTCTTCTTTTTCTTCTTCTTTTACTTCTTCTTCTTCTCGATTTCTTCTGTTTCTTCTTCGCGATTTCTTCTTTTTCTTGCTCTTTTTCTTCTTCTCGATTTCTGCTTTTTCTTCTTCTCGATTTCTTCTTTTTCTTCTTCTCCATTTCTTCTTTTTCTTTTTCTTTTTCTTCTTTTTCTTCTCAGTTTCTTCTTTTTCTTCTTCTCGATTTCTTCTCGATTTCTTCTTTTTCTTCTTCTTTTACTTCTTCTTCTTCTCGATTTCTTCTTTTTCTTCTTCTTCTTCGCGATTTCTTCTTTTTCATCTTTAATTCTTATTTTTCTTCTTTTTCTCGATTTCTTCTTCTTCTTCTCGATTTCTTCCTCTTCTTCTCGATTTCTTCTCGATTTCTTCTTTTTCTTCTTGATTTCTTCTTTTTCTTCTTTTTCTTCTTCTCGATTTCTTCTTTTTCTTCTTTTTCTCGATTTCTTCTTTTTCTTCTTTTTCTTGTTCTTTTTCTTCTTCTCAATTGCTTATTTTTCTCCTTTTTCTCGATTTCTTCTTCATCTCGATTTCTTCTTTTTCTTTTCCTTCTTTTTCTTCTTTTTCTTCTTCTTCTTCGCGATTTCTTCTTTTTCTTCTTCTTCTTCGCGATTTTTTCTTTTTCTTTCTCTTTTTCTTCTCGATTTCTTCTTTTTCTTTTTCTTCTTTTTCTTTTTCTTCTCGATTTCTTCTTTTTCTTCTTCTTTTTCTTCTTCCCGATTTCTTCTTTTTCATCTTTAATTCTTATTTTTCTTCTTTTTCTCGATTTCTTCTTCTTCTTCTCGATTTCTTCCTCTTCTTCTCGATTTCTTCTCGATTTCTTCTTTTTCTTCTTGATTTCTTCTTTTTCTTCTTTTTCTTCTTCTCGATTTCTTCTTTTTCTTCTTTTTCTCGATTTCTTCTTTTTCTTCTTTTTCTTCTTTTTCTTGTTCTTTTTCTTCTTCTCAATTGCTTATTTTTCTCCTTTTTCTCGATTTCTTCTTCATCTCGATTTCTTCTTTTTCTTCTTGATTTCTTCTTTTTCTTCTTTTTCTTCTTCTCGATTTCTTCTTTTTCTTCTTTTTCTCGATTTCTTCTTTTTCTTCTTTTTCTTCTTTTTCTTGTTCTTTTTCTTCTTCTCAATTGCTTATTTTTCTCCTTTTTCTCGATTTCTTCTTCATCTCGATTTCTTCTTTTTCTTTTCCTTCTTTTTCTTCTTTTTCTTCTTCTTCTTCGCGATTTCTTCTTTTTCTTCTTTTTCTTCTTCTCGATTTCTTCTTGTTCTTCTCGATTTCTTCCTCTTCTTCTCGATTTCTTCTCGATTTCTTCTTTTTCTTCTTGATTTCTTCTTTTTCTTCTTTTTCTTCTTCTCGATTTCTTCTTTTTCTTCTTTTTCTCGATTTCTTCTTTTTCTTCTTTTTCTTCTTTTTCTTGTTCTTTTTCTTCTTCTCAATTGCTTATTTTTCTCCTTTTTCTCGATTTCTTCTTCATCTCGATTTCTTCTTTTTCTTCTTGATTTCTTCTTTTTCTTCTTTTTCTTCTTCTCGATTTCTTCTTTTTCTTCTTTTTCTCGATTTCTTCTTTTTCTACTTTTTCTTCTTTTTCTTGTTCTTTTTCTTCTTCTCAATTGCTTATTTTTCTCCTTTTTCTCGATTTCTTCTTCATCTCGATTTCTTCTTTTTCTTTTCCTTCTTTTTCTTCTTTTTCTTCTTCTTCTTCGCGATTTCTTCTTTTTCTTCTTTTTCTTCTTCTCGATTTCTTCTTGTTCTTCTCGATTTCTTCCTCTTCTTCTCGATTTCTTCTCGATTTCTTCTTTTTCTTCTTGATTTCTTCTTTTTCTTCTTTTTCTTCTTCTCGATTTCTTCTTTTTCTTCTTTTTCTCGATTTCTTCTTTTTCTTCTTTTTCTTCTTTTTCTTGTTCTTTTTCTTCTTCTCAATTTCTTATTTTTCTCCTTTTTCTCGATTTCTTCTTCATCTCGATTTCTTCTTTTTCTTTTCCTTCTTTTTCTTCTTCTTTTTCTTCTTCTTCTTCACGATTTCTTCTTTTTCTTCTTCTTTTTCTTCTTCTTTTTCTTCTTCTCGATTTCTTCTTTTTCTTCTTTTTCTCCTTCTTCTTCTTGATTTCTTCATTTTCTTCTTCTCGATTTCTTCTTTTTCTTCTTCTCGATTTCTTCTTTTTCTTCTTTTTCTTCATCTTCTTCTCGATTTCTTCTTTTTCTTCTTCTCCATTTCTTCTTTATCTTCTTCTTCTCGATTTCTTCTCGATTTCTTCTTCTTTTTCTTCTTATCGATTTCTAATTTTTCTTCTTTTTCTCGATTTCTTCTTCTCGATTTCTTCTTTTTCTTCTTTTTCTCCTTCTTCTTGATTTCTTCTTTTTCTTCTTCTCCATTTCTTCTTTTTCTTCTTCTTCTCGATTTCTTCTCGATTTCTTCTTTTTCTTCTTCTTTTACTTCTTCTTCTTCTCGATTTCTTCTTTTTCTTCTTCTTCGCGATTTTTTCTTTTTCTTTCTCTTTTTCTTCTCGATTTCTTCTTTTTCTTTTTCTTCTTTTTCTTTTTCTTCTCGATTTCTTCTTTTTCTTCTTCTTTTTCTTCTTCCCGATTTCTTCTTTTTCATCTTTAATTCTTATTTTTCTCCTTTTTCTCGATTTCTTCTTCTTCTCGATTTCTTCTGTTTCTTCTTCTTCTTCGCGATTTTTTCTTTTTCTTTCTCTTTTTCTTCTCGATTTCTTCTTTTTCTTTTTCTTCTTTTTCTTCGCGATTTCTTCTATTTCTTCTTCTTTTTCTTCTTCTTTTTCTTCTTATCGATTTCTAATTTTTCTTCTTTTTCTCGCTTTCTTCTTCTTCTTCTCGATTTCTTCTTTTTCTTCTTTTTCTCCTTCTTCTTCTTGATTTCTTCTTTTTCTTCTTCTCCATTTCTTCCTTTTCTTCTTCTCGATTTCTTCTCGATTTCTTCATTTTCTTCTTCTCGATTTCTTCTTTTTCTTCTTCTCGATTTCTTCTTTTTCTTCTTTTTCTTCATCTTCTTCTCGATTTCTTCTTTTTCTTCTTCTCCATTTCTTCTTTATCTTCTTCTTCTCGATTTCTTATCGATTTCTTCTTCTTTTTCTTCTTATCGACTTCTAATTTTTCTTCTTTTTCTCGATTTCTTCTTCTTCTCGATTTCTTCTTTTTCTTCTTTTTCTCCTTCTTCTTCTTGATTTCTTCTTTTTCTTCTTCTCCATTTCTTCTTTTTCTTCTTCTTCTCGATTTCTTCTCGATTTCTTCTTTTTCTTCTTCTTTTACTTCTTCTTCTTCTCGATTTCTTCTTTTTCTTCTTCTTCTTCGCGATTTTTTCTTTTTCTTTCTCTTTTTCTTCTCGATTTCTTCTTTTTCTTTTTCTTCTTTTTCTTTTTCTTCTCGATTTCTTCTTTTTCTTCTTCTTTTTCTTCTTCCCGATTTCTTCTTTTTCTTCTTTAATTCTTATTTTTCTCCTTTTTCTCGATTTCTTCTTCTTCTCGATTTCTTCTGTTTCTTCTTCTTCTTCGCGATTTTTTCTTTTTCTTTCTCTTTTTCTTCTCGATTTCTTCTTTTTCTTTTTCTTATTTTTCTTTTTTTTCTCGATTTCTTCTTCTTCTCGATTTCTTCTTTTTCTTCTTTTTCTCGATTTCTTCTTTTTCTTCTTTTTCTTCTTTTTCTTGTTCTTTTTCTTCTGCTCAATTTCTTATTTTTCTCCTTTTTCTCGATTTCTTCTTCATCTCGATTTCTTCTTTTTGTTTTCCTTCTTTTTCTTCTTTTTCTTCTTCTTCTTCGCGATTTCTTCTTTTTCTTCTTTTTCTTCTTCTCGATTTCTTCTTGTTCTTCTCGATTTCTTCCTCTTCTTCTCGATTTCTTCTCGATTTCTTCTTTTTCTTCTTGATTTCTTCTTTTTCTTCTTTTTCTTCTTCTCGATTTCTTCTTTTTCTTTTTCTTCTTTTTCTTCTTCTTTTTCTTCTTCTTCGCGATTTCTTCTTTTTCTTCTTCTTTTTCTTCTTTTTCTTCTTTTTCTCGATTTCTTCTTCTTCTTCTCGATTTCTTCCTCTTCTTCTCGATTTCTTCTTTTTCTTCTTTTTCTCCTTCTTCTTCTTGATTTCTTCTTTTTCTTCTTCTCCATTTCTTCTTTTTCTTCTTCTTCTCGATTTCTTCTCGATTTCTTCTTTTTCTTCTTTTACTTCTTCTTCTTCTCGATTTCTTCTTTTTCTTCTTCTTCTTCGCGATTTTTTCTTTTTCTTTCTCTTTTTCTTCTCGATTTCTTCTTTTTCTTCTTCTTTTTCTTTTTCTCGATTTGTTCTTTTTCTTCTTTTTCTTCTTCTCGATTTCTTCTTGTTCTTCTTTTTCTTCTTCTCGATTTCTTATTTTTCTTCTTTTTCTCGATTTCTTCTTCTTCTTCTCGATTTCTTCCTCTTCTTCTCGATTTCTTCTCGATTTCTTCTTTTTCTTCTTGATTTCTTCTTTTTCTTCTTTTTCTTCTTCTCGATTTCTTCTTTTTCTTCTTTTTCTCGATTTCTTCTTTTTCTTCTTTTTCTTCTTTTTCTTGTTCTTTTTCTTCTTCTCAATTTCTTATTTTTCTCCTTTTTCTCGATTTCTTCTTCATCTCGATTTCTTCTTTTTCTTTTCCTTCTTTTTCTTCTTCTTTTTCTTCTTCTTCTTCACGATTTCTTCTTTTTCTTCTTCTTTTTCTTCTTCTTTTTCTTCTTATCGATTTCTTCTTTTTCTTCTTTTTCTCCTTCTTCTTCTTGATTTCTTCTTTTCTTCTTCTCCATTTCTTCCTTTTCTTCTTCTCGATTTCTTCTCGATTTCTTCATTTTCTTCTTCTCGATTTCTTCTTTTTCTTCTTCTCCATTTCTTCTTTATCTTCTTCTTCTCGATTTCTTCTCGATTTCTTCTTCTTTTTCTTCTTATCGATTTCTAATTTTTCTTCTTTTTCTCGATTTCTTCTTCTTCTCGATTTCTTCTTTTTCTTCTTTTTCTCCTTCTTCTTGATTTCTTCTTTTTCTTCTTCTCCATTTCTTCTTTTTCTTCTTCTTCTCGATTTCTTCTCGATTTCTTCTTTTTCTTCTTCTTTTACTTCTTCTTCTTCTCGATTTCTTCTTTTTCTTCTTCTTCTTCGCGATTTTTTCTTTTTCTTTCTCTTTTTCTTCTCGATTTCTTCTTTTTCTTTTTCTTCTTTTTCTTTTTCTTCTCGATTTCTTCTTTTTCTTCTTCTTTTTCTTCTTCCCGATTTCTTCTTTTTCATCTTTAATTCTTATTTTTCTTCTTTTTCTCGATTTCTTCTTCTTCTTCTCGATTTCTTCCTCTTCTTCTCGATTTCTTCTCGATTTCTTCTTTTTCTTCTTGATTTCTTCTTTTTCTTCTTTTTCTTCTTCTCGATTTCTTCTTTTTCTTCTTTTTCTCGATTTCTTCTTTTTCTTCTTTTTCTTCTTTTTCTTGTTCTTTTTCTTCTTCTCAATTGCTTATTTTTCTCCTTTTTCTCGATTTCTTCTTCATCTCGATTTCTTCTTTTTCTTTTCCTTCTTTTTCTTCTTTTTCTTCTTCTTCTTCGCGATTTCTTCTTTTTCTTCTTCTTCTTCGCGATTTTTTCTTTTTCTTTCTCTTTTTCTTCTCGATTTCTTCTTTTTCTTTTTCTTCTTTTTCTTTTTCTTCTCGATTTCTTCTTTTTCTTCTTCTTTTTCTTCTTCCCGATTTCTTCTTTTTCATCTTTAATTCTTATTTTTCTCCTTTTTCTCGATTTCTTCTTCTTCTCGATTTCTTCTGTTTCTTCTTCTTCTTCGCGATTTTTTCTTTTTCTTTCTCTTTTTCTTCTCGATTTCTTCTTTTTCTTTTTCTTCTTTTTCTTCGCGATTTCTTCTATTTCTTCTTCTTTTTCTTCTTCTTTTTCTTCTTATCGATTTCTAATTTTTCTTCTTTTTCTCGCTTTCTTCTTCTTCTTCTCGATTTCTTCTTTTTCTTCTTTTTCTCCTTCTTCTTCTTGATTTCTTCTTTTTCTTCTTCTCCATTTCTTCCTTTTCTTCTTCTCGATTTCTTCTCGATTTCTTCATTTTCTTCTTCTCGATTTCTTCTTTTTCTTCTTCTCGATTTCTTCTTTTTCTTCTTTTTCTTCATCTTCTTCTCGATTTCTTCTTTTTCTTCTTCTCCATTTCTTCTTTATCTTCTTCTTCTCGATTTCTTATCGATTTCTTCTTCTTTTTCTTCTTATCGACTTCTAATTTTTCTTCTTTTTCTCGATTTCTTCTTCTTCTCGATTTCTTCTTTTTCTTCTTTTTCTCCTTCTTCTTCTTGATTTCTTCTTTTTCTTCTTCTCCATTTCTTCTTTTTCTTCTTCTTCTCGATTTCTTCTCGATTTCTTCTTCTTCTTCTTCTTTTACTTCTTCTTCTTCTCGATTTCTTCTTTTTCTTCTTCTTCTTCGCGATTTTTTCTTTTTCTTTCTCTTTTTCTTCTCGATTTCTTCTTTTTCTTTTTCTTCTTTTTCTTTTTCTTCTCGATTTCTTCTTTTTCTTCTTCTTTTTCTTCTTCCCGATTTCTTCTTTTTCTTCTTTAATTCTTATTTTTCTCCTTTTTCTCGATTTCTTCTTCTTCTCGATTTCTTCTGTTTCTTCTTCTTCTTCGCGATTTTTTCTTTTTCTTTCTCTTTTTCTTCTCGATTTCTTCTTTTTCTTTTTCTTATTTTTCTTTTTTTTCTCGATTTCTTCTTCTTCTCGATTTCTTCTTTTTCTTCTTTTTCTCGATTTCTTCTTTTTCTTCTTTTTCTTCTTTTTCTTGTTCTTTTTCTTCTGCTCAATTTCTTATTTTTCTCCTTTTTCTCGATTTCTTCTTCATCTCGATTTCTTCTTTTTGTTTTCCTTCTTTTTCTTCTTTTTCTTCTTCTTCTTCGCGATTTCTTCTTTTTCTTCTTTTTCTTCTTCTCGATTTCTTCTTGTTCTTCTCGATTTCTTCCTCTTCTTCTCGATTTCTTCTCGATTTCTTCTTTTTCTTCTATATTTCTTCTTTTTCTTCTTTTTCTTCTTCTCGATTTCTTCTTTTTCTTTTTCTTCTTTTTCTTCTTCTTTTTCTTCTTCTTCGCGATTTCTTCTTTTTCTTCTTCTTTTTCTTCTTTTTCTTCTTTTTCTCGATTTCTTCTTCTTCTTCTCGATTTCTTCCTCTTCTTCTCGATTTCTTCTTTTTCTTCTTTTTCTCCTTCTTCTTCTTGATTTCTTCTTTTTCTTCTTCTCCATTTCTTCTTTTTCTTCTTCTTCTCGATTTCTTCTCGATTTCTTCTTTTTCTTCTTTTACTTCTTCTTCTTCTCGATTTCTTCTTTTTCTTCTTCTTCTTCGCGATTTTTTCTTTTTCTTTCTCTTTTTCTTCTCGATTTCTTCTTTTTCTTTTTCTTCTTTTTCTTTTTCTTCTCGATTTCTTCTTTTTCTTCTTCTTTTTCTTCTTCTCGATTTCTTCTTTTTCTTCTTCTCAATTTCTTCTTTTTCTTCTTCTTTTTCTTCTTCTTCTTCTCGATTTCTTCTTTATCTTCTTCTTCTCGATTTATTCTGTTTCTTCTTCGCGATTTCTTCTTTTTCTTGCTCTTTTTCTTCTTCTCGATTTCTTCTTTTTCTTCTTCTTTTTCTTCTTTTTCTTCTCAGTTTCTTCTTTTTCTTCTTCTCGATTTCTTCTCGATTTCTTCTTTTTCTTCTTCTCGATTTCTTCTCAATTTCTTCTTTTTCTTCTTTTTCTTTTTCTCGATTTCTTCTTTTTCTTCTTTTTCTTCTTCTCGATTTCTTCTTGTTCTTCTTTTTCTTCTTCTCGATTTCTTATTTTTCTTCTTTTTCTCGATTTCTTCTTCTTCTTCTCGATTTCTTCCTCTTCTTCTCGATTTCTTCTCGATTTCTTCTTTTTCTTCTTGATTTCTTCTTTTTCTTCTTTTTCTTCTTCTCGATTTCTTCTTTTTCTTCTTTTTCTCGATTTCTTCTTTTTCTTCTTTTTCTTCTTTTTCTTGTTCTTTTTCTTCTTCTCAATTGCTTATTTTTCTCCTTTTTCTCGATTTCTTCTTCATCTCGATTTCTTCTTTTTCTTTTCCTTCTTTTTCTTCTTTTTCTTCTTCTTCTTCGCGATTTCTTCTTTTTCTTCTTTTTCTTCTTCTCGATTTCTTCTTGTTCTTCTCGATTTCTTCCTCTTCTTCTCGATTTCTTCTCGATTTCTTCTTTTTCTTCTTGATTTCTTCTTTTTCTTCTTTTTCTTCTTCTCGATTTCTTCTTTTTCTTCTTTTTCTCGATTTCTTCTTTTTCTTCTTTTTCTTCTTTTTCTTGTTCTTTTTCTTCTTCTCAATTGCTTATTTTTCTCCTTTTTCTCGATTTCTTCTTCATCTCGATTTCTTCTTTTTCTTCTTGATTTCTTCTTTTTCTTCTTTTTCTTCTTTTTCTTGTTCTTTTTCTTCTTCTCAATTGCTTATTTTTCTCCTTTTTCTCGATTTCTTCTTCATCTCGATTTCTTCTTTTTCTTCTCGATTTCTTCTTTTTCTTCTTTTTCTTCTTTTTCTTGTTCTTTTTCTTCTTCTCAATTGCTTATTTTTCTCCTTTTTCTCGATTTCTTCTTCATCTCGATTTCTTCTTTTTCTTTTCCTTCTTTTTCTTCTTTTTCTTCTTCTTCTTCGCGATTTCTTCTTTTTCTTCTTTTTCTTCTTCTCGATTTCTTCTTGTTCTTCTCGATTTCTTCCTCTTCTTCTCGATTTCTTCTCGATTTCTTCTTTTTCTTCTTGATTTCTTCTTTTTCTTCTTTTTCTTCTTCTCGATTTCTTCTTTTTCTTCTTTTTCTCGATTTCTTCTTTTTCTTCTTTTTCTTCTTTTTCTTGTTCTTTTTCTTCTTCTCAATTTCTTATTTTTCTCCTTTTTCTCGATTTCTTCTTCATCTCGATTTCTTCTTTTTCTTTTCCTTCTTTTTCTTCTTCTTTTTCTTCTTCTTCTTCACGATTTCTTCTTTTTCTTCTTCTTTTTCTTCTTCTTTTTCTTCTTATCGATTTCTTCTTTTTCTTCTTTTTCTCCTTCTTCTTCTTGATTTCTTCTTTTCTTCTTCTCCATTTCTTCCTTTTCTTCTTCTCGATTTCTTCTCGATTTCTTCATTTTCTTCTTCTCGATTTCTTCTTTTTCTTCTTCTCGATTTCTTCTTTTTCTTCTTTTTCTTCATCTTCTTCTCGATTTCTTCTTTTTCTTCTTCTCCATTTCTTCTTTATCTTCTTCTTCTCGATTTCTTCTCGATTTCTTCTTCTTTTTCTTCTTATCGATTTCTAATTTTTCTTCTTTTTCTCGATTTCTTCTTCTTCTCGATTTCTTCTTTTTCTTCTTTTTCTCCTTCTTCTTGATTTCTTCTTTTTCTTCTTCTCCATTTCTTCTTTTTCTTCTTCTTCTCGATTTCTTCTCGATTTCTTCTTTTTCTTCTTCTTCGCGATTTTTTCTTTTTCTTTCTCTTTTTCTTCTCGATTTCTTCTTTTTCTTTTTCTTCTTTTTCTTTTTCTTCTCGATTTCTTCTTTTTCTTCTTCTTTTTCTTCTTCCCGATTTCTTCTTTTTCATCTTTAATTCTTATTTTTCTCCTTTTTCTCGATTTCTTCTTCTTCTCGATTTCTTCTGTTTCTTCTTCTTCTTCGCGATTTTTTCTTTTTCTTTCTCTTTTTCTTCTCGATTTCTTCTTTTTCTTTTTCTTCTTTTTCTTCGCGATTTCTTCTATTTCTTCTTCTTTTTCTTCTTCTTTTTCTTCTTATCGATTTCTAATTTTTCTTCTTTTTCTCGCTTTCTTCTTCTTCTTCTCGATTTCTTCTTTTTCTTCTTTTTCTCCTTCTTCTTCTTGATTTCTTCTTTTTCTTCTTCTCCATTTCTTCCTTTTCTTCTTCTCGATTTCTTCTCGATTTCTTCATTTTCTTCTTCTCGATTTCTTCTTTTTCTTCTTCTCGATTTCTTCTTTTTCTTCTTTTTCTTCATCTTCTTCTCGATTTCTTCTTTTTCTTCTTCTCCATTTCTTCTTTATCTTCTTCTTCTCGATTTCTTATCGATTTCTTCTTCTTTTTCTTCTTATCGACTTCTAATTTTTCTTCTTTTTCTCGATTTCTTCTTCTTCTCGATTTCTTCTTTTTCTTCTTTTTCTCCTTCTTCTTCTTGATTTCTTCTTTTTCTTCTTCTCCATTTCTTCTTTTTCTTCTTCTTCTCGATTTCTTCTCGATTTCTTCTTTTTCTTCTTCTTTTACTTCTTCTTCTTCTCGATTTCTTCTTTTTCTTCTTCTTCTTCGCGATTTTTTCTTTTTCTTTCTCTTTTTCTTCTCGATTTCTTCTTTTTCTTTTTCTTCTTTTTCTTTTTCTTCTCGATTTCTTCTTTTTCTTCTTCTTTTTCTTCTTCCCGATTTCTTCTTTTTCTTCTTTAATTCTTATTTTTCTCCTTTTTCTCGATTTCTTCTTCTTCTCGATTTCTTCTGTTTCTTCTTCTTCTTCGCGATTTTTTCTTTTTCTTTCTCTTTTTCTTCTCGATTTCTTCTTTTTCTTTTTCTTATTTTTCTTTTTTTTCTCGATTTCTTCTTCTTCTCGATTTCTTCTTTTTCTTCTTTTTCTCGATTTCTTCTTTTTCTTCTTTTTCTTCTTTTTCTTGTTCTTTTTCTTCTGCTCAATTTCTTATTTTTCTCCTTTTTCTCGATTTCTTCTTCATCTCGATTTCTTCTTTTTGTTTTCCTTCTTTTTCTTCTTTTTCTTCTTCTTCTTCGCGATTTCTTCTTTTTCTTCTTTTTCTTCTTCTCGATTTCTTCTTGTTCTTCTCGATTTCTTCCTCTTCTTCTCGATTTCTTCTCGATTTCTTCTTTTTCTTCTTGATTTCTTCTTTTTCTTCTTTTTCTTCTTCTCGATTTCTTCTTTTTCTTTTTCTTCTTTTTCTTCTTCTTTTTCTTCTTCTTCGCGATTTCTTCTTTTTCTTCTTCTTTTTCTTCTTTTTCTTCTTTTTCTCGATTTCTTCTTCTTCTTCTCGATTTCTTCCTCTTCTTCTCGATTTCTTCTTTTTCTTCTTTTTCTCCTTCTTCTTCTTGATTTCTTCTTTTTCTTCTTCTCCATTTCTTCTTTTTCTTCTTCTTCTCGATTTCTTCTCGATTTCTTCTTTTTCTTCTTTTACTTCTTCTTCTTCTCGATTTCTTCTTTTTCTTCTTCTTCTTCGCGATTTTTTCTTTTTCTTTCTCTTTTTCTTCTCGATTTCTTCTTTTTCTTCTTCTTTTTCTTTTTCTCGATTTGTTCTTTTTCTTCTTTTTCTTCTTCTCGATTTCTTCTTGTTCTTCTTTTTCTTCTTCTCGATTTCTTATTTTTCTTCTTTTTCTCGATTTCTTCTTCTTCTTCTCGATTTCTTCCTCTTCTTCTCGATTTCTTCTCGATTTCTTCTTTTTCTTCTTGATTTCTTCTTTTTCTTCTTTTTCTTCTTCTCGATTTCTTCTTTTTCTTCTTTTTCTCGATTTCTTCTTTTTCTTCTTTTTCTTCTTTTTCTTGTTCTTTTTCTTCTTCTCAATTGCTTATTTTTCTCCTTTTTCTCGATTTCTTCTTCATCTCGATTTCTTCTTTTTCTTTTCCTTCTTTTTCTTCTTTTTCTTCTTCTTCTTCGCGATTTCTTCTTTTTCTTCTTTTTCTTCTTCTCGATTTCTTCTTGTTCTTCTCGATTTCTTCCTCTTCTTCTCGATTTCTTCTCGATTTCTTCTTTTTCTTCTTGATTTCTTCTTTTTCTTCTTTTTCTTCTTCTCGATTTCTTCTTTTTCTTCTTTTTCTCGATTTCTTCTTTTTCTTCTTTTTCTTCTTTTTCTTGTTCTTTTTCTTCTTCTCAATTTCTTATTTTTCTCCTTTTTCTCGATTTCTTCTTCATCTCGATTTCTTCTTTTTCTTTTCCTTCTTTTTCTTCTTCTTTTTCTTCTTCTTCTTCACGATTTCTTCTTTTTCTTCTTCTTTTTCTTCTTCTTTTTCTTCTTATCGATTTCTTCTTTTTCTTCTTTTTCTCCTTCTTCTTCTTGATTTCTTCTTTTCTTCTTCTCCATTTCTTCCTTTTCTTCTTCTCGATTTCTTCTCGATTTCTTCATTTTCTTCTTCTCGATTTCTTCTTTTTCTTCTTCTCCATTTCTTCTTTATCTTCTTCTTCTCGATTTCTTCTCGATTTCTTCTTCTTTTTCTTCTTATCGATTTCTAATTTTTCTTCTTTTTCTCGATTTCTTCTTCTTCTCGATTTCTTCTTTTTCTTCTTTTTCTCCTTCTTCTTGATTTCTTCTTTTTCTTCTTCTCCATTTCTTCTTTTTCTTCTTCTTCTCGATTTCTTCTCGATTTCTTCTTTTTCTTCTTCTTTTACTTCTTCTTCTTCTCGATTTCTTCTTTTTCTTCTTCTTCTTCGCGATTTTTTCTTTTTCTTTCTCTTTTTCTTCTCGATTTCTTCTTTTTCTTTTTCTTCTTTTTCTTTTTCTTCTCGATTTCTTCTTTTTCTTCTTCTTTTTCTTCTGCTCAATTTCTTATTTTTCTCCTTTTTCTCGATTTCTTCTTCATCTCGATTTCTTCTTTTTGTTTTCCTTCTTTTTCTTCTTTTTCTTCTTCTTCTTCGCGATTTCTTCTTTTTCTTCTTTTTCTTCTTCTCGATTTCTTCTTGTTCTTCTCGATTTCTTCCTCTTCTTCTCGATTTCTTCTCGATTTCTTCTTTTTCTTCTTGATTTCTTCTTTTTCTTCTTTTTCTTCTTCTCGATTTCTTCTTTTTCTTTTTCTTCTTTTTCTTCTTCTTTTTCTTCTTCTTCGCGATTTCTTCTTTTTCTTCTTCTTTTTCTTCTTTTTCTTCTTTTTCTCGATTTCTTCTTCTTCTTCTCGATTTCTTCCTCTTCTTCTCGATTTCTTCTTTTTCTTCTTTTTCTCCTTCTTCTTCTTGATTTCTTCTTTTTCTTCTTCTCCATTTCTTCTTTTTCTTCTTCTTCTCGATTTCTTCTCGATTTCTTCTTTTTCTTCTTTTACTTCTTCTTCTTCTCGATTTCTTCTTTTTCTTCTTCTTCTTCGCGATTTTTTCTTTTTCTTTCTCTTTTTCTTCTCGATTTCTTCTTTTTCTTCTTCTTTTTCTTTTTCTCGATTTGTTCTTTTTCTTCTTTTTCTTCTTCTCGATTTCTTCTTGTTCTTCTTTTTCTTCTTCTCGATTTCTTATTTTTCTTCTTTTTCTCGATTTCTTCTTCTTCTTCTCGATTTCTTCCTCTTCTTCTCGATTTCTTCTCGATTTCTTCTTTTTCTTCTTGATTTCTTCTTTTTCTTCTTTTTCTTCTTCTCGATTTCTTCTTTTTCTTCTTTTTCTCGATTTCTTCTTTTTCTTCTTTTTCTTCTTTTTCTTGTTCTTTTTCTTCTTCTCAATTGCTTATTTTTCTCCTTTTTCTCGATTTCTTCTTCATCTCGATTTCTTCTTTTTCTTTTCCTTCTTTTTCTTCTTTTTCTTCTTCTTCTTCGCGATTTCTTCTTTTTCTTCTTTTTCTTCTTCTCGATTTCTTCTTGTTCTTCTCGATTTCTTCCTCTTCTTCTCGATTTCTTCTCGATTTCTTCTTTTTCTTCTTGATTTCTTCTTTTTCTTCTTTTTCTTCTTCTCGATTTCTTCTTTTTCTTCTTTTTCTCGATTTCTTCTTTTTCTTCTTTTTCTTCTTTTTCTTGTTCTTTTTCTTCTTCTCAATTTCTTATTTTTCTCCTTTTTCTCGATTTCTTCTTCATCTCGATTTCTTCTTTTTCTTTTCCTTCTTTTTCTTCTTCTTTTTCTTCTTCTTCTTCACGATTTCTTCTTTTTCTTCTTCTTTTTCTTCTTCTTTTTCTTCTTATCGATTTCTTCTTTTTCTTCTTTTTCTCCTTCTTCTTCTTGATTTCTTCTTTTCTTCTTCTCCATTTCTTCCTTTTCTTCTTCTCGATTTCTTCTCGATTTCTTCATTTTCTTCTTCTCGATTTCTTCTTTTTCTTCTTCTCCATTTCTTCTTTTTCTTCTTTTTCTTCATCTTCTTCTCGATTTCTTCTTTTTCTTCTTCTCCATTTCTTCTTTATCTTCTTCTTCTCGATTTCTTCTCGATTTCTTCTTCTTTTTCTTCTTATCGATTTCTAATTTTTCTTCTTTTTCTCGATTTCTTCTTCTTCTCGATTTCTTCTTTTTCTTCTTTTTCTCCTTCTTCTTGATTTCTTCTTTTTCTTCTTCTCCATTTCTTCTTTTTCTTCTTCTTCTCGATTTCTTCTCGATTTCTTCTTTTTCTTCTTCTTCGCGATTTTTTCTTTTTCTTTCTCTTTTTCTTCTCGATTTCTTCTTTTTCTTTTTCTTCTTTTTCTTTTTCTTCTCGATTTCTTCTTTTTCTTCTTCTTTTTCTTCTTCCCGATTTCTTCTTTTTCATCTTTAATTCTTATTTTTCTCCTTTTTCTCGATTTCTTCTTCTTCTCGATTTCTTCTGTTTCTTCTTCTTCTTCGCGATTTTTTCTTTTTCTTTCTCTTTTTCTTCTCGATTTCTTCTTTTTCTTTTTCTTCTTTTTCTTCGCGATTTCTTCTATTTCTTCTTCTTTTTCTTCTTCTTTTTCTTCTTATCGATTTCTAATTTTTCTTCTTTTTCTCGCTTTCTTCTTCTTCTTCTCGATTTCTTCTTTTTCTTCTTTTTCTCCTTCTTCTTCTTGATTTCTTCTTTTTCTTCTTCTCCATTTCTTCCTTTTCTTCTTCTCGATTTCTTCTCGATTTCTTCATTTTCTTCTTCTCGATTTCTTCTTTTTCTTCTTCTCGATTTCTTCTTTTTCTTCTTTTTCTTCATCTTCTTCTCGATTTCTTCTTTTTCTTCTTCTCCATTTCTTCTTTATCTTCTTCTTCTCGATTTCTTATCGATTTCTTCTTCTTTTTCTTCTTATCGACTTCTAATTTTTCTTCTTTTTCTCGATTTCTTCTTCTTCTCGATTTCTTCTTTTTCTTCTTTTTCTCCTTCTTCTTCTTGATTTCTTCTTTTTCTTCTTCTCCATTTCTTCTTTTTCTTCTTCTTCTCGATTTCTTCTCGATTTCTTCTTTTTCTTCTTCTTTTACTTCTTCTTCTTCTCGATTTCTTCTTTTTCTTCTTCTTCTTCGCGATTTTTTCTTTTTCTTTCTCTTTTTCTTCTCGATTTCTTCTTTTTCTTTTTCTTCTTTTTCTTTTTCTTCTCGATTTCTTCTTTTTCTTCTTCTTTTTCTTCTTCCCGATTTCTTCTTTTTCTTCTTTAATTCTTATTTTTCTCCTTTTTCTCGATTTCTTCTTCTTCTCGATTTCTTCTGTTTCTTCTTCTTCTTCGCGATTTTTTCTTTTTCTTTCTCTTTTTCTTCTCGATTTCTTCTTTTTCTTTTTCTTCTTTTTCTTTTCCTTCTCGATTTCTTCTTTTTCTTCTTCTTTTTCTTCTTCTCGATTTCTTCTTTTTCTTCTTTATTTCTTATTTTTCTCCTTTTTCTCGATTTCTTCTTCTTCTCGATTTCTTCTGTTTCTTCTTCGCGATTTCTTCTTTTTCTTGCTCTTTTTCTTCTTCTCGATTTCTTCTTTTTCTTCTTCTTTTTCTTCTTTTTCTTCTCAGTTTCTTCTTTTGCTTCTTCTCGATTTCTTCTTTTTCTTCTTTTTCTTCATCTTCTTCTCGATTTCTTCTCGATTTCTTCTTTTTCTTCTTCTCGATTTCTTCTCGATTTCTTCTTTTTCTTCTTCGCGATTTCTTCTTTTTCTTCTTCTTTTTCTTCTTCTTCTCGATTTCTTCTTTTTCTTCTTTTTCTTTTTCTCGATTTCTTCTTTTTCTTCTTTTTCTCCTTCTTCTTCTTGATTTCTTCCTTTTCTTCTTCTCCATTTCTTCTTTTTCTTATTCTTCTCGATTTCTTCTCGATTTCTTCTTTTTCTTCTTCTTTTAATTCTTCTTCTTCTCGATTTCTTCTTTTTCTTCTTCTTGTTCGCAATTTTTTCTTTTTCTTTCTCTTTTTCTTCTCGATTTCTTCTTTTTCTTTTTCTTATTTTTCTTTTTTTTCTCGATTTCTTCTTCTTCTCGATTTCTTCTTTTTCTTCTGTTTCTTCTTCGCGATTTCTTCTTTTTCTTGCTCTTTTTCTTCTTCTCGATTTCTTCTTTTTCTTCTTCTTTTTCTTCTTTTTCTTCTCAGTTTCTTCTTTTTCTTCTTCTCGATTTCTTCTCGATTTCTTCTTTTTCTTCTTCTTTTACTTCTTCTTCTTCTCGATTTCTTCTTTTTCTTCTTCTTCTTCGCGATTTTTTCTTTTCCTTTCTATTTTTCTTCTCGATTTCTTCTTTTTCTTTTTCTTCTTTTTCTTTTCCTTCTCGATTTCTTCTTTTTCTTCTTCTTTTTCTTCTTCTCGATTTCTTCTTTTTCTTCTTTATTTCTTATTTTTCTCCTTTTTCTCGATTTCTTCTTCTTCTCGATTTCTTCTGTTTCTTCTTCGCGATTTCTTCTTTTTCTTCTTCTTTTTCTTCTTCTTCTCGATTTCTTCTTTTTCTTCTTTTTCTTTTTCTCGATTTCTTCTTTTTCTTCTTTTTCTCCTTCTTCTTCTTGATTTCTTCCTTTTCTTCTTCTCCATTTCTTCTTTTTCTTATTCTTCTCGATTTCTTCTCGATTTCTTCTTTTTCTTCTTCTTTTAATTCTTCTTCTTCTCGATTTCTTCTTTTTCTTCTTCTTGTTCGCAATTTTTTCTTTTTCTTTCTCTTTTTCTTCTCGATTTCTTCTTTTTCTTTTTCTTATTTTTCTTTTTTTTCTCGATTTCTTCTTCTTCTCGATTTCTTCTTTTTCTTCTGTTTCTTCTTCGCGATTTCTTCTTTTTCTTGCTCTTTTTCTTCTTCTCGATTTCTTCTTTTTCTTCTTCTTTTTCTTCTTTTTCTTCTCAGTTTCTTCTTTTTCTTCTTCTCGATTTCTTCTCGATTTCTTCTTTTTCTTCTTCTTTTACTTCTTCTTCTTCTCGATTTCTTCTTTTTCTTCTTCTTCTTCGCGATTTTTTCTTTTCCTTTCTATTTTTCTTCTCGATTTCTTCTTTTTCTTTTTCTTCTTTTTCTTTTCCTTCTCGATTTCTTCTTTTTCTTCTTCTTTTTCTTCTTCTCGATTTCTTCTTTTTCTTCTTTATTTCTTATTTTTCTCCTTTTTCTCGATTTCTTCTTCTTCTCGATTTCTTCTGTTTCTTCTTCGCGATTTCTTCTTTTTCTTGCTCTTTTTCTTCTTCTCGATTTCTTCTTTTTCTTCTTCTTTTTCTTCTTTTTCTTCTCAGTTTCTTCTTTTGCTTCTTCTCAATTTCTTCTTTTTCTTCTTTTTCTTCATCTTCTTCTCGATTTCTTCTCGATTTCTTCTTTTTCTTCTTCTCGATTTCTTCTCGATTTCTTCTGTTTCTTCTTCGCGATTTCTTCTTTTTCTTCTTCTTTTTCTTCTTCTTCTCGATTTCTTCTTTTTCTTCTTTTTCTTTTTCTCGATTTCTTCTTTTTCTTCTTTTTCTCCTTCTTCTTCTTGATTTCTTCCTTTTCTTCTTCTCCATTTCTTCTTTTTCTTATTCTTCTCGATTTCTTCTCGATTTCTTCTTTTTCTTCTTCTTTTAATTCTTCTTCTTCTCGATTTCTTCTTTTTCTTCTTCTTGTTCGCAATTTTTTCTTTTTCTTTCTCTTTTTCTTCTCGATTTCTTCTTTTTCTTTTTCTTATTTTTCTTTTTTTTCTCGATTTCTTCTTCTTCTCGATTTCTTCTTTTTCTTCTTTTTCTCCTTCTTCTTCTTGATTTCTTCCTTTTCTTCATTTTTCTTCTTTTTCTTCTCAGTTTCTTCTTTTTCTTCTTCTCGATTTCTTCTTTTTATTCTTCTTTTTCTTCTACTTCTTCTTCTTCGCCATTTTTTCTTTTTCTTTCTCTTTTTCTTCTCGATTTCTTCTTTTTCTTTTTCTTATTTTTCTTTTTTTTCTCGATTTCTTCTTCTTCTCGATTTCTTCTTTTTCTTCTTCTTTTTCTTCTTCTCGATTTCTTCTTTTTCTTCTTCTCAATTTCTTCTTTTTCTTCTTCTTTTTCTTCTTCTTCTTCTCGATTTCTTCTTTTTATTCTTCGCGATTTTTTCTTTTTCTTTCGCTTTTTCTTCTCGATTTCTTCCTTTTCTTTTTCTTCTTTTTCTTTTTCTTCTCGATTTCTTCTTTTTCTTCTTCTTTTTCTTCTTCCTGATTTCTTCTTTTTCTTCTTTAATTCTTATTTTTCTCCTTTTTCTCGATTTCTTCTTCTTCTCGATTTCTTCTGTTTCTTCTTCTTCTTCGCGATTTTTTCTTTTTCTTTCTCTTTTTCTTCTTCTCGATTTCTGCTTTTTCTTCTTCTCGATTTCTACTTTTTCTTCTTTTTCTTCATCTTCTCGATTTCTTCTTTTTCTTCTTCTCCATTTCTTCTTTATCTTCTTCTTCTCGATTTCTTCTTGATTTCTTCTTCTTTTTCTTCTTATCGATTTCTAATTTTTCTTCTTTTTCTCGATTTCTTCTTCTTCTTCTCGATTTCTTCTTTTTCTTCTTTTTCTCCTTCTTCTTCTTGATTTCTTCTTTTTCTTCTTTTTTCTTCTTTTTCTTCTCAGTTTCTTCTTTTTCTTCTTCTCGATTTCTTCTTTTTCTTCTTTTTCTTCATCTTCTTCTCGATTTCTTCTTTTTCTTCTTCTCCATTTCTTCTCTTTCTTCTTCTTTTTCTTCTTCTTCTTCTCGATTTCTTCTTTTTCTTCTTTTTCTTCTTCTTCTTCTCAATTTCTTCTTTTTCTTCTTCTTTTTCTTCTTCTTCTTCTCGATATCTTCTTTTTCTTCTTCTTCTTCGCGATTTCTTCTTTTTCTTCTTCTTTTTCTTTTCCTTCTCGATTTCTTCTTTTTCTTATTCTTTTTCTTCTTTTTCTTCTCAGTTTCTTCTTTTTCTTCTTCTCGATTTCTTCTCGATTTCTTCTTTTTCTTCTTCTCGATTTCTTCTTTTTCTTCTTCTTTTTCTTTTTCTCGATTTCTTCTTTTTCTTTTTTTTCTTCTTCTCGATTTCTTCTTTTTCTTATTCTTCTTCTTGTTCTCAGTTTCTTCTTTTTCTTCTTCTTCTCGATTTCCTCTCGATTTCTTCTTTTTCTTCTTCTTTTACTTCTTCTTCTTCTCGATTTCTTCTTTTTCTTCTTCTTCTTCGCGATTTTTTCTTTTTCTTTCTATTTTTCTTCTCGATTTCTTCTTTTTCTTTTTCTTCTTTTTCTTTTTCTTCTCGATTTCTTCTTTTTCTTCTTCTTTTTCTTCTTCCCGATTTCTTCTTTTTCTTCTTTTTCTTTTTCTTCTCGATTTCTTCTTTTTCTTCTTTTTCTTCTTCCCGATTTCTGCTTTTTCTTCTTTAATTCTTATTTTTCTCCTTTTTCTCGATTTCTTCTTCTTCTCGATTTCTTCTGTTTCTTCTTGTTCTTCGTGATTTTTTCTTTTTCTTTCTCTTTTTCTTCTCGATTTCTTCTTTTTCTTTTTCTTCTTTTTCTTTTTCTTCTCGATTTCTTCTTTTTCTTCTTCTTTTTCTTCTTCCCGATTTCTTCTTTTTCTTCTTTAATTCTTATTTTTCTCCGTTTTCTCGATTTCTTCTTCTTCTCGATTTCTTCTGTTTCTTCTTGTTCTTCGTGATTTTTTCTTTTTCTTTCTCTTTTTCTTCTCGATTTCTTCTTTTTCTTTTTCTTCTTTTTCTTTTTCTTCTCGATTTCTTCTTTTTCTTCTTCTTTTTCTTCTTCCCGATTTCTTCTTTTTCTTCTTTAATTCTTATTTTTCTCCTTTTTCTCGATTTCTTCTTCTTCTCGATTTCTTCTGTTTCTTCTTCTTCTTCGCGATTTTTTCTTTTTCTTTCTCTTTTTCTTCTCGATTTCTTCTTTTTCTTTTTCTTCTTTTTCTTCTTTTTCTTCTTCTTCTTCGCGATTTCTTCTTTTTCTTCTTCTTTTTCTTCTTATCGACTTCTAATTTTTCTTCTTTTTCTCGATTTCTTCTTCTTCTCGATTTCTTCTTTTTCTTCTTTTTCTCCTTCTTCTTCTTGATTTCTTCTTTTTCTTCTTCTCCATTTCTTCTTTTTCTTCTTCTTCTCGATTTCTTCTCGATTTCTTCTTTTTCTTCTTCTTTTACTTCTTCTTCTTCTCGATTTCTTCTTTTTCTTCTTCTTCTTCGCGATTTTTTCTTTTTCTTTCTCTTTTTCTTCTCGATTTCTTCTTTTTCTTTTTCTTCTTTTTCTTTTTCTTCTCGATTTCTTCTTTTTCTTCTTCTTTTTCTTCTTCCCGATTTCTTCTTTTTCTTCTTTAATTCTTATTTTTCTCCTTTTTCTCGATTTCTTCTTCTTCTCGATTTCTTCTGTTTCTTCTTCTTCTTCGCGATTTTTTCTTTTTCTTTCTCTTTTTCTTCTCGATTTCTTCTTTTTCTTTTTCTTCTTTTTCTTTTCCTTCTCGATTTCTTCTTTTTCTTCTTCTTTTTCTTCTTCTCGATTTCTTCTTTTTCTTCTTTATTTCTTATTTTTCTCCTTTTTCTCGATTTCTTCTTCTTCTCGATTTCTTCTGTTTCTTCTTCGAGATTTCTTCTTTTTCTTGCTCTTTTTCTTCTTCTCGATTTCTTCTTTTTCTTTTTCTTTTTCTTCTTTTTCTTCTCAGTTTCTTCTTTTTCTTCTTCTCGATTTCTTCTCGATTTCTTCTTTTTCTTCTTCTTTTTCTTCTTCTCGATTTCTTCTGTTTCTTCTTCGCGATTTCTTCTTTTTCTTGCTCTTTTTCTTCTTCTCGATTTCTTCTTTTTCTTCTTCTTTTTCTTCTTTTTCTTCTCAGTTTCTTCTTTTGCTTCTTCTCGATTTCTTCTTTTTCTTCTTTTTCTTCATCTTCTTCTCGATTTCTTCTCGATTTCTTCTTTTTCTTCTTCTCGATTTCTTCTCGATTTCTTCTTTTTCTTCTTCGCGATTTCTTCTTTTTCTTCTTCTTTTTCTTCTTCTTCTCGATTTCTTCTGTTTCTTCTTCTTCTTCGCGATTTCTTCTTTTTCTTGCTCTTTTTCTTCTTCTCGATTTCTTCTTTTTCTTCTTCTTTTTCTTCTTTTTCTTCTCAGTTTCTTCTTTTTCTTCTTCTCGATTTCTTCTTTTTCTTCTTTTTCTTCATCTTCTTCTCGATTTCTTCTCGATTTCTTCTTTTTCTTCTTCTCGATTTCTTCTCGATTTCTTCTTTTTCTTCTTCGCGATTTCTTCTTTTTCTTCTTCTTTTTCTTCTTCTTCTCGATTTCTTCTTTTTCTTCTTTTTCTTTTTCTCGATTTCTTCTTTTTCTTCTTTTTCTCCTTCTTCTTCTTGATTTCTTCTTTTTCTTCTTCTCCATTTCTTCTTTTTCTTCTTCTTCTCGATTTCTTCTCGATTTCTTCTTTTTCTTCTTTTACTTCTTCTTCTTCTCGATTTCTTCTTTTTCTTCTTCTTCTTCGCGATTTTTTCTTTTTCTTTCTCTTTTTCTTCTCGATTTCTTCTTTTTCTTTTTCTTCTTTTTCTTTTTCTTCTCGATTTCTTCTTTTTCTTCTTCTTTTTCTTCTTCTCGATTTCTTCTTTTTCTTCTTTTTCTCCTTCTTCTTCTCGATTTCTTCTTTTTCTTCTTCTTGTTCGCAATTTTTTCTTTTTCTTTCTCTTTTTCTTCTCGATTTCTTCTTTTTCTTTTTCTTATTTTTCTTTTTTTTCTCGATTTCTTCTTCTTCTCGATTTCTTCTTTTTCTTCTTTTTCTCCTTCTTCTTCTTGATTTCTTCCTTTTCTTCTTTTTTCTTCTTTTTCTTCTCAGTTTCTTCTTTTTCTTCTTCTCGATTTCTTCTTTTTATTCTTCTTTTTCTTCTACTTCTTCTTCTTCGCCATTTTTTCTTTTACTTTCTCTTTTTCTTCTCGATTTCTTCTTTTTCTTTTTCTTCTTTTTCTTTTTCTTCTCGATTTCTTCTTTTTCTTCTTCTTTTTCTTCTTCTCGATTTCTTCTTTTTCTTCTTCTCAATTTCTTCTTTTTCTTCTTCTTTTTCTTCTTCTACTTCTCGATTTCTTCTTTTTATTCTTCGCGATTTTTTCTTTTTCTTTCGCTTTTTCTTCTCGATTTCTTCCTTTTCTTTTTCTTCTTTTTCTTTTTCTTCTCGATTTCTTCTTTTTCTTCTTCTTTTTCTTCTTCCTGATTTCTTCTTTTTCTTCTTTAATTCTTATTTTTCTCCTTTTTCTCGATTTCTTCTTCTTCTCGATTTCTTCTGTTTCTTCTTCTTCTTCGCGATTTTTTCTTTTTCTTGCTCTTTTTCTTCTTCTCGATTTCTGCTTTTTCTTCTTCTCGATTTCTACTTTTTCTTCTTTTTCTTCATCTTCTTCTCGATTTCTTCTTTTTCTTCTTCTCCATTTCTTCTTTATCTTCTTCTTCTCGATTTCTTCTTGATTTCTTCTTCTTTTTCTTCTTATCGATTTCTAATTTTTCTTCTTTTTCTCGATTTCTTCTTCTCGATTTCTTCTTTTTCTTCTTTTTCTCCTTCTTCTTCTTGATTTCTTCTTTTTCTTCTTTTTTCTTCTTTTTCTTCTCAGTTTCTTCTTTTTCTTCTTCTCGATTTCTTCTTTTTCTTCTTTTTCTTCATCTTCTTCTCGATTTCTTCTTTTTCTTCTTCTCCATTTCTTCTTTTTCTTCTTCTTTTTCTTCTTCTTCTTCTCGATTTCTTCTTTTTCTTCTTTTTCTTCTTCTTCTTCTCAATTTCTTCTTTTTCTTCTTCTTTTTCTTCTTCTTCTTCTCGATATCTTCTTTTTCTTCTTCTTCTTCGCGATTTCTTCTTTTTCTTCTTCTTTTTCTTTTCCTTCTCGATTTCTTCTTTTTCTTATTCTTTTTCTTCTTTTTCTTCTCAGTTTCTTCTTTTTCTTCTTCTCGATTTCTTCTCGATTTCTTCTTTTTCTTCTTCTCGATTTCTTCTTTTTCTTCTTCTTTTTCTTTTTCTCGATTTCTTCTTTTTCTTCTTCTCGATTTCTTCTTTTTCTTATTCTTCTTCTTGTTCTCAGTTTCTTCTTTTTCTTCTTCTTCTCGATTTCCTCTCGATTTCTTCTTTTTCTTCTTCTTTTACTTCTTCTTCTTCTCGATTTCTTCTTTTTCTTCTTCTTCTTCGCGATTTTTTCTTTTTCTTTCTCTTTTTCTTCTCGATTTCTTCTTTTTCTTTTTCTTCTTTTTCTTTTTCTTCTCGATTTCTTCTTTTTCTTCTTCTTTTTCTTCTTCCCGATTTCTTCTTTTTCTTCTTTTTCTTTTTCTTCTCGATTTCTTCTTTTTCTTCTTCTTTTTCTTCTTCCCGATTTCTGCTTTTTCTTCTTTAATTCTTATTTTTCTCCTTTTTCTCGATTTCTTCTTCTTCTCGATTTCTTTTGTTTCTTCTTGTTCTTCGTGATTTTTTCTTTTTCTTTCTCTTTTTCTTCTCGATTTCTTCTTTTTCTTCTTCTTTTTCTTCTTCCCGATTTCTTCTTTTTCTTCTTTAATTCTTATTTTTCTCCTTTTTCTCGATTTCTTCTTCTTCTCGATTTCTTCTGTTTCTTCTTGTTCTTCGTGATTTTTTCTTTTTCTTTCTCTTTTTCTTCTCGATTTCTTCTTTTTCTTTTTCTTCTTTTTCTTTTTCTTCTCGATTTCTTCTTTTTCTTCTTCTTTTTCTTCTTCCCGATTTCTTCTTTTTCTTCTTTATTTCTTATTTTTCTCCTTTTTCTCGATTTCTTCTTCTTCTCGATTTCTTCTGTTTCTTCTTCGCGATTTCTTCTTTTTCTTGCTCTTTTTCTTCTTCTCGATTTCTTCTTTTTCTTCTTCTTTTTCTTCTTTTTCTTCTCAGTTTCTTCTTTTTCTTCTTCTCGATTTCTTCTTTTTCTTCTTTTTCTTCATCTTCTTCTCGATTTCTTCTCGATTTCTTCTTTTTCTTCTTCTCGATTTCTTCTCGATTTCTTCTTTTTCTTCTTCGCGATTTCTTCTTTTTCTTCTTCTTTTTCTTCTTCTTCTCGATTTCTTCTTTTTCTTCTTTTTCTTTTTCTCGATTTCTTCTTTTTCTTCTTTTTCTCCTTCTTCTTCTTGATTTCTTCTTTTTCTTCTTCTCCATTTCTTCTTTTTCTTCTTCTTCTCGATTTCTTCTCGATTTCTTCTTTTTCTTCTTTTACTTCTTCTTCTTCTCGATTTCTTCTTTTTCTTCTTCTTCTTCGCGATTTTTTCTTTTTCTTTCTCTTTTTCTTCTCGATTTCTTCTTTTTCTTTTTCTTCTTTTTCTTTTTCTTCTCGATTTCTTCTTTTTCTTCTTCTTTTTCTTCTTCTCGATTTCTTCTTTTTCTTCTTTTTCTCCTTCTTCTTCTCGATTTCTTCTTTTTCTTCTTCTTGTTCGCAATTTTTTCTTTTTCTTTCTCTTTTTCTTCTCGATTTCTTCTTTTTCTTTTTCTTATTTTTCTTTTTTTTCTCGATTTCTTCTTCTTCTCGATTTCTTCTTTTTCTTCTTTTTCTCCTTCTTCTTCTTGATTTCTTCCTTTTCTTCTTTTTTCTTCTTTTTCTTCTCAGTTTCTTCTTTTTCTTCTTCTCGATTTCTTCTTTTTATTCTTCTTTTTCTTCTACTTCTTCTTCTTCGCCATTTTTTCTTTTACTTTCTCTTTTTCTTCTCGATTTCTTCTTTTTCTTTTTCTTCTTTTTCTTTTTCTTCTCGATTTCTTCTTTTTCTTCTTCTTTTTCTTCTTCTCGATTTCTTCTTTTTCTTCTTCTCAATTTCTTCTTTTTCTTCTTCTTTTTCTTCTTCTTCTTCTCGATTTCTTCTTTTTATTCTTCGCGATTTTTTCTTTTTCTTTCGCTTTTTCTTCTCGATTTCTTCCTTTTCTTTTTCTTCTTTTTCTTTTTCTTCTCGATTTCTTCTTTTTCTTCTTCTTTTTCTTCTTCCTGATTTCTTCTTTTTCTTCTTTAATTCTTATTTTTCTCCTTTTTCTCGATTTCTTCTTCTTCTCGATTTCTTCTGTTTCTTCTTCTTCTTCTCGATTTCTACTTTTTCTTCTTTTTCTTCATCTTCTTCTCGATTTCTTCTTTTTCTTCTTCTCCATTTCTTCTTTATCTTCTTCTTCTCGATTTCTTCTTGATTTCTTCTTCTTTTTCTTCTTATCGATTTCTAATTTTTCTTCTTTTTCTCGATTTCTTCTTCTTCTCGATTTCTTCTTTTTCTTCTTTTTCTCCTTCTTCTTCTTGATTTCTTCTTTTTCTTCTTTTTTCTTCTTTTTCTTCTCAGTTTCTTCTTTTTCTTCTTCTCGATTTCTTCTTTTTCTTCTTTTTCTTCATCTTCTTCTCGATTTCTTCTTTTTCTTCTTCTCCATTTCTTCTTTTTCTTCTTCTTTTTCTTCTTCTTCTTCTCGATTTCTTCTTTTTCTTCTTTTTCTTCTTCTTTTTCTTCTTCTTCTTCTCGATATCTTCTTTTTCTTCTTCTTCTTCGCGATTTCTTCTTTTTCTTCTTCTTTTTCTTTTCCTTCTCGATTTCTTCTTTTTCTTATTCTTTTTCTTCTTTTTCTTCTCAGTTTCTTCTTTTTCTTCTTCTCGATTTCTTCTCGATTTCTTCTTTTTCTTCTTCTCGATTTCTTCTTTTTCTTCTTCTTTTTCTTTTTCTCGATTTCTTCTTTTTCTTCTTCTCGATTTCTTCTTTTTCTTATTCTTCTTCTTGTTCTCAGTTTCTTCTTTTTCTTCTTCTTCTCGATTTCCTCTCGATTTCTTCTTTTTCTTCTTCTTTTACTTCTTCTTCTTCTCGATTTCTTCTTTTTCTTCTTCTTCTTCGCGATTTTTTCTTTTTCTTTCTCTTTTTCTTCTCGATTTCTTCTTTTTCTTTTTCTTCTTTTTCTTTTTCTTCTCGATTTCTTCTTTTTCTTCTTCTTTTTCTTCTTCCCGATTTCTTCTTTTTCTTCTTTTTCTTTTTCTTCTCGATTTCTTCTTTTTCTTCTTCTTTTTCTTCTTCCCGATTTCTGCTTTTTCTTCTTTAATTCTTATTTTTCTCCTTTTTCTCGATTTCTTCTTCTTCTCGATTTCTTCTGTTTCTTCTTGTTCTTCGTGATTTTTTCTTTTTCTTTCTCTTTTTCTTCTCGATTTCTTCTTTTTCTTCTTCTTTTTCTTCTTCCCGATTTCTTCTTTTTCTTCTTTAATTCTTATTTTTCTCCTTTTTCTCGATTTCTTCTTCTTCTCGATTTCTTCTGTTTCTTCTTGTTCTTCGTGATTTTTTCTTTTTCTTTCTCTTTTTCTTCTCGATTTCTTCTTTTTCTTTTTCTTCTTTTTCTTTTTCTTCTCGATTTCTTCTTTTTCTTCTTCTTTTTCTTCTTCCCGATTTCTTCTTTTTCTTCTTTAATTCTTATTTTTCTCCTTTTTCTCGATTTCATCTTCTTCTCGATTTCTTCTGTTTCTTCTTCTTCTTCGCGATTTTTTCTTTTTCTTTCTCTTTTTCTTCTCGATTTCTTCTTTTTCTTTTTCTTCTTTTTCTTCTTTTTCTTCTTCTTCTTCGCGATTTCTTCTTTTTCTTCTTCTTTTTCTTCTTCTTTTTCTTCTTATCGATTTCTAATTTTTCTTCTTTTTCTCGCTTTCTTCTTCTTCTTCTCGATTTCTTCTGTTTCTTCTTCTTCTTCGCGATTTTTTCTTTTTCTTTCTCTTTTTCTTCTCGATTTCTTCTTTTTCTTTTTCTTCTTTTTCTTCTTTTTCTTCTTCTTCTTCGCGATTTCTTCTTTTTCTTCTTCTTTTTCTTCTTCTTTTTCTTCTTATCGATTTCTAATTTTTCTTCTTTTTCTCGCTTTCTTCTTCTTCTTCTCGATTTCTTCTTTTTCTTCTTTTTCTCCTTCTTCTTCTTGATTTCTTCTTTTTCTTCTTCTCCATTTCTTCGTTTTCTTCTTCTCGATTTCTTCTAGATTTCTTCATTTTCTTCTTCTCGATTTCTTCTTTTTCTTCTTTTTCTTCATCTTCTTCTCGATTTCTTCTTTTTCTTCTTCTCCATTTCTTCTTTATCTTCTTCTTCTCGATTTCTTATCGATTTCTTCTTCTTTTTCTTCTTATCGACTTCTAATTTTTCTTCTTTTTCTCGATTTCTTCTTCTTCTCGATTTCTTCTTTTTCTTCTTTTTCTCCTTCTTCTTCTTGATTTCTTCTTTTTCTTCTTCTTTTACTTCTTCTTCTTCTCGATTTCTTCTTTTTCTTCTTCTTCTTCGCGATTTTTTCTTTTTCTTTCTCTTTTTCTTCTCGATTTCTTCTTTTTCTTTTTCTTCTTTTTCTTTTTCTTCTCGATTTCTTCTTTTTCTTCTTCTTTTTCTTCTTCCCGATTTCTTCTTTTTCTTCTTTAATTCTTATTTTTCTCCTTTTTCTCGATTTCTTCTTCTTCTCGATTTCTTCTGTTTCTTCTTCTTCTTCGCGATTTTTTCTTTTTCTTTCTCTTTTTCTTCTCGATTTCTTCTTTTTCTTTTTCTTCTTTTTCTTCTTTTTCTTCTTCTTTTTCTTCTTCTTTTTCTTCTTATCGATTTCTAATTTTTCTTCTTTTTCTCGCTTTCTTCTTCTTCTTCTCGATTTCTTCTTTTTCTTCTTTTTCTCCTTCTTCTTCTTGATTTCTTCTTTTTCTTCTTCTCCATTTCTTCGTTTTCTTCTTCTCGATTTCTTCTAGATTTCTTCATTTTCTTCTTCTCGATTTCTTCTTTTTCTTCTTTTTCTTCATCTTCTTCTCGATTTCTTCTTTTTCTTCTTCTCCATTTCTTCTTTATCTTCTTCTTCTCGATTTCTTATCGATTTCTTCTTCTTTTTCTTCTTATCGACTTCTAATTTTTCTTCTTTTTCTCGATTTCTTCTTCTTCTCGATTTCTTCTTTTTCTTCTTTTTCTCCTTCTTCTTCTTGATTTCTTCTTTTTCTTCTTCTTTTACTTCTTCTTCTTCTCGATTTCTTCTTTTTCTTCTTCTTCTTCGCGATTTTTTCTTTTTCTTTCTCTTTTTCTTCTCGATTTCTTCTTTTTCTTTTTCTTCTTTTTCTTTTCCTTCTCGATTTCTTCTTTTTCTTCTTCTTTTTCTTCTTCTCGATTTCTTCTTTTTCTTCTTTATTTCTTATTTTTCTCCTTTTTCTCGATTTCTTCTTCTTCTCGATTTCTTCTGTTTCTTCTTCGCGATTTCTTCTTTTTCTTGCTCTTTTTCTTCTTCTCGATTTCTGCTTTTTCTTCTTCTCGATTTCTTCTTTTTCTTCTTCTCCATTTCTTCTTTATCTTCTTCTTCTCGATTTCTTCTCGATTTCTTCTTCTTCTCGATTTCTTCTGTTTCTTCTTCTTCTTCGCGATTTTTTCTTTTTCTTTCTCTTTTTCTTCTCGATTTCTTCTTTTTCTTTTTCTTCTTTTTCTTTTCCTTCTCGATTTCTTCTTTTTCTTCTTCTTTTTCATCTTCTCGATTTCTTCTTTTTCTTCTTTATTTCTTATTTTTCTCCTTTTTCTCGATTTCTTCTTCTTCTCAATTTCTTCTGTTTCTTCTTCGCGATTTCTTCTTTTTCTTGCTCTTTTTCTTCTTCTCGATTTCTTCTTTTTCTTGTTCTTTTTCTTCTTCTCAATTTCTTATTTTTCTCCTTTTTCTCGATTTCTTCTTCATCTCGATTTCTTCTTTTTCTTTTTCTTCTTTTTCTTCTTCTTTTTCTTCTTTTTCTTCTCGATTTCTTCTTTTTCTTCTTTTTCTTTTTCTCGATTTCTTCTTTTTCTTCTTTTTCTTCTTCTCGATTTCTTCTTGTTCTTCTTTTTCTTCTTCTCGATTTCTTATTTTTCTTCTTCCTCTTCTTCTCGATTTCTTCTTTTTCTTCTTTTTCTTCTTCCTCTTCTTCTCGATTTCTTCTCGATTTCTTCTTTTTCTTCTTGATTTCTTCTTTTTCTTCTTTTTCTTCTTCTCGATTTCTTCTTTTTCTTCTTTTTCTCGATTTCTTCTTTTTCTTTTTCTTCTTTTTCTTTTTCTTCTCGATTTCTTCTTTTTCTTCTTCTTTTTCTTCTTCTCGATTTCTTCTTTTTCTTCTTTATTTCTTATTTTTCTCCTTTTTCTCGATTTCTTCTTCTTCTCGATTTCTTCTGTTTCTTCTTCGCGATTTCTTCTTTTTCTTGCTCTTTTTCTTCTTCTCGATTTCTTCTTTTTCTTCTTCTTTTTCTTCTTTTTCTTCTCAGTTTCTTCTTTTGCTTCTTCTCGATTTCTTCTTTTTCTTCTTTTTCTTCATCTTCTTCTCGATTTCTTCTCGATTTCTTCTTTTTCTTCTTCTCGATTTCTTCTCGATTTCTTCTTTTTCTTCTTCGCGATTTCTTCTTTTTCTTCTTCTTTTTCTTCTTCTTCTCGATTTCTTCTTTTTCTTCTTTTTCTTCTTTTTCTCCTTCTTCTTCTTGATTTCTTCCTTTTCTTCTTCTCCATTTCTTCTTTTTCTTATTCTTCTCGATTTCTTCTCGATTTCTTCTTTTTCTTCTTCTTTTAATTCTTCTTCTTCTCGATTTCTTCTTTTTCTTCTTCTTGTTCGCAATTTTTTCTTTTTCTTTCTCTTTTTCTTCTCGATTTCTTCTTTTTCTTTTTCTTATTTTTCTTTTTTTTCTCGATTTCTTCTTCTTCTCGATTTCTTCTTTTTCTTCTTTTTCTTCATCTTCTTCTCGATTTCTTCTTTTTCTTCTTCTCCATTTCTTCTTTTTCTTCTTCTTCTCGATTTCTTCTCGATTTCTTCTTTTTCTTCTTCTTCTTCGCGATTTTTTCTTTTTCTTTCTCTTTTTCTTCTCGATTTCTTCTTTTTCTTTTTCTTCTTTTTCTTTTTCTTCTCGATTTCTTCTTTTTCTTCTTCTTTTTCTTCTTCCCGATTTCTTCTTTTTGTTCTTTAATTCTTATTTTTCTCCTTTTTCTCGATTTCTTCTTCTTCTCGATTTCTTCTGTTTCTTCTTCTTCTTCGCGATTTTTTCTTTTTCTTTCGCTTTTTCTTCTCGATTTCTTCTTTTTCTTTTTCTTCTTTTTCTTTTCCTTCTCGATTTCTTCTTTTTCTTCTTCTTTTTCTTCTTCTCGATTTCTTCTTTTTCTTCTTTATTTCTTATTTTTCTCCTTTTTCTCGATTTCTTCTTCTTCTCGATTTCTTCTGTTTCTTCTTCGAGATTTCTTCTTTTTCTTGCTCTTTTTCTTCTTCTCGATTTCTTCTTTTTCTTTTTCTTTTTCTTCTTTTTCTTCTCAGTTTCTTCTTTTTCTTCTTCTCGATTTCTTCTCAATTTCTTCTGTTTCTTCTTCGCGATTTCTTCTTTTTCTTGCTCTTTTTCTTCTTCTCGATTTATTCTTTTTCTTCTTCTTTTTCTTCTTTTTCTTCTCAGTTTCTTCTTTTTCTTCTTCTCGATTTCTTCTCGATTTCTGCTTTTTCTTCTTCTCGATTTCTTCTTTTTCTTCTTCTCCATTTCTTCTTTATCTTCTTCTTCTCGATTTCTTCTCGATTTCTTCTTCTTCTCGATTTCTTCTGTTTCTTGTTCTTCTTTGCGATTTTTTCTTTTTCTTTCACTTTTTCTTCTCGATTTCTTCTTTTTCTTCTTCTTTTTCTTTTTCTCGATTTCTTCTTTTTCTTCTTTTTCTTCTTCTCGATTTCTTCTTGTTCTTCTTTTTCTTCTTCTCGATTTCTTATTTTTCTTCTTTTTCTCGATTTCTTCTTCTTCTCGATTTCTTCCTCTTCTTCTCGATTTCTTCTCGATTTCTTCTTTTTCTTCTTGATTTCTTCTTTTTCTTGTTTTTCTTCTTCTCGATTTCTTCTTTTTCTTCTTTTTCTCGATTTCCTCTTTTTCTTTTTCTTCTTTTTATTTTTCTTCTCGATTTCTTCTTTTTCTTCTTCTTTTTCTTCTTCTCGATTTCTTCTGTTTCTTCTTCGCGATTTCTTCTTTTTCTTGCTCTTTTTCTTCTTCTCGATTTCTGCTTTTTCTTCTTCTCGATTTCTTCTTTTTCTTCTTCTCCATTTCTTCTTTATCTTCTTCTTCTCGATTTCTTCTCGATTTCTTCTTCTTCTCGATTTCTTCTGTTTCTTCTTCTTCTTCTCGATTTCTTCTTTTTCTTCTTCTTTTTCTTCTTCTCGATTTCTTCTGTTTCTTCTTCGCGATTTCTTCTTTTTCTTGCTCTTTTTCTTCTTCTCGATTTCTGCTTTTTCTTCTTCTCGATTTCTTCTTTTTCTTCTTCTCCATTTCTTCTTTATCTTCTTCTTCTCGATTTCTTCTCGATTTCTTCTTCTTCTCGATTTCTTCTGTTTCTTGTTCTTCTTTGCGATTTTTTCTTTTTCTTTCTCTTTTTCTTCTCGATTTCTTCTTTTTCTTCTTCTTTTTCTTTTTCTCGATTTCTTCTTTTTCTTCTTTTTCTTCTTCTCGATTTCTTCTTGTTCTTCTTTTTCTTCTTCTCGATTTCTTATTTTTCTTCTTTTTCTCGATTTCTTCTTCTTCTTCTCGATTTCTTCCTCTTCTTCTCGATTTCTTCTCGATTTCTTCTTTTTCTTCTTGATTTCTTCTTTTTCTTCTTTTTCTTCTTCTCGATTTCTTCTTTTTCTTCTTTTTCTCGATTTCTTCTTTTTCTTTTTCTTCTTTTTCTTCTTCTTCTCGATTTCTTCTTTTTCTTCTTCTTTTTCTTCTTCTCGATTTCTTCTTTTTCTTCTTTATTTCTTATTTTTCTCCTTTTTCTCGATTTCTTCTTCTCGATTTCTTCTGTTTCTTCTTCGCGATTTCTTCTTTTTCTTGCTCTTTTTCTTCTTCTCGATTTCTGCTTTTTCTTCTTCTCGATTTCTTCTTTTTCTTCTTTTTCTCGATTTCTTCTTTTTCTTTTTCTTCTTTTTCTTTTTCTTCTCGATTTCTTCTTTTTCTTGCTCTTGTTCTTCTTCTCGATTTCTGCTTTTTCTTCTTCTCGATTTCTTCTTTTTCTTCTTCTCCATTTCTTCTTTATCTTCTTCTTCTCGATTTCTTCTCGATTTCTTCTTCTTCTCGATTTCTTCTGTTTCTTCTTCTTCTTCGCGATTTTTTCTTTTTCTTTCTCTTTTTCTTCTCGATTTCTTCTTTTTCTTTTTCTTCTTTTTCTTTTCCTTCTCGATTTCTTCTTTTTCTTCTTTTTCTTCTTCTCGATTTCTTCTTTTTCTTTTTCTTCTTTTTCTTTTCCTTCTCGATTTCTTCTTTTTCTTCTTTTTCTTCTTCTCGATTTCTTCTTTTTCTTCTTTATTTCTTATTTTTCTCCTTTTTCTCGATTTCTTCTTCTTCTCGATTTCTTCTGTTTCTTCTTCGAGATTTCTTCTTTTTCTTGCTCTTTTTCTTCTTCTCGATTTCTTCTTTTTCTTTTTCTTTTTCTTCTTTTTCTTCTCAGTTTCTTCTTTTTCTTCTTCTCGATTTCTTCTCGATTTCTTCTTTTTCTTCTTCTTTTACTTCTTCTTCTTCTCGATTTCTTCTTTTTCTTCTTCTTCTTCGCGATTTTTTCTTTTCCTTTCTATTTTTCTTCTCGATTTCTTCTTTTTCTTTTTCTTCTTTTTCTTTTCCTTCTCGATTTCTTCTTTTTCTTCTTCTTTTTCTTCTTCTCGATTTCTTCTTTTTCTTCTTTATTTCTTATTTTTCTCCTTTTTCTCGATTTCTTCTTCTTCTCGATTTCTTCTGTTTCTTCTTCTCGATTTCTTCTTTTTCTTTTTCTTTTTCTTCTTTTTCTTCTCAGTTTCTTCTTTTTCTTCTTCTCGATTTCTTCTCGATTTCTTCTTCTTCTTCTTCTGTTTCTTCTTCTTCTTCGCGATTTCTTCTTTTTCTTCTTCTTCTTCGCGATTTTTTCTTTTTCTTTCTATTTTTCTTCTCGATTTCTTCTTTTTCTTTTTCTTCTTTTTCTTTTCCTTCTCGATTTCTTCTTTTTCTTCTTCTTTTTCTTCTTCTCGATTTCTTCTTTTTCTTCTTTTTCTTCTTCTCGATTTCTTCTTGTTCTTCTTTTTCTTCTTCTCGATTTCTTATTTTTCTTCTTTTTCTCGATTTCTTCTTCTTCTTCTCGATTTCTTCCTCTTCTTCTCGATTTCTTCTCGATTTCTTCTTTTTCTTCTTGATTTCTTCTTTTTCTTCTTTTTCTTCTTCTCGATTTCTTCTTTTTCTCGATTTCTTCTTTTTCTTCTTCTCCATTTCTTCTTTATCTTCTTCTTCTCGATTTCTTCTCGATTTCTTCTTCTTCTCGATTTCTTCTGTTTCTTCTTCTTCTTCGCGATTTTTTCTTTTTCTTTCTCTTTTTCTTCTCGATTTCTTCTTTTTCTTTTTCTTCTTTTTCTTTTCCTTCTCGATTTCTTCTTTTTCTTCTTTTTCTTCTTCTCGATTTCTTCTTTTTCTTTTTCTTCTTTTTCTTTTCCTTCTCGATTTCTTCTTTTTCTTCTTCTCGATTTCTTCTTTTTCTTCTTTATTTCTTATTTTTCTCCTTTTTCTCGATTTCTTCTTCTTCTCGATTTCTTCTGTTTCTTCTTCTCGATTTCTTCTTTTTCTTCTTCTTTTACTTCTTCTTCTTCTCGATTTCTTCTTTTTCTTCTTCTTCTTCGCGATTTTTTCTTTTTCTTTCTATTTTTCTTCTCGATTTCTTCTTTTTCTTCTTTTTCTTCTTCTCGATTTCTTCTTTTTCTTTTTCTTCTTTTTCTTTTCCTTCTCGATTTCTTCTTTTTCTTCTTCTCGATTTCTTCTTTTTCTTCTTTATTTCTTATTTTTCTCCTTTTTCTCGATTTCTTCTTCTTCTCGATTTCTTCTGTTTCTTCTTCTCGATTTCTTCTTTTTCTTCTTCTTTTACTTCTTCTTCTTCTCGATTTCTTCTTTTTCTTCTTCTTCTTCGCGATTTTTTCTTTTTCTTTCTATTTTTCTTCTCGATTTCTTCTTTTTCTTTTTCTTCTTTTTCTTTTCCTTCTCGATTTCTTCTTTTTCTTCTTCTTTTTCTTCTTCTCGATTTCTTCTTTTTCTTCTTTATTTCTTATTTTTCTCCTTTTTCTCGATTTCTTCTTCTTCTCGATTTCTTCTGTTTCTTCTTCTCGATTTCTTCTTTTTCTTTTTCTTTTTCTTCTTTTTCTTCTCAGTTTCTTCTTTTTCTTCTTCTCGATTTCTTCTCGATTTCTTCTTTTTCTTCTTCTTTTACTTCTTCTTCTTCTCGATTTCTTCTTTTTCTTCTTCTTCTTCGCGATTTTTTCTTTTTCTTTCTATTTTTCTTCTCGATTTCTTCTTTTTCTTTTTCTTCTTTTTCTTTTCCTTCTCGATTTCTTCTTTTTCTTCTTCTTTTTCTTCTTCTCGATTTCTTCTTTTTCTTCTTTATTTCTTATTTTTCTCCTTTTTCTCGATTTCTTCTTCTTCTCGATTTCTTCTGTTTCTTCTTCGCGATTTCTTCTTTTTCTTGCTCTTTTTCTTCTTCTCGATTTCTGCTTTTTCTTCTTCTCGATTTCTTCTTTTTCTTCTTCTCCATTTCTTCTTTATCTTCTTCTTCTCGATTTCTTCTCGATTTCTTCTTCTTCTCGATTTCTTCTGTTTCTTGTTCTTCTTTGCGATTTTTTCTTTTTCTTTCTCTTTTTCTTCTCGATTTCTTCTTTTTCTTCTTCTTTTTCTTTTTCTCGATTTCTTCTTTTTCTTCTTTTTCTTCTTCTCGATTTCTTCTTGTTCTTCTTTTTCTTCTTCTCGATTTCTTATTTTTCTTCTTTTTCTCGATTTCTTCTTCTTCTTCTCGATTTCTTCCTCTTCTTCTCGATTTCTTCTCGATTTCTTCTTTTTCTTCTTGATTTCTTCTTTTTCTTCTTTTTCTTCTTCTCGATTTCTTCTTTTTCTTCTTTTTCTCGATTTCTTCTTTTTCTTTTTCTTCTTTTTCTTTTTCTTCTCGATTTCTTCTTTTTCTTCTTCTTTTTCTTCTTCTCGATTTCTTCTTTTTCTTCTTTATTTCTTATTTTTCTCCTTTTTCTCGATTTCTTCTTCTCGATTTCTTCTGTTTCTTCTTCGCGATTTCTTCTTTTTCTTGCTCTTTTTCTTCTTCTCGATTTCTGCTTTTTCTTCTTCTCGATTTCTGCTTTTTCTTCTTCTCGATTTCTTCTTTTTCTTCTTCTCCATTTCTTCTTTATCTTCTTCTTCTCGATTTCTTCTCGATTTCTTCTTCTTCTCGATTTCTTCTGTTTCTTCTTCTTCTTCGCGATTTTTTCTTTTTCTTTCTCTTTTTCTTCTCGATTTCTTCTTTTTCTTTTTCTTCTTTTTCTTTTCCTTCTCGATTTCTTCTTTTTCTTCTTCTTTTTCTTCTTCTCGATTTCTTCTTTTTCTTCTTTTTCTTCTTCTCGATTTCTTCTTGTTCTTCTTTTTCTTCTTCTCGATTTCTTATTTTTCTTCTTTTTCTCGATTTCTTCTTCTTCTTCTCGATTTCTTCCTCTTCTTCTCGATTTCTTCTCGATTTCTTCTTTTTCTTCTTGATTTCTTCTTTTTCTTCTTTTTCTTCTTCTCGATTTCTTCTTTTTCTTCTTTTTCTCGATTTCTTCTTTTTCTTTTTCTTCTTTTTCTTTTTCTTCTCGATTTCTTCTTTTTCTTCTTCTTTTTCTTCTTCTCGATTTCTTCTTTTTCTTCTTTATTTCTTATTTTTCTCCTTTTTCTCGATTTCTTCTTCTCGATTTCTTCTGTTTCTTCTTCGCGATTTCTTCTTTTTCTTGCTCTTTTTCTTCTTCTCGATTTCTGCTTTTTCTTCTTCTCGATTTCTTCTTTTTCTTCTTCTCCATTTCTTCTTTATCTTCTTCTTCTCGATTTCTTCTCGATTTCTTCTTCTTCTCGATTTCTTCTGTTTCTTCTTCTTCTTCGCGATTTCTTCTTTTTCTTTTTCTTCTTTTTCTTTTCCTTCTCGATTTCTTCTTTTTCTTCTTTTTCTTCTTCTCGATTTCTTCTTTTTCTTTTTCTTCTTTTTCTTTTCCTTCTCGATTTCTTCTTTTTCTTCTTTATTTCTTATTTTTCTCCTTTTTCTCGATTTCTTCTTCTTCTCGATTTCTTCTGTTTCTTCTTCGAGATTTCTTCTTTTTCTTGCTCTTTTTCTTCTTCTCGATTTCTTCTTTTTCTTTTTCTTTTTCTTCTTTTTCTTCTCAGTTTCTTCTTTTTCTTCTTCTCGATTTCTTCTCAATTTCTTCTGTTTCTTCTTCGCGATTTCTTCTTTTTCTTGCTCTTTTTCTTCTTCTCGATTTCTTCTTTTTCTTCTTCTTTTTCTTCTTTTTCTTCTCAGTTTCTTCTTTTTCTTCTTCTCGATTTCTTCTCGATTTCTTCTTTTTCTTCTTCTCGATTTCTTCTTTTTCTTCTTCTTTTTCTTTTTCTCGATTTCTTCTTTTTCTTCTTTTTCTTCTTCTCGATTTCTTCTTGTTCTTCTTTTTCTTCTTCTCGATTTCTTATTTTTCTTCTTTTTCTCGATTTCTTCTTCTTCTTCTCGATTTCTTCCTCTTCTTCTCGATTTCTTCTCGATTTCTTCTTTTTCTTCTTGATTTCTTCTTTTTCTTCTTTTTCTTTTTCTCGATTTCTTCTTTTTCTTTTTCTTCTCGATTTCTTCTTTTTCTTCTTCTCTATTTCTTCTTTTTTTTCTTTTTCTTTTGCTCGATTTCTTCTTTTTCTTCTTCTCGATTTCTTCTTTTTCTTCTTTATTTCTTATTTTTCTCCTTTTTCTCGATTTCTTCTTCTTCTCGATTTCTTCTGTTTCTTCTTCGCGATTTCTTCTTTTTCTTGCTCTTTTTCTTCTTCTCGATTTCTGCTTTTTCTTCTTCTCGATTTCTTCTTTTTCTTCTTCTCCATTTCTTCTTTATCTTCTTCTTCTCGATTTCTTCTCGATTTCTTCTTCTTCTCGATTTCTTCTGTTTCTTCTTCTTCTTCGCGATTTTTTCTTTTTCTTTCTCTTTTTCTTCTCGATTTCTTCTTTTTCTTTTTCTTCTTTTTCTTTTCCTTCTCGATTTCTTCTTTTTCTTCTTCTTTTTCTTCTTCTCGATTTCTTCTTTTTCTTCTTTATTTCTTATTTTTCTCCTTTTTCTCGATTTCTTCTTCTTCTCGATTTCTTCTGTTTCTTCTTCGCGATTTCTTCTTTTTCTTGCTCTTTTTCTTCTTCTCGATTTCTGCTTTTTCTTCTTCTCGATTTCTTCTTTTTCTTCTTCTCCATTTCTTCTTTATCTTCTTCTTCTCGATTTCTTCTCGATTTCTTCTTCTTCTCGATTTCTTCTGTTTCTTGTTCTTCTTTGCGATTTTTTCTTTTTCTTTCTCTTTTTCTTCTCGATTTCTTCTTTTTCTTCTTCTTTTTCTTTTTCTCGATTTCTTCTTTTTCTTCTTTTTCTTCTTCTCGATTTCTTCTTGTTCTTCTTTTTCTTCTTCTCGATTTCTTATTTTTCTTCTTTTTCTCGATTTCTTCTTCTTCTTCTCGATTTCTTCCTCTTCTTCTCGATTTCTTCTCGATTTCTTCTTTTTCTTCTTGATTTCTTCTTTTTCTTCTTTTTCTTCTTCTCGATTTCTTCTTTTTCTTCTTTTTCTCGATTTCTTCTTTTTCTTTTTCTTCTTTTTCTTTTTCTTCTCGATTTCTTCTTTTTCTTCTTCTTTTTCTTCTTCTCGATTTCTTCTTTTTCTTCTTTATTTCTTATTTTTCTCCTTTTTCTCGATTTCTTCTTCTCGATTTCTTCTGTTTCTTCTTCGCGATTTCTTCTTTTTCTTGCTCTTTTTCTTCTTCTCGATTTCTGCTTTTTCTTCTTCTCGATTTCTTCTTTTTCTTCTTCTCCATTTCTTCTTTATCTTCTTCTTCTCGATTTCTTCTCGATTTCTTCTTCTTCTCGATTTCTTCTGTTTCTTCTTCTTCTTCGCGATTTTTTCTTTTTCTTTCTCTTTTTCTTCTCGATTTCTTCTTTTTCTTTTTCTTCTTTTTCTTTTCCTTCTCGATTTCTTCTTTTTCTTCTTTTTCTTCTTCTCGATTTCTTCTTTTTCTTTTTCTTCTTTTTCTTTTCCTTCTCGATTTCTTCTTTTTCTTCTTTTTCTTCTTCTCGATTTCTTCTTTTTCTTCTTTATTTCTTATTTTTCTCCTTTTTCTCGATTTCTTCTTCTTCTCGATTTCTTCTGTTTCTTCTTCGAGATTTCTTCTTTTTCTTGCTCTTCTTCTTCTTCTCGATTTCTTCTTTTTCTTTTTCTTTTTCTTCTTTTTCTTCTCAGTTTCTTCTTTTTCTTCTTCTCGATTTCTTCTCGATTTCTTCTTTTTCTTCTTCTTTTACTTCTTCTTCTTCTCGATTTCTTCTTTTTCTTCTTCTTCTTCGCGATTTTTTCTTTTTCTTTCTATTTTTCTTCTCGATTTCTTCTTTTTCTTCTGTTTCTTCTTCGCGATTTCTTCTTTTTCTTGCTCTTTTTCTTCTTCTCGATTTCTGCTTTTTCTTCTTCTCGATTTCTTCTTTTTCTTCTTCTCCATTTCTTCTTTATCTTCTTCTTCTCGATTTCTTCTCGATTTCTTCTTCTTCTCGATTTCTTCTGTTTCTTCTTCTTCTTCGCGATTTTTTCTTTTTCTTTCTCTTTTTCTTCTCGATTTCTTCTTTTTCTTTTTCTTCTTTTTCTTTTCCTTCTCGATTTCTTCTTTTTCTTCTTTTTCTTCTTCTCGATTTCTTCTTTTTCTTTTTCTTCTTTTTCTTTTCCTTCTCGATTTCTTCTTTTTCTTCTTTTTCTTCTTCTCGATTTCTTCTTTTTCTTCTTTATTTCTTATTTTTCTCCTTTTTCTCGATTTCTTCTTCTTCTCGATTTCTTCTGTTTCTTCTTCGAGATTTCTTCTTTTTCTTGCTCTTTTTCTTCTTCTCGATTTCTTCTTTTTCTTTTTCTTTTTCATCTTTTTCTTCTCAGTTTCTTCTTTTTCTTCTTCTCGATTTCTTCTCGATTTCTTCTTTTTCTTCTTCTTTTACTTCTTCTTCTTCTCGATTTCTTCTTTTTCTTCTTCTTCTTCGCGATTTTTTCTTTTTCTTTCTCTTTTTCTTCTCGATTTCTTCTTTTTCTTTTTCTTCTTTTTCTTTTCCTTCTCGATTTCTTCTTTTTCTTCTTCTTTTTCTTCTTCTCGATTTCTTCTTTTTCTTCTTTATTTCTTATTTTTCTCCTTTTTCTCGATTTCTTCTTCTTCTCGATTTCTTCTGTTTCTTCTTCGCGATTTCTTCTTTTTCTTGCTCTTTTTCTTCTTCTCGATTTCTTCTTTTTCTTTTTCTTTTTCATCTTTTTCTTCTCAGTTTCTTCTTTTTCTTCTTCTCGATTTCTTCTTTTTCTTCTTTTTCTTCTTCTCGATTTCTTCTTTTTCTTTTTCTTCTTTTTCTTTTCCTTCTCGATTTCTGCTTTTTCTTCTTCTCGATTTCTTCTTTTTCTTCTTCTCCATTTCTTCTTTATCTTCTTCTTCTCGATTTCTTCTCGATTTCTTCTTCTTCTCGATTTCTTCTGTTTCTTCTTCTTCTTCTTCGCGATTTTTTCTTTTTCTTTCTCTTTTTCTTCTCGATTTCTTCTTTTTCTTTTTCTTCTTTTTCTTTTCCTTCTCGATTTCTTCTTTTTCTTCTTTTTCTTCTTCTCGATTTCTTCTTTTTCTTCTTTATTTCTTATTTTTCTCCTTTTTCTCGATTTCTTCTTCTTCTCGATTTCTTCTGTTTCTTCTTCGAGATTTCTTCTTTTTCTTGCTCTTTTTCTTCTTCTCGATTTCTTCTTTTTCTTTTTCTTTTTCATCTTTTTCTTCTCAGTTTCTTCTTTTTCTTCTTCTCGATTTCTTCTCGATTTCTTCTTTTTCTTCTTCTTTTACTTCTTCTTCTTCTCGATTTCTTCTTTTTCTTCTTCATTTTCTTCTTCTTTTTCTTCTGATCGATTTCTAATTTTTCTTCTTTTTCTCGCTTTCTTCTTCTTCTTCTCGATTTCTTCTTTTTCTTCTTTTTCTCCTTCTTCTTCTTGATTTCTTCTTTTTCTTCTTCTCCATTTCTTCGTTTTCTTCTTCTCAATTTCTTCTAGATTTCTTCATTTTCTTCTTCTCGATTTCTTCTTTTTCTTCTTCTCCATTTCTTCTTTATCTTCTTCTTCTCGATTTCTTATCGATTTCTTCTTCTTTTTCTTCTTATCGACTTCTAATTTTTCTTCTTTTTCTCGATTTCTTCTTCTTCTCGATTTCTTCTTTTTCTTCTTTTTCTCCTTCTTCTTCTTGATTTCTTCTTTTTCTTCTTCTTTTACTTCTTCTTCTTCTCGATTTCTTCTTTTTCTTCTTCTTCTTCGCGATTTTTTCTTTTTCTTTCTCTTTTTCTTCTCGATTTCTTCTTTTTCTTTTTCTTCTTTTTCTTTTCCTTCTCGATTTCTTCTTTTTCTTCTTCTTTTTCTTCTTCTCGATTTCTTCTTTTTCTTCTTTATTTCTTATTTTTCTCCTTTTTCTCGATTTCTTCTTCTTCTCGATTTCTTCTGTTTCTTCTTCGCGATTTCTTCTTTTTCTTGCTCTTTTTCTTCTTCTCGATTTCTGCTTTTTCTTCTTCTCGATTTCTTCTTTTTCTTCTTCTCCATTTCTTCTTTATCTTCTTCTTCTCGATTTCTTCTCGATTTCTTCTTCTTCTCGATTTCTTCTGTTTCTTCTTCTTCTTCGCGATTTTTTCTTTTTCTTTCTCTTTTTCTTCTCGATTTCTTCTTTTTCTTTTTCTTCTTTTTCTTTTCCTTCTCGATTTCTTCTTTTTCTTCTTCTTTTTCTTCTTCTCGATTTCTTCTTTTTCTTCTTTATTTCTTATTTTTCTCCTTTTTCTCGATTTCTTCTTCTTCTCGATTTCTTCTGTTTCTTCTTCGCGATTTCTTCTTTTTCTTGCTCTTTTTCTTCTTCTCGATTTCTGCTTTTTCTTCTTCTCGATTTCTTCTTTTTCTTCTTCTCCATTTCTTCTTTTTCTTTTTCTTTTTCTTCTTTTTCTTCTCAGTTTCTTCTTTTTCTTCTTCTCGATTTCTTCTCGATTTCTTCTTTTTCTTCTTCTTTTACTTCTTCTTCTTCTCGATTTCTTCTTTTTCTTCTTCTTCTTCGCGATTTTTTCTTTTTCTTTCTATTTTTCTTCTCGATTTCTTCTTTTTCTTTTTCTTCTTTTTCTTTTCCTTCTCGATTTCTTCTTTTTCTTCTTCTTTTTCTTCTTCTCGATTTCTTCTTTTTCTTCTTTATTTCTTATTTTTCTCCTTTTTCTCGATTTCTTCTTCTTCTCGATTTCTTCTGTTTCTTCTTCGCGATTTCTTCTTTTTCTTGCTCTTTTTCTTCTTCTCGATTTCTGCTTTTTCTTCTTCTCGATTTCTTCTTTTTCTTCTTCTCCATTTCTTCTTTATCTTCTTCTTCTCGATTTCTTCTCGATTTCTTCTTCTTCTCGATTTCTTCTGTTTCTTGTTCTTCTTTGCGATTTTTTCTTTTTCTTTCTCTTTTTCTTCTCGATTTCTTCTTTTTCTTCTTCTTTTTCTTTTTCTCGATTTCTTCTTTTTCTTCTTTTTCTTCTTCTCGATTTCTTCTTGTTCTTCTTTTTCTTCTTCTCGATTTCTTATTTTTGTTCTTTTTCTCGATTTCTTCTTCTTCTTCTCGATTTCTTCCTCTTCTTCTCGATTTCTTCTCGATTTCTTCTTTTTCTTCTTGATTTCTTCTTTTTCTTCTTTTTCTTCTTCTCGATTTCTTCTTTTTCTTCTTTTTCTCGATTTCTTCTTTTTCTTTTTCTTCTTTTTCTTTTTCTTCTCGATTTCTTCTTTTTCTTCTTCTTTTTCTTCTTCTCGATTTCTTCTTTTTCTTCTTTATTTCTTATTTTTCTCCTTTTTCTCGATTTCTTCTTCTCGATTTCTTCTGTTTCTTCTTCGCGATTTCTTCTTTTTCTTGCTCTTTTTCTTCTTCTCGATTTCTGCTTTTTCTTCTTCTCGATTTCTTCTTTTTCTTCTTCTCCATTTCTTCTTTATCTTCTTCTTCTCGATTTCTTCTCGATTTCTTCTTCTTCTCGATTTCTTCTGTTTCTTCTTCTTCTTCGCGATTTTTTCTTTTTCTTTCTCTTTTTCTTCTCGATTTCTTCTTTTTCTTTTTCTTCTTTTTCTTTTCCTTCTCGATTTCTTCTTTTTCTTCTTTTTCTTCTTCTCGATTTCTTCTTTTTCTTTTTCTTCTTTTTCTTTTCCTTCTCGATTTCTTCTTTTTCTTCTTTTTCTTCTTCTCGATTTCTTCTTTTTCTTCTTTATTTCTTATTTTTCTCCTTTTTCTCGATTTCTTCTTCTTCTCGATTTCTTCTGTTTCTTCTTCGAGATTTCTTCTTTTTCTTGCTCTTTTTCTTCTTCTCGATTTCTTCTTTTTCTTTTTCTTTTTCTTCTTTTTCTTCTCAGTTTCTTCTTTTTCTTCTTCTCGATTTCTTCTCGATTTCTTCTTTTTCTTCTTCTTTTACTTCTTCTTCTTCTCGATTTCTTCTTTTTCTTCTTCTTCTTCGCGATTTTTTCTTTTTCTTTCTATTTTTCTTCTCGATTTCTTCTTTTTCTTCTGTTTCTTCTTCGCGATTTCTTCTTTTTCTTGCTCTTTTTCTTCTTCTCGATTTCTGCTTTTTCTTCTTCTCGATTTCTTCTTTTTCTTCTTCTCCATTTCTTCTTTATCTTCTTCTTCTCGATTTCTTCTCGATTTCTTCTTCTTCTCGATTTCTTCTGTTTCTTCTTCTTCGCGATTTTTTCTTTTTCTTTCTCTTTTTCTTCTCGATTTCTTCTTTTTCTTTTTCTTCTTTTTCTTTTCCTTCTCGATTTCTTCTTTTTCTTCTTTTTCTTCTTCTCGATTTCTTCTTTTTCTTCTTTATTTCTTATTTTTCTCCTTTTTCTCGATTTCTTCTTCTTCTCGATTTCTTCTGTTTCTTCTTCGAGATTTCTTCTTTTTCTTGCTCTTTTTCTTCTTCTCGATTTCTTCTTTTTCTTTTTCTTTTTCATCTTTTTCTTCTCAGTTTCTTCTTTTTCTTCTTCTCGATTTCTTCTCGATTTCTTCTTTTTCTTCTTCTTTTACTTCTTCTTCTTCTCGATTTCTTCTTTTTCTTCTTCTTTTTCTTCTTCTTTTTCTTCTTATCGATTTCTAATTTTTCTTCTTTTTCTCGCTTTCTTCTTCTTCTTCTCGATTTCTTCTTTTTCTTCTTTTTCTCCTTCTTCTTCTTGATTTCTTCTTTTTCTTCTTCTCCATTTCTTCGTTTTCTTCTTCTCAATTTCTTCTAGATTTCTTCATTTTCTTCTTCTCGATTTCTTCTTTTTCTTCTTTTTCTTCATCTTCTTCTCGATTTCTTCTTTTTCTTCTTCTCCATTTCTTCTTTATCTTCTTCTTCTCGATTTCTTATCGATTTCTTCTTCTTTTTCTTCTTATCGACTTCTAATTTTTCTTCTTTTTCTCGATTTCTTCTTCTTCTCGATTTCTTCTTTTTCTTCTTTTTCTCCTTCTTCTTCTTGATTTCTTCTTTTTCTTCTTCTTTTACTTCTTCTTCTTCTCGATTTCTTCTTTTTCTTCTTCTTCTTCGCGATTTTTTCTTTTTCTTTCTCTTTTTCTTCTCGATTTCTTCTTTTTCTTTTTCTTCTTTTTCTTTTCCTTCTCGATTTCTTCTTTTTCTTCTTCTTTTTCTTCTTCTCGATTTCTTCTTTTTCTTCTTTATTTCTTATTTTTCTCCTTTTTCTCGATTTCTTCTTCTTCTCGATTTCTTCTGTTTCTTCTTCGCGATTTCTTCTTTTTCTTGCTCTTTTTCTTCTTCTCGATTTCTGCTTTTTCTTCTTCTCGATTTCTTCTTTTTCTTCTTCTCCATTTCTTCTTTATCTTCTTCTTCTCGATTTCTTCTCGATTTCTTCTTCTTCTCGATTTCTTCTGTTTCTTTTTCTTCTTCGCGATTTTTTCTTTTTCTTTCTCTTTTTCTTCTCGATTTCTTCTTTTTCTTTTTCTTCTTTTTCTTTTCCTTCTCGATTTCTTCTTTTTCTTCTTCTTTTTCTTCTTCTCGATTTCTTCTTTTTCTTCTTTATTTCTTATTTTTCTCCTTTTTCTCGATTTCTTCTTCTTCTCGATTTCTTCTGTTTCTTCTTCGCGATTTCTTCTTTTTCTTGCTCTTTTTCTTCTTCTCGATTTCTGCTTTTTCTTCTTCTCGATTTCTTCTTTTTCTTCTTCTCCATTTCTTCTTTATCTTCTTCTTCTCGATTTCTTCTCGATTTCTTCTTCTTCTCGATTTCTTCTGTTTCTTCTTCTTCTTTGCGATTTTTTCTTTTTCTTTCTCTTTTTCTTCTCGATTTCTTCTTTTTCTTCTTCTTTTTCTTTTTCTCGATTTCTTCTTTTTCTTCTTTTTCTTCTTCTCGATTTCTTCTTTTTCTTTTTCTTCTTTTTCTTTTCCTTCTCGATTTCTTCTTTTTCTTCTTTTTCTTCTTCTCGATTTCTTCTTTTTCTTCTTTATTTCTTATTTTTCTCCTTTTTCTCGATTTCTTCTTCTTCTCGATTTCTTCTGTTTCTTCTTCGAGATTTCTTCTTTTTCTTGCTCTTTTTCTTCTTCTCGATTTCTTCTTTTTCTTTTTCTTTTTCATCTTTTTCTTCTCAGTTTCTTCTTTTTCTTCTTCTCGATTTCTTCTCGATTTCTTCTTTTTCTTCTTCTTTTACTTCTTCTTCTTCTCGATTTCTTCTTTTTCTTCTTCTTCTTCGCGATTTTTTCTTTTTCCTTCTCTTTTTCTTCTCGATTTCTTCTTTTTCTTTTTCTTCTTTGCGATTTTTTCTTTTTCTTTCTCTTTTTCTTCTCGATTTCTTCTTTTTCTTCTTCTTTTTCTTTTTCTCGATTTCTTCTTTTTCTTCTTTTTCTTCTTCTCGATTTCTTCTTTTTCTTTTTCTTCTTTTTCTTTTCCTTCTCGATTTCTTCTTTTTCTTCTTTTTCTTCTTCTCGATTTCTTCTTTTTCTTCTTTATTTCTTATTTTTCTCCTTTTTCTCGATTTCTTCTTCTTCTCGATTTCTTCTGTTTCTTCTTCGAGATTTCTTCTTTTTCTTGCTCTTTTTCTTCTTCTCGATTTCTTCTTTTTCTTTTTCTTTTTCATCTTTTTCTTCTCAGTTTCTTCTTTTTCTTCTTCTCGATTTCTTCTCGATTTCTTCTTTTTCTTCTTCTTTTACTTCTTCTTCTTCTCGATTTCTTCTTTTTCTTCTTCTTCTTCGCGATTTTTTCTTTTTCCTTCTCTTTTTCTTCTCGATTTCTTCTTTTTCTTTTTCTTCTTTTTCTTTTCCTTCTCGATTTCTTCTTTTTCTTCTTCTTTTTCTTCTTCTCGATTTCTTCTTTTTCTTCTTTATTTCTTATTTTTCTCCTTTTTCTCGATTTCTTCTTCTTCTCGATTTCTTCTGTTTCTTCTTCGCGATTTCTTCTTTTTCTTGCTCTTTTTCTTCTTCTCGATTTCTTCTTTTTCTTTTTCTTTTTCATCTTTTTCTTCTCAGTTTCTTCTTTTTCTTCTTCTCGATTTCTTCTTTTTCTTCTTTTTCTTCTTCTCGATTTCTTCTTTTTCTTTTTCTTCTTTTTCTTTTCCTTCTCGATTTCTGCTTTTTCTTCTTCTCGATTTCTTCTTTTTCTTCTTCTCCATTTCTTCTTTATCTTCTTCTTCTCGATTTCTTCTCGATTTCTTCTTCTTCTCGATTTCTTCTGTTTCTTCTTCTTCTTCTTCGCGATTTTTTCTTTTTCTTTCTCTTTTTCTTCTCGATTTCTTCTTTTTCTTTTTCTTCTTTTTCTTTTCCTTCTCGATTTCTTCTTTTTCTTCTTTTTCTTCTTCTCGATTTCTTCTTTTTCTTCTTTATTTCTTATTTTTCTCCTTTTTCTCGATTTCTTCTTCTTCTCGATTTCTTCTGTTTCTTCTTCGAGATTTCTTCTTTTTCTTGCTCTTTTTCTTCTTCTCGATTTCTTCTTTTTCTTTTTCTTTTTCATCTTTTTCTTCTCAGTTTCTTCTTTTTCTTCTTCTCGATTTCTTCTCGATTTCTTCTTTTTCTTCTTCTTTTACTTCTTCTTCTTCTCGATTTCTTCTTTTTCTTCTTCTTTTTCTTCTTCTTTTTCTTCTTATCGATTTCTAATTTTTCTTCTTTTTCTCGCTTTCTTCTTCTTCTTCTCGATTTCTTCTTTTTCTTCTTTTTCTCCTTCTTCTTCTTGATTTCTTCTTTTTCTTCTTCTCCATTTCTTCGTTTTCTTCTTCTCAATTTCTTCTAGATTTCTTCATTTTCTTCTTCTCGATTTCTTCTTTTTCTTCTTTTTCTTCATCTTCTTCTCGATTTCTTCTTTTTCTTCTTCTCCATTTCTTCTTTATCTTCTTCTTCTCGATTTCTTATCGATTTCTTCTTCTTTTTCTTCTTATCGACTTCTAATTTTTCTTCTTTTTCTCGATTTCTTCTTCTTCTCGATTTCTTCTTTTTCTTCTTTTTCTCCTTCTTCTTCTTGATTTCTTCTTTTTCTTCTTCTTTTACTTCTTCTTCTTCTCGATTTCTTCTTTTTCTTCTTCTTCTTCGCGATTTTTTCTTTTTCTTTCTCTTTTTCTTCTCGATTTCTTCTTTTTCTTTTTCTTCTTTTTCTTTTCCTTCTCGATTTCTTCTTTTTCTTCTTCTTTTTCTTCTTCTCGATTTCTTCTTTTTCTTCTTTATTTCTTATTTTTCTCCTTTTTCTCGATTTCTTCTTCTTCTCGATTTCTTCTGTTTCTTCTTCGCGATTTCTTCTTTTTCTTGCTCTTTTTCTTCTTCTCGATTTCTGCTTTTTCTTCTTCTCGATTTCTTCTTTTTCTTCTTCTCCATTTCTTCTTTATCTTCTTCTTCTCGATTTCTTCTCGATTTCTTCTTCTTCTCGATTTCTTCTGTTTCTTTTTCTTCTTCGCGATTTTTTCTTTTTCTTTCTCTTTTTCTTCTCGATTTCTTCTTTTTCTTTTTCTTCTTTTTCTTTTCCTTCTCGATTTCTTCTTTTTCTTCTTCTTTTTCTTCTTCTCGATTTCTTCTTTTTCTTCTTTATTTCTTATTTTTCTCCTTTTTCTCGATTTCTTCTTCTTCTCGATTTCTTCTGTTTCTTCTTCGCGATTTCTTCTTTTTCTTGCTCTTTTTCTTCTTCTCGATTTCTGCTTTTTCTTCTTCTCGATTTCTTCTTTTTCTTCTTCTCCATTTCTTCTTTATCTTCTTCTTCTCGATTTCTTCTCGATTTCTTCTTCTTCTCGATTTCTTCTGTTTCTTCTTCTTCTTTGCGATTTTTTCTTTTTCTTTCTCTTTTTCTTCTCGATTTCTTCTTTTTCTTCTTCTTTTTCTTTTTCTCGATTTCTTCTTTTTCTTCTTTTTCTTCTTCTCGATTTCTTCTTTTACTTCTTTTTCTTCTTTTTCTTGTTCTTTTTCTTCTTCTCAATTTCTTATTTTTCTCCTTTTTCTCGATTTCTTCTTCATCTCGATTTCTTCTTTTTCTTTTTCTTCTTTTTCTTCTTCTTTTTCTTCTTTTTCTTCTCGATTTCTTCTTTTTCTTCTTTTTCTTTTTCTCGATTTCTTCTTTTTCTTCTTTTTCTTCTTCTCGATTTCTTCTTGTTCTTCTTTTTCTTCTTCTCGATTTCTTATTTTTCTTCTTCCTCTTCTTCTCGATTTCTTCTTTTTCTTCTTTTTCTTCTTCCTCTTCTTCTCGATTTCTTCTCGATTTCTTCTTTTTCTTCTTGATTTCTTCTTTTTCTTCTTTTTCTTCTTCTCGATTTCTTCTTTTTCTTCTTTTTCTCGATTTCTTCTTTTTCTTTTTCTTCTTTTTCTTTTTCTTCTCGATTTCTTCTTTTTCTTCTTCTTTTTCTTCTTCTCGATTTCTTCTTTTTCTTCTTTATTTCTTATTTTTCTCCTTTTTCTCGATTTCTTCTTCTTCTCGATTTCTTCTGTTTCTTCTTCGCGATTTCTTCTTTTTCTTGCTCTTTTTCTTCTTCTCGATTTCTGCTTTTTCTTCTTCTCGATTTCTTCTTTTTCTTCTTCTCCATTTCTTCTTTATCTTCTTCTTCTCGATTTCTTCTCGATTTCTTCTTCTTCTCGATTTCTTCTGTTTCTTCTTCTTCTTTGCGATTTTTTCTTTTTCTTTCTCTTTTTCTTCTCGATTTCTTCTTTTTCTTCTTCTTTTTCTTTTTCTCGATTTCTTCTTTTTCTTCTTTTTCTTCTTCTCGATTTCTTCTTGTTCTTCTTTTTCTTCTTCTCGATTTCTTATTTTTCTTCTTTTTCTCGATTTCTTCTTCTTCTTCTCGATTTCTTCCTCTTCTTCTCGATTTCTTCTCGATTTCTTCTTTTTCTTCTTGATTTCTTCTTTTTCTTCTTTTTCTTCTTCTCGATTTCTTCTTTTTCTTCTTTTTCTCGATTTCTTCTTTTTCTTTTTCTTCTTTTTCTTTTTCTTCTCGATTTCTTCTTTTTCTTCTTCTTTTTCTTCTTCTCGATTTCTTCTTTTTCTTCTTTATTTCTTATTTTTCTCCTTTTTCTCGATTTCTTCTTCTTCTCGATTTCTTCTGTTTCTTCTTCGCGATTTCTTCTTTTTCTTGCACTTTTTCTTCTTCTCGATTTCTGCTTTTTCTTCTTCTCGATTTCTTCTTTTTCTTCTTCTCCATTTCTTCTTTATCTTCTTCTTCTCGATTTCTTCTCGATTTCTTCTTCTTCTCGATTTCTTCTGTTTCTTCTTCTTCTTCGCGATTTTTTCTTTTTCTTTCTCTTTTTCTTCTCGATTTCTTCTTTTTCTTTTTCTTCTTTTTCTTTTCCTTCTCGATTTCTTCTTTTTCTTCTTCTTTTTCTTCTTCTCGATTTCTTCTCGATTTCTTCTTTTTCTTCTTCTTTTACTTCTTCTTCTTCTCGATTTCTTCTTTTTCTTCTTGATTTCTTCTTTTTCTTCTTTTTCTTCTTCTCGATTTCTTCTTTTTCTTCTTTTTCTCGATTTCTTCTTTTTCTTTTTCTTCTTTTTCTTTTTCTTCTCGATTTCTTCTTTTTCTTCTTCTCGATTTCTTCTTTTTCTTCTTTTTCTTTTGCTCGATTTCTTCTTTTTCTTCTTCTTTTTCTTCTTCTCGATTTCTTCTTTTTCTTCTTTATTTCTTATTTTTCTCCTTTTTCTCGATTTCTTCTTCTTCTCGATTTCTTCTGTTTCTTCTTCGCGATTTCTTCTTTTTCTTGCTCTTTTTCTTCTTCTCGATTTCTTCTTTTTCTTTTTCTTTTTCTTCTTTTTCTTCTCAGTTTCTTCTTTTTCTTCTTCTCGATTTCTTCTCGATTTCTTCTTTTTCTTGTTCTCGATTTCTTCTTTTTCTTCTTCTTTTTCTTTTTCTCGATTTCTTCTTTTTCTTCTTTTTCTTCTTCTCGATTTCTTCTTGTTCTTCTTTTTCTTCTTCTCGATTTCTTATTTTTCTTCTTTTTCTCGATTTCTTCCTCTTCTTCTCGATTTCTTCTCGATTTCTTCTTTTTCTTCTTGATTTCTTCTTTTTCTTCTTTTTCTTCTTCTCGATTTCTTCTTTTTCTTCTTTTTCTCGATTTCTTCTTTTTCTTTTTCTTCTTTTTCTTTTTCTTCTCGATTTCTTCTTTTTCTTCTTCTTTTTCTTCTTCTCGATTTCTTCTTTTTCTTCTTTATTTCTTATTTTTCTCCTTTTTCTCGATTTCTTCTTCTTCTCGATTTCTTCTGTTTCTTCTTCTCGATTTCTTCTTTTTCTTCTTCTCCATTTCTTCTTTTTCTTTTTCTTTTTCTTCTTTTTCTTCTCAGTTTCTTCTTTTTCTTCTTCTCGATTTCTTCTCGATTTCTTCTTTTTCTTCTTCTTTTACTTCTTCTTCTTCTCGATTTCTTCTTTTTCTTCTTCTTCTTCGCGATTTTTTCTTTTTCTTTCTATTTTTCTTCTCGATTTCTTCTTTTTCTTTTTCTTCTTTTTCTTTTCCTTCTCGATTTCTTCTTTTTCTTCTTCTTTTTCTTCTTCTCGATTTCTTCTTTTTCTTCTTTATTTCTTATTTTTCTCCTTTTTCTCGATTTCTTCTTCTTCTCGATTTCTTCTGTTTCTTCTTCGCGATTTCTTCTTTTTCTTCCTCTTTTTCTTCTTCTCGATTTCTGCTTTTTCTTCTTCTCGATTTCTTCTTTTTCTTCTTCTCCATTTCTTCTTTATCTTCTTCTTCTCGATTTCTTCTCGATTTCTTCTTCTTCTCGATTTCTTCTGTTTCTTGTTCTTCTTTGCGATTTTTTCTTTTTCTTTCTCTTTTTCTTCTCGATTTCTTCTTTTTCTTCTTCTTTTTCTTTTTCTCGATTTCTTCTTTTTCTTCTTTTTCTTCTTCTCGATTTCTTCTTGTTCTTCTTTTTCTTCTTCTCGATTTCTTCTTTTTCTTTTTCTTCTTTTTCTTTTCCTTCTCGATTTCTTCTTTTTCTTCTTTTTCTTCTTCTCGATTTCTTCTTTTTCTTCTTTATTTCTTATTTTTCTCCTTTTTCTCGATTTCTTCTTCTTCTCGATTTCTTCTGTTTCTTCTTCGAGATTTCTTCTTTTTCTTGCTCTTTTTCTTCTTCTCGATTTCTTCTTTTTCTTTTTCTTTTTCATCTTTTTCTTCTCAGTTTCTTCTTTTTCTTCTTCTCGATTTCTTCTCGATTTCTTCTTTTTCTTCTTCTTTTACTTCTTCTTCTTCTCGATTTCTTCTTTTTCTTCTTCTTCTTCGCGATTTTTTCTTTTTCTTTCTCTTTTTCTTCTCGATTTCTTCTTTTTCTTTTTCTTCTTTTTCTTTTCCTTCTCGATTTCTTCTTTTTCTTCTTCTTTTTCTTCTTCTCGATTTCTTCTTTTTCTTCTTTATTTCTTATTTTTCTCCTTTTTCTCGATTTCTTCTTCTTCTCGATTTCTTCTGTTTCTTCTTCGCGATTTCTTCTTTTTCTTGCTCTTTTTCTTCTTCTCGATTTCTGCTTTTTCTTCTTCTCGATTTCTTCTTTTTCTTCTTCTCCATTTCTTCTTTATCTTCTTCTTCTCGATTTCTTCTCGATTTCTTCTTCTTCTCGATTTCTTCTGTTTCTTCTTCTTCTTCGCGATTTTTTCTTTTTCTTTCTCTTTTTCTTCTCGATTTCTTCTTTTTCTTTTTCTTCTTTTTCTTTTCCTTCTCGATTTCTTCTTTTTCTTCTTCTTTTTCTTCTTCTCGATTTCTTCTTTTTCTTCTTTATTTCTTATTATTCTCCTTTTTCTCGATTTCTTCTTCTTCTCGATTTCTTCTGTTTCTTCTTCGCGATTTCTTCTTTTTCTTGCTCTTTTTCTTCTTCTCGATTTCTGCTTTTTCTTCTTCTCGATTTCTTCTTTTTCTTCTTCTCCATTTCTTCTTTATCTTCTTCTTCTCGATTTCTTCTCGATTTCTTCTTCTTCTCGATTTCTTCTGTTTCTTCTTCTTCTTCGCGATTTTTTCTTTTTCTTTCTCTTTTTCTTCTCGATTTCTTCTTTTTCTTTTTCTTCTTTTTCTTTTCCTTCTCGATTTCTTCTTTTTCTTCTTCTTTTTCTTCTTCTCGATTTCTTCTTTTTCTTCTTTATTTCTTATTATTCTCCTTTTTCTCGATTTCTTCTTCTTCTCGATTTCTTCTGTTTCTTCTTCGCGATTTCTTCTTTTTCTTGCTCTTTTTCTTCTTCTCGATTTCTGCTTTTTCTTCTTCTCGATTTCTTCTTTTTCTTCTTCTCCATTTCTTCTTTATCTTCTTCTTCTCGATTTCTTCTCGATTTCTTCTTCTTCTCGATTTCTTCTGTTTCTTCTTCTTCTTTGCGATTTTTTCTTTTTCTTTCTCTTTTTCTTCTCGATTTCTTCTTTTTCTTCTTCTCCATTTCTTCTTTATCTTCTTCTTCTCGATTTCTTCTCGATTTCTTCTTCTTCTCGATTTCTTCTGTTTCTTCTTCTTCTTCGCGATTTTTTCTTTTTCTTTCTCTTTTTCTTCTCGATTTCTTCTTTTTCTTTTTCTTCTTTTTCTTTTCCTTCTCGATTTCTTCTTTTTCTTCTTCTTTTTCTTCTTCTCGATTTCTTCTCGATTTCTTCTTTTTCTTCTTCTTTTACTTCTTCTTCTTCTCGATTTCTTCTTTTTCTTCTTGATTTCTTCTTTTTCTTCTTTTTCTTCTTCTCGATTTCTTCTTTTTCTTCTTTTTCTCGATTTCTTCTTTTTCTTTTTCTTCTTTTTCTTTTTCTTCTCGATTTCTTCTTTTTCTTCTTCTCGATTTCTTCTTTTTCTTCTTTTTCTTTTGCTCGATTTCTTCTTTTTCTTCTTCTTTTTCTTCTTCTCGATTTCTTCTTTTTCTTCTTTATTTCTTATTTTTCTCCTTTTTCTCGATTTCTTCTTCTTCTCGATTTCTTCTGTTTCTTCTTCGCGATTTCTTCTTTTTCTTGCTCTTTTTCTTCTTCTCGATTTCTTCTTTTTCTTTTTCTTTTTCTTCTTTTTCTTCTCAGTTTCTTCTTTTTCTTCTCGATTTCTTCTCGATTTCTTCTTTTTCTTGTTCTCGATTTCTTCTTTTTCTTCTTCTTTTTCTTTTTCTCGATTTCTTCTTTTTCTTCTTTTTCTTCTTCTCGATTTCTTCTTGTTCTTCTTTTTCTTCTTCTCGATTTCTTATTTTTCTTCTTTTTCTCGATTTCTTCCTCTTCTTCTTGATTTCTTCTCGATTTCTTCTTTTTCTTCTTGATTTCTTCTTTTTCTTCTTTTTCTTCTTCTCGATTTCTTCTTTTTCTTCTTTTTCTCGATTTCTTCTTTTTCTTTTTCTTCTTTTTCTTTTTCTTCTCGATTTCTTCTTTTTCTTCTTCTTTTTCTTCTTCTCGATTTCTTCTTTTTCTTCTTTATTTCTTATTTTTCTCCTTTTTCTCGATTTCTTCTTCTTCTCGATTTCTTCTGTTTCTTCTTCTCGATTTCTTCTTTTTCTTCTTCTCCATTTCTTCTTTATCTTCTTCTTCTCGATTTCTTCTCGATTTCTTCTTCTTCTCGATTTCTTCTGTTTCTTCTTCTTCTTCGCGATTTTTTCTTTTTCTTTCTCTTTTTCTTCTCGATTTCTTCTTTTTCTTTTTCTTCTTTTTCTTTTCCTTCTCGATTTCTTCTTTTTCTTCTTCTCGATTTCTTCTTTTTCTTTTTCTTCTTTTTCTTTTCCTTCTCGATTTCTTCTTTTTCTTCTTTTTCTTCTTCTCGATTTCTTCTTTTTCTTCTTTATTTCTTATTTTTCTCCTTTTTCTCGATTTCTTCTTCTTCTCGATTTCTTCTGTTTCTTCTTCGAGATTTCTTCTTTTTCTTGCTCTTTTTCTTCTTTTTCTTCTCAGTTTCTTCTTTTTCTTCTTCTCGATTTCTTCTCGATTTCTTCTTTTTCTTCTTCTCGATTTCTTCTTTTTCTTCTTCTTCTTCGCGATTTTTTCTTTTTCTTTCTATTTTTCTTCTCGATTTCTTCTTTTTCTTTTTCTTCTTTTTCTTTTCCTTCTCGATTTCTTCTTTTTCTTCTTCTTTTTCTTCTTCTCGATTTCTTCTTTTTCTTCTTTATTTCTTATTTTTCTCCTTTTTCTCGATTTCTTCTTCTTCTCGATTTCTTCTGTTTCTTCTTCGCGATTTCTTCTTTTTCTTGCTCTTTTTCTTCTTCTCGATTTCTGCTTTTTCTTCTTCTCGATTTCTTCTTTTTCTTCTTCTCCATTTCTTCTTTTTCTTTTTCTTTTTCTTCTTTTTCTTCTCAGTTTCTTCTTTTTCTTCTTCTCGATTTCTTCTCGATTTCTTCTTTTTCTTCTTCTTTTACTTCTTCTTCTTCTCGATTTCTTCTTTTTCTTCTTCTTCTTCGCGATTTTTTCTTTTTCTTTCTATTTTTCTTCTCGATTTCTTCTTTTTCTTCTTCTTCTTCGCGATTTTTTCTTTTTCTTTCTATTTTTCTTCTCGATTTCTTCTTTTTCTTTTTCTTCTTTTTCTTTTCCTTCTCGATTTCTTCTTTTTCTTCTTCTTTTTCTTCTTCTCGATTTCTTCTTTTTCTTCTTTATTTCTTATTTTTCTCCTTTTTCTCGATTTCTTCTTCTTCTCGATTTCTTCTGTTTCTTCTTCGCGATTTCTTCTTTTTCTTCCTCTTTTTCTTCTTCTCGATTTCTGCTTTTTCTTCTTCTCGATTTCTTCTTTTTCTTCTTCTCCATTTCTTCTTTATCTTCTTCTTCTCGATTTCTTCTCGATTTCTTCTTCTTCTCGATTTCTTCTGTTTCTTCTTCTTCTTTGCGATTTTTTCTTTTTCTTTCTCTTTTTCTTCTCGATTTCTTCTTTTTCTTCTTCTCCATTTCTTCTTTATCTTCTTCTTCTCGATTTCTTCTCGATTTCTTCTTCTTCTCGATTTCTTCTGTTTCTTCTTCTTCTTCGCGATTTTTTCTTTTTCTTTCTCTTTTTCTTCTCGATTTCTTCTTTTTCTTTTTCTTCTTTTTCTTTTCCTTCTCGATTTCTTCTTTTTCTTCTTCTTTTTCTTCTTCTCGATTTCTTCTCGATTTCTTCTTTTTCTTCTTCTTTTACTTCTTCTTCTTCTCGATTTCTTCTTTTTCTTCTTGATTTCTTCTTTTTCTTCTTTTTCTTCTTCTCGATTTCTTCTTTTTCTTCTTTTTCTCGATTTCTTCTTTTTCTTTTTCTTCTTTTTCTTTTTCTTCTCGATTTCTTCTTTTTCTTCTTCTCGATTTCTTCTTTTTCTTCTTTTTCTTTTGCTCGATTTCTTCTTTTTCTTCTTCTTTTTCTTCTTCTCGATTTCTTCTTTTTCTTCTTTATTTCTTATTTTTCTCCTTTTTCTCGATTTCTTCTTCTTCTCGATTTCTTCTGTTTCTTCTTCGCGATTTCTTCTTTTTCTTGCTCTTTTTCTTCTTCTCGATTTCTTCTTTTTCTTTTTCTTTTTCTTCTTTTTCTTCTCAGTTTCTTCTTTTTCTTCTCGATTTCTTCTTGGTTTCTTCTTTTTCTTGTTCTCGATTTCTTCTTTTTCTTCTTCTTTTTCTTTTTCTCGATTTCTTCTTTTTCTTCTTTTTCTTCTTCTCGATTTCTTCTTGTTCTTCTTTTTCTTCTTCTCGATTTCTTATTTTTCTTCTTTTTCTCGATTTCTTCCTCTTCTTCTTGATTTCTTCTCGATTTCTTCTTTTTCTTCTTGATTTCTTCTTTTTCTTCTTTTTCTTCTTCTCGATTTCTTCTTTTTCTTCTTTTTCTCGATTTCTTCTTTTTCTTTTTCTTCTTTTTCTTTTTCTTCTCGATTTCTTCTTTTTCTTCTTCTTTTTCTTCTTCTCGATTTCTTCTTTTTCTTCTTTATTTCTTATTTTTCTCCTTTTTCTCGATTTCTTCTTCTTCTCGATTTCTTCTGTTTCTTCTTCTCGATTTCTTCTTTTTCTTCTTCTCCATTTCTTCTTTATCTTCTTCTTCTCGATTTCTTCTCGATTTCTTCTTCTTCTCGATTTCTTCTGTTTCTTCTTCTTCTTCGCGATTTTTTCTTTTTCTTTCTCTTTTTCTTCTCGATTTCTTCTTTTTCTTTTTCTTCTTTTTCTTTTCCTTCTCGATTTCTTCTTTTTCTTCTTTTTCTTCTTCTCGATTTCTTCTTTTTCTTTTTCTTCTTTTTCTTTTCCTTCTCGATTTCTTCTTTTTCTTCTTTTTCTTCTTCTCGATTTCTTCTTTTTCTTCTTTATTTCTTATTTTTCTCCTTTTTCTCGATTTCTTCTTCTTCTCGATTTCTTCTGTTTCTTCTTCGAGATTTCTTCTTTTTCTTGCTCTTTTTCTTCTTTTTCTTCTCAGTTTCTTCTTTTTCTTCTTCTCGATTTCTTCTCGATTTCTTCTTTTTCTTCTTCTCGATTTCTTCTTTTTCTTCTTCTTCTTCGCGATTTTTTCTTTTTCTTTCTATTTTTCTTCTCGATTTCTTCTTTTTCTTTTTCTTCTTTTTCTTTTCCTTCTCGATTTCTTCTTTTTCTTCTTGTTTTTCTTCTTCTCGATTTCTTCTTTTTCTTCTTTATTTCTTATTTTTCTCCTTTTTCTCGATTTCTTCTTCTTCTCGATTTCTTCTGTTTCTTCTTCGCGATTTCTTCTTTTTCTTGCTCTTTTTCTTCTTCTCGATTTCTGCTTTTTCTTCTTCTCGATTTCTTCTTTTTCTTCTTCTCCATTTCTTCTTTTTCTTTTTCTTTTTCTTCTTTTTCTTCTCAGTTTCTTCTTTTTCTTCTTCTCGATTTCTTCTCGATTTCTTCTTTTTCTTCTTCTTTTACTTCTTCTTCTTCTCGATTTCTTCTTTTTCTTCTTCTTCTTCGCGATTTTTTCTTTTTCTTTCTATTTTTCTTCTCGATTTCTTCTTTTTCTTCTTCTTCTTCGCGATTTTTTCTTTTTCTTTCTATTTTTCTTCTCGATTTCTTCTTTTTCTTTTTCTTCTTTTTCTTTTCCTTCTCGATTTCTTCTTTTTCTTCTTCTTTTTCTTCTTCTCGATTTCTTCTTTTTCTTCTTTATTTCTTATTTTTCTCCTTTTTCTCGATTTCTTCTTCTTCTCGATTTCTTCTGTTTCTTCTTCGCGATTTCTTCTTTTTCTTCCTCTTTTTCTTCTTCTCGATTTCTGCTTTTTCTTCTTCTCGATTTCTTCTTTTTCTTCTTCTCCATTTCTTCTTTATCTTCTTCTTCTCGATTTCTTCTCGATTTCTTCTTCTTCTCGATTTCTTCTGTTTCTTGTTCTTCTTTGCGATTTTTTCTTTTTCTTTCTCTTTTTCTTCTCGATTTCTTCTTTTTCTTCTTCTTTTTCTTTTTCTCGATTTCTTCTTTTTCTTCTTTTTCTTCTTCTCGATTTCTTCTTGTTCTTCTTTTTCTTCTTCTCGATTTCTTCTTTTTCTTTTTCTTCTTTTTCTTTTCCTTCTCGATTTCTTCTTTTTCTTCTTTTTCTTCTTCTCGATTTCTTCTTTTTCTTCTTTATTTCTTATTTTTCTCCTTTTTCTCGATTTCTTCTTCTTCTCGATTTCTTCTGTTTCTTCTTCGAGATTTCTTCTTTTTCTTGCTCTTTTTCTTCTTCTCGATTTCTGCTTTTTCTTCTTCTCGATTTCTTCTTTTTCTTCTTCTCCATTTCTTCTTTATCTTCTTCTTCTCGATTTCTTCTCGATTTCTTCTTCTTCTCGATTTCTTCTGTTTCTTGTTCTTCTTTGCGATTTTTTCTTTTTCTTTCTCTTTTTCTTCTCGATTTCTTCTTTTTCTTTTTCTTCTTTTTCTTTTCCTTCTCGATTTCTTCTTTTTCTTCTTCTTTTTCTTCTTCTCGATTTCTTCTTTTTCTTCTTTATTTCTTATTATTCTCCTTTTTCTCGATTTCTTCTTCTTCTCGATTTCTTCTGTTTCTTCTTCGCGATTTCTTCTTTTTCTTGCTCTTTTTCTTCTTCTCGATTTCTGCTTTTTCTTCTTCTCGATTTCTTCTTTTTCTTCTTCTCCATTTCTTCTTTATCTTCTTCTCGATTTCTTCTCGATTTCTTCTTCTTCTCGATTTCTTCTGTTTCTTCTTCTTCTTTGCGATTTTTTCTTTTTCTTTCTCTTTTTCTTCTCGATTTCTTCTTTTTCTTCTTCTTTTTCTTTTTCTCGATTTCTTCTTTTTCTTCTTTTTCTTCTTTTTCTTGTTCTTTTTCTTCTTCTCAATTTCTTATTTTTCTCCTTTTTCTCGATTTCTTCTTCATCTCGATTTCTTCTTTTTCTTTTTCTTCTTTTTCTTCTTCTTTTTCTTCTTTTTCTTCTCGATTTCTTCTTTTTCTTCTTTTTCTTTTTCTCGATTTCTTCTTTTTCTTCTTTTTCTTCTTCTCGATTTCTTCTTGTTCTTCTTTTTCTTCTTCTCGATTTCTTATTTTTCTTCTTTTTCTCGATTTCTTCTTCTTCTTCTCGATTTCTTCCTCTTCTTCTCGATTTCTTCTCGATTTCTTCTTTTTCTTCTTGATTTCTTCTTTTTCTTCTTTTTCTTCTTCTCGATTTCTTCTTTTTCTTCTTTTTCTCGATTTCTTCTTTTTCTTTTTCTTCTTTTTCTTTTTCTTCTCGATTTCTTCTTTTTCTTCTTCTTTTTCTTCTTCTCGATTTCTTCTTTTTCTTCTTTATTTCTTATTTTTCTCCTTTTTCTCGATTTCTTCTTCTCGATTTCTTCTGTTTCTTCTTCTTGATTTCTTCTTTTTCTTCTTTTTCTTCTTCTCGATTTCTTCTTTTTCTTCTTTTTCTCGATTTCTTCTTTTTCTTTTTCTTCTTTTTCTTTTTCTTCTCGATTTCTTCTTTTTCTTCTTCTTTTTCTTCTTCTCGATTTCTTCTTTTTCTTCTTTATTTCTTATTTTTCTCCTTTTTCTCGATTTCTTCTTCTTCTCGATTTCTTCTGTTTCTTCTTCTCGATTTCTTCTTTTTCTTCTTCTCCATTTCTTCTTTATCTTCTTCTTCTCGATTTCTTCTCGATTTCTTCTTCTTCTCGATTTCTTCTGTTTCTTCTTCTTCTTTGCGATTTTTTCTTTTTCTTTCTCTTTTTCTTCTCGATTTCTTCTTTTTCTTCTTCTTTTTCTTTTTCTCGATTTCTTCTTGTTCTTCTTTTTCTTCTTCTCGATTTCTTATTTTTCTTCTTTTTCTCGATTTCTTCTTCTTCTTCTCGATTTCTTCCTCTTCTTCTCGATTTCTTCTCGATTTCTTCTTTTTCTTCTTGATTTCTTCTTTTTCTTCTTTTTCTTCTTCTCGATTTCTTCTTTTTCTTCTTTTTCTCGATTTCTTCTTTTTCTTTTTCTTCTTTTTCTTTTCCTTCTCGATTTCTTCTTTTTCTTCTTCTTTTTCATCTTCTCGATTTCTTCTTTTTCTTCTTTATTTCTTATTTTTCTCCTTTTTCTCGATTTCTTCTTCTTCTCAATTTCTTCTGTTTCTTCTTCGCGATTTCTTCTTTTTCTTGCTCTTTTTCTTCTTCTCGATTTCTGCTTTTTCTTCTTCTCGATTTCTTCTTTTTCTTCTTCTCCATTTCTTCTTTATCTTCTTCTTCTCGATTTCTTCTCGATTTCTTCTTCTTCTCGATTTCTTCTGTTTCTTCTTCTTCTTCGCGATTTTTTCTTTTTCTTTCTCTTTTTCTTCTCGATTTCTTCTTTTTCTTTTTCTTCTTTTTCTTTTCCTTCTCGATTTCTTCTTTTTCTTCTTCTTTTTCTTCTTCTCGATTTCTTCTTTTTCTTCTTTATTTCTTATTTTTCTCCTTTTTCTCGATTTCTTCTTCTTCTCGATTTCTTCTGTTTCTTCTTCGCGATTTCTTCTTTTTCTTGCTCTTTTTCTTCTTCTCGATTTCTGCTTTTTCTTCTTCTCGATTTCTTCTTTTTCTTCTTCTCCATTTCTTCTTTATCTTCTTCTTCTCGATTTCTTCTCGATTTCTTCTTCTTCTCGATTTCTTCTGTTTCTTCTTCTTCTTCGCGATTTTTTCTTTTTCTTTCTCTTTTTCTTCTCGATTTCTTCTTTTTCTTTTTCTTCTTTTTCTTTTCCTTCTCGATTTCTTCTTTTTCTTCTTCTTTTTCTTCTTCTCGATTTCTTCTTTTTCTTCTTTATTTCTTATTATTCTCCTTTTTCTCGATTTCTTCTTCTTCTCGATTTCTTCTGTTTCTTCTTCGCGATTTCTTCTTTTTCTTGCTCTTTTTCTTCTTCTCGATTTCTGCTTTTTCTTCTTCTCGATTTCTTCTTTTTCTTCTTCTCCATTTCTTCTTTATCTTCTTCTTCTCGATTTCTTCTCGATTTCTTCTTCTTCTCGATTTCTTCTGTTTCTTGTTCTTCTTTGCGATTTTTTCTTTTTCTTTCTCTTTTTCTTCTCGATTTCTTCTTTTTCTTCTTCTTTTTCTTTTTCTCGATTTCTTCTTTTTCTTCTTTTTCTTCTTCTCGATTTCTTCTTGTTCTTCTTTTTCTTCTTCTCGATTTCTTCTTTTTCTTTTTCTTCTTTTTCTTTTCCTTCTCGATTTCTTCTTTTTCTTCTTTTTCTTCTTCTCGATTTCTTCTTTTTCTTCTTTATTTCTTATTTTTCTCCTTTTTCTCGATTTCTTCTTCTTCTCGATTTCTTCTGTTTCTTCTTCGAGATTTCTTCTTTTTCTTGCTCTTTTTCTTCTTCTCGATTTCTGCTTTTTCTTCTTCTCGATTTCTTCTTTTTCTTCTTCTCCATTTCTTCTTTATCTTCTTCTTCTCGATTTCTTCTCGATTTCTTCTTCTTCTCGATTTCTTCTGTTTCTTCTTCTTCTTCGCGATTTTTTCTTTTTCTTTCTCTTTTTCTTCTCGATTTCTTCTTTTTCTTTTTCTTCTTTTTCTTTTCCTTCTCGATTTCTTCTTTTTCTTCTTCTTTTTCTTCTTCTCGATTTCTTCTTTTTCTTCTTTATTTCTTATTATTCTCCTTTTTCTCGATTTCTTCTTCTTCTCGATTTCTTCTGTTTCTTCTTCGCGATTTCTTCTTTTTCTTGCTCTTTTTCTTCTTCTCGATTTCTGCTTTTTCTTCTTCTCGATTTCTTCTTTTTCTTCTTCTCCATTTCTTCTTTATCTTCTTCTCGATTTCTTCTCGATTTCTTCTTCTTCTCGATTTCTTCTGTTTCTTCTTCTTCTTTGCGATTTTTTCTTTTTCTTTCTCTTTTTCTTCTCGATTTCTTCTTTTTCTTCTTCTTTTTCTTTTTCTCGATTTCTTCTTTTTCTTCTTTTTCTTCTTTTTCTTGTTCTTTTTCTTCTTCTCAATTTCTTATTTTTCTCCTTTTTCTCGATTTCTTCTTCATCTCGATTTCTTCTTTTTCTTTTTCTTCTTTTTCTTCTTCTTTTTCTTCTTTTTCTTCTCGATTTCTTCTTTTTCTTCTTTTTCTTTTTCTCGATTTCTTCTTTTTCTTCTTTTTCTTCTTCTCGATTTCTTCTTGTTCTTCTTTTTCTTCTTCTCGATTTCTTATTTTTCTTCTTTTTCTCGATTTCTTCTTCTTCTTCTCGATTTCTTCCTCTTCTTCTCGATTTCTTCTCGATTTCTTCTTTTTCTTCTTGATTTCTTCTTTTTCTTCTTTTTCTTCTTCTCGATTTCTTCTTTTTCTTCTTTTTCTCGATTTCTTCTTTTTCTTTTTCTTCTTTTTCTTTTTCTTCTCGATTTCTTCTTTTTCTTCTTCTTTTTCTTCTTCTCGATTTCTTCTTTTTCTTCTTTATTTCTTATTTTTCTCCTTTTTCTCGATTTCTTCTTCTCGATTTCTTCTGTTTCTTCTTCTTGATTTCTTCTTTTTCTTCTTTTTCTTCTTCTCGATTTCTTCTTTTTCTTCTTTTTCTCGATTTCTTCTTTTTCTTTTTCTTCTTTTTCTTTTTCTTCTCGATTTCTTCTTTTTCTTCTTCTTTTTCTTCTTCTCGATTTCTTCTTTTTCTTCTTTATTTCTTATTTTTCTCCTTTTTCTCGATTTCTTCTTCTTCTCGATTTCTTCTGTTTCTTCTTCTCGATTTCTTCTTTTTCTTCTTCTCCATTTCTTCTTTATCTTCTTCTTCTCGATTTCTTCTCGATTTCTTCTTCTTCTCGATTTCTTCTGTTTCTTCTTCTTCTTTGCGATTTTTTCTTTTTCTTTCTCTTTTTCTTCTCGATTTCTTCTTTTTCTTCTTCTTTTTCTTTTTCTCGATTTCTTCTTGTTCTTCTTTTTCTTCTTCTCGATTTCTTATTTTTCTTCTTTTTCTCGATTTCTTCTTCTTCTTCTCGATTTCTTCCTCTTCTTCTCGATTTCTTCTCGATTTCTTCTTTTTCTTCTTGATTTCTTCTTTTTCTTCTTTTTCTTCTTCTCGATTTCTTCTTTTTCTTCTTTTTCTCGATTTCTTCTTTTTCTTTTTCTTCTTTTTCTTTTCCTTCTCGATTTCTTCTTTTTCTTCTTCTTTTTCATCTTCTCGATTTCTTCTTTTTCTTCTTTATTTCTTATTTTTCTCCTTTTTCTCGATTTCTTCTTCTTCTCAATTTCTTCTGTTTCTTCTTCGCGATTTCTTCTTTTTCTTGCTCTTTTTCTTCTTCTCGATTTCTGCTTTTTCTTCTTCTCGATTTCTTCTTTTTCTTCTTCTCCATTTCTTCTTTATCTTCTTCTTCTCGATTTCTTCTCGATTTCTTCTTCTTCTCGATTTCTTCTGTTTCTTCTTCTTCTTCGCGATTTTTTCTTTTTCTTTCTCTTTTTCTTCTCGATTTCTTCTTTTTCTTTTTCTTCTTTTTCTTTTCCTTCTCGATTTCTTCTTTTTCTTCTTCTTTTTCTTCTTCTCGATTTCTTCTTTTTCTTCTTTATTTCTTATTTTTCTCCTTTTTCTCGATTTCTTCTTCTTCTCGATTTCTTCTGTTTCTTCTTCGCGATTTCTTCTTTTTCTTGCTCTTTTTCTTCTTCTCGATTTCTGCTTTTTCTTCTTCTCGATTTCTTCTTTTTCTTCTTCTCCATTTCTTCTTTATCTTCTTCTTCTCGATTTCTTCTCGATTTCTTCTTCTTCTCGATTTCTTCTGTTTCTTCTTCTTCTTCGCGATTTTTTCTTTTTCTTTCTCTTTTTCTTCTCGATTTCTTCTTTTTCTTTTTCTTCTTTTTCTTTTCCTTCTCGATTTCTTCTTTTTCTTCTTCTTTTTCTTCTTCTCGATTTCTTCTTTTTCTTCTTTATTTCTTATTATTCTCCTTTTTCTCGATTTCTTCTTCTTCTCGATTTCTTCTGTTTCTTCTTCGCGATTTCTTCTTTTTCTTGCTCTTTTTCTTCTTCTCGATTTCTGCTTTTTCTTCTTCTCGATTTCTTCTTTTTCTTCTTCTCCATTTCTTCTTTATCTTCTTCTTCTCGATTTCTTCTCGATTTCTTCTTCTTCTCGATTTCTTCTGTTTCTTCTTCTTCTTTGCGATTTTTTCTTTTTCTTTCTCTTTTTCTTCTCGATTTCTTCTTTTTCTTCTTCTTTTTCTTTTTCTCGATTTCTTCTTTTTCTTCTTTTTCTTCTTTTTCTTGTTCTTTTTCTTCTTCTCAATTTCTTATTTTTCTCCTTTTTCTCGATTTCTTCTTCATCTCGATTTCTTCTTTTTCTTTTTCTTCTTTTTCTTCTTTTTCTTCTTTTTCTTCTCGATTTCTTCTTTTTCTTCTTTTTCTTTTTCTCGATTTCTTCTTTTTCTTCTTTTTCTTCTTCTCGATTTCTTCTTGTTCTTCTTTTTCTTCTTCTCGATTTCTTATTTTTCTTCTTTTTCTCGATTTCTTCTTCTTCTTCTCGATTTCTTCCTCTTCTTCTCGATTTCTTCTCGATTTCTTCTTTTTCTTCTTGATTTCTTCTTTTTCTTCTTTTTCTTCTTCTCGATTTCTTCTTTTTCTTCTTTTTCTCGATTTCTTCTTTTTCTTTTTCTTCTTTTTCTTTTTCTTCTCGATTTCTTCTTTTTCTTCTTCTTTTTCTTCTTCTCGATTTCTTCTTTTTCTTCTTTATTTCTTATTTTTCTCCTTTTTCTCGATTTCTTCTTCTCGATTTCTTCTGTTTCTTCTTCGCGATTTCTTCTTTTTCTTGCTCTTTTTCTTCTTCTCGATTTCTGCTTTTTCTTCTTCTCGATTTCTTCTTTTTCTTCTTCTCCATTTCTTCTTTATCTTCTTCTTCTCGATTTCTTCTCGATTTCTTCTTCTTCTCGATTTCTTCTGTTTCTTCTTCTTCTTCGCGATTTTTTCTTTTTCTTTCTCTTTTTCTTCTCGATTTCTTCTTTTTCTTTTTCTTCTTTTTCTTTTCCTTCTCGATTTCTTCTGTTTCTTCTTCTTCTTCGCGATTTTTTCTTTTTCTTTCTATTTTTCTTCTCGATTTCTTCTTTTTCTTTTTCTTCTTTTTCTTTTCCTTCTCGATTTCTTCTTTTTCTTCTTCTTTTTCTTCTTCTCGATTTCTTCTTTTTCTTCTTTATTTCTTATTTTTCTCCTTTTTCTCGATTTCTTCTTCTTCTCGATTTCTTCTGTTTCTTCTTCGCGATTTCTTCTTTTTCTTGCTCTTTTTCTTCTTCTCGATTTCTGCTTTTTCTTCTTCTCCATTTCTTCTTTATCTTCTTCTTCTCGATTTCTTCTCGATTTCTTCTTCTTCTCGATTTCTTCTGTTTCTTCTTCTTCTTTGCGATTTTTTCTTTTTCTTTCTCTTTTTCTTCTCGATTTCTTCTTTTTCTTCTTCTTTTTCTTTTTCTCGATTTCTTCTTTTTCTTCTTCTCGATTTCTTCTTGTTCTTCTTTTTCTTCTTCTCGATTTCTTATTTTTCTTCTTTTTCTCGATTTCTTCTTCTTCTTCTCGATTTCTTCCTCTTCTTCTCGATTTCTTCTCGATTTCTTCTTTTTCTTCTTGATTTCTTCTTTTTCTTCTTTTTCTTCTTCTCGATTTCTTCTTTTTCTTCTTTTTCTCGATTTCTTCTTTTTCTTTTTCTTCTTTTTCTTTTTCTTCTCGATTTCTTCTTTTTCTTCTTCTTTTTCTTCTTCTCGATTTCTTCTTTTTCTTCTTTATTTCTTATTTTTCTCCTTTTTCTCGATTTCTTCTTCTCGATTTCTTCTGTTTCTTCTTCGCGATTTCTTCTTTTTCTTGCTCTTTTTCTTCTTCTCGATTTCTGCTTTTTCTTCTTCTCGATTTCTTCTTTTTCTTCTTCTCCATTTCTTCTTTATCTTCTTCTCGATTTCTTCTCGATTTCTTCTTCTTCTCGATTTCTTCTGTTTCTTCTTCTTCTTCGCGATTTTTTCTTTTTCTTTCTCTTTTTCTTCTCGATTTCTTCTTTTTCTTTTTCTTCTTTTTCTTTTCCTTCTCGATTTCTTCTTTTTCTTCTTTTTCTTCTTCTCGATTTCTTCTTTTTCTTTTTCTTCTTTTTCTTTTCCTTCTCGATTTCTTCTTTTTCTTCTTTTTCTTCTTCTCGATTTCTTCTTTTTCTTCTTTATTTCTTATTTTTCTCCTTTTTCTCGATTTCTTCTTCTTCTCGATTTCTTCTGTTTCTTCTTCGAGATTTCTTCTTTTTCTTGCTCTTTTTCTTCTTCTCGATTTCTTCTTTTTCTTTTTCTTTTTCATCTTTTTCTTCTCAGTTTCTTCTTTTTCTTCTTCTCGATTTCTTCTCGATTTCTTCTTTTTCTTCTTCTTTTACTTCTTCTTCTTCTCGATTTCTTCTTTTTCTTCTTCTTCTTCGCGATTTTTTCTTTTTCTTTCTCTTTTTCTTCTCGATTTCTTCTTTTTCTTTTTCTTCTTTTTCTTTTCCTTCTCGATTTCTTCTTTTTCTTCTTCTTTTTCATCTTCTCGATTTCTTCTTTTTCTTCTTTATTTCTTATTTTTCTCCTTTTTCTCGATTTCTTCTTCTTCTCAATTTCTTCTGTTTCTTCTTCGCGATTTCTTCTTTTTCTTGCTCTTTTTCTTCTTCTCGATTTCTGCTTTTTCTTCTTCTCGATTTCTTCTTTTTCTTCTTCTCCATTTCTTCTTTATCTTCTTCTTCTCGATTTCTTCTCGATTTCTTCTTCTTCTCGATTTCTTCTGTTTCTTCTTCTTCTTCGCGATTTTTTCTTTTTCTTTCTCTTTTTCTTCTCGATTTCTTCTTTTTCTTTTTCTTCTTTTTCTTTTCCTTCTCGATTTCTTCTTTTTCTTCTTCTTTTTCATCTTCTCGATTTCTTCTTTTTCTTCTTTATTTCTTATTTTTCTCCTTTTTCTCGATTTCTTCTTCTTCTCAATTTCTTCTGTTTCTTCTTCGCGATTTCTTCTTTTTCTTGCTCTTTTTCTTCTTCTCGATTTCTGCTTTTTCTTCTTCTCGATTTCTTCTTTTTCTTCTTCTCCATTTCTTCTTTATCTTCTTCTTCTCGATTTCTTCTCGATTTCTTCTTCTTCTCGATTTCTTCTGTTTCTTCTTCTTCTTCGCGATTTTTTCTTTTTCTTTCTCTTTTTCTTCTCGATTTCTTCTTTTTCTTTTTCTTCTTTTTCTTTTCCTTCTCGATTTCTTCTTTTTCTTCTTCTTTTTCTTCTTCTCGATTTCTTCTTTTTCTTCTTTATTTCTTATTTTTCTCCTTTTTCTCGATTTCTTCTTCTTCTCGATTTCTTCTGTTTCTTCTTCGCGATTTCTTCTTTTTCTTGCTCTTTTTCTTCTTCTCGATTTCTGCTTTTTCTTCTTCTCGATTTCTTCTTTTTCTTCTTCTCCATTTCTTCTTTATCTTCTTCTTCTCGATTTCTTCTCGATTTCTTCTTCTTCTCGATTTCTTCTGTTTCTTCTTCTTCTTCGCGATTTTTTCTTTTTCTTTCTCTTTTTCTTCTCGATTTCTTCTTTTTCTTTTTCTTCTTTTTCTTTTCCTTCTCGATTTCTTCTTTTTCTTCTTCTTTTTCTTCTTCTCGATTTCTTCTTTTTCTTCTTTATTTCTTATTATTCTCCTTTTTCTCGATTTCTTCTTCTTCTCGATTTCTTCTGTTTCTTCTTCGCGATTTCTTCTTTTTCTTGCTCTTTTTCTTCTTCTCGATTTCTGCTTTTTCTTCTTCTCGATTTCTTCTTTTTCTTCTTCTCCATTTCTTCTTTATCTTCTTCTTCTCGATTTCTTCTCGATTTCTTCTTCTTCTCGATTTCTTCTGTTTCTTCTTCTTCTTTGCGATTTTTTCTTTTTCTTTCTCTTTTTCTTCTCGATTTCTTCTTTTTCTTCTTCTTTTTCTTTTTCTCGATTTCTTCTTTTTCTTCTTTTTCTTCTTTTTCTTGTTCTTTTTCTTCTTCTCAATTTCTTATTTTTCTCCTTTTTCTCGATTTCTTCTTCATCTCGATTTCTTCTTTTTCTTTTTCTTCTTTTTCTTCTTCTTTTTCTTCTTTTTCTTCTCGATTTCTTCTTTTTCTTCTTTTTCTTTTTCTCGATTTCTTCTTTTTCTTCTTTTTCTTCTTCTCGATTTCTTCTTGTTCTTCTTTTTCTTCTTCTCGATTTCTTATTTTTCTTCTTTTTCTCGATTTCTTCTTCTTCTTCTCGATTTCTTCCTCTTCTTCTCGATTTCTTCTCGATTTCTTCTTTTTCTTCTTGATTTCTTCTTTTTCTTCTTTTTCTTCTTCTCGATTTCTTCTTTTTCTTCTTTTTCTCGATTTCTTCTTTTTCTTTTTCTTCTTTTTCTTTTTCTTCTCGATTTCTTCTTTTTCTTCTTCTTTTTCTTCTTCTCGATTTCTTCTTTTTCTTCTTTATTTCTTATTTTTCTCCTTTTTCTCGATTTCTTCTTTTTCTTCTTCTTTTTCTTCTTCTCGATTTCTTCTTTTTCTTCTTTATTTCTTATTTTTCTCCTTTTTCTCGATTTCTTCTTTTTCTTCTTCTCCATTTCTTCTTTATCTTCTTCTTCTCGATTTCTTCTCGATTTCTTCTTCTTCTCGATTTCTTCTGTTTCTTCTTCTTCTTTGCGATTTTTTCTTTTTCTTTCTCTTTTTCTTCTCGATTTCTTCTTTTTCTTCTTCTTTTTCTTTTTCTCGATTTCTTCTTTTTCTTCTTTTTCTTCTTCTCGATTTCTTCTTGTTCTTCTTTTTCTTCTTCTCGATTTCTTATTTTTCTTCTTTTTCTCGATTTCTTCTTCTTCTTCTCGATTTCTTCCTCTTCTTCTCGATTTCTTCTCGATTTCTTCTTTTTCTTCTTGATTTCTTCTTTTTCTTCTTTTTCTTCTTCTCGATTTCTTCTTTTTCTTCTTTTTCTCGATTTCTTCTTTTTCTTTTTCTTCTTTTTCTTTTTCTTCTCGATTTCTTCTTTTTCTTCTTCTTTTTCTTCTTCTCGATTTCTTCTTTTTCTTCTTTATTTCTTATTTTTCTCCTTTTTCTCGATTTCTTCTTCTCGATTTCTTCTGTTTCTTCTTCGCGATTTCTTCTTTTTCTTGCTCTTTTTCTTCTTCTCGATTTCTGCTTTTTCTTCTTCTCGATTTCTTCTTTTTCTTCTTCTCCATTTCTTCTTTATCTTCTTCTCGATTTCTTCTCGATTTCTTCTTCTTCTCGATTTCTTCTGTTTCTTCTTCTTCTTCGCGATTTTTTCTTTTTCTTTCTCTTTTTCTTCTCGATTTCTTCTTTTTCTTTTTCTTCTTTTTCTTTTCCTTCTCGATTTCTTCTTTTTCTTCTTTTTCTTCTTCTCGATTTCTTCTTTTTCTTTTTCTTCTTTTTCTTTTCCTTCTCGATTTCTTCTTTTTCTTCTTTTTCTTCTTCTCGATTTCTTCTTTTTCTTCTTTATTTCTTATTTTTCTCCTTTTTCTCGATTTCTTCTTCTTCTCGATTTCTTCTGTTTCTTCTTCGAGATTTCTTCTTTTTCTTGCTCTTTTTCTTCTTCTCGATTTCTTCTTTTTCTTTTTCTTTTTCATCTTTTTCTTCTCAGTTTCTTCTTTTTCTTCTTCTCGATTTCTTCTCGATTTCTTCTTTTTCTTCTTCTTTTACTTCTTCTTCTTCTCGATTTCTTCTTTTTCTTCTTCTTCTTCGCGATTTTTTCTTTTTCTTTCTCTTTTTCTTCTCGATTTCTTCTTTTTCTTTTTCTTCTTTTTCTTTTCCTTCTCGATTTCTTCTTTTTCTTCTTCTTTTTCATCTTCTCGATTTCTTCTTTTTCTTCTTTATTTCTTATTTTTCTCCTTTTTCTCGATTTCTTCTTCTTCTCAATTTCTTCTGTTTCTTCTTCGCGATTTCTTCTTTTTCTTGCTCTTTTTCTTCTTCTCGATTTCTGCTTTTTCTTCTTCTCGATTTCTTCTTTTTCTTCTTCTCCATTTCTTCTTTATCTTCTTCTTCTCGATTTCTTCTCGATTTCTTCTTCTTCTCGATTTCTTCTGTTTCTTCTTCTTCTTCGCGATTTTTTCTTTTTCTTTCTCTTTTTCTTCTCGATTTCTTCTTTTTCTTTTTCTTCTTTTTCTTTTCCTTCTCGATTTCTTCTTTTTCTTCTTCTTTTTCTTCTTCTCGATTTCTTCTTTTTCTTCTTTATTTCTTATTTTTCTCCTTTTTCTCGATTTCTTCTTCTTCTCGATTTCTTCTGTTTCTTCTTCGCGATTTCTTCTTTTTCTTGCTCTTTTTCTTCTTCTCGATTTCTGCTTTTTCTTCTTCTCGATTTCTTCTTTTTCTTCTTCTCCATTTCTTCTTTATCTTCTTCTTCTCGATTTCTTCTCGATTTCTTCTTCTTCTCGATTTCTTCTGTTTCTTCTTCTTCTTTGCGATTTTTTCTTTTTCTTTCTCTTTTTCTTCTCGATTTCTTCTTTTTCTTCTTCTTTTTCTTTTTCTCGATTTCTTCTTTTTCTTCTTTTTCTTCTTCTCGATTTCTTCTTGTTCTTCTTTTTCTTCTTCTCGATTTCTTATTTTTCTTCTTTTTCTCGATTTCTTCTTCTTCTTCTCGATTTCTTCCTCTTCTTCTCGATTTCTTCTCGATTTCTTCTTTTTCTTCTTGATTTCTTCTTTTTCTTCTTTTTCTTCTTCTCGATTTCTTCTTTTTCTTCTTTTTCTCGATTTCTTCTTTTTCTTTTTCTTCTTTTTCTTTTTCTTCTCGATTTCTTCTTTTTCTTCTTCTTTTTCTTCTTCTCGATTTCTTCTTTTTCTTCTTTATTTCTTATTTTTCTCCTTTTTCTCGATTTCTTCTTCTCGATTTCTTCTGTTTCTTCTTCGCGATTTCTTCTTTTTCTTGCTCTTTTTCTTCTTCTCGATTTCTGCTTTTTCTTCTTCTCGATTTCTTCTTTTTCTTCTTCTCCATTTCTTCTTTATCTTCTTCTCGATTTCTTCTCGATTTCTTCTTCTTCTCGATTTCTTCTGTTTCTTCTTCTTCTTCGCGATTTTTTCTTTTTCTTTCTCTTTTTCTTCTCGATTTCTTCTTTTTCTTTTTCTTCTTTTTCTTTTCCTTCTCGATTTCTTCTTTTTCTTCTTCTTTTTCTTCTTCTCGATTTCTTCTTTTTCTTCTTTATTTCTTATTTTTCTCCTTTTTCTCGATTTCTTCTTCTTCTCGATTTCTTCTGTTTCTTCTTCGAGATTTCTTCTTTTTCTTGCTCTTTTTCTTCTTCTCGATTTCTTCTTTTTCTTTTTCTTTTTCATCTTTTTCTTCTCAGTTTCTTCTTTTTCTTCTTCTCGATTTCTTCTCGATTTCTTCTTTTTCTTCTTCTTTTACTTCTTCTTCTTCTCGATTTCTTCTTTTTCTTCTTCTTCTTCGCGATTTTTTCTTTTTCTTTCTCTTTTTCTTCTCGATTTCTTCTTTTTCTTTTTCTTCTTTTTCTTTTCCTTCTCGATTTCTTCTTTTTCTTCTTCTTTTTCTTCTTCTCGATTTCTTCTTTTTCTTCTTTATTTCTTATTTTTCTCCTTTTTCTCGATTTCTTCTTCTTCTCGATTTCTTCTGTTTCTTCTTCGCGATTTCTTCTTTTTCTTGCTCTTTTTCTTCTTCTCGATTTCTGCTTTTTCTTCTTCTCGATTTCTTCTTTTTCTTCTTCTCCATTTCTTCTTTATCTTCTTCTTCTCGATTTCTTCTCGATTTCTTCTTCTTCTCGATTTCTTCTGTTTCTTCTTCTTCTTCGCGATTTTTTCTTTTTCTTTCTCTTTTTCTTCTCGATTTCTTCTTTTTCATTTTCTTCTTCTCCATTTCTTCTTTATCTTCTTCTTCTCGATTTCTTCTCGATTTCTTCTTCTTCTCGATTTCTTCTGTTTCTTCTTCTTCTTCGCGATTTTTTCTTTTTCTTTCACTTTTTCTTCTCGATTTCTTCTTCTTCTTTTTCTTCTTCTCGATTTCTTCTCGATTTCTTCTTTTTCTTCTTCTTTTACTTCTTCTTCTTCTCGATTTCTTCTTTTTCTTCTTCTTCTTCGCGATTTTTTCTTTTTCTTTCTCTTTTTCTTCTCGATTTCTTCTTTTTCTTTTTCTTCTTTTTCTTTTCCTTCTCGATTTCTTCTTTTTCTTCTTCTTTTTCTTCTTCTCGATTTCTTCTTTTTCTTCTTTATTTCTTATTTTTCTCCTTTTTCTCGATTTCTTCTTCTTCTCGATTTCTTCTGTTTCTTCTTCGCGATTTCTTCTTTTTCTTGCTCTTTTTCTTCTTCTCGATTTCTGCTTTTTCTTCTTCTCGATTTCTTCTTTTTCTTCTTCTCCATTTCTTCTTTATCTTCTTCTTCTCGATTTCTTCTCGATTTCTTCTTCTTCTCGATTTCTTCTGTTTCTTGTTCTTCTTTGCGATTTTTTCTTTTTCTTTCTCTTTTTCTTCTCGATTTCTTCTTTTTCTTCTTCTTTTTCTTTTTCTCGATTTCTTCTTTTTCTTCTTTTTCTTCTTCTCGATTTCTTCTTGTTCTTCTTTTTCTTCTTCTCGATTTCTTATTTTTCTTCTTTTTCTCGATTTCTTCTTCTTCTTCTCGATTTCTTCCTCTTCTTCTCGATTTCTTCTCGATTTCTTCTTTTTCTTCTTGATTTCTTCTTTTTCTTCTTTTTCTTCTTCTCGATTTCTTCTTTTTCTTCTTTTTCTCGATTTCTTCTTTTTCTTTTTCTTCTTTTTCTTTTTCTTCTCGATTTCTTCTTTTTCTTCTTCTTTTTCTTCTTCTCGATTTCTTCTTTTTCTTCTTTATTTCTTATTTTTCTCCTTTTTCTCGATTTCTTCTTCTTCTCAATTTCTTCTGTTTCTTCTTCGCGATTTCTTCTTTTTCTTGCTCTTTTTCTTCTTCTCGATTTCTGCTTTTTCTTCTTCTCGATTTCTTCTTTTTCTTCTTCTCCATTTCTTCTTTATCTTCTTCTTCTCGATTTCTTCTCGATTTCTTCTTCTTCTCGATTTCTTCTGTTTCTTCTTCTTCTTCGCGATTTTTTCTTTTTCTTTCTCTTTTTCTTCTCGATTTCTTCTTTTTCTTTTTCTTCTCTTTCTTTTCCTTCTCGATTTCTTCTTTTTCTTCTTTTTCTTCTTCTCGATTTCTTCTTTTTCTTCTTTATTTCTTATTTTTCTCCTTTTTCTCGATTTCTTCTTCTTCTCGATTTCTTCTGTTTCTTCTTCGCGATTTCTTCTTTTTCTTGCTCTTTTTCTTCTTCTCGATTTCTGCTTTTTCTTCTTCTCGATTTCTTCTTTTTCTTCTTCTCCATTTCTTCTTTATCTTCTTCTTCTCGATTTCTTCTCGATTTCTTCTTCTTCTCGATTTCTTCTGTTTCTTCTTCTTCTTTGCGATTTTTTCTTTTTCTTTCTCTTTTTCTTCTCGATTTCTTCTTTTTCTTCTTCTTTTTCTTTTCCTTCTCGATTTCTTCTTTTTCTTATTCTTTTTCTTCTTCTCAGTTTCTTCTTTTTCTTCTTCTCCATTTCTTCTCGATTTCTTCTTTTTCTTCTTCTCGATTTCTTCTTTTTCTTCTTCTCGATTTCTTCTTTTTCTTGTTCTTTTTCTTCTTCTCAATTTCTTATTTTTCTCCTTTTTCTCGATTTCTTCTTCATCTCGATTTCTTCTTTTTCTTTTTCTTCTTTTTCTTCTCGATTTCTTCTTTTTCTTCTTTTTCTTTTTCTCGATTTCTTCTTTTTCTTCTTTTTCTTCTTCTCGATTTCTTCTTGTTCTTCTTTTTCTTCTTCTCGATTTCTTATTTTTCTTCTTTTTCTCGATTTCTTCTTCTTCTTCTCGATTTCTTCCTCTTCTTCTCGATTTCTTCTCGATTTCTTCTTTTTCTTCTTGATTTCTTCTTTTTCTTCTTTTTCTTCTTCTCGATTTCTTCTTTTTCTTCTTTTTCTCGATTTCTTCTTTTTCTTTTTCTTCTTTTTCTTTTTCTTCTCGATTTCTTCTTTTTCTTCTTCTTTTTCTTCTTCTCGATTTCTTCTTTTTCTTCTTTATTTCTTATTTTTCTCCTTTTTCTCGATTTCTTCTTCTCGATTTCTTCTGTTTCTTCTTCGCGATTTCTTCTTTTTCTTGCTCTTTTTCTTCTTCTCGATTTCTGCTTTATCTTCTTCTCGATTTCTTCTTTTTCTTCTTCTCCATTTCTTCTTTATCTTCTTCTCCATTTCTTCTCGATTTCTTCTTCTTCTCGATTTCTTCTGTTTCTTCTTCTTCTTCGCGATTTTTTCTTTTTCTTTCTCTTTTTCTTCTCGATTTCTTCTTTTTCTTTTTCTTCTTTTTCTTTTCCTTCTCGATTTCTTCTTTTTCTTCTTCTTCTTCTTCTCGATTTCTTCTTTTTCTTTTTCTTCTTTTTCTTTTCCTTCTCGATTTCTTCTTTTTCTTCTTTTTCTTCTTCTCGATTTCTTCTTTTTCTTCTTTATTTCTTATTTTTCTCCTTTTTCTCGATTTCTTCTTCTTCTCGATTTCTTCTGTTTCTTCTTCGAGATTTCTTCTTTTTCTTGCTCTTTTTCTTCTTCTCGATTTCTTCTTTTTCTTTTTCTTTTTCATCTTTTTCTTCTCAGTTTCTTCTTTTTCTTCTTCTCGATTTCTTCTCGATTTCTTCTTTTTCTTCTTCTTTTACTTCTTCTTCTTCTCGATTTCTTCTGTTTCTTCTTCGCGATTTCTTCTTTTTCTTGCTCTTTTTCTTCTTCTCGATTTCTGCTTTTTCTTCTTCTCGATTTCTTCTTTTTCTTCTTCTCCATTTCTTCTTTTTCTTTTTCTTTTTCTTCTTTTTCTTCTCAGTTTCTTCTTTTTCTTCTTCTCGATTTCTTCTCGATTTCTTCTTTTTCTTCTTCTTTTACTTCTTCTTCTTCTCGATTTCTTCTTTTTCTTCTTCTTCTTCGCGATTTTTTCTTTTTCTTTCTATTTTTCTTCTCGATTTCTTCTTTTTCTTTTTCTTCTTTTTCTTTTCCTTCTCGATTTCTTCTTTTTCTTCTTCTTTTTCTTCTTCTCGATTTCTTCTTTTTCTTCTTTATTTCTTATTTTTCTCCTTTTTCTCGATTTCTTCTTCTTCTCGATTTCTTCTGTTTCTTCTTCGCGATTTCTTCTTTTTCTTCCTCTTTTTCTTCTTCTCGATTTCTGCTTTTTCTTCTTCTCGATTTCTTCTTTTTCTTCTTCTCCATTTCTTCTTTATCTTCTTCTTCTCGATTTCTTCTCGATTTCTTCTTCTTCTCGATTTCTTCTGTTTCTTGTTCTTCTTTGCGATTTTTTCTTTTTCTTTCTCTTTTTCTTCTCGATTTCTTCTTTTTCTTCTTCTTTTTCTTTTTCTCGATTTCTTCTTTTTCTTCTTTTTCTTCTTCTCGATTTCTTCTTGTTCTTCTTTTTCTTCTTCTCGATTTCTTATTTTTCTTCTTTTTCTCGATTTCTTCTTCTTCTCGATTTCTTCCTCTTCTTCTCGATTTCTTCTCGATTTCTTCTTTTTCTTCTTGATTTCTTCTTTTTCTTCTTTTTCTTCTTCTCGATTTCTTCTTTTTCTTCTTTTTCTCGATTTCTTCTTTTTCTTTTTCTTCTTTTTCTTTTTCTTCTCGATTTCTTCTTTTTCTTCTTCTTTTTCTTCTTCTCGATTTCTTCTTTTTCTTCTTTATTTCTTATTTTTCTCCTTTTTCTCGATTTCTTCTTCTCGATTTCTTCTGTTTCTTCTTCGCGATTTCTTCTTTTTCTTGCTCTTTTTCTTCTTCTCGATTTCTGCTTTTTCTTCTTCTCGATTTCTTCTTTTTCTTCTTCTCCATTTCTTCTTTATCTTCTTCTTCTCGATTTCTTCTCGATTTCTTCTTCTTCTCGATTTCTTCTGTTTCTTCTTCTTCTTCGCGATTTTTTCTTTTTCTTTCTCTTTTTCTTCTCGATTTCTTCTTTTTCTTTTTCTTCTTTTTCTTTTCCTTCTCGATTTCTTCTTTTTCTTCTTTTTCTTCTTCTCGATTTCTTCTTTTTCTTTTTCTTCTTTTTCTTTTCCTTCTCGATTTCTTCTTTTTCTTCTTTTTCTTCTTCTCGATTTCTTCTTTTTCTTCTTTATTTCTTATTTTTCTCCTTTTTCTCGATTTCTTCTGTTTCTTCTTCGAGATTTCTTCTTTTTCTTGCTCTTTTTCTTCTTCTCGATTTCTTCTTTTTCTTTTTCTTTTTCATCTTTTTCTTCTCAGTTTCTTCTTTTTCTTCTTCTCGATTTCTTCTCGATTTCTTCTTTTTCTTCTTCTTTTACTTCTTCTTCTTCTCGATTTCTTCTTTTTCTTCTTCTTCTTCGCGATTTTTTCTTTTTCTTTCTCTTTTTCTTCTCGATTTCTTCTTTTTCTTTTTCTTCTTTTTCTTTTCCTTCTCGATTTCTTCTTTTTCTTCTTCTTTTTCTTCTTCTCGATTTCTTCTGTTTCTTCTTCGCGATTTCTTCTTTTTCTTGCTCTTTTTCTTCTTCTCGATTTCTGCTTTTTCTTCTTCTCGATTTCTTCTTTTTCTTCTTCTCCATTTCTTCTTTATCTTCTTCTTCTCGATTTCTTCTCGATTTCTTCTTCTTCTCGATTTCTTCTGTTTCTTCTTCTTCTTCGCGATTTTTTCTTTTTCTTTCTCTTTTTCTTCTCGATTTCTTCTTTTTCTTTTTCTTCTTTTTCTTTTCCTTCTCGATTTCTTCTTTTTCTTCTTCTTTTTCTTCTTCTCGATTTCTTCTTTTTCTTCTTTATTTCTTATTTTTCTCCTTTTTCTCGATTTCTTCTTCTTCTCGATTTCTTCTGTTTCTTCTTCGCGATTTCTTCTTTTTCTTGCTCTTTTTCTTCTTCTCGATTTCTGCTTTTTCTTCTTCTCGATTTCTTCTTTTTCTTCTTCTCCATTTCTTCTTTTTCTTTTTCTTTTTCTTCTTTTTCTTCTCAGTTTCTTCTTTTTCTTCTTCTCGATTTCTTCTCGATTTCTTCTTTTTCTTCTTCTTTTACTTCTTCTTCTTCTCGATTTCTTCTTTTTCTTCTTCTTCTTCGCGATTTTTTCTTTTTCTTTCTATTTTTCTTCTCGATTTCTTCTTTTTCTTTTTCTTCTTTTTCTTTTCCTTCTCGATTTCTTCTTTTTCTTCTTCTTTTTCTTCTTCTCGATTTCTTCTGTTTCTTCTTCGCGATTTCTTCTTTTTCTTGCTCTTTTTCTTCTTCTCGATTTCTGCTTTTTCTTCTTCTCGATTTCTTCTTTTTCTTCTTCTCCATTTCTTCTTTATCTTCTTCTTCTCGATTTCTTCTCGATTTCTTCTTCTTCTCGATTTCTTCTGTTTCTTCTTCTTCTTCGCGATTTTTTCTTTTTCTTTCTCTTTTTCTTCTCGATTTCTTCTTTTTCTTTTTCTTCTTTTTCTTTTCCTTCTCGATTTCTTCTTTTTCTTCTTCTTTTTCTTCTTCTCGATTTCTTCTTTTTCTTCTTTATTTCTTATTTTTCTCCTTTTTCTCGATTTCTTCTTCTTCTCGATTTCTTCTGTTTCTTCTTCGCGATTTCTTCTTTTTCTTGCTCTTTTTCTTCTTCTCGATTTCTGCTTTTTCTTCTTCTCGATTTCTTCTTTTTCTTCTTCTCCATTTCTTCTTTTTCTTTTTCTTTTTCTTCTTTTTCTTCTCAGTTTCTTCTTTTTCTTCTTCTCGATTTCTTCTCGATTTCTTCTTTTTCTTCTTCTTTTACTTCTTCTTCTTCTCGATTTCTTCTTTTTCTTCTTCTTCTTCGCGATTTTTTCTTTTTCTTTCTATTTTTCTTCTCGATTTCTTCTTTTTCTTTTTCTTCTTTTTCTTTTCCTTCTCGATTTCTTCTTTTTCTTCTTCTTTTTCTTCTTCTCGATTTCTTCTTTTTCTTCTTTATTTCTTATTTTTCTCCTTCTTCTCGATTTCTTCTTCTTCTCGATTTCTTCTGTTTCTTCTTCGCGATTTCTTCTTTTTCTTGCTCTTTTTCTTCTTCTCGATTTCTGCTTTTTCTTCTTCTCGATTTCTTCTTTTTCTTCTTCTCCATTTCTTCTTTATCTTCTTCTTCTCGATTTCTTCTCGATTTCTTCTTCTTCTCGATTTCTTCTGTTTCTTCTTCTTCTTCGCGATTTTTTCTTTTTCTTTCTCTTTTTCTTCTCGATTTCTTCTTTTTCTTTTTCTTCTTTTTCTTTTCCTTCTCGATTTCTTCTTTTTCTTCTTCTTTTTCTTCTTCTCGATTTCTTCTTTTTCTTCTTCTTTTTCTTCTTCTCGATTTCTTCTTTTTCTTCTTTATTTCTTATTTTTCTCCTTTTTCTCGATTTCTTCTTCTCGATTTCTTCTGTTTCTTCTTCGCGATTTCTGCTTTTTCTTGCTCTTTTTCTTCTTCTCGATTTCTGCTTTTTCTTCTTCTCGATTTCTTCTTTTTCTTCTTCTCCATTTCTTCTTTATCTTCTTCTTCTCGATTTCTTCTCGATTTCTTCTTCTTCTCGATTTCTTCTGTTTCTTCTTCTTCTTCGCGATTTTTTCTTTTTCTTTCTCTTTTTCTTCTCGATTTCTTCTTTTTCTTTTTCTTCTTTTTCTTTTCCTTCTCGATTTCTTCTTTTTCTTCTTTTTCTTCTTCTCGATTTCTTCTTTTTCTTTTTCTTCTTTTTCTTTTCCTTCTCGATTTCTTCTTTTTCTTCTTTTTCTTCTTCTCGATTTCTTCTTTTTCTTCTTTATTTCTTATTTTTCTCCTTTTTCTCGATTTCTTCTTCTTCTCGATTTCTTCTGTTTCTTCTTCGAGATTTCTTCTTTTTCTTGCTCTTCTTCTTCTTCTCGATTTCTTCTTTTTCTTTTTCTTTTTCTTCTTTTTCTTCTCAGTTTCTTCTTTTTCTTCTTCTCGATTTCTTCTCGATTTCTTCTTTTTCTTCTTCTTTTACTTCTTCTTCTTCTCGATTTCTTCTTTTTCTTCTTCTTCTTCGCGATTTTTTCTTTTTCTTTCTCTTTTTCTTCTCGATTTCTTCTTTTTCTTTTTCTTCTTTTTCTTTTCCTTCTCGATTTCTTCTTTTTCTTCTTCTTTTTCTTCTTCTCGATTTCTTCTGTTTCTTCTTCGCGATTTCTTCTTTTTCTTGCTCTTTTTCTTCTTCTCGATTTCTGCTTTTTCTTCTTCTCGATTTCTTCTTTTTCTTCTTCTCCATTTCTTCTTTATCTTCTTCTTCTCGATTTCTTCTCGATTTCTTCTTCTTCTCGATTTCTTCTGTTTCTTCTTCTTCTTCGCGATTTTTTCTTTTTCTTTCTCTTTTTCTTCTCGATTTCTTCTTTTTCTTTTTCTTCTTTTTCTTTTCCTTCTCGATTTCTTCTTTTTCTTCTTCTTTTTCTTCTTCTCGATTTCTTCTTTTTCTTCTTTATTTCTTATTTTTCTCCTTTTTCTCGATTTCTTCTTCTTCTCGATTTCTTCTGTTTCTTCTTCGCGATTTCTTCTTTTTCTTGCTCTTTTTCTTCTTCTCGATTTCTGCTTTTTCTTCTTCTCGATTTCTTCTTTTTCTTCTTCTCCATTTCTTCTTTTTCTTTTTCTTTTTCTTCTTTTTCTTCTCAGTTTCTTCTTTTTCTTCTTCTCGATTTCTTCTCGATTTCTTCTTTTTCTTCTTCTTTTACTTCTTCTTCTTCTCGATTTCTTCTTTTTCTTCTTCTTCTTCGCGATTTTTTCTTTTTCTTTCTATTTTTCTTCTCGATTTCTTCTTTTTCTTTTTCTTCTTTTTCTTTTCCTTCTCGATTTCTTCTTTTTCTTCTTCTTTTTCTTCTTCTCGATTTCTTCTTTTTCTTCTTTATTTCTTATTTTTCTCCTTTTTCTCGATTTCTTCTTCTTCTCGATTTCTTCTGTTTCTTCTTCGCGATTTCTTCTTTTTCTTGCTCTTTTTCTTCTTCTCGATTTCTGCTTTTTCTTCTTCTCGATTTCTTCTTTTTCTTCTTCTCCATTTCTTCTTTATCTTCTTCTTCTCGATTTCTTCTCGATTTCTTCTTCTTCTCGATTTCTTCTGTTTCTTGTTCTTCTTTGCGATTTTTTCTTTTTCTTTCTCTTTTTCTTCTCGATTTCTTCTTTTTCTTCTTCTTTTTCTTTTTCTCGATTTCTTCTTTTTCTTCTTTTTCTTCTTCTCGATTTCTTCTTGTTCTTCTTTTTCTTCTTCTCGATTTCTTATTTTTCTTCTTTTTCTCGATTTCTTCTTCTTCTTCTCGATTTCTTCCTCTTCTTCTCGATTTCTTCTCGATTTCTTCTTTTTCTTCTTGATTTCTTCTTTTTCTTCTTTTTCTTCTTCTCGATTTCTTCTTTTTCTTCTTTTTCTCGATTTCTTCTTTTTCTTTTTCTTCTTTTTCTTTTTCTTCTCGATTTCTTCTTTTTCTTCTTCTTTTTCTTCTTCTCGATTTCTTCTTTTTCTTCTTTATTTCTTATTTTTCTCCTTTTTCTCGATTTCTTCTTCTCGATTTCTTCTGTTTCTTCTTCGCGATTTCTGCTTTTTCTTGCTCTTTTTCTTCTTCTCGATTTCTGCTTTTTCTTCTTCTCGATTTCTTCTTTTTCTTCTTCTCCATTTCTTCTTTATCTTCTTCTTCTCGATTTCTTCTCGATTTCTTCTTCTTCTCGATTTCTTCTGTTTCTTCTTCTTCTTCGCGATTTTTTCTTTTTCTTTCTCTTTTTCTTCTCGATTTCTTCTTTTTCTTTTTCTTCTTTTTCTTTTCCTTCTCGATTTCTTCTTTTTCTTCTTTTTCTTCTTCTCGATTTCTTCTTTTTCTTTTTCTTCTTTTTCTTTTCCTTCTCGATTTCTTCTTTTTCTTCTTTTTCTTCTTCTCGATTTCTTCTTTTTCTTCTTTATTTCTTATTTTTCTCCTTTTTCTCGATTTCTTCTTCTTCTCGATTTCTTCTGTTTCTTCTTCGAGATTTCTTCTTTTTCTTGCTCTTCTTCTTCTTCTCGATTTCTTCTTTTTCTTTTTCTTTTTCTTCTTTTTCTTCTCAGTTTCTTCTTTTTCTTCTTCTCGATTTCTTCTCGATTTCTTCTTTTTCTTCTTCTTTTACTTCTTCTTCTTCTCGATTTCTTCTTTTTCTTCTTCTTCTTCGCGATTTTTTCTTTTTCTTTCTATTTTTCTTCTCGATTTCTTCTTTTTCTTCTGTTTCTTCTTCGCGATTTCTTCTTTTTCTTGCTCTTTTTCTTCTTCTCGATTTCTGCTTTTTCTTCTTCTCGATTTCTTCTTTTTCTTCTTCTCCATTTCTTCTTTATCTTCTTCTTCTCGATTTCTTCTCGATTTCTTCTTCTTCTCGATTTCTTCTGTTTCTTCTTCTTCTTCGCGATTTTTTCTTTTTCTTTCTCTTTTTCTTCTCGATTTCTTCTTTTTCTTTTTCTTCTTTTTCTTTTCCTTCTCGATTTCTTCTTTTTCTTCTTTTTCTTCTTCTCGATTTCTTCTTTTTCTTTTTCTTCTTTTTCTTTTCCTTCTCGATTTCTTCTTTTTCTTCTTCTCGATTTCTTCTTTTTCTTCTTTATTTCTTCTTTTTCTCCTTTTTCTCGATTTCTTCTTCTTCTCGATTTCTTCTGTTTCTTCTTCGAGATTTCTTCTTTTTCTTGCTCTTTTTCTTCTTCTCGATTTCTTCTTTTTCTTTTTCTTTTTCATCTTTTTCTTCTCAGTTTCTTCTTTTTCTTCTTCTCGATTTCTTCTCGATTTCTTCTTTTTCTTCTTCTTTTACTTCTTCTTCTTCTCGATTTCTTCTTTTTCTTCTTCTTCTTCGCGATTTTTTCTTTTTCTTTCTCTTTTTCTTCTCGATTTCTTCTTTTTCTTTTTCTTCTTTTTCTTTTCCTTCTCGATTTCTTCTTTTTCTTCTTCTTTTTCATCTTCTCGATTTCTTCTTTTTCTTCTTTATTTCTTATTTTTCTCCTTTTTCTCGATTTCTTCTTCTTCTCAATTTCTTCTGTTTCTTCTTCGCGATTTCTTCTTTTTCTTGCTCTTTTTCTTCTTCTCGATTTCTGCTTTTTCTTCTTCTCGATTTCTTCTTTTTCTTCTTCTCCATTTCTTCTTTATCTTCTTCTTCTCGATTTCTTCTCGATTTCTTCTTCTTCTCGATTTCTTCTGTTTCTTCTTCTTCTTCGCGATTTTTTCTTTTTCTTTCTCTTTTTCTTCTCGATTTCTTCTTTTTCTTTTTCTTCTTTTTCTTTTCCTTCTCGATTTCTTCTTTTTCTTCTTCTTTTTCATCTTCTCGATTTCTTCTTTTTCTTCTTTATTTCTTATTTTTCTCCTTTTTCTCGATTTCTTCTTCTTCTCAATTTCTTCTGTTTCTTCTTCGCGATTTCTTCTTTTTCTTGCTCTTTTTCTTCTTCTCGATTTCTGCTTTTTCTTCTTCTCGATTTCTTCTTTTTCTTCTTCTCCATTTCTTCTTTATCTTCTTCTTCTCGATTTCTTCTCGATTTCTTCTTCTTCTCGATTTCTTCTGTTTCTTCTTCTTCTTCGCGATTTTTTCTTTTTCTTTCTCTTTTTCTTCTCGATTTCTTCTTTTTCTTTTTCTTCTTTTTCTTTTCCTTCTCGATTTCTTCTTTTTCTTCTTCTTTTTCTTCTTCTCGATTTCTTCTTTTTCTTCTTTATTTCTTATTTTTCTCCTTTTTCTCGATTTCTTCTTCTTCTCGATTTCTTCTGTTTCTTCTTCGCGATTTCTTCTTTTTCTTGCTCTTTTTCTTCTTCTCGATTTCTGCTTTTTCTTCTTCTCGATTTCTTCTTTTTCTTCTTCTCCATTTCTTCTTTATCTTCTTCTTCTCGATTTCTTCTCGATTTCTTCTTCTTCTCGATTTCTTCTGTTTCTTCTTCTTCTTCGCGATTTTTTCTTTTTCTTTCTCTTTTTCTTCTCGATTTCTTCTTTTTCTTTTTCTTCTTTTTCTTTTCCTTCTCGATTTCTTCTTTTTCTTCTTCTTTTTCTTCTTCTCGATTTCTTCTTTTTCTTCTTTATTTCTTATTATTCTCCTTTTTCTCGATTTCTTCTTCTTCTCGATTTCTTCTGTTTCTTCTTCGCGATTTCTTCTTTTTCTTGCTCTTTTTCTTCTTCTCGATTTCTGCTTTTTCTTCTTCTCGATTTCTTCTTTTTCTTCTTCTCCATTTCTTCTTTATCTTCTTCTTCTCGATTTCTTCTCGATTTCTTCTTCTTCTCGATTTCTTCTGTTTCTTCTTCTTCTTTGCGATTTTTTCTTTTTCTTTCTCTTTTTCTTCTCGATTTCTTCTTTTTCTTCTTCTTTTTCTTTTTCTCGATTTCTTCTTTTTCTTCTTTTTCTTCTTTTTCTTGTTCTTTTTCTTCTTCTCAATTTCTTATTTTTCTCCTTTTTCTCGATTTCTTCTTCATCTCGATTTCTTCTTTTTCTTTTTCTTCTTTTTCTTCTTTTTCTTCTTTTTCTTCTCGATTTCTTCTTTTTCTTCTTTTTCTTTTTCTCGATTTCTTCTTTTTCTTCTTTTTCTTCTTCTCGATTTCTTCTTGTTCTTCTTTTTCTTCTTCTCGATTTCTTATTTTTCTTCTTTTTCTCGATTTCTTCTTCTTCTTCTCGATTTCTTCCTCTTCTTCTCGATTTCTTCTCGATTTCTTCTTTTTCTTCTTGATTTCTTCTTTTTCTTCTTTTTCTTCTTCTCGATTTCTTCTTTTTCTTCTTTTTCTCGATTTCTTCTTTTTCTTTTTCTTCTTTTTCTTTTTCTTCTCGATTTCTTCTTTTTCTTCTTCTTTTTCTTCTTCTCGATTTCTTCTTTTTCTTCTTTATTTCTTATTTTTCTCCTTTTTCTCGATTTCTTCTTCTTCTCGATTTCTTCTGTTTCTTCTTCGCGATTTCTTCTTTTTCTTGCTCTTTTTCTTCTTCTCGATTTCTGCTTTTTCTTCTTCTCGATTTCTTCTTTTTCTTCTTCTCCATTTCTTCTTTATCTTCTTCTTCTCGATTTCTTCTCGATTTCTTCTTCTTCTCGATTTCTTCTGTTTCTTGTTCTTCTTTGCGATTTTTTCTTTTTCTTTCTCTTTTTCTTCTCGATTTCTTCTTTTTCTTCTTCTTTTTCTTTTTCTCGATTTCTTCTTTTTCTTCTTTTTCTTCTTCTCGATTTCTTCTTGTTCTTCTTTTTCTTCTTCTCGATTTCTTATTTTTCTTCTTTTTCTCGATTTCTTCTTCTTCTTCTCGATTTCTTCCTCTTCTTCTCGATTTCTTCTCGATTTCTTCTTTTTCTTCTTGATTTCTTCTTTTTCTTCTTTTTCTTCTTCTCGATTTCTTCTTTTTCTTCTTTTTCTCGATTTCTTCTTTTTCTTTTTCTTCTTTTTCTTTTTCTTCTCGATTTCTTCTTTTTCTTCTTCTTTTTCTTCTTCTCGATTTCTTCTTTTTCTTCTTTATTTCTTATTTTTCTCCTTTTTCTCGATTTCTTCTTCTCGATTTCTTCTGTTTCTTCTTCGCGATTTCTTCTTTTTCTTGCTCTTTTTCTTCTTCTCGATTTCTGCTTTTTCTTCTTCTCGATTTCTGCTTTTTCTTCTTCTCGATTTCTTCTTTTTCTTCTTCTCCATTTCTTCTTTATCTTCTTCTTCTCGATTTCTTCTCGATTTCTTCTTCTTCTCGATTTCTTCTGTTTCTTCTTCTTCTTCGCGATTTTTTCTTTTTCTTTCTCTTTTTCTTCTCGATTTCTTCTTTTTCTTTTTCTTCTTTTTCTTTTCCTTCTCGATTTCTTCTTTTTCTTCTTCTTTTTCTTCTTCTCGATTTCTTCTTTTTCTTCTTTTTCTTCTTCTCGATTTCTTCTTGTTCTTCTTTTTCTTCTTCTCGATTTCTTATTTTTCTTCTTTTTCTCGATTTCTTCTTCTTCTTCTCGATTTCTTCCTCTTCTTCTCGATTTCTTCTCGATTTCTTCTTTTTCTTCTTGATTTCTTCTTTTTCTTCTTTTTCTTCTTCTCGATTTCTTCTTTTTCTTCTTTTTCTCGATTTCTTCTTTTTCTTTTTCTTCTTTTTCTTTTTCTTCTCGATTTCTTCTTTTTCTTCTTCTTTTTCTTCTTCTCGATTTCTTCTTTTTCTTCTTTATTTCTTATTTTTCTCCTTTTTCTCGATTTCTTCTTCTCGATTTCTTCTGTTTCTTCTTCGCGATTTCTTCTTTTTCTTGCTCTTTTTCTTCTTCTCGATTTCTGCTTTTTCTTCTTCTCGATTTCTTCTTTTTCTTCTTCTCCATTTCTTCTTTATCTTCTTCTTCTCGATTTCTTCTCGATTTCTTCTTCTTCTCGATTTCTTCTGTTTCTTCTTCTTCTTCGCGATTTCTTCTTTTTCTTTTTCTTCTTTTTCTTTTCCTTCTCGATTTCTTCTTTTTCTTCTTTTTCTTCTTCTCGATTTCTTCTTTTTCTTTTTCTTCTTTTTCTTTTCCTTCTCGATTTCTTCTTTTTCTTCTTTATTTCTTATTTTTCTCCTTTTTCTCGATTTCTTCTTCTTCTCGATTTCTTCTGTTTCTTCTTCGAGATTTCTTCTTTTTCTTGCTCTTTTTCTTCTTCTCGATTTCTTCTTTTTCTTTTTCTTTTTCTTCTTTTTCTTCTCAGTTTCTTCTTTTTCTTCTTCTCGATTTCTTCTCAATTTCTTCTGTTTCTTCTTCGCGATTTCTTCTTTTTCTTGCTCTTTTTCTTCTTCTCGATTTCTTCTTTTTCTTCTTCTTTTTCTTCTTTTTCTTCTCAGTTTCTTCTTTTTCTTCTTCTCGATTTCTTCTCGATTTCTTCTTTTTCTTCTTCTCGATTTCTTCTTTTTCTTCTTCTTTTTCTTTTTCTCGATTTCTTCTTTTTCTTCTTTTTCTTCTTCTCGATTTCTTCTTGTTCTTCTTTTTCTTCTTCTCGATTTCTTATTTTTCTTCTTTTTCTCGATTTCTTCTTCTTCTTCTCGATTTCTTCCTCTTCTTCTCGATTTCTTCTCGATTTCTTCTTTTTCTTCTTGATTTCTTCTTTTTCTTCTTTTTCTTTTTCTCGATTTCTTCTTTTTCTTTTTCTTCTCGATTTCTTCTTTTTCTTCTTCTCTATTTCTTCTTTTTTTTCTTTTTCTTTTGCTCGATTTCTTCTTTTTCTTCTTCTTTTTCTTCTTCTCGATTTCTTCTTTTTCTTCTTTATTTCTTATTTTTCTCCTTTTTCTCGATTTCTTCTTCTTCTCGATTTCTTCTGTTTCTTCTTCGCGATTTCTTCTTTTTCTTGCTCTTTTTCTTCTTCTCGATTTCTGCTTTTTCTTCTTCTCGATTTCTTCTTTTTCTTCTTCTCCATTTCTTCTTTATCTTCTTCTTCTCGATTTCTTCTCGATTTCTTCTTCTTCTCGATTTCTTCTGTTTCTTCTTCTTCTTCGCGATTTTTTCTTTTTCTTTCTCTTTTTCTTCTCGATTTCTTCTTTTTCTTTTTCTTCTTTTTCTTTTCCTTCTCGATTTCTTCTTTTTCTTCTTCTTTTTCTTCTTCTCGATTTCTTCTTTTTCTTCTTTATTTCTTATTTTTCTCCTTTTTCTCGATTTCTTCTTCTTCTCGATTTCTTCTGTTTCTTCTTCGCGATTTCTTCTTTTTCTTGCTCTTTTTCTTCTTCTCGATTTCTGCTTTTTCTTCTTCTCGATTTCTTCTTTTTCTTCTTCTCGATTTCTTCTTTTTCTTCTTCTTTTACTTCTTCTTCTTCTCGATTTCTTCTTTTTCTTCTTCTTCTTCGCGATTTTTTCTTTTTCTTTCTATTTTTCTTCTCGATTTCTTCTTTTTCTTTTTCTTCTTTTTCTTTTCCTTCTCGATTTCTTCTTTTTCTTCTTCTTTTTCTTCTTCTCGATTTCTTCTTTTTCTTCTTTATTTCTTATTTTTCTCCTTTTTCTCGATTTCTTCTTCTTCTCGATTTCTTCTGTTTCTTCTTCGCGATTTCTTCTTTTTCTTGCTCTTTTTCTTCTTCTCGATTTCTGCTTTTTCTTCTTCTCGATTTCTTCTTTTTCTTCTTCTCCATTTCTTCTTTATCTTCTTCTTCTCGATTTCTTCTCGATTTCTTCTTCTTCTCGATTTCTTCTGTTTCTTGTTCTTCTTTGCGATTTTTTCTTTTTCTTTCTCTTTTTCTTCTCGATTTCTTCTTTTTCTTCTTCTTTTTCTTTTTCTCGATTTCTTCTTTTTCTTCTTCTCGATTTCTTCTTGTTCTTCTTTTTCTTCTTCTCGATTTCTTATTTTTCTTCTTTTTCTCGATTTCTTCTTCTTCTTCTCGATTTCTTCCTCTTCTTCTCGATTTCTTCTCGATTTCTTCTTTTTCTTCTTGATTTCTTCTTTTTCTTCTTTTTCTTCTTCTCGATTTCTTCTTTTTCTTCTTTTTCTCGATTTCTTCTTTTTCTTTTTCTTCTTTTTCTTTTTCTTCTCGATTTCTTCTTTTTCTTCTTCTTTTTCTTCTTCTCGATTTCTTCTTTTTCTTCTTTATTTCTTATTTTTCTCCTTTTTCTCGATTTCTTCTTCTCGATTTCTTCTGTTTCTTCTTCGCGATTTCTTCTTTTTCTTGCTCTTTTTCTTCTTCTCGATTTCTGCTTTTTCTTCTTCTCGATTTCTTCTTTTTCTTCTTCTCCATTTCTTCTTTATCTTCTTCTTCTCGATTTCTTCTCGATTTCTTCTTCTTCTCGATTTCTTCTGTTTCTTCTTCTTCTTCGCGATTTTTTCTTTTTCTTTCTCTTTTTCTTCTCGATTTCTTCTTTTTCTTTTTCTTCTTTTTCTTTTCCTTCTCGATTTCTTCTTTTTCTTCTTTTTCTTCTTCTCGATTTCTTCTTTTTCTTTTTCTTCTTTTTCTTTTCCTTCTCGATTTCTTCTTTTTCTTCTTTTTCTTCTTCTCGATTTCTTCTTTTTCTTCTTTATTTCTTATTTTTCTCCTTTTTCTCGATTTCTTCTTCTTCTCGATTTCTTCTGTTTCTTCTTCGAGATTTCTTCTTTTTCTTGCTCTTCTTCTTCTTCTCGATTTCTTCTTTTTCTTTTTCTTTTTCTTCTTTTTCTTCTCAGTTTCTTCTTTTTCTTCTTCTCGATTTCTTCTCGATTTCTTCTTTTTCTTCTTCTTTTACTTCTTCTTCTTCTCGATTTCTTCTTTTTCTTCTTCTTCTTCGCGATTTTTTCTTTTTCTTTCTATTTTTCTTCTCGATTTCTTCTTTTTCTTCTGTTTCTTCTTCGCGATTTCTTCTTTTTCTTGCTCTTTTTCTTCTTCTCGATTTCTGCTTTTTCTTCTTCTCGATTTCTTCTTTTTCTTCTTCTCCATTTCTTCTTTATCTTCTTCTTCTCGATTTCTTCTCGATTTCTCCTTCTTCTCGATTTCTTCTGTTTCTTCTTCTTCTTCGCGATTTTTTCTTTTTCTTTCTCTTTTTCTTCTCGATTTCTTCTTTTTCTTTTTCTTCTTTTTCTTTTCCTTCTCGATTTCTTCTTTTTCTTCTTTTTCTTCTTCTCGATTTCTTCTTTTTCTTTTTCTTCTTTTTCTTTTCCTTCTCGATTTCTTCTTTTTCTTCTTTTTCTTCTTCTCGATTTCTTCTTTTTCTTCTTTATTTCTTATTTTTCTCCTTTTTCTCGATTTCTTCTTCTTCTCGATTTCTTCTGTTTCTTCTTCGAGATTTCTTCTTTTTCTTGCTCTTTTTCTTCTTCTCGATTTCTTCTTTTTCTTTTTCTTTTTCATCTTTTTCTTCTCAGTTTCTTCTTTTTCTTCTTCTCGATTTCTTCTTTTTCTTCTTCTTTTACTTCTTCTTCTTCTCGATTTCTTCTTTTTCTTCTTCTTCTTCGCGATTTTTTCTTTTTCTTTCTCTTTTTCTTCTCGATTTCTTCTTTTTCTTTTTCTTCTTTTTCTTTTCCTTCTCGATTTCTTCTTTTTCTTCTTCTTTTTCTTCTTCTCGATTTCTTCTTTTTCTTCTTTATTTCTTATTTTTCTCCTTTTTCTCGATTTCTTCTTCTTCTCGATTTCTTCTGTTTCTTCTTCGCGATTTCTTCTTTTTCTTGGTCTTTTTCTTCTTCTCGATTTCTTCTTTTTCTTTTTCTTTTTCATCTTTTTCTTCTCAGTTTCTTCTTTTTCTTCTTCTCGATTTCTTCTTTTTCTTCTTTTTCTTCTTCTCGATTTCTTCTTTTTCTTTTTCTTCTTTTTCTTTTCCTTCTCGATTTCTGCTTTTTCTTCTTCTCGATTTCTTCTTTTTCTTCTTCTCCATTTCTTCTTTATCTTCTTCTTCTCGATTTCTTCTCGATTTCTTCTTCTTCTCGATTTCTTCTGTTTCTTCTTCTTCTTCTTCGCGATTTTTTCTTTTTCTTTCTCTTTTTCTTCTCGATTTCTTCTTTTTCTTTTTCTTCTTTTTCTTTTCCTTCTCGATTTCTTCTTTTTCTTCTTTTTCTTCTTCTCGATTTCTTCTTTTTCTTCTTTATTTCTTATTTTTCTCCTTTTTCTCGATTTCTTCTTCTTCTCGATTTCTTCTGTTTCTTCTTCGAGATTTCTTCTTTTTCTTGCTCTTTTTCTTCTTCTCGATTTCTTCTTTTTCTTTTTCTTTTTCATCTTTTTCTTCTCAGTTTCTTCTTTTTCTTCTTCTCGATTTCTTCTCGATTTCTTCTTTTTCTTCTTCTTTTACTTCTTCTTCTTCTCGATTTCTTCTTTTTCTTCTTCATTTTCTTCTTCTTTTTCTTCTGATCGATTTCTAATTTTTCTTCTTTTTCTCGCTTTCTTCTTCTTCTTCTCGATTTCTTCTTTTTCTTCTTTTTCTCCTTCTTCTTCTTGATTTCTTCTTTTTCTTCTTCTCCATTTCTTCGTTTTCTTCTTCTCAATTTCTTCTAGATTTCTTCATTTTCTTCTTCTCGATTTCTTCTTTTTCTTCTTTTTCTTCATCTTCTTCTCGATTTCTTCTTTTTCTTCTTCTCCATTTCTTCTTTATCTTCTTCTTCTCGATTTCTTATCGATTTCTTCTTCTTTTTCTTCTTATCGACTTCTAATTTTTCTTCTTTTTCTCGATTTCTTCTTCTTCTCGATTTCTTCTTTTTCTTCTTTTTCTCCTTCTTCTTCTTGATTTCTTCTTTTTCTTCTTCTTTTACTTCTTCTTCTTCTCGATTTCTTCTTTTTCTTCTTCTTCTTCGCGATTTTTTCTTTTTCTTTCTCTTTTTCTTCTCGATTTCTTCTTTTTCTTTTTCTTCTTTTTCTTTTCCTTCTCGATTTCTTCTTTTTCTTCTTCTTTTTCTTCTTCTCGATTTCTTCTTTTTCTTCTTTATTTCTTATTTTTCTCCTTTTTCTCGATTTCTTCTTCTTCTCGATTTCTTCTGTTTCTTCTTCGCGATTTCTTCTTTTTCTTGCTCTTTTTCTTCTTCTCGATTTCTGCTTTTTCTTCTTCTCGATTTCTTCTTTTTCTTCTTCTCCATTTCTTCTTTATCTTCTTCTTCTCGATTTCTTCTCGATTTCTTCTTCTTCTCGATTTCTTCTGTTTCTTCTTCTTCTTCGCGATTTTTTCTTTTTCTTTCTCTTTTTCTTCTCGATTTCTTCTTTTTCTTTTTCTTCTTTTTCTTTTCCTTCTCGATTTCTTCTTTTTCTTCTTCTTTTTCTTCTTCTCGATTTCTTCTTTTTCTTCTTTATTTCTTATTTTTCTCCTTTTTCTCGATTTCTTCTTCTTCTCGATTTCTTCTGTTTCTTCTTCGCGATTTCTTCTTTTTCTTGCTCTTTTTCTTCTTCTCGATTTCTGCTTTTTCTTCTTCTCGATTTCTTCTTTTTCTTCTTCTCCATTTCTTCTTTTTCTTTTTCTTTTTCTTCTTTTTCTTCTCAGTTTCTTCTTTTTCTTCTTCTCGATTTCTTCTCGATTTCTTCTTTTTCTTCTTCTTTTACTTCTTCTTCTTCTCGATTTCTTCTTTTTCTTCTTCTTCTTCGCGATTTTTTCTTTTTCTTTCTATTTTTCTTCTCGATTTCTTCTTTTTCTTTTTCTTCTTTTTCTTTTCCTTCTCGATTTCTTCTTTTTCTTCTTCTTTTTCTTCTTCTCGATTTCTTCTTTTTCTTCTTTATTTCTTATTTTTCTCCTTTTTCTCGATTTCTTCTTCTTCTCGATTTCTTCTGTTTCTTCTTCGCGATTTCTTCTTTTTCTTGCTCTTTTTCTTCTTCTCGATTTCTGCTTTTTCTTCTTCTCGATTTCTTCTTTTTCTTCTTCTCCATTTCTTCTTTATCTTCTTCTTCTCGATTTCTTCTCGATTTCTTCTTCTTCTCGATTTCTTCTGTTTCTTGTTCTTCTTTGCGATTTTTTCTTTTTCTTTCTCTTTTTCTTCTCGATTTCTTCTTTTTCTTCTTCTTTTTCTTTTTCTCGATTTCTTCTTTTTCTTCTTTTTCTTCTTCTCGATTTCTTCTTGTTCTTCTTTTTCTTCTTCTCGATTTCTTATTTTTCTTCTTTTTCTCGATTTCTTCTTCTTCTTCTCGATTTCTTCCTCTTCTTCTCGATTTCTTCTCGATTTCTTCTTTTTCTTCTTGATTTCTTCTTTTTCTTCTTTTTCTTCTTCTCGATTTCTTCTTTTTCTTCTTTTTCTCGATTTCTTCTTTTTCTTTTTCTTCTTTTTCTTTTTCTTCTCGATTTCTTCTTTTTCTTCTTCTTTTTCTTCTTCTCGATTTCTTCTTTTTCTTCTTTATTTCTTATTTTTCTCCTTTTTCTCGATTTCTTCTTCTCGATTTCTTCTGTTTCTTCTTCGCAATTTCTTCTTTTTCTTGCTCTTTTTCTTCTTCTCGATTTCTGCTTTTTCTTCTTCTCGATTTCTTCTTTTTCTTCTTCTCCATTTCTTCTTTATCTTCTTCTTCTCGATTTCTTCTCGATTTCTTCTTCTTCTCGATTTCTTCTGTTTCTTCTTCTTCTTCGCGATTTTTTCTTTTTCTTTCTCTTTTTCTTCTCGATTTCTTCTTTTTCTTTTTCTTCTTTTTCTTTTCCTTCTCGATTTCTTCTTTTTCTTCTTTTTCTTCTTCTCGATTTCTTCTTTTTCTTTTTCTTCTTTTTCTTTTCCTTCTCGATTTCTTCTTTTTCTTCTTTTTCTTCTTCTCGATTTCTTCTTTTTCTTCTTTATTTCTTATTTTTCTCCTTTTTCTCGATTTCTTCTTCTTCTCGATTTCTTCTGTTTCTTCTTCGAGATTTCTTCTTTTTCTTGCTCTTTTTCTTCTTCTCGATTTCTTCTTTTTCTTTTTCTTTTTCTTCTTTTTCTTCTCAGTTTCTTCTTTTTCTTCTTCTCGATTTCTTCTCGATTTCTTCTTTTTCTTCTTCTTTTACTTCTTCTTCTTCTCGATTTCTTCTTTTTCTTCTTCTTCTTCGCGATTTTTTCTTTTTCTTTCTATTTTTCTTCTCGATTTCTTCTTTTTCTTCTGTTTCTTCTTCGCGATTTCTTCTTTTTCTTGCTCTTTTTCTTCTTCTCGATTTCTGCTTTTTCTTCTTCTCGATTTCTTCTTTTTCTTCTTCTCCATTTCTTCTTTATCTTCTTCTTCTCGATTTCTTCTCGATTTCTTCTTCTTCTCGATTTCTTCTGTTTCTTCTTCTTCTTCGCGATTTTTTCTTTTTCTTTCTCTTTTTCTTCTCGATTTCTTCTTTTTCTTTTTCTTCTTTTTCTTTTCCTTCTCGATTTCTTCTTTTTCTTCTTTTTCTTCTTCTCGATTTCTTCTTTTTCTTTTTCTTCTTTTTCTTTTCCTTCTCGATTTCTTCTTTTTCTTCTTTTTCTTCTTCTCGATTTCTTCTTTTTCTTCTTTATTTCTTATTTTTCTCCTTTTTCTCGATTTCTTCTTCTTCTCGATTTCTTCTGTTTCTTCTTCGAGATTTCTTCTTTTTCTTGCTCTTTTTCTTCTTCTCGATTTCTTCTTTTTCTTTTTCTTTTTCATCTTTTTCTTCTCAGTTTCTTCTTTTTCTTCTTCTCGATTTCTTCTCGATTTCTTCTTTTTCTTCTTCTTTTACTTCTTCTTCTTCTCGATTTCTTCTTTTTCTTCTTCTTCTTCGCGATTTTTTCTTTTTCTTTCTCTTTTTCTTCTCGATTTCTTCTTTTTCTTTTTCTCCTTTTTCTCGATTTCTTCTTCTTCTCGATTTCTTCTGTTTCTTCTTCGAGATTTCTTCTTTTTCTTGCTCTTTTTCTTCTTCTCGATTTCTTCTTTTTCTTTTTCTTTTTCATCTTTTTCTTCTCAGTTTCTTCTTTTTCTTCTTCTCGATTTCTTCTCGATTTCTTCTTTTTCTTCTTCTTTTACTTCTTCTTCTTCTCGATTTCTTCTTTTTCTTCTTCTTCTTCGCGATTTTTTCTTTTTCTTTCTCTTTTTCTTCTCGATTTCTTCTTTTTCTTTTTCTTCTTTTTCTTTTCCTTCTCGATTTCTTCTTTTTCTTCTTCTTTTTCTTCTTCTCGATTTCTTCTTTTTCTTCTTTATTTCTTATTTTTCTCCTTTTTCTCGATTTCTTCTTCTTCTCGATTTCTTCTGTTTCTTCTTCGCGATTTCTTCTTTTTCTTGCTCTTTTTCTTCTTCTCGATTTCTGCTTTTTCTTCTTCTCGATTTCTTCTTTTTCTTCTTCTCCATTTCTTCTTTATCTTCTTCTTCTCGATTTCTTCTCGATTTCTTCTTCTTCTCGATTTCTTCTGTTTCTTGTTCTTCTTTGCGATTTTTTCTTTTTCTTTCTCTTTTTCTTCTCGATTTCTTCTTTTTCTTCTTCTTTTTCTTTTTCTCGATTTCTTCTTTTTCTTCTTTTTCTTCTTCTCGATTTCTTCTTGTTCTTCTTTTTCTTCTTCTCGATTTCTTATTTTTCTTCTTTTTCTCGATTTCTTCTTCTTCTTCTCGATTTCTTCCTCTTCTTCTCGATTTCTTCTCGATTTCTTCTTTTTCTTCTTGATTTCTTCTTTTTCTTCTTTTTCTTCTTCTCGATTTCTTCTTTTTCTTCTTTTTCTCGATTTCTTCTTTTTCTTTTTCTTCTTTTTCTTTTTCTTCTCGATTTCTTCTTTTTCTTCTTCTTTTTCTTCTTCTCGATTTCTTCTTTTTCTTCTTTATTTCTTATTTTTCTCCTTTTTCTCGATTTCTTCTTCTTCTCGATTTCTTCTGTTTCTTCTTCGCGATTTCTTCTTTTTCTTGCTCTTTTTCTTCTTCTCGATTTCTTCTTTTTCTTTTTCTTTTTCATCTTTTTCTTCTCAGTTTCTTCTTTTTCTTCTTCTCGATTTCTTCTTTTTCTTCTTTTTCTTCTTCTCGATTTCTTCTTTTTCTTTTTCTTCTTTTTCTTTTCCTTCTCGATTTCTGCTTTTTCTTCTTCTCGATTTCTTCTTTTTCTTCTTCTCCATTTCTTCTTTATCTTCTTCTTCTCGATTTCTTCTCGATTTCTTCTTCTTCTCGATTTCTTCTGTTTCTTCTTCTTCTTCTTCGCGATTTTTTCTTTTTCTTTCTCTTTTTCTTCTCGATTTCTTCTTTTTCTTTTTCTTCTTTTTCTTTTCCTTCTCGATTTCTTCTTTTTCTTCTTTTTCTTCTTCTCGATTTCTTCTTTTTCTTCTTTATTTCTTATTTTTCTCCTTTTTCTCGATTTCTTCTTCTTCTCGATTTCTTCTGTTTCTTCTTCGAGATTTCTTCTTTTTCTTGCTCTTTTTCTTCTTCTCGATTTCTTCTTTTTCTTTTTCTTTTTCATCTTTTTCTTCTCAGTTTCTTCTTTTTCTTCTTCTCGATTTCTTCTCGATTTCTTCTTTTTCTTCTTCTTTTACTTCTTCTTCTTCTCGATTTCTTCTTTTTCTTCTTCTTTTTCTTCTTCTTTTTCTTCTTATCGATTTCTAATTTTTCTTCTTTTTCTCGCTTTCTTCTTCTTCTTCTCGATTTCTTCTTTTTCTTCTTTTTCTCCTTCTTCTTCTTGATTTCTTCTTTTTCTTCTTCTCCATTTCTTCGTTTTCTTCTTCTCAATTTCTTCTAGATTTCTTCATTTTCTTCTTCTCGATTTCTTCTTTTTCTTCTTTTTCTTCATCTTCTTCTCGATTTCTTCTTTTTCTTCTTCTCCATTTCTTCTTTATCTTCTTCTTCTCGATTTCTTATCGATTTCTTCTTCTTTTTCTTCTTATCGACTTCTAATTTTTCTTCTTTTTCTCGATTTCTTCTTCTTCTCGATTTCTTCTTTTTCTTCTTTTTCTCCTTCTTCTTCTTGATTTCTTCTTTTTCTTCTTCTTTTACTTCTTCTTCTTCTCGATTTCTTCTTTTTCTTCTTCTTCTTCGCGATTTTTTCTTTTTCTTTCTCTTTTTCTTCTCGATTTCTTCTTTTTCTTTTTCTTCTTTTTCTTTTCCTTCTCGATTTCTTCTTTTTCTTCTTCTTTTTCTTCTTCTCGATTTCTTCTTTTTCTTCTTTATTTCTTATTTTTCTCCTTTTTCTCGATTTCTTCTTCTTCTCGATTTCTTCTGTTTCTTCTTCGCGATTTCTTCTTTTTCTTGCTCTTTTTCTTCTTCTCGATTTCTGCTTTTTCTTCTTCTCGATTTCTTCTTTTTCTTCTTCTCCATTTCTTCTTTATCTTCTTCTTCTCGATTTCTTCTCGATTTCTTCTTCTTCTCGATTTCTTCTGTTTCTTTTTCTTCTTCGCGATTTTTTCTTTTTCTTTCTCTTTTTCTTCTCGATTTCTTCTTTTTCTTTTTCTTCTTTTTCTTTTCCTTCTCGATTTCTTCTTTTTCTTCTTCTTTTTCTTCTTCTCGATTTCTTCTTTTTCTTCTTTATTTCTTATTTTTCTCCTTTTTCTCGATTTCTTCTTCTTCTCGATTTCTTCTGTTTCTTCTTCGCGATTTCTTCTTTTTCTTGCTCTTTTTCTTCTTCTCGATTTCTGCTTTTTCTTCTTCTCGATTTCTTCTTTTTCTTCTTCTTTTTCTTTTTCTCGATTTCTTCTTTTTCTTCTTTTTCTTCTTCTCGATTTCTTCTTTTACTTCTTTTTCTTCTTTTTCTTGTTCTTTTTCTTCTTCTCAATTTCTTATTTTTCTCCTTTTTCTCGATTTCTTCTTCATCCCGATTTCTTCTTTTTCTTTTTCTTCTTTTTCTTCTTCTTTTTCTTCTTTTTCTTCTCGATTTCTTCTTTTTCTTCTTTTTCTTTTTCTCGATTTCTTCTTTTTCTTCTTTTTCTTCTTCTCGATTTCTTCTTGTTCTTCTTTTTCTTCTTCTCGATTTCTTATTTTTCTTCTTCCTCTTCTTCTCGATTTCTTCTTTTTCTTCTTTTTCTTCTTCCTCTTCTTCTCGATTTCTTCTCGATTTCTTCTTTTTCTTCTTGATTTCTTCTTTTTCTTCTTTTTCTTCTTCTCGATTTCTTCTTTTTCTTCTTTTTCTCGATTTCTTCTTTTTCTTTTTCTTCTTTTTCTTTTTCTTCTCGATTTCTTCTTTTTCTTCTTCTTTTTCTTCTTCTCGATTTCTTCTTTTTCTTCTTTATTTCTTATTTTTCTCCTTTTTCTCGATTTCTTCTTCTTCTCGATTTCTTCTGTTTCTTCTTCGCGATTTCTTCTTTTTCTTGCTCTTTTTCTTCTTCTCGATTTCTGCTTTTTCTTCTTCTCGATTTCTTCTTTTTCTTCTTCTCCATTTCTTCTTTATCTTCTTCTTCTCGATTTCTTCTCGATTTCTTCTTCTTCTCGATTTCTTCTGTTTCTTCTTCTTCTTTGCGATTTTTTCTTTTTCTTTCTCTTTTTCTTCTCGATTTCTTCTTTTTCTTCTTCTTTTTCTTTTTCTCGATTTCTTCTTTTTCTTCTTTTTCTTCTTCTCGATTTCTTCTTGTTCTTCTTTTTCTTCTTCTCGATTTCTTATTTTTCTTCTTTTTCTCGATTTCTTCTTTTTCTTTTTCTTCTTTTTCTTTTTCTTCTCGATTTCTTCTCGATTTCTTCTTTTTCTTCTTGATTTCTTCTTTTTCTTCTTTTTCTTCTTCTCGATTTCTTCTTTTTCTTCTTTTTCTCGATTTCTTCTTTTTCTTTTTCTTCTTTTTCTTTTTCTTCTCGATTTCTTCTTTTTCTTCTTCTTTTTCTTCTTCTCGATTTCTTCTTTTTCTTCTTTATTTCTTATTTTTCTCCTTTTTCTCGATTTCTTCTTCTTCTCGATTTCTTCTGTTTCTTCTTCGCGATTTCTTCTTTTTCTTGCTCTTTTTCTTCTTCTCGATTTCTGCTTTTTCTTCTTCTCGATTTCTTCTTTTTCTTCTTCTCCATTTCTTCTTTATCTTCTTCTTCTCGATTTCTTCTCGATTTCTTCTTCTTCTCGATTTCTTCTGTTTCTTCTTCTTCTTTGCGATTTTTTCTTTTTCTTTCTCTTTTTCTTCTCGATTTCTTCTTTTTCTTCTTCTTTTTCTTTTTCTCGATTTCTTCTTTTTCTTCTTTTTCTTCTTCTCGATTTCTTCTTTTTCTTCTTTTTCTTCTTTTTCTTGTTCTTTTTCTTCTTCTCAATTTCTTATTTTTCTCCTTTTTCTCGATTTCTTCTTCATCTCGATTTCTTCTTTTTCTTTTTCTTCTTTTTCTTCTTCTTTTTCTTCTTTTTCTTCTCGATTTCTTCTTTTTCTTCTTTTTCTTTTTCTCGATTTCTTCTTTTTCTTCTTTTTCTTCTTCTCGATTTCTTCTTGTTCTTCTTTTTCTTCTTCTCGATTTCTTATTTTTCTTCTTTTTCTCGATTTCTTCTTCTTCTTCTCGATTTCTTCCTCTTCTTCTCGATTTCTTCTCGATTTCTTCTTTTTCTTCTTGATTTCTTCTTTTTCTTCTTTTTCTTCTTCTCGATTTCTTCTTTTTCTTCTTTTTCTCGATTTCTTCTTTTTCTTTTTCTTCTTTTTCTTTTTCTTCTCGATTTCTTCTTTTTCTTCTTCTTTTTCTTCTTCTCGATTTCTTCTTTTTCTTCTTTATTTCTTATTTTTCTCCTTTTTCTCGATTTCTTCTTCTTCTCGATTTCTTCTGTTTCTTCTTCGCGATTTCTTCTTTTTCTTGCTCTTTTTCTTCTTCTCGATTTCTGCTTTTTCTTCTTCTCGATTTCTTCTTTTTCTTCTTCTCCATTTCTTCTTTATCTTCTTCTTCTCGATTTCTTCTCGATTTCTTCTTCTTCTCGATTTCTTCTGTTTCTTCTTCTTCTTTGCGATTTTTTCTTTTTCTTTCTCTTTTTCTTCTCGATTTCTTCTTTTTCTTCTTCTTTTTCTTTTTCTCGATTTCTTCTTTTTCTTCTTTTTCTTCTTCTCGATTTCTTCTTGTTCTTCTTTTTCTTCTTCTCGATTTCTTATTTTTCTTCTTTTTCTCGATTTCTTCTTCTTCTCGATTTCTTCCTCTTCTTCTCGATTTCTTCTCGATTTCTTCTTTTTCTTCTTGATTTCTTCTTTTTCTTCTTTTTCTTCTTCTCGATTTCTTCTTTTTCTTCTTTTTCTCGATTTCTTCTTTTTCTTTTTCTTCTTTTTCTTTTTCTTCTCGATTTCTTCTTTTTCTTCTTCTTTTTCTTCTTCTCGATTTCTTCTTTTTCTTCTTTATTTCTTATTTTTCTCCTTTTTCTCGATTTCTTCTTCTTCTCGATTTCTTCTGTTTCTTCTTCGCGATTTCTTCTTTTTCTTGCACTTTTTCTTCTTCTCGATTTCTGCTTTTTCTTCTTCTCGATTTCTTCTTTTTCTTCTTCTCCATTTCTTCTTTATCTTCTTCTTCTCGATTTCTTCTCGATTTCTTCTTCTTCTCGATTTCTTCTGTTTCTTCTTCTTCTTCGCGATTTTTTCTTTTTCTTTCTCTTTTTCTTCTCGATTTCTTCTTTTTCTTTTTCTTCTTTTTCTTTTCCTTCTCGATTTCTTCTTTTTCTTCTTCTTTTTCTTCTTCTCGATTTCTTCTCGATTTCTTCTTTTTCTTCTTCTTTTACTTCTTCTTCTTCTCGATTTCTTCTTTTTCTTCTTGATTTCTTCTTTTTCTTCTTTTTCTTCTTCTCGATTTCTTCTTTTTCTTCTTTTTCTCGATTTCTTCTTTTTCTTTTTCTTCTTTTTCTTTTTCTTCTCGATTTCTTCTTTTTCTTCTTCTCGATTTCTTCTTTTTCTTCTTTATTTCTTATTTTTCTCCTTTTTCTCGATTTCTTCTTCTTCTCGATTTCTTCTGTTTCTTCTTCGCGATTTCTTCTTTTTCTTGCTCTTTTTCTTCTTCTCGATTTCTTCTTTTTCTTTTTCTTTTTCTTCTTTTTCTTCTCAGTTTCTTCTTTTTCTTCTTCTCGATTTCTTCTCGATTTCTTCTTTTTCTTGTTCTCGATTTCTTCTTTTTCTTCTTCTTTTTCTTTTTCTCGATTTCTTCTTTTTCTTCTTTTTCTTCTTCTCGATTTCTTCTTGTTCTTCTTTTTCTTCTTCTCGATTTCTTATTTTTCTTCTTTTTCTCGATTTCTTCCTCTTCTTCTCGATTTCTTCTCGATTTCTTCTTTTTCTTCTTGATTTCTTCTTTTTCTTCTTTTTCTTCTTCTCGATTTCTTCTTTTTCTTCTTTTTCTCGATTTCTTCTTTTTCTTTTTCTTCTTTTTCTTTTTCTTCTCGATTTCTTCTTTTTCTTCTTCTTTTTCTTCTTCTCGATTTCTTCTTTTTCTTCTTTATTTCTTATTTTTCTCCTTTTTCTCGATTTCTTCTTCTTCTCGATTTCTTCTGTTTCTTCTTCTCGATTTCTTCTTTTTCTTCTTCTCCATTTCTTCTTTATCTTCTTCTTCTCGATTTCTTCTCGATTTCTTCTTCTTCTCGATTTCTTCTGTTTCTTCTTCTTCGCGATTTTTTCTTTTTCTTTCTCTTTTTCTTCTCGATTTCTTCTTTTTCTTTTTCTTCTTTTTCTTTTCCTTCTCGATTTCTTCTTTTTCTTCTTTTTCTTCTTCTCGATTTCTTCTTTTTCTTTTTCTTCTTTTTCTTTTCCTTCTCGATTTCTTCTTTTTCTTCTTTTTCTTCTTCTCGATTTCTTCTTTTTCTTCTTTATTTCTTATTTTTCTCCTTTTTCTCGATTTCTTCTTCTTCTCGATTTCTTCTGTTTCTTCTTCGAGATTTCTTCTTTTTCTTGCTCTTTTTCTTCTTCTCGATTTCTTCTTTTTCTTTTTCTTTTTCTTCTTTTTCTTCTCAGTTTCTTCTTTTTCTTCTTCTCGATTTCTTCTCGATTTCTTCTTTTTCTTCTTCTCGATTTCTTCTTTTTCTTCTTCTTCTTCGCGATTTTTTCTTTTTCTTTCTATTTTTCTTCTCGATTTCTTCTTTTTCTTTTTCTTCTTTTTCTTTTCCTTCTCGATTTCTTCTTTTTCTTCTTCTTTTTCTTCTTCTCGATTTCTTCTTTTTCTTCTTTATTTCTTATTTTTCTCCTTTTTCTCGATTTCTTCTTCTTCTCGATTTCTTCTGTTTCTTCTTCGCGATTTCTTCTTTTTCTTGCTCTTTTTCTTCTTCTCGATTTCTGCTTTTTCTTCTTCTCGATTTCTTCTTTTTCTTCTTCTCCATTTCTTCTTTTTCTTTTTCTTTTTCTTCTTTTTCTTCTCAGTTTCTTCTTTTTCTTCTTCTCGATTTCTTCTCGATTTCTTCTTTTTCTTCTTCTTTTACTTCTTCTTCTTCTCGATTTCTTCTTTTTCTTCTTCTTCTTCGCGATTTTTTCTTTTTCTTTCTATTTTTCTTCTCGATTTCTTCTTTTTCTTCTTCTTCTTCGCGATTTTTTCTTTTTCTTTCTATTTTTCTTCTCGATTTCTTCTTTTTCTTTTTCTTCTTTTTCTTTTCCTTCTCGATTTCTTCTTTTTCTTCTTCTTTTTCTTCTTCTCGATTTCTTCTTTTTCTTCTTTATTTCTTATTTTTCTCCTTTTTCTCGATTTCTTCTTCTTCTCGATTTCTTCTGTTTCTTCTTCGCGATTTCTTCTTTTTCTTGCTCTTTTTCTTCTTCTCGATTTCTGCTTTTTCTTCTTCTCGATTTCTTCTTTTTCTTCTTCTCCATTTCTTCTTTTTCTTTTTCTTTTTCTTCTTTTTCTTCTCAGTTTCTTCTTTTTCTTCTTCTCGATTTCTTCTCGATTTCTTCTTTTTCTTCTTCTTTTACTTCTTCTTCTTCTCGATTTCTTCTTTTTCTTCTTCTTCTTCGCGATTTTTTCTTTTTCTTTCTATTTTTCTTCTCGATTTCTTCTTTTTCTTTTTCTTCTTTTTCTTTTCCTTCTCGATTTCTTCTTTTTCTTCTTCTTTTTCTTCTTCTCGATTTCTTCTTTTTCTTCTTTATTTCTTATTTTTCTCCTTTTTCTCGATTTCTTCTTCTTCTCGATTTCTTCTGTTTCTTCTTCGCGATTTCTTCTTTTTCTTCCTCTTTTTCTTCTTCTCGATTTCTGCTTTTTCTTCTTCTCGATTTCTTCTTTTTCTTCTTCTCCATTTCTTCTTTATCTTCTTCTTCTCGATTTCTTCTCGATTTCTTCTTCTTCTCGATTTCTTCTGTTTCTTGTTCTTCTTTGCGATTTTTTCTTTTTCTTTCTCTTTTTCTTCTCGATTTCTTCTTTTTCTTCTTCTTTTTCTTTTTCTCGATTTCTTCTTTTTCTTCTTTTTCTTCTTCTCGATTTCTTCTTGTTCTTCTTTTTCTTCTTCTCGATTTCTTCTTTTTCTTTTTCTTCTTTTTCTTTTCCTTCTCGATTTCTTCTTTTTCTTCTTTTTCTTCTTCTCGATTTCTTCTTTTTCTTCTTTATTTCTTATTTTTCTCCTTTTTCTCGATTTCTTCTTCTTCTCGATTTCTTCTGTTTCTTCTTCGAGATTTCTTCTTTTTCTTGCTCTTTTTCTTCTTCTCGATTTCTTCTTTTTCTTTTTCTTTTTCATCTTTTTCTTCTCAGTTTCTTCTTTTTCTTCTTCTCGATTTCTTCTCGATTTCTTCTTTTTCTTCTTTTACTTCTTCTTCTTCTCGATTTCTTCTTTTTCTTCTTCTTCTTCGCGATTTTTTCTTTTTCTTTCTCTTTTTCTTCTCGATTTCTTCTTTTTCTTTTTCTTCTTTTTCTTTTCCTTCTCGATTTCTTCTTTTTCTTCTTCTTTTTCTTCTTCTCGATTTCTTCTTTTTCTTCTTTATTTCTTATTTTTCTCCTTTTTCTCGATTTCTTCTTCTTCTCGATTTCTTCTGTTTCTTCTTCGCGATTTCTTCTTTTTCTTGCTCTTTTTCTTCTTCTCGATTTCTGCTTTTTCTTCTTCTCGATTTCTTCTTTTTCTTCTTCTCCATTTCTTCTTTATCTTCTTCTTCTCGATTTCTTCTCGATTTCTTCTTCTTCTCGATTTCTTCTGTTTCTTCTTCTTCTTCGCGATTTTTTCTTTTTCTTTCTCTTTTTCTTCTCGATTTCTTCTTTTTCTTTTTCTTCTTTTTCTTTTCCTTCTCGATTTCTTCTTTTTCTTCTTCTTTTTCTTCTTCTCGATTTCTTCTTTTTCTTCTTTATTTCTTATTATTCTCCTTTTTCTCGATTTCTTCTTCTTCTCGATTTCTTCTGTTTCTTCTTCGCGATTTCTTCTTTTTCTTGCTCTTTTTCTTCTTCTCGATTTCTGCTTTTTCTTCTTCTCGATTTCTTCTTTTTCTTCTTCTCCATTTCTTCTTTATCTTCTTCTTCTCGATTTCTTCTCGATTTCTTCTTCTTCTCGATTTCTTCTGTTTCTTCTTCTTCTTCGCGATTTTTTCTTTTTCTTTCTCTTTTTCTTCTCGATTTCTTCTTTTTCTTTTTCTTCTTTTTCTTTTCCTTCTCGATTTCTTCTTTTTCTTCTTCTTTTTCTTCTTCTCGATTTCTTCTTTTTCTTCTTTATTTCTTATTATTCTCCTTTTTCTCGATTTCTTCTTCTTCTCGATTTCTTCTGTTTCTTCTTCGCGATTTCTTCTTTTTCTTGCTCTTTTTCTTCTTCTCGATTTCTGCTTTTTCTTCTTCTCGATTTCTTCTTTTTCTTCTTCTCCATTTCTTCTTTATCTTCTTCTTCTCGATTTCTTCTCGATTTCTTCTTCTTCTCGATTTCTTCTGTTTCTTCTTCTTCTTTGCGATTTTTTCTTTTTCTTTCTCTTTTTCTTCTCGATTTCTTCTTTTTCTTCTTCTCCATTTCTTCTTTATCTTCTTCTTCTCGATTTCTTCTCGATTTCTTCTTCTTCTCGATTTCTTCTGTTTCTTCTTCTTCTTCGCGATTTTTTCTTTTTCTTTCTCTTTTTCTTCTCGATTTCTTCTTTTTCTTTTTCTTCTTTTTCTTTTCCTTCTCGATTTCTTCTTTTTCTTCTTCTTTTTCTTCTTCTCGATTTCTTCTCGATTTCTTCTTTTTCTTCTTCTTTTACTTCTTCTTCTTCTCGATTTCTTCTTTTTCTTCTTGATTTCTTCTTTTTCTTCTTTTTCTTCTTCTCGATTTCTTCTTTTTCTTCTTTTTCTCGATTTCTTCTTTTTCTTTTTCTTCTTTTTCTTTTTCTTCTCGATTTCTTCTTTTTCTTCTTCTCGATTTCTTCTTTTTCTTCTTTTTCTTTTGCTCGATTTCTTCTTTTTCTTCTTCTTTTTCTTCTTCTCGATTTCTTCTTTTTCTTCTTTATTTCTTATTTTTCTCCTTTTTCTCGATTTCTTCTTCTTCTCGATTTCTTCTGTTTCTTCTTCGCGATTTCTTCTTTTTCTTGCTCTTTTTCTTCTTCTCGATTTCTTCTTTTTCTTTTTCTTTTTCTTCTTTTTCTTCTCAGTTTCTTCTTTTTCTTCTCGATTTCTTCTCGATTTCTTCTTTTTCTTGTTCTCGATTTCTTCTTTTTCTTCTTCTTTTTCTTTTTCTCGATTTCTTCTTTTTCTTCTTTTTCTTCTTCTCGATTTCTTCTTGTTCTTCTTTTTCTTCTTCTCGATTTCTTATTTTTCTTCTTTTTCTCGATTTCTTCCTCTTCTTCTCGATTTCTTCTCGATTTCTTCTTTTTCTTCTTGATTTCTTCTTTTTCTTCTTTTTCTTCTTCTCGATTTCTTCTTTTTCTTCTTTTTCTCGATTTCTTCTTTTTCTTTTTCTTCTTTTTCTTTTTCTTCTCGATTTCTTCTTTTTCTTCTTCTTTTTCTTCTTCTCGATTTCTTCTTTTTCTTCTTTATTTCTTATTTTTCTCCTTTTTCTCGATTTCTTCTTCTTCTCGATTTCTTCTGTTTCTTCTTCTCGATTTCTTCTTTTTCTTCTTCTCCATTTCTTCTTTATCTTCTTCTTCTCGATTTCTTCTCGATTTCTTCTTCTTCTCGATTTCTTCTGTTTCTTCTTCTTCTTCGCGATTTTTTCTTTTTCTTTCTCTTTTTCTTCTCGATTTCTTCTTTTTCTTTTTCTTCTTTTTCTTTTCCTTCTCGATTTCTTCTTTTTCTTCTTTTTCTTCTTCTCGATTTCTTCTTTTTCTTTTTCTTCTTTTTCTTTTCCTTCTCGATTTCTTCTTTTTCTTCTTTTTCTTCTTCTCGATTTCTTCTTTTTCTTCTTTATTTCTTATTTTTCTCCTTTTTCTCGATTTCTTCTTCTTCTCGATTTCTTCTGTTTCTTCTTCGAGATTTCTTCTTTTTCTTGCTCTTTTTCTTCTTTTTCTTCTCAGTTTCTTCTTTTTCTTCTTCTCGATTTCTTCTCGATTTCTTCTTTTTCTTCTTCTCGATTTCTTCTTTTTCTTCTTCTTCTTCGCGATTTTTTCTTTTTCTTTCTATTTTTCTTCTCGATTTCTTCTTTTTCTTTTTCTTCTTTTTCTTTTCCTTCTCGATTTCTTCTTTTTCTTCTTCTTTTTCTTCTTCTCGATTTCTTCTTTTTCTTCTTTATTTCTTATTTTTCTCCTTTTTCTCGATTTCTTCTTCTTCTCGATTTCTTCTGTTTCTTCTTCGCGATTTCTTCTTTTTCTTGCTCTTTTTCTTCTTCTCGATTTCTTCTTTTTCTTCTTCTCGATTTCTTCTTTTTCTTCTTCTCCATTTCTTCTTTTTCTTTTTCTTTTTCTTCTTTTTCTTCTCAGTTTCTTCTTTTTCTTCTTCTCGATTTCTTCTCGATTTCTTCTTTTTCTTCTTCTTTTACTTCTTCTTCTTCTCGATTTCTTCTTTTTCTTCTTCTTCTTCGCGATTTTTTCTTTTTCTTTCTATTTTTCTTCTCGATTTCTTCTTTTTCTTCTTCTTCTTCGCGATTTTTTCTTTTTCTTTCTATTTTTCTTCTCGATTTCTTCTTTTTCTTTTTCTTCTTTTTCTTTTCCTTCTCGATTTCTTCTTTTTCTTCTTCTTTTTCTTCTTCTCGATTTCTTCTTTTTCTTCTTTATTTCTTATTTTTCTCCTTTTTCTCGATTTCTTCTTCTTCTCGATTTCTTCTGTTTCTTCTTCGCGATTTCTTCTTTTTCTTGCTCTTTTTCTTCTTCTCGATTTCTGCTTTTTCTTCTTCTCGATTTCTTCTTTTTCTTCTTCTCCATTTCTTCTTTTTCTTTTTCTTTTTCTTCTTTTTCTTCTCAGTTTCTTCTTTTTCTTCTTCTCGATTTCTTCTCGATTTCTTCTTTTTCTTCTTCTTTTACTTCTTCTTCTTCTCGATTTCTTCTTTTTCTTCTTCTTCTTCGCGATTTTTTCTTTTTCTTTCTATTTTTCTTCTCGATTTCTTCTTTTTCTTTTTCTTCTTTTTCTTTTCCTTCTCGATTTCTTCTTTTTCTTCTTCTTTTTCTTCTTCTCGATTTCTTCTTTTTCTTCTTTATTTCTTATTTTTCTCCTTTTTCTCGATTTCTTCTTCTTCTCGATTTCTTCTGTTTCTTCTTCGCGATTTCTTCTTTTTCTTCCTCTTTTTCTTCTTCTCGATTTCTGCTTTTTCTTCTTCTCGATTTCTTCTTTTTCTTCTTCTCCATTTCTTCTTTATCTTCTTCTTCTCGATTTCTTCTCGATTTCTTCTTCTTCTCGATTTCTTCTGTTTCTTGTTCTTCTTTGCGATTTTTTCTTTTTCTTTCTCTTTTTCTTCTCGATTTCTTCTTTTTCTTCTTCTTTTTCTTTTTCTCGATTTCTTCTTTTTCTTCTTTTTCTTCTTCTCGATTTCTTCTTGTTCTTCTTTTTCTTCTTCTCGATTTCTTCTTTTTCTTTTTCTTCTTTTTCTTTTCCTTCTCGATTTCTTCTTTTTCTTCTTTTTCTTCTTCTCGATTTCTTCTTTTTCTTCTTTATTTCTTATTTTTCTCCTTTTTCTCGATTTCTTCTTCTTCTCGATTTCTTCTGTTTCTTCTTCGAGATTTCTTCTTTTTCTTGCTCTTTTTCTTCTTCTCGATTTCTTCTTTTTCTTTTTCTTTTTCATCTTTTTCTTCTCAGTTTCTTCTTTTTCTTCTTCTCGATTTCTTCTCGATTTCTTCTTTTTCTTCTTCTTTTACTTCTTCTTCTTCTCGATTTCTTCTTTTTCTTCTTCTTCTTCGCGATTTTTTCTTTTTCTTTCTCTTTTTCTTCTCGATTTCTTCTTTTTCTTTTTCTTCTTTTTCTTTTCCTTCTCGATTTCTTCTTTTTCTTCTTCTTTTTCTTCTTCTCGATTTCTTCTTTTTCTTCTTTATTTCTTATTTTTCTCCTTTTTCTCGATTTCTTCTTCTTCTCGATTTCTTCTGTTTCTTCTTCGCGATTTCTTCTTTTTCTTGCTCTTTTTCTTCTTCTCGATTTCTGCTTTTTCTTCTTCTCGATTTCTTCTTTTTCTTCTTCTCCATTTCTTCTTTATCTTCTTCTTCTCGATTTCTTCTCGATTTCTTCTTCTTCTCGATTTCTTCTGTTTCTTCTTCTTCTTCGCGATTTTTTCTTTTTCTTTCTCTTTTTCTTCTCGATTTCTTCTTTTTCTTTTTCTTCTTTTTCTTTTCCTTCTCGATTTCTTCTTTTTCTTCTTCTTTTTCTTCTTCTCGATTTCTTCTTTTTCTTCTTTATTTCTTATTATTCTCCTTTTTCTCGATTTCTTCTTCTTCTCGATTTCTTCTGTTTCTTCTTCGCGATTTCTTCTTTTTCTTGCTCTTTTTCTTCTTCTCGATTTCTGCTTTTTCTTCTTCTCGATTTCTTCTTTTTCTTCTTCTCCATTTCTTCTTTATCTTCTTCTCGATTTCTTCTCGATTTCTTCTTCTTCTCGATTTCTTCTGTTTCTTCTTCTTCTTTGCGATTTTTTCTTTTTCTTTCTCTTTTTCTTCTCGATTTCTTCTTTTTCTTCTTCTTTTTCTTTTTCTCGATTTCTTCTTTTTCTTCTTTTTCTTCTTTTTCTTGTTCTTTTTCTTCTTCTCAATTTCTTATTTTTCTCCTTTTTCTCGATTTCTTCTTCATCTCGATTTCTTCTTTTTCTTTTTCTTCTTTTTCTTCTTCTTTTTCTTCTTTTTCTTCTCGATTTCTTCTTTTTCTTCTTTTTCTTTTTCTCGATTTCTTCTTTTTCTTCTTTTTCTTCTTCTCGATTTCTTCTTGTTCTTCTTTTTCTTCTTCTCGATTTCTTATTTTTCTTCTTTTTCTCGATTTCTTCTTCTTCTTCTCGATTTCTTCCTCTTCTTCTCGATTTCTTCTCGATTTCTTCTTTTTCTTCTTGATTTCTTCTTTTTCTTCTTTTTCTTCTTCTCGATTTCTTCTTTTTCTTCTTTTTCTCGATTTCTTCTTTTTCTTTTTCTTCTTTTTCTTTTTCTTCTCGATTTCTTCTTTTTCTTCTTCTTTTTCTTCTTCTCGATTTCTTCTTTTTCTTCTTTATTTCTTATTTTTCTCCTTTTTCTCGATTTCTTCTTCTCGATTTCTTCTGTTTCTTCTTCTTGATTTCTTCTTTTTCTTCTTTTTCTTCTTCTCGATTTCTTCTTTTTCTTCTTTTTCTCGATTTCTTCTTTTTCTTTTTCTTCTTTTTCTTTTTCTTCTCGATTTCTTCTTTTTCTTCTTCTTTTTCTTCTTCTCGATTTCTTCTTTTTCTTCTTTATTTCTTATTTTTCTCCTTTTTCTCGATTTCTTCTTCTTCTCGATTTCTTCTGTTTCTTCTTCTCGATTTCTTCTTTTTCTTCTTCTCCATTTCTTCTTTATCTTCTTCTTCTCGATTTCTTCTCGATTTCTTCTTCTTCTCGATTTCTTCTGTTTCTTCTTCTTCTTTGCGATTTTTTCTTTTTCTTTCTCTTTTTCTTCTCGATTTCTTCTTTTTCTTCTTCTTTTTCTTTTTCTCGATTTCTTCTTGTTCTTCTTTTTCTTCTTCTCGATTTCTTATTTTTCTTCTTTTTCTCGATTTCTTCTTCTTCTTCTCGATTTCTTCCTCTTCTTCTCGATTTCTTCTCGATTTCTTCTTTTTCTTCTTGATTTCTTCTTTTTCTTCTTTTTCTTCTTCTCGATTTCTTCTTTTTCTTCTTTTTCTCGATTTCTTCTTTTTCTTTTTCTTCTTTTTCTTTTCCTTCTCGATTTCTTCTTTTTCTTCTTCTTTTTCATCTTCTCGATTTCTTCTTTTTCTTCTTCTTTTTCATCTTCTCGATTTCTTCTTTTTCTTCTTTATTTCTTATTTTTCTCCTTTTTCTCGATTTCTTCTTCTTCTCAATTTCTTCTGTTTCTTCTTCGCGATTTCTTCTTTTTCTTGCTCTTTTTCTTCTTCTCGATTTCTGCTTTTTCTTCTTCTCGATTTCTTCTTTTTCTTCTTCTCCATTTCTTCTTTATCTTCTTCTTCTCGATTTCTTCTCGATTTCTTCTTCTTCTCGATTTCTTCTGTTTCTTCTTCTTCTTCGCGATTTTTTCTTTTTCTTTCTCTTTTTCTTCTCGATTTCTTCTTTTTCTTTTTCTTCTTTTTCTTTTCCTTCTCGATTTCTTCTTTTTCTTCTTCTTTTTCTTCTTCTCGATTTCTTCTTTTTCTTCTTTATTTCTTATTTTTCTCCTTTTTCTCGATTTCTTCTTCTTCTCGATTTCTTCTGTTTCTTCTTCGCGATTTCTTCTTTTTCTTGCTCTTTTTCTTCTTCTCGATTTCTGCTTTTTCTTCTTCTCGATTTCTTCTTTTTCTTCTTCTCCATTTCTTCTTTATCTTCTTCTTCTCGATTTCTTCTCGATTTCTTCTTCTTCTCGATTTCTTCTGTTTCTTCTTCTTCTTCGCGATTTTTTCTTTTTCTTTCTCTTTTTCTTCTCGATTTCTTCTTTTTCTTTTTCTTCTTTTTCTTTTCCTTCTCGATTTCTTCTTTTTCTTCTTCTTTTTCTTCTTCTCGATTTCTTCTTTTTCTTCTTTATTTCTTATTATTCTCCTTTTTCTCGATTTCTTCTTCTTCTCGATTTCTTCTGTTTCTTCTTCGCGATTTCTTCTTTTTCTTGCTCTTTTTCTTCTTCTCGATTTCTGCTTTTTCTTCTTCTCGATTTCTTCTTTTTCTTCTTCTCCATTTCTTCTTTATCTTCTTCTTCTCGATTTCTTCTCGATTTCTTCTTCTTCTCGATTTCTTCTGTTTCTTCTTCTTCTTTGCGATTTTTTCTTTTTCTTTCTCTTTTTCTTCTCGATTTCTTCTTTTTCTTCTTCTTTTTCTTTTTCTCGATTTCTTCTTTTTCTTCTTTTTCTTCTTTTTCTTGTTCTTTTTCTTCTTCTCAATTTCTTATTTTTCTCCTTTTTCTCGATTTCTTCTTCATCTCGATTTCTTCTTTTTCTTTTTCTTCTTTTTCTTCTTCTTTTTCTTCTTTTTCTTCTCGATTTCTTCTTTTTCTTCTTTTTCTTTTTCTCGATTTCTTCTTTTTCTTCTTTTTCTTCTTCTCGATTTCTTCTTGTTCTTCTTTTTCTTCTTCTCGATTTCTTATTTTTCTTCTTTTTCTCGATTTCTTCTTCTTCTTCTCGATTTCTTCCTTTTCTTCTCGATTTCTTCTCGATTTCTTCTTTTTCTTCTTGATTTCTTCTTTTTCTTCTTTTTCTTCTTCTCGATTTCTTCTTTTTCTTCTTTTTCTCGATTTCTTCTTTTTCTTTTTCTTCTTTTTCTTTTTCTTCTCGATTTCTTCTTTTTCTTCTTCTTTTTCTTCTTCTCCATTTCTTCTTTTTCTTTTTCTTTTTCTTCTTTTTCTTCTCAGTTTCTTCTTTTTCTTCTTCTCGATTTCTTCTCGATTTCTTCTTTTTCTTCTTCTTTTACTTCTTCTTCTTCTCGATTTCTTCTTTTTCTTCTTCTTCTTCGCGATTTTTTCTTTTTCTTTCTCTTTTTCTTCTCGATTTCTTCTTTTTCTTTTTCTTCTTTTTCTTTTCCTTCTCGATTTCTTCTTTTTCTTCTTCTTTTTCTTCTTCTCGATTTCTTCTTTTTCTTCTTTATTTCTTATTTTTCTCCTTTTTCTCGATTTCTTCTTCTTCTCGATTTCTTCTGTTTCTTCTTCGCGATTTCTTCTTTTTCTTGCTCTTTTTCTTCTTCTCGATTTCTGCTTTTTCTTCTTCTCGATTTCTTCTTTTTCTTCTTCTCCATTTCTTCTTTATCTTCTTCTTCTCGATTTCTTCTCGATTTCTTCTTCTTCTCGATTTCTTCTGTTTCTTCTTCTTCTTTGCGATTTTTTCTTTTTCTTTCTCTTTTTCTTCTCGATTTCTTCTTTTTCTTCTTCTTTTTCTTTTTCTCGATTTCTTCTTTTTCTTCTTTTTCTTCTTTTTCTTGTTCTTTTTCTTCTTCTCAATTTCTTATTTTTCTCCTTTTTCTCGATTTCTTCTTCATCTCGATTTCTTCTTTTTCTTTTTCTTCTTTTTCTTCTTCTTTTTCTTCTTTTTCTTCTCGATTTCTTCTTTTTCTTCTTTTTCTTTTTCTCGATTTCTTCTTTTTCTTCTTTTTCTTCTTCTCGATTTCTTCTTGTTCTTCTTTTTCTTCTTCTCGATTTCTTATTTTTCTTCTTTTTCTCGATTTCTTCTTCTTCTTCTCGATTTCTTCCTTTTCTTCTCGATTTCTTCTCGATTTCTTCTTTTTCTTCTTGATTTCTTCTTTTTCTTCTTTTTCTTCTTCTCGATTTCTTCTTTTTCTTCTTTTTCTCGATTTCTTCTTTTTCTTTTTCTTCTTTTTCTTTTTCTTCTCGATTTCTTCTTTTTCTTCTTCTTTTTCTTCTTCTCGATTTCTTCTTTTTCTTCTTTATTTCTTATTTTTCTCCTTTTTCTCGATTTCTTCTTCTCGATTTCTTCTGTTTCTTCTTCGCGATTTCTTCTTTTTCTTGCTCTTTTTCTTCTTCTCGATTTCTGCTTTTTCTTCTTCTCGATTTCTTCTTTTTCTTCTTCTCCATTTCTTCTTTATCTTCTTCTTCTCGATTTCTTCTCGATTTCTTCTTCTTCTCGATTTCTTCTGTTTCTTCTTCTTCTTCGCGATTTTTTCTTTTTCTTTCTCTTTTTCTTCTCGATTTCTTCTTTTTCTTTTTCTTCTTTTTCTTTTCCTTCTCGATTTCTTCTGTTTCTTCTTCTTCTTCGCGATTTTTTCTTTTTCTTTCTATTTTTCTTCTCGATTTCTTCTTTTTCTTTTTCTTCTTTTTCTTTTCCTTCTCGATTTCTTCTTTTTCTTCTTCTTTTTCTTCTTCTCGATTTCTTCTTTTTCTTCTTTATTTCTTATTTTTCTCCTTTTTCTCGATTTCTTCTTCTTCTCGATTTCTTCTGTTTCTTCTTCGCGATTTCTTCTTTTTCTTGCTCTTTTTCTTCTTCTCGATTTCTGCTTTTTCTTCTTCTCCATTTCTTCTTTATCTTCTTCTTCTCGATTTCTTCTCGATTTCTTCTTCTTCTCGATTTCTTCTGTTTCTTCTTCTTCTTTGCGATTTTTTCTTTTTCTTTCTCTTTTTCTTCTCGATTTCTTCTTTTTCTTCTTCTTTTTCTTTTTCTCGATTTCTTCTTTTTCTTCTTCTCGATTTCTTCTTGTTCTTCTTTTTCTTCTTCTCGATTTCTTATTTTTCTTCTTTTTCTCGATTTCTTCTTCTTCTTCTCGATTTCTTCCTCTTCTTCTCGATTTCTTCTCGATTTCTTCTTTTTCTTCTTGATTTCTTCTTTTTCTTCTTTTTCTTCTTCTCGATTTCTTCTTTTTCTTCTTTTTCTCGATTTCTTCTTTTTCTTTTTCTTCTTTTTCTTTTTCTTCTCGATTTCTTCTTTTTCTTCTTCTTTTTCTTCTTCTCGATTTCTTCTTTTTCTTCTTTATTTCTTATTTTTCTCCTTTTTCTCGATTTCTTCTTCTCGATTTCTTCTGTTTCTTCTTCGCGATTTCTTCTTTTTCTTGCTCTTTTTCTTCTTCTCGATTTCTGCTTTTTCTTCTTCTCGATTTCTTCTTTTTCTTCTTCTCCATTTCTTCTTTATCTTCTTCTCGATTTCTTCTCGATTTCTTCTTCTTCTCGATTTCTTCTGTTTCTTCTTCTTCTTCGCGATTTTTTCTTTTTCTTTCTCTTTTTCTTCTCGATTTCTTCTTTTTCTTTTTCTTCTTTTTCTTTTCCTTCTCGATTTCTTCTTTTTCTTCTTTTTCTTCTTCTCGATTTCTTCTTTTTCTTTTTCTTCTTTTTCTTTTCCTTCTCGATTTCTTCTTTTTCTTCTTTTTCTTCTTCTCGATTTCTTCTTTTTCTTCTTTATTTCTTATTTTTCTCCTTTTTCTCGATTTCTTCTTCTTCTCGATTTCTTCTGTTTCTTCTTCGAGATTTCTTCTTTTTCTTGCTCTTTTTCTTCTTCTCGATTTCTTCTTTTTCTTTTTCTTTTTCATCTTTTTCTTCTCAGTTTCTTCTTTTTCTTCTTCTCGATTTCTTCTCGATTTCTTCTTTTTCTTCTTCTTTTACTTCTTCTTCTTCTCGATTTCTTCTTTTTCTTCTTCTTCTTCGCGATTTTTTCTTTTTCTTTCTCTTTTTCTTCTCGATTTCTTCTTTTTCTTTTTCTTCTTTTTCTTTTCCTTCTCGATTTCTTCTTTTTCTTCTTCTTTTTCATCTTCTCGATTTCTTCTTTTTCTTCTTTATTTCTTATTTTTCTCCTTTTTCTCGATTTCTTCTTCTTCTCAATTTCTTCTGTTTCTTCTTCGCGATTTCTTCTTTTTCTTGCTCTTTTTCTTCTTCTCGATTTCTGCTTTTTCTTCTTCTCGATTTCTTCTTTTTCTTCTTCTCCATTTCTTCTTTATCTTCTTCTTCTCGATTTCTTCTCGATTTCTTCTTCTTCTCGATTTCTTCTGTTTCTTCTTCTTCTTCGCGATTTTTTCTTTTTCTTTCTCTTTTTCTTCTCGATTTCTTCTTTTTCTTTTTCTTCTTTTTCTTTTCCTTCTCGATTTCTTCTTTTTCTTCTTCTTTTTCTTCTTCTCGATTTCTTCTTTTTCTTCTTTATTTCTTATTTTTCTCCTTTTTCTCGATTTCTTCTTCTTCTCGATTTCTTCTGTTTCTTCTTCGCGATTTCTTCTTTTTCTTGCTCTTTTTCTTCTTCTCGATTTCTGCTTTTTCTTCTTCTCGATTTCTTCTTTTTCTTCTTCTCCATTTCTTCTTTATCTTCTTCTTCTCGATTTCTTCTCGATTTCTTCTTCTTCTCGATTTCTTCTGTTTCTTCTTCTTCTTTGCGATTTTTTCTTTTTCTTTCTCTTTTTCTTCTCGATTTCTTCTTTTTCTTCTTCTTTTTCTTTTTCTCGATTTCTTCTTTTTCTTCTTTTTCTTCTTTTTCTTGTTCTTTTTCTTCTTCTCAATTTCTTATTTTTCTCCTTTTTCTCGATTTCTTCTTCATCTCGATTTCTTCTTTTTCTTTTTCTTCTTTTTCTTCTTCTTTTTCTTCTTTTTCTTCTCGATTTCTTCTTTTTCTTCTTTTTCTTTTTCTCGATTTCTTCTTTTTCTTCTTTTTCTTCTTCTCGATTTCTTCTTGTTCTTCTTTTTCTTCTTCTCGATTTCTTATTTTTCTTCTTTTTCTCGATTTCTTCTTCTTCTTCTCGATTTCTTCCTTTTCTTCTCGATTTCTTCTCGATTTCTTCTTTTTCTTCTTGATTTCTTCTTTTTCTTCTTTTTCTTCTTCTCGATTTCTTCTTTTTCTTCTTTTTCTCGATTTCTTCTTTTTCTTTTTCTTCTTTTTCTTTTTCTTCTCGATTTCTTCTTTTTCTTCTTCTTTTTCTTCTTCTCGATTTCTTCTTTTTCTTCTTTATTTCTTATTTTTCTCCTTTTTCTCGATTTCTTCTTCTCGATTTCTTCTGTTTCTTCTTCGCGATTTCTTCTTTTTCTTGCTCTTTTTCTTCTTCTCGATTTCTGCTTTTTCTTCTTCTCGATTTCTTCTTTTTCTTCTTCTCCATTTCTTCTTTATCTTCTTCTTCTCGATTTCTTCTCGATTTCTTCTTCTTCTCGATTTCTTCTGTTTCTTCTTCTTCTTCGCGATTTTTTCTTTTTCTTTCTCTTTTTCTTCTCGATTTCTTCTTTTTCTTTTTCTTCTTTTTCTTTTCCTTCTCGATTTCTTCTGTTTCTTCTTCTTCTTCGCGATTTTTTCTTTTTCTTTCTATTTTTCTTCTCGATTTCTTCTTTTTCTTTTTCTTCTTTTTCTTTTCCTTCTCGATTTCTTCTTTTTCTTCTTCTTTTTCTTCTTCTCGATTTCTTCTTTTTCTTCTTTATTTCTTATTTTTCTCCTTTTTCTCGATTTCTTCTTCTTCTCGATTTCTTCTGTTTCTTCTTCGCGATTTCTTCTTTTTCTTGCTCTTTTTCTTCTTCTCGATTTCTGCTTTTTCTTCTTCTCCATTTCTTCTTTATCTTCTTCTTCTCGATTTCTTCTCGATTTCTTCTTCTTCTCGATTTCTTCTGTTTCTTCTTCTTCTTTGCGATTTTTTCTTTTTCTTTCTCTTTTTCTTCTCGATTTCTTCTTTTTCTTCTTCTTTTTCTTTTTCTCGATTTCTTCTTTTTCTTCTTCTCGATTTCTTCTTGTTCTTCTTTTTCTTCTTCTCGATTTCTTATTTTTCTTCTTTTTCTCGATTTCTTCTTCTTCTTCTCGATTTCTTCCTCTTCTTCTCGATTTCTTCTCGATTTCTTCTTTTTCTTCTTGATTTCTTCTTTTTCTTCTTTTTCTTCTTCTCGATTTCTTCTTTTTCTTCTTTTTCTCGATTTCTTCTTTTTCTTTTTCTTCTTTTTCTTTTTCTTCTCGATTTCTTCTTTTTCTTCTTCTTTTTCTTCTTCTCGATTTCTTCTTTTTCTTCTTTATTTCTTATTTTTCTCCTTTTTCTCGATTTCTTCTTCTCGATTTCTTCTGTTTCTTCTTCGCGATTTCTTCTTTTTCTTGCTCTTTTTCTTCTTCTCGATTTCTGCTTTTTCTTCTTCTCGATTTCTTCTTTTTCTTCTTCTCCATTTCTTCTTTATCTTCTTCTCGATTTCTTCTCGATTTCTTCTTCTTCTCGATTTCTTCTGTTTCTTCTTCTTCTTCGCGATTTTTTCTTTTTCTTTCTCTTTTTCTTCTCGATTTCTTCTTTTTCTTTTTCTTCTTTTTCTTTTCCTTCTCGATTTCTTCTTTTTCTTCTTTTTCTTCTTCTCGATTTCTTCTTTTTCTTTTTCTTCTTTTTCTTTTCCTTCTCGATTTCTTCTTTTTCTTCTTTTTCTTCTTCTCGATTTCTTCTTTTTCTTCTTTATTTCTTATTTTTCTCCTTTTTCTCGATTTCTTCTTCTTCTCGATTTCTTCTGTTTCTTCTTCGCGATTTCTTCTTTTTCTTGCTCTTTTTCTTCTTCTCGATTTCTGCTTTTTCTTCTTCTCGATTTCTTCTTTTTCTTCTTCTCCATTTCTTCTTTATCTTCTTCTTCTCGATTTCTTCTCGATTTCTTCTTCTTCTCGATTTCTTCTGTTTCTTCTTCTTCTTCGCGATTTTTTCTTTTTCTTTCTCTTTTTCTTCTCGATTTCTTCTTTTTCTTTTTCTTCTTTTTCTTTTCCTTCTCGATTTCTTCTTTTTCTTCTTCTTTTTCTTCTTCTCGATTTCTTCTTTTTCTTCTTTATTTCTTATTATTCTCCTTTTTCTCGATTTCTTCTTCTTCTCGATTTCTTCTGTTTCTTCTTCGCGATTTCTTCTTTTTCTTGCTCTTTTTCTTCTTCTCGATTTCTGCTTTTTCTTCTTCTCGATTTCTTCTTTTTCTTCTTCTCCATTTCTTCTTTATCTTCTTCTCGATTTCTTCTCGATTTCTTCTTCTTCTCGATTTCTTCTGTTTCTTCTTCTTCTTTGCGATTTTTTCTTTTTCTTTCTCTTTTTCTTCTCGATTTCTTCTTTTTCTTCTTCTTTTTCTTTTTCTCGATTTCTTCTTTTTCTTCTTTTTCTTCTTTTTCTTGTTCTTTTTCTTCTTCTCAATTTCTTATTTTTCTCCTTTTTCTCGATTTCTTCTTCATCTCGATTTCTTCTTTTTCTTTTTCTTCTTTTTCTTCTTCTTTTTCTTCTTTTTCTTCTCGATTTCTTCTTTTTCTTCTTTTTCTTTTTCTCGATTTCTTCTTTTTCTTCTTTTTCTTCTTCTCGATTTCTTCTTGTTCTTCTTTTTCTTCTTCTCGATTTCTTATTTTTCTTCTTTTTCTCGATTTCTTCTTCTTCTTCTCGATTTCTTCCTCTTCTTCTCGATTTCTTCTCGATTTCTTCTTTTTCTTCTTGATTTCTTCTTTTTCTTCTTTTTCTTCTTCTCGATTTCTTCTTGTTCTTCTTTTTCTTCTTCTCGATTTCTTATTTTTCTTCTTTTTCTCGATTTCTTCTTCTTCTTCTCGATTTCTTCCTCTTCTTCTCGATTTCTTCTCGATTTCTTCTTTTTCTTCTTGATTTCTTCTTTTTCTTCTTTTTCTTCTTCTCGATTTCTTCTTTTTCTTCTTTTTCTCGATTTCTTCTTTTTCTTTTTCTTCTCTTTCTTTTCCTTCTCGATTTCTTCTTTTTCTTCTTTTTCTTCTTCTCGATTTCTTCTTTTTCTTCTTTATTTCTTATTTTTCTCCTTTTTCTCGATTTCTTCTTCTCGATTTCTTCTGTTTCTTCTTCGCGATTTCTTCTTTTTCTTGCTCTTTTTCTTCTTCTCGATTTCTGCTTTATCTTCTTCTCGATTTCTTCTTTTTCTTCTTCTCCATTTCTTCTTTATCTTCTTCTCCATTTCTTCTCGATTTCTTCTTCTTCTCGATTTCTTCTGTTTCTTCTTCTTCTTCGCGATTTTTTCTTTTTCTTTCTCTTTTTCTTCTCGATTTCTTCTTTTTCTTTTTCTTCTTTTTCTTTTCCTTCTCGATTTCTTCTTTTTCTTCTTCTTCTTCTTCTCGATTTCTTCTTTTTCTTTTTCTTCTTTTTCTTTTCCTTCTCGATTTCTTCTTTTTCTTCTTTTTCTTCTTCTCGATTTCTTCTTTTTCTTCTTTATTTCTTATTTTTCTCCTTTTTCTCGATTTCTTCTTCTTCTCGATTTCTTCTGTTTCTTCTTCGAGATTTCTTCTTTTTCTTGCTCTTTTTCTTCTTCTCGATTTCTTCTTTTTCTTTTTCTTTTTCATCTTTTTCTTCTCAGTTTCTTCTTTTTCTTCTTCTCGATTTCTTCTCGATTTCTTCTTTTTCTTCTTCTTTTACTTCTTCTTCTTCTCGATTTCTTCTGTTTCTTCTTCGCGATTTCTTCTTTTTCTTGCTCTTTTTCTTCTTCTCGATTTCTGCTTTTTCTTCTTCTCGATTTCTTCTTTTTCTTCTTCTCCATTTCTTCTTTTTCTTTTTCTTTTTCTTCTTTTTCTTCTCAGTTTCTTCTTTTTCTTCTTCTCGATTTCTTCTCGATTTCTTCTTTTTCTTCTTCTTTTACTTCTTCTTCTTCTCGATTTCTTCTTTTTCTTCTTCTTCTTCGCGATTTTTTCTTTTTCTTTCTATTTTTCTTCTCGATTTCTTCTTTTTCTTTTTCTTCTTTTTCTTTTCCTTCTCGATTTCTTCTTTTTCTTCTTCTTTTTCTTCTTCTCGATTTCTTCTTTTTCTTCTTTATTTCTTATTTTTCTCCTTTTTCTCGATTTCTTCTTCTTCTCGATTTCTTCTGTTTCTTCTTCGCGATTTCTTCTTTTTCTTCCTCTTTTTCTTCTTCTCGATTTCTGCTTTTTCTTCTTCTCGATTTCTTCTTTTTCTTCTTCTCCATTTCTTCTTTATCTTCTTCTTCTCGATTTCTTCTCGATTTCTTCTTCTTCTCGATTTCTTCTGTTTCTTGTTCTTCTTTGCGATTTTTTCTTTTTCTTTCTCTTTTTCTTCTCGATTTCTTCTTTTTCTTCTTCTTTTTCTTTTTCTCGATTTCTTCTTTTTCTTCTTTTTCTTCTTCTCGATTTCTTCTTGTTCTTCTTTTTCTTCTTCTCGATTTCTTATTTTTCTTCTTTTTCTCGATTTCTTCTTCTTCTCGATTTCTTCCTCTTCTTCTCGATTTCTTCTCGATTTCTTCTTTTTCTTCTTGATTTCTTCTTTTTCTTCTTTTTCTTCTTCTCGATTTCTTCTTTTTCTTCTTTTTCTCGATTTCTTCTTTTTCTTTTTCTTCTTTTTCTTTTTCTTCTCGATTTCTTCTTTTTCTTCTTCTTTTTCTTCTTCTCGATTTCTTCTTTTTCTTCTTTATTTCTTATTTTTCTCCTTTTTCTCGATTTCTTCTTCTCGATTTCTTCTGTTTCTTCTTCGCGATTTCTTCTTTTTCTTGCTCTTTTTCTTCTTCTCGATTTCTGCTTTTTCTTCTTCTCGATTTCTTCTTTTTCTTCTTCTCCATTTCTTCTTTATCTTCTTCTTCTCGATTTCTTCTCGATTTCTTCTTCTTCTCGATTTCTTCTGTTTCTTCTTCTTCTTCGCGATTTTTTCTTTTTCTTTCTCTTTTTCTTCTCGATTTCTTCTTTTTCTTTTTCTTCTTTTTCTTTTCCTTCTCGATTTCTTCTTTTTCTTCTTTTTCTTCTTCTCGATTTCTTCTTTTTCTTTTTCTTCTTTTTCTTTTCCTTCTCGATTTCTTCTTTTTCTTCTTTTTCTTCTTCTCGATTTCTTCTTTTTCTTCTTTATTTCTTATTTTTCTCCTTTTTCTCGATTTCTTCTGTTTCTTCTTCGAGATTTCTTCTTTTTCTTGCTCTTTTTCTTCTTCTCGATTTCTTCTTTTTCTTTTTCTTTTTCATCTTTTTCTTCTCAGTTTCTTCTTTTTCTTCTTCTCGATTTCTTCTCGATTTCTTCTTTTTCTTCTTCTTTTACTTCTTCTTCTTCTCGATTTCTTCTTTTTCTTCTTCTTCTTCGCGATTTTTTCTTTTTCTTTCTCTTTTTCTTCTCGATTTCTTCTTTTTCTTTTTCTTCTTTTTCTTTTCCTTCTCGATTTCTTCTTTTTCTTCTTCTTTTTCATCTTCTCGATTTCTTCTTTTTCTTCTTTATTTCTTATTTTTCTCCTTTTTCTCGATTTCTTCTTCTTCTCAATTTCTTCTGTTTCTTCTTCGCGATTTCTTCTTTTTCTTGCTCTTTTTCTTCTTCTCGATTTCTGCTTTTTCTTCTTCTCGATTTCTTCTTTTTCTTCTTCTCCATTTCTTCTTTATCTTCTTCTTCTCGATTTCTTCTCGATTTCTTCTTCTTCTCGATTTCTTCTGTTTCTTCTTCTTCTTCGCGATTTTTTCTTTTTCTTTCTCTTTTTCTTCTCGATTTCTTCTTTTTCTTTTTCTTCTTTTTCTTTTCCTTCTCGATTTCTTCTTTTTCTTCTTCTTTTTCATCTTCTCGATTTCTTCTTTTTCTTCTTTATTTCTTATTTTTCTCCTTTTTCTCGATTTCTTCTTCTTCTCAATTTCTTCTGTTTCTTCTTCGCGATTTCTTCTTTTTCTTGCTCTTTTTCTTCTTCTCGATTTCTGCTTTTTCTTCTTCTCGATTTCTTCTTTTTCTTCTTCTCCATTTCTTCTTTATCTTCTTCTTCTCGATTTCTTCTCGATTTCTTCTTCTTCTCGATTTCTTCTGTTTCTTCTTCTTCTTCGCGATTTTTTCTTTTTCTTTCTCTTTTTCTTCTCGATTTCTTCTTTTTCTTTTTCTTCTTTTTCTTTTCCTTCTCGATTTCTTCTTTTTCTTCTTCTTTTTCTTCTTCTCGATTTCTTCTGTTTCTTCTTCGCGATTTCTTCTTTTTCTTGCTCTTTTTCTTCTTCTCGATTTCTGCTTTTTCTTCTTCTCGATTTCTTCTTTTTCTTCTTCTCCATTTCTTCTTTATCTTCTTCTTCTCGATTTCTTCTCGATTTCTTCTTCTTCTCGATTTCTTCTGTTTCTTCTTCTTCTTCGCGATTTTTTCTTTTTCTTTCTCTTTTTCTTCTCGATTTCTTCTTTTTCTTTTTCTTCTTTTTCTTTTCCTTCTCGATTTCTTCTTTTTCTTCTTCTTTTTCTTCTTCTCGATTTCTTCTTTTTCTTCTTTATTTCTTATTTTTCTCCTTTTTCTCGATTTCTTCTTCTTCTCGATTTCTTCTGTTTCTTCTTCGCGATTTCTTCTTTTTCTTGCTCTTTTTCTTCTTCTCGATTTCTGCTTTTTCTTCTTCTCGATTTCTTCTTTTTCTTCTTCTCCATTTCTTCTTTTTCTTTTTCTTTTTCTTCTTTTTCTTCTCAGTTTCTTCTTTTTCTTCTTCTCGATTTCTTCTCGATTTCTTCTTTTTCTTCTTCTTTTACTTCTTCTTCTTCTCGATTTCTTCTTTTTCTTCTTCTTCTTCGCGATTTTTTCTTTTTCTTTCTATTTTTCTTCTCGATTTCTTCTTTTTCTTTTTCTTCTTTTTCTTTTCCTTCTCGATTTCTTCTTTTTCTTCTTCTTTTTCTTCTTCTCGATTTCTTCTTTTTCTTCTTTATTTCTTATTTTTCTCCTTTTTCTCGATTTCTTCTTCTTCTCGATTTCTTCTGTTTCTTCTTCGCGATTTCTTCTTTTTCTTGCTCTTTTTCTTCTTCTCGATTTCTGCTTTTTCTTCTTCTCGATTTCTTCTTTTTCTTCTTCTCCATTTCTTCTTTATCTTCTTCTTCTCGATTTCTTCTCGATTTCTTCTTCTTCTCGATTTCTTCTGTTTCTTGTTCTTCTTTGCGATTTTTTCTTTTTCTTTCTCTTTTTCTTCTCGATTTCTTCTTTTTCTTCTTCTTTTTCTTTTTCTCGATTTCTTCTTTTTCTTCTTTTTCTTCTTCTCGATTTCTTCTTGTTCTTCTTTTTCTTCTTCTCGATTTCTTATTTTTCTTCTTTTTCTCGATTTCTTCTTCTTCTTCTCGATTTCTTCCTCTTCTTCTCGATTTCTTCTCGATTTCTTCTTTTTCTTCTTGATTTCTTCTTTTTCTTCTTTTTCTTCTTCTCGATTTCTTCTTTTTCTTCTTTTTCTCGATTTCTTCTTTTTCTTTTTCTTCTTTTTCTTTTTCTTCTCGATTTCTTCTTTTTCTTCTTCTTTTTCTTCTTCTCGATTTCTTCTTTTTCTTCTTTATTTCTTATTTTTCTCCTTTTTCTCGATTTCTTCTTCTCGATTTCTTCTGTTTCTTCTTCGCGATTTCTTCTTTTTCTTGCTCTTTTTCTTCTTCTCGATTTCTGCTTTTTCTTCTTCTCGATTTCTTCTTTTTCTTCTTCTCCATTTCTTCTTTATCTTCTTCTTCTCGATTTCTTCTCGATTTCTTCTTCTTCTCGATTTCTTCTGTTTCTTCTTCTTCTTCGCGATTTTTTCTTTTTCTTTCTCTTTTTCTTCTCGATTTCTTCTTTTTCTTTTTCTTCTTTTTCTTTTCCTTCTCGATTTCTTCTTTTTCTTCTTTTTCTTCTTCTCGATTTCTTCTTTTTCTTTTTCTTCTTTTTCTTTTCCTTCTCGATTTCTTCTTTTTCTTCTTTTTCTTCTTCTCGATTTCTTCTTTTTCTTCTTTATTTCTTATTTTTCTCCTTTTTCTCGATTTCTTCTTCTTCTCGATTTCTTCTGTTTCTTCTTCGAGATTTCTTCTTTTTCTTGCTCTTCTTCTTCTTCTCGATTTCTTCTTTTTCTTTTTCTTTTTCTTCTTTTTCTTCTCAGTTTCTTCTTTTTCTTCTTCTCGATTTCTTCTCGATTTCTTCTTTTTCTTCTTCTTTTACTTCTTCTTCTTCTCGATTTCTTCTTTTTCTTCTTCTTCTTCACGATTTTTTCTTTTTCTTTCTATTTTTCTTCTCGATTTCTTCTTTTTCTTCTGTTTCTTCTTCGCGATTTCTTCTTTTTCTTCTTCTCCATTTCTTCTTTATCTTCTTCTTCTCGATTTCTTCTCGATTTCTTCTTCTTCTCGATTTCTTCTGTTTCTTCTTCTTCTTCGCGATTTTTTCTTTTTCTTTCTCTTTTTCTTCTCGATTTCTTCTTTTTCTTTTTCTTCTTTTTCTTTTCCTTCTCGATTTCTTCTTTTTCTTCTTTTTCTTCTTCTCGATTTCTTCTTTTTCTTTTTCTTCTTTTTCTTTTCCTTCTCGATTTCTTCTTTTTCTTCTTTTTCTTCTTCTCGATTTCTTCTTTTTCTTCTTTATTTCTTATTTTTCTCCTTTTTCTCGATTTCTTCTTCTTCTCGATTTCTTCTGTTTCTTCTTCGAGATTTCTTCTTTTTCTTGCTCTTTTTCTTCTTCTCGATTTCTTCTTTTTCTTTTTCTTTTTCATCTTTTTCTTCTCAGTTTCTTCTTTTTCTTCTTCTCGATTTCTTCTCGATTTCTTCTTTTTCTTCTTCTTTTACTTCTTCTTCTTCTCGATTTCTTCTTTTTCTTCTTCTTCTTCGCGATTTTTTCTTTTTCTTTCTCTTTTTCTTCTCGATTTCTTCTTTTTCTTTTTCTTCTTTTTCTTTTCCTTCTCGATTTCTTCTTTTTCTTCTTCTTTTTCATCTTCTCGATTTCTTCTTTTTCTTCTTTATTTCTTATTTTTCTCCTTTTTCTCGATTTCTTCTTCTTCTCAATTTCTTCTGTTTCTTCTTCGCGATTTCTTCTTTTTCTTGCTCTTTTTCTTCTTCTCGATTTCTGCTTTTTCTTCTTCTCGATTTCTTCTTTTTCTTCTTCTCCATTTCTTCTTTATCTTCTTCTTCTCGATTTCTTCTCGATTTCTTCTTCTTCTCGATTTCTTCTGTTTCTTCTTCTTCTTCGCGATTTTTTCTTTTTCTTTCTCTTTTTCTTCTCGATTTCTTCTTTTTCTTTTTCTTCTTTTTCTTTTCCTTCTCGATTTCTTCTTTTTCTTCTTCTTTTTCATCTTCTCGATTTCTTCTTTTTCTTCTTTATTTCTTATTTTTCTCCTTTTTCTCGATTTCTTCTTCTTCTCAATTTCTTCTGTTTCTTCTTCGCGATTTCTTCTTTTTCTTGCTCTTTTTCTTCTTCTCGATTTCTGCTTTTTCTTCTTCTCGATTTCTTCTTTTTCTTCTTCTCCATTTCTTCTTTATCTTCTTCTTCTCGATTTCTTCTCGATTTCTTCTTCTTCTCGATTTCTTCTGTTTCTTCTTCTTCTTCGCGATTTTTTCTTTTTCTTTCTCTTTTTCTTCTCGATTTCTTCTTTTTCTTTTTCTTCTTTTTCTTTTCCTTCTCGATTTCTTCTTTTTCTTCTTCTTTTTCTTCTTCTCGATTTCTTCTTTTTCTTCTTTATTTCTTATTTTTCTCCTTTTTCTCGATTTCTTCTTCTTCTCGATTTCTTCTGTTTCTTCTTCGCGATTTCTTCTTTTTCTTGCTCTTTTTCTTCTTCTCGATTTCTGCTTTTTCTTCTTCTCGATTTCTTCTTTTTCTTCTTCTCCATTTCTTCTTTATCTTCTTCTTCTCGATTTCTTCTCGATTTCTTCTTCTTCTCGATTTCTTCTGTTTCTTCTTCTTCTTCGCGATTTTTTCTTTTTCTTTCTCTTTTTCTTCTCGATTTCTTCTTTTTCTTTTTCTTCTTTTTCTTTTCCTTCTCGATTTCTTCTTTTTCTTCTTCTTTTTCTTCTTCTCGATTTCTTCTTTTTCTTCTTTATTTCTTATTATTCTCCTTTTTCTCGATTTCTTCTTCTTCTCGATTTCTTCTGTTTCTTCTTCGCGATTTCTTCTTTTTCTTGCTCTTTTTCTTCTTCTCGATTTCTGCTTTTTCTTCTTCTCGATTTCTTCTTTTTCTTCTTCTCCATTTCTTCTTTATCTTCTTCTTCTCGATTTCTTCTCGATTTCTTCTTCTTCTCGATTTCTTCTGTTTCTTCTTCTTCTTTGCGATTTTTTCTTTTTCTTTCTCTTTTTCTTCTCGATTTCTTCTTTTTCTTCTTCTTTTTCTTTTTCTCGATTTCTTCTTTTTCTTCTTTTTCTTCTTTTTCTTGTTCTTTTTCTTCTTCTCAATTTCTTATTTTTCTCCTTTTTCTCGATTTCTTCTTCATCTCGATTTCTTCTTTTTCTTTTTCTTCTTTTTCTTCTTTTTCTTCTTTTTCTTCTCGATTTCTTCTTTTTCTTCTTTTTCTTTTTCTCGATTTCTTCTTTTTCTTCTTTTTCTTCTTCTCGATTTCTTCTTGTTCTTCTTTTTCTTCTTCTCGATTTCTTATTTTTCTTCTTTTTCTCGATTTCTTCTTCTTCTTCTCGATTTCTTCCTCTTCTTCTCGATTTCTTCTCGATTTCTTCTTTTTCTTCTTGATTTCTTCTTTTTCTTCTTTTTCTTCTTCTCGATTTCTTCTTTTTCTTCTTTTTCTCGATTTCTTCTTTTTCTTTTTCTTCTTTTTCTTTTTCTTCTCGATTTCTTCTTTTTCTTCTTCTTTTTCTTCTTCTCGATTTCTTCTTTTTCTTCTTTATTTCTTATTTTTCTCCTTTTTCTCGATTTCTTCTTCTTCTCGATTTCTTCTGTTTCTTCTTCGCGATTTCTTCTTTTTCTTGCTCTTTTTCTTCTTCTCGATTTCTGCTTTTTCTTCTTCTCGATTTCTTCTTTTTCTTCTTCTCCATTTCTTCTTTATCTTCTTCTTCTCGATTTCTTCTCGATTTCTTCTTCTTCTCGATTTCTTCTGTTTCTTCTTCTTCTTTGCGATTTTTTCTTTTTCTTTCTCTTTTTCTTCTCGATTTCTTCTTTTTCTTCTTCTTTTTCTTTTTCTCGATTTCTTCTTTTTCTTCTTTTTCTTCTTCTCGATTTCTTCTTGTTCTTCTTTTTCTTCTTCTCGATTTCTTATTTTTCTTCTTTTTCTCGATTTCTTCTTCTTCTTCTCGATTTCTTCCTCTTCTTCTCGATTTCTTCTCGATTTCTTCTTTTTCTTCTTGATTTCTTCTTTTTCTTCTTTTTCTTCTTCTCGATTTCTTCTTTTTCTTCTTTTTCTCGATTTCTTCTTTTTCTTTTTCTTCTTTTTCTTTTTCTTCTCGATTTCTTCTTTTTCTTCTTCTTTTTCTTCTTCTCGATTTCTTCTTTTTCTTCTTTATTTCTTATTTTTCTCCTTTTTCTCGATTTCTTCTTCTCGATTTCTTCTGTTTCTTCTTCGCGATTTCTTCTTTTTCTTGCTCTTTTTCTTCTTCTCGATTTCTGCTTTTTCTTCTTCTCGATTTCTTCTTTTTCTTCTTCTCCATTTCTTCTTTATCTTCTTCTCGATTTCTTCTCGATTTCTTCTTCTTCTCGATTTCTTCTGTTTCTTCTTCTTCTTCGCGATTTTTTCTTTTTCTTTCTCTTTTTCTTCTCGATTTCTTCTTTTTCTTTTTCTTCTTTTTCTTTTCCTTCTCGATTTCTTCTTTTTCTTCTTTTTCTTCTTCTCGATTTCTTCTTTTTCTTTTTCTTCTTTTTCTTTTCCTTCTCGATTTCTTCTTTTTCTTCTTTTTCTTCTTCTCGATTTCTTCTTTTTCTTCTTTATTTCTTATTTTTCTCCTTTTTCTCGATTTCTTCTTCTTCTCGATTTCTTCTGTTTCTTCTTCGAGATTTCTTCTTTTTCTTGCTCTTTTTCTTCTTCTCGATTTCTTCTTTTTCTTTTTCTTTTTCATCTTTTTCTTCTCAGTTTCTTCTTTTTCTTCTTCTCGATTTCTTCTCGATTTCTTCTTTTTCTTCTTCTTTTACTTCTTCTTCTTCTCGATTTCTTCTTTTTCTTCTTCTTCTTCGCGATTTTTTCTTTTTCTTTCTCTTTTTCTTCTCGATTTCTTCTTTTTCTTTTTCTTCTTTTTCTTTTCCTTCTCGATTTCTTCTTTTTCTTCTTCTTTTTCTTCTTCTCGATTTCTTCTTTTTCTTCTTTATTTCTTATTTTTCTCCTTTTTCTCGATTTCTTCTTCTTCTCGATTTCTTCTGTTTCTTCTTCGCGATTTCTTCTTTTTCTTGCTCTTTTTCTTCTTCTCGATTTCTGCTTTTTCTTCTTCTCGATTTCTTCTTTTTCTTCTTCTCGATTTCTTCTCGATTTCTTCTTCTTCTCGATTTCTTCTGTTTCTTCTTCTTCTTCGCGATTTTTTCTTTTTCTTTCTCTTTTTCTTCTCGATTTCTTCTTTTTCTTTTTCTTCTTTTTCTTTTCCTTCTCGATTTCTTCTTTTTCTTCTTCTTTTTCTTCTTCTCGATTTCTTCTTTTTCTTCTTTATTTCTTATTTTTCTCCTTTTTCTCGATTTCTTCTTCTTCTCGATTTCTTCTGTTTCTTCTTCGCGATTTCTTCTTTTTCTTGCTCTTTTTCTTCTTCTCGATTTCTGCTTTTTCTTCTTCTCGATTTCTTCTTTTTCTTCTTCTCCATTTCTTCTTTATCTTCTTCTCGATTTCTTCTCGATTTCTTCTTCTTCTCGATTTCTTCTGTTTCTTCTTCTTCTTCGCGATTTTTTCTTTTTCTTTCTCTTTTTCTTCTCGATTTCTTCTTTTTCTTTTTCTTTTTCTTCTTTTTCTTCTCAGTTTCTTCTTTTTCTTCTTCTCGATTTCTTCTCGATTTCTTCTTTTTCTTCTTCTTTTACTTCTTCTTCTTCTCGATTTCTTCTTTTTCTTCTTCTTCTTCGCGATTTTTTCTTTTTCTTTCTCTTTTTCTTCTCGATTTCTTCTTTTTCTTTTTCTTCTTTTTCTTTTCCTTCTCGATTTCTTCTTTTTCTTCTTCTTTTTCTTCTTCTCGATTTCTTCTTTTTCTTCTTTATTTCTTATTTTTCTCCTTTTTCTCGATTTCTTCTTCTTCTCGATTTCTTCTGTTTCTTCTTCGCGATTTCTTCTTTTTCTTGCTCTTTTTCTTCTTCTCGATTTCTGCTTTTTCTTCTTCTCGATTTCTTCTTTTTCTTCTTCTCCATTTCTTCTTTATCTTCTTCTTCTCGATTTCTTCTCGATTTCTTCTTCTTCTCGATTTCTTCTGTTTCTTGTTCTTCTTTGCGATTTTTTCTTTTTCTTTCTCTTTTTCTTCTCGATTTCTTCTTTTTCTTCTTCTTTTTCTTTTTCTCGATTTCTTCTTTTTCTTCTTTTTCTTCTTCTCGATTTCTTCTTGTTCTTCTTTTTCTTCTTCTCGATTTCTTATTTTTCTTCTTTTTCTCGATTTCTTCTTCTTCTTCTCGATTTCTTCCTCTTCTTCTTGATTTCTTCTCGATTTCTTCTTTTTCTTCTTGATTTCTTCTTTTTCTTCTTTTTCTTCTTCTCGATTTCTTCTTTTTCTTCTTTTTCTCGATTTCTTCTTTTTCTTTTTCTTCTTTTTCTTTTTCTTCTCGATTTCTTCTTTTTCTTCTTCTTTTTCTTCTTCTCGATTTCTTCTTTTTCTTCTTTATTTCTTATTTTTCTCCTTTTTCTCGATTTCTTCTTCTCGATTTCTTCTGTTTCTTCTTCGCGATTTCTTCTTTTTCTTGCTCTTTTTCTTCTTCTCGATTTCTGCTTTTTCTTCTTCTCGATTTCTTCTTTTTCTTCTTCTCCATTTCTTCTTTATCTTCTTCTCGATTTCTTCTCGATTTCTTCTTCTTCTCGATTTCTTCTGTTTCTTCTTCTTCTTCGCGATTTTTTCTTTTTCTTTCTCTTTTTCTTCTCGATTTCTTCTTTTTCTTTTTCTTCTTTTTCTTTTCCTTCTCGATTTCTTCTTTTTCTTCTTTTTCTTCTTCTCGATTTCTTCTTTTTCTTTTTCTTCTTTTTCTTTTCCTTCTCGATTTCTTCTTTTTCTTCTTTTTCTTCTTCTCGATTTCTTCTTTTTCTTCTTTATTTCTTATTTTTCTCCTTTTTCTCGATTTCTTCTTCTTCTCGATTTCTTCTGTTTCTTCTTCGAGATTTCTTCTTTTTCTTGCTCTTTTTCTTCTTCTCGATTTCTTCTTTTTCTTTTTCTTTTTCATCTTTTTCTTCTCAGTTTCTTCTTTTTCTTCTTCTCGATTTCTTCTCGATTTCTTCTTTTTCTTCTTCTTTTACTTCTTCTTCTCGATTTCTTCTTTTTCTTCTTCTTCTTCGCGATTTTTTCTTTTTCTTTCTCTTTTTCTTCTCGATTTCTTCTTTTTCTTTTTCTTCTTTTTCTTTTCCTTCTCGATTTCTTCTTTTTCTTCTTCTTTTTCTTCTTCTCGATTTCTTCTTTTTCTTCTTTATTTCTTATTTTTCTCCTTTTTCTCGATTTCTTCTTCTTCTCAATTTCTTCTGTTTCTTCTTCGCGATTTCTTCTTTTTCTTGCTCTTTTTCTTCTTCTCGATTTCTGCTTTTTCTTCTTCTCGATTTCTTCTTTTTCTTCTTCTCCATTTCTTCTTTATCTTCTTCTTCTCGATTTCTTCTCGATTTCTTCTTCTTCTCGATTTCTTCTGTTTCTTCTTCTTCTTTGCGATTTTTTCTTTTTCTTTCTCTTTTTCTTCTCGATTTCTTCTTTTTCTTCTTCTTTTTCTTTTCCTTCTCGATTTCTTCTTTTTCTTATTCTTTTTCTTCTTCTCAGTTTCTTCTTTTTCTTCTTCTCCATTTCTTCTCGATTTCTTCTTTTTCTTCTTCTCGATTTCTTCTTTTTCTTCTTCTCGATTTCTTCTTTTTCTTGTTCTTTTTCTTCTTCTCAATTTCTTTTTTTTCTCCTTTTTCTCGATTTCTTCTTCATCTCGATTTCTTCTTTTTCTTTTTCTTCTTTTTCTTCTCGATTTCTTCTTTTTCTTCTTTTTCTTTTTCTCGATTTCTTCTTTTTCTTCTTTTTCTTCTTCTCGATTTCTTCTTGTTCTTCTTTTTCTTCTTCTCGATTTCTTATTTTTCTTCTTTTTCTCGATTTCTTCTTCTTCTTCTCGATTTCTTCCTCTTCTTCTCGATTTCTTCTCGATTTCTTCTTTTTCTTCTTGATTTCTTCTTTTTCTTCTTTTTCTTCTTCTCGATTTCTTCTTTTTCTTCTTTTTCTCGATTTCTTCTTTTTCTTTTTCTTCTTTTTCTTTTTCTTCTCGATTTCTTCTTTTTCTTCTTCTTTTTCTTCTTCTCGATTTCTTCTTTTTCTTCTTTATTTCTTATTTTTCTCCTTTTTCTCGATTTCTTCTTCTCGATTTCTTCTGTTTCTTCTTCGCGATTTCTTCTTTTTCTTGCTCTTTTTCTTCTTCTCGATTTCTGCTTTTTCTTCTTCTCGATTTCTTCTTTTTCTTCTTCTCCATTTCTTCTTTATCTTCTTCTCCATTTCTTCTCGATTTCTTCTTCTTCTCGATTTCTTCTGTTTCTTCTTCTTCTTCGCGATTTTTTCTTTTTCTTTCTCTTTTTCTTCTCGATTTCTTCTTTTTCTTTTTCTTCTTTTTCTTTTCCTTCTCGATTTCTTCTTTTTCTTCTTTTTCTTCTTCTCGATTTCTTCTTTTTCTTTTTCTTCTTTTTCTTTTCCTTCTCGATTTCTTCTTTTTCTTCTTTTTCTTCTTCTCGATTTCTTCTTTTTCTTCTTTATTTCTTATTTTTCTCCTTTTTCTCGATTTCTTCTTCTTCTCGATTTCTTCTGTTTCTTCTTCGAGATTTCTTCTTTTTCTTGCTCTTTTTCTTCTTCTCGATTTCTTCTTTTTCTTTTTCTTTTTCATCTTTTTCTTCTCAGTTTCTTCTTTTTCTTCTTCTCGATTTCTTCTCGATTTCTTCTTTTTCTTCTTCTTTTACTTCTTCTTCTTCTCGATTTCTTCTTTTTCTTCTTCTTCTTCGCGATTTTTTCTTTTTCTTTCTCTTTTTCTTCTCGATTTCTTCTTTTTCTTTTTCTTCTTTTTCTTTTCCTTCTCGATTTCTTCTTTTTCTTCTTCTTTTTCTTCTTCTCGATTTCTTCTTTTTCTTCTTTATTTCTTATTTTTCTCCTTTTTCTCGATTTCTTCTTCTTCTCGATTTCTTCTGTTTCTTCTTCGCGATTTCTTCTTTTTCTTGCTCTTTTTCTTCTTCTCGATTTCTGCTTTTTCTTCTTCTCGATTTCTTCTTTTTCTTCTTCTCCATTTCTTCTTTATCTTCTTCTCGATTTCTTCTCGATTTCTTCTTCTTCTCGATTTCTTCTGTTTCTTCTTCTTCTTCGCGATTTTTTCTTTTTCTTTCTCTTTTTCTTCTCGATTTCTTCTTTTTCTTTTTCTTCTTTTTCTTTTCCTTCTCGATTTCTTCTTTTTCTTCTTTTTCTTCTTCTCGATTTCTTCTTTTTCTTTTTCTTCTTTTTCTTTTCCTTCTCGATTTCTTCTTTTTCTTCTTTTTCTTCTTCTCGATTTCTTCTTTTTCTTCTTTATTTCTTATTTTTCTCCTTTTTCTCGATTTCTTCTTCTTCTCGATTTCTTCTGTTTCTTCTTCGAGATTTCTTCTTTTTCTTTTTCTTCTTTTTCTTTTCCTTCTCGATTTCTTCTTTTTCTTCTTCTTTTTCTTCTTCTCGATTTCTTCTTTTTCTTCTTTATTTCTTATTTTTCTCCTTTTTCTCGATTTCTTCTTCTTCTCAATTTCTTCTGTTTCTTCTTCGCGATTTCTTCTTTTTCTTGCTCTTTTTCTTCTTCTCGATTTCTGCTTTTTCTTCTTCTCGATTTCTTCTTTTTCTTCTTCTTCTTCGCGATTTTTTCTTTTTCTTTCTCTTTTTCTTCTCGATTTCTTCTTTTTCTTTTTCTTCTTTTTCTTTTCCTTCTCGATTTCTTCTTTTTCTTCTTCTTTTTCTTCTTCTCGATTTCTTCTTTTTCTTCTTTATTTCTTATTTTTCTCCTTTTTCTCGATTTCTTCTTCTTCTCGATTTCTTCTGTTTCTTCTTCGCGATTTCTTCTTTTTCTTGCTCTTTTTCTTCTTCTCGATTTCTGCTTTTTCTTCTTCTCGATTTCTTCTTTTTCTTCTTCTCCATTTCTTCTTTATCTTCTTCTCGATTTCTTCTCGATTTCTTCTTCTTCTCGATTTCTTCTGTTTCTTCTTCTTCTTCGCGATTTTTTCTTTTTCTTTCTCTTTTTCTTCTCGATTTCTTCTTTTTCTTTTTCTTCTTTTTCTTTTCCTTCTCGATTTCTTCTTTTTCTTCTTTTTCTTCTTCTCGATTTCTTCTTTTTCTTTTTCTTCTTTTTCTTTTCCTTCTCGATTTCTTCTTTTTCTTCTTTTTCTTCTTCTCGATTTCTTCTTTTTCTTCTTTATTTCTTATTTTTCTCCTTTTTCTCGATTTCTTCTTCTTCTCGATTTCTTCTGTTTCTTCTTCGAGATTTCTTCTTTTTCTTGCTCTTTTTCTTCTTCTCGATTTCTTCTTTTTCTTTTTCTTTTTCATCTTTTTCTTCTCAGTTTCTTCTTTTTCTTCTTCTCGATTTCTTCTCGATTTCTTCTTTTTCTTCTTCTTTTACTTCTTCTTCTCGATTTCTTCTTTTTCTTCTTCTTCTTCGCGATTTTTTCTTTTTCTTTCTCTTTTTCTTCTCGATTTCTTCTTTTTCTTTTTCTTCTTTTTCTTTTCCTTCTCGATTTCTTCTTTTTCTTCTTCTTTTTCTTCTTCTCGATTTCTTCTTTTTCTTCTTTATTTCTTATTTTTCTCCTTTTTCTCGATTTCTTCTTCTTCTCGATTTCTTCTGTTTCTTCTTCGCGATTTCTTCTTTTTCTTGCTCTTTTTCTTCTTCTCGATTTCTGCTTTTTCTTCTTCTCGATTTCTTCTTTTTCTTCTTCTCCATTTCTTCTTTATCTTCTTCTCGATTTCTTCTCGATTTCTTCTTCTTCTCGATTTCTTCTGTTTCTTCTTCTTCTTCGCGATTTTTTCTTTTTCTTTCTCTTTTTCTTCTCGATTTCTTCTTTTTCTTTTTCTTCTTTTTCTTTTCCTTCTCGATTTCTTCTTTTTCTTCTTTTTCTTCTTCTCGATTTCTTCTTTTTCTTTTTCTTCTTTTTCTTTTCCTTCTCGATTTCTTCTTTTTCTTCTTTTTCTTCTTCTCGATTTCTTCTTTTTCTTCTTTATTTCTTATTTTTCTCCTTTTTCTCGATTTCTTCTTCTTCTCGATTTCTTCTGTTTCTTCTTCGAGATTTCTTCTTTTTCTTGCTCTTTTTCTTCTTCTCGATTTCTTCTTTTTCTTTTTCTTTTTCATCTTTTTCTTCTCAGTTTCTTCTTTTTCTTCTTCTCGATTTCTTCTCGATTTCTTCTTTTTCTTCTTCTTTTACTTCTTCTTCTCGATTTCTTCTTTTTCTTCTTCTTCTTCGCGATTTTTTCTTTTTCTTTCTCTTTTTCTTCTCGATTTCTTCTTTTTCTTTTTCTTCTTTTTCTTTTCCTTCTCGATTTCTTCTTTTTCTTCTTCTTTTTCTTCTTCTCGATTTCTTCTTTTTCTTCTTTATTTCTTATTTTTCTCCTTTTTCTCGATTTCTTCTTCTTCTCGATTTCTTCTGTTTCTTCTTCGCGATTTCTTCTTTTTCTTGCTCTTTTTCTTCTTCTCGATTTCTGCTTTTTCTTCTTCTCGATTTCTTCTTTTTCTTCTTCTCCATTTCTTCTTTATCTTCTTCTTCTCGATTTCTTCTCGATTTCTTCTTCTTCTCGATTTCTTCTGTTTCTTCTTCTTCTTCGCGATTTTTTCTTTTTCTTTCTCTTTTTCTTCTCGATTTCTTCTTTTTCTTTTTCTTCTTTTTCTTTTCCTTCTCGATTTCTTCTTTTTCTTCTTTTTTTTCTTCTTCTCGATTTCTTCTTTTTCTTCTTTATTTCTTATTTTTCTCCTTTTTCTCGATTTCTTCTTCTTCTCGATTTCTTCTGTTTCTTCTTCGCGATTTCTTCTTTTTCTTGCTCTTTTTCTTCTTCTCGATTTCTGCTTTTTCTTCTTCTCGATTTCTTCTTTTTCTTCTTCTCCATTTCTTCTTTTTCTTTTTCTTTTTCTTCTTTTTCTTCTCAGTTTCTTCTTTTTCTTCTTCTCGATTTCTTCTCGATTTCTTCTTTTTCTTCTTCTTTTACTTCTTCTTCTTCTCGATTTCTTCTTTTTCTTCTTCTTCTTCGCGATTTTTTCTTTTTCTTTCTATTTTTCTTCTCGATTTCTTCTTTTTCTTTTTCTTCTTTTTCTTTTCCTTCTCGATTTCTTCTTTTTCTTCTTCTTTTTCTTCTTCTCGATTTCTTCTTTTTCTTCTTTATTTCTTATTTTTCTCCTTTTTCTCGATTTCTTCTTCTTCTCGATTTCTTCTGTTTCTTCTTCGCGATTTCTTCTTTTTCTTGCTCTTTTTCTTCTTCTCGATTTCTGCTTTTTCTTCTTCTCGATTTCTTCTTTTTCTTCTTCTCCATTTCTTCTTTATCTTCTTCTTCTCGATTTCTTCTCGATTTCTTCTTCTTCTCGATTTCTTCTGTTTCTTGTTCTTCTTTGCGATTTTTTCTTTTTCTTTCTCTTTTTCTTCTCGATTTCTTCTTTTTCTTCTTCTTTTTCTTTTTCTCGATTTCTTCTTTTTCTTCTTTTTCTTCTTCTCGATTTCTTCTTGTTCTTCTTTTTCTTCTTCTCGATTTCTTATTTTTCTTCTTTTTCTCGATTTCTTCTTCTTCTCGATTTCTTCCTCTTCTTCTCGATTTCTTCTCGATTTCTTCTTTTTCTTCTTTTTCTTCTTCTCGATTTCTTCTTTTTCTTCTTTTTCTCGATTTCTTCTTTTTCTTTTTCTTCTTTTTCTTTTTCTTCTCGATTTCTTCTTTTTCTTCTTCTTTTTCTTCTTCTCGATTTCTTCTTTTTCTTCTTTATTTCTTATTTTTCTCCTTTTTCTCGATTTCTTCTTCTTCTCGATTTCTTCTGTTTCTTCTTCGCGATTTCTTCTTTTTCTTGCTCTTTTTCTTCTTCTCGATTTCTGCTTTTTCTTCTTCTCGATTTCTTCTTTTTCTTCTTCTCCATTTCTTCTTTATCTTCTTCTTCTCGATTTCTTCTCGATTTCTTCTTCTTCTCGATTTCTTCTGTTTCTTCTTCTTCTTCGCGATTTTTTCTTTTTCTTTCTCTTTTTCTTCTCGATTTCTTCTTTTTCTTTTTCTTCTTTTTCTTTTCCTTCTCGATTTCTTCTTTTTCTTCTTCTTTTTCTTCTTCTCGATTTCTTCTTTTTCTTCCTTTTCTCGATTTCTTCTTTTTCTTTTTCTTTTTCTTCTCGATTTCTTCTTTTTCTTCTTCTTTTTCTTCTTCTCGATTTCTTCTTTTTCTTCTTTATTTCTTATTTTTCTCCTTTTTCTCGATTTCTTCTTTTTCTTTTTCTTCTTTTTCTTTTCCTTCTCGATTTCTTCTTTTTCTTCTTCTTTTTCTTCTTCTCGATTTCTTCTTTTTCTTCTTTATTTCTTATTTTTCTCCTTTTTCTCGATTTCTTCTTCTTCTCAATTTCTTCTGTTTCTTCTTCGCGATTTCTTCTTTTTCTTGCTCTTTTTCTTCTTCTCGATTTCTGCTTTTTCTTCTTCTCGATTTCTTCTTTTTCTTCTTCTCCATTTCTTCTTTATCTTCTTCTTCTCGATTTCTTCTCGATTTCTTCTTCTTCTCGATTTCTTCTGTTTCTTCTTCTTCTTCGCGATTTTTTCTTTTTCTTTCTCTTTTTCTTCTCGATTTCTTCTTTTTCTTTTTCTTCTTTTTCTTTTCCTTCTCGATTTCTTCTTTTTCTTCTTTTTCTTCTTCTCGATTTCTTCTTTTTCTTTTTCTTCTTTTTCTTTTCCTTCTCGATTTCTTCTTTTTCTTCTTTTTCTTCTTCTCGATTTCTTCTTTTTCTTCTTTATTTCTTATTTTTCTCCTTTTTCTCGATTTCTTCTGTTTCTTCTTCGAGATTTCTTCTTTTTCTTGCTCTTTTTCTTCTTCTCGATTTCTTCTTTTTCTTTTTCTTTTTCATCTTTTTCTTCTCAGTTTCTTCTTTTTCTTCTTCTCGATTTCTTCTCGATTTCTTCTTTTTCTTCTTCTTTTACTTCTTCTTCTTCTCGATTTCTTCTTTTTCTTCTTCTTCTTCGCGATTTTTTCTTTTTCTTTCTCTTTTTCTTCTCGATTTCTTCTTTTTCTTTTTCTTCTTTTTCTTTTCCTTCTCGATTTCTTCTTTTTCTTCTTCTTTTTCTTCTTCTCGATTTCTTCTGTTTCTTCTTCGCGATTTCTTCTTTTTCTTGCTCTTTTTCTTCTTCTCGATTTCTGCTTTTTCTTCTTCTCGATTTCTTCTTTTTCTTCTTCTCCATTTCTTCTTTATCTTCTTCTTCTCGATTTCTTCTCGATTTCTTCTTCTTCTCGATTTCTTCTGTTTCTTCTACTTCTTCGCGATTTTTTCTTTTTCTTTCTCTTTTTCTTCTCGATTTCTTCTTTTTCTTTTTCTTCTTTTTCTTTTCCTTCTCGATTTCTTCTTTTTCTTCTTCATTTTCTTCTTCTCGATTTCTTCTTTTTCTTCTTTATTTCTTATTTTTCTCCTTTTTCTCGATTTCTTCTTCTTCTCGATTTCTTCTGTTTCTTCTTCGCGATTTCTTCTTTTTCTTGCTCTTTTTCTTCTTCTCGATTTCTGCTTTTTCTTCTTCTCGATTTCTTCTTTTTCTTCTTCTCCATTTCTTCTTTTTCTTTTTCTTTTTCTTCTTTTTCTTCTCAGTTTCTTCTTTTTCTTCTTCTCGATTTCTTCTCGATTTCTTCTTTTTCTTCTTCTTTTACTTCTTCTTCTTCTCGATTTCTTCTTTTTCTTCTTCTTCTTCGCGATTTTTTCTTTTTCTTTCTATTTTCCTTCTCGATTTCTTCTTTTTCTTCTTCTTTTTCTTCTTCTCGATTTCTTCTTTTTCTTCTTTATTTCTTATTTTTCTCCTTTTTCTCGATTTCTTCTTCTTCTCGATTTCTTCTGTTTCTTCTTCGAGATTTCTTCTTTTTCTTGCTCTTTTTCTTCTTCTCGATTTCTTCTTTTTCTTTTTCTTTTTCATCTTTTTCTTCTCAGTTTCTTCTTTATCTTCTTCTCGATTTCTTCTCGATTTCTTCTTTTTCTTCTTCTTTTACTTCTTCTTCTTCTCGATTTCTTCTTTTTCTTCTTCTTCTTCGCGATTTTTTCTTTTTCTTTCTATTTTTCTTCTCGATTTCTTCTTTTTCTTTTTCTTCTTTTTCTTTTCCTTCTCGATTTCTTCTTTTTCTTCTTCTTTTTCTTCTTCTCGATTTCTTCTTTTTCTTCTTTATTTCTTATTTTTCTCCTTTTTCTCGATTTCTTCTTCTTCTCGATTTCTTCTGTTTCTTCTTCGCGATTTCTTCTTTTTCTTGCTCTTTTTCTTCTTCTCGATTTCTGCTTTTTCTTCTTCTCGATTTCTTCTTTTTCTTCTTCTCCATTTCTTCTTTATCTTCTTCTTCTCGATTTCTTCTCGATTTCTTCTTCTTCTCGATTTCTTCTGTTTCTTGTTCTTCTTTGCGATTTTTTCTTTTTCTTTCTCTTTTTCTTCTCGATTTCTTCTTTTTCTTCTTCTTTTTCTTTTTCTCGATTTCTTCTTTTTCTTCTTTTTCTTCTTCTCGATTTCTTCTTGTTCTTCTTTTTCTTCTTCTCGATTTCTTATTTTTCTTCTTTTTCTCGATTTCTTCTTCTTCTTCTCGATTTCTTCCTCTTCTTCTCAATTTCTTCTCGATTTCTTCTTTTTCTTCTTGATTTCTTCTTTTTCTTCTTTTTCTTCTTCTCGATTTCTTCTTTTTCTTCTTTTTCTCGATTTCTTCTTTTTCTTTTTCTTCTTTTTCTTTTTCTTCTCGATTTCTTCTTTTTCTTCTTCTTTTTCTTCTTCTCGATTTCTTCTTTTTCTTCTTTATTTCTTATTTTTCTCCTTTTTCTCGATTTCTTCTTCTCGATTTCTTCTGTTTCTTCTTCTTGATTTCTTCTTTTTCTTCTTTTTCTTCTTCTCGATTTCTTCTTTTTCTTCTTTTTCTCGATTTCTTCTTTTTCTTTTTCTTCTTTTTCTTTTTCTTCTCGATTTCTTCTTTTTCTTCTTCTTTTTCTTCTTCTCGATTTCTTCTTTTTCTTCTTTATTTCTTATTTTTCTCCTTTTTCTCGATTTCTTCTTCTTCTCGATTTCTTCTGTTTCTTCTTCTCGATTTCTTCTTTTTCTTCTTCTTTTACTTCTTCTTCTTCTCGATTTCTTCTTTTTCTTCTTCTTCTTCGCGATTTTTTCTTTTTCTTTCTCTTTTTCTTCTCGATTTCTTCTTTTTCTTTTTCTTCTTTTTCTTTTCCTTCTCGATTTCTTCTTTTTCTTCTTCTTTTTCTTCTTCTCGATTTCTTCTTTTTCTTCTTTATTTCTTATTTTTCTCCTTTTTCTCGATTTCTTCTTCTTCTCGATTTCTTCTGTTTCTTCTTCGCGATTTCTTCTTTTTCTTGCTCTTTTTCTTCTTCTCGATTTCTGCTTTTTCTTCTTCTCGATTTCTTCTTTTTCTTCTTCTCCATTTCTTCTTTATCTTCTTCTTCTCGATTTCTTCTCGATTTCTTCTTCTTCTCGATTTCTTCTGTTTCTTCTTCTTCTTCGCGATTTTTTCTTTTTCTTTCTCTTTTTCTTCTCGATTTCTTCTTTTTCTTTTTCTTCTTTTTCTTTTCCTTCTCGATTTCTTCTTTTTCTTCTTCTTTTTCTTCTTCTCGATTTCTTCTTTTTCTTCTTTATTTCTTATTTTTCTCCTTTTTCTCGATTTCTTCTTCTTCTCGATTTCTTCTGTTTCTTCTTCGCGATTTCTTCTTTTTCTTGCTCTTTTTCTTCTTCTCGATTTCTGCTTTTTCTTCTTCTCGATTTCTTCTTTTTCTTCTTCTCCATTTCTTCTTTTTCTTTTTCTTTTTCTTCTTTTTCTTCTCAGTTTCTTCTTTTTCTTCTTCTCGATTTCTTCTCGATTTCTTCTTTTTCTTCTTCTTTTACTTCTTCTTCTTCTCGATTTCTTCTTTTTCTTCTTCTTCTTCGCGATTTTTTCTTTTTCTTTCTCTTTTTCTTCTCGATTTCTTCTTTTTCTTTTTCTTCTTTTTCTTTTCCTTCTCGATTTCTTCTTTTTCTTCTTCTTTTTCTTCTTCTCGATTTCTTCTTTTTCTTCTTTATTTCTTATTTTTCTCCTTTTTCTCGATTTCTTCTTCTTCTCGATTTCTTCTGTTTCTTCTTCGCGATTTCTTCTTTTTCTTGCTCTTTTTCTTCTTCTCGATTTCTGCTTTTTCTTCTTCTCGATTTCTTCTTTTTCTTCTTCTCCATTTCTTCTTTATCTTCTTCTTCTCGATTTCTTCTCGATTTCTTCTTCTTCTCGATTTCTTCTGTTTCTTGTTCTTCTTTGCGATTTTTTCTTTTTCTTTCTCTTTTTCTTCTCGATTTCTTCTTTTTCTTCTTCTTTTTCTTTTTCTCGATTTCTTCTTTTTCTTCTTTTTCTTCTTCTCGATTTCTTCTTGTTCTTCTTTTTCTTCTTCTCGATTTCTTATTTTTCTTCTTTTTCTCGATTTCTTCTTCTTCTTCTCGATTTCTTCCTCTTCTTCTCGATTTCTTCTCGATTTCTTCTTTTTCTTCTTGATTTCTTCTTTTTCTTCTTTTTCTTCTTCTCGATTTCTTCTTTTTCTTCTTTTTCTCGATTTCTTCTTTTTCTTTTTCTTCTTTTTCTTTTTCTTCTCGATTTCTTCTTTTTCTTCTTCTTTTTCTTCTTCTCGATTTCTTCTTTTTCTTCTTTATTTCTTATTTTTCTCCTTTTTCTCGATTTCTTCTTCTCGATTTCTTCTGTTTCTTCTTCGCGATTTCTTCTTTTTCTTGCTCTTTTTCTTCTTCTCGATTTCTGCTTTTTCTTCTTCTCGATTTCTTCTTTTTCTTCTTCTCCATTTCTTCTTTATCTTCTTCTCGATTTCTTCTCGATTTCTTCTTCTTCTCGATTTCTTCTGTTTCTTCTTCTTCTTCGCGATTTTTTCTTTTTCTTTCTCTTTTTCTTCTCGATTTCTTCTTTTTCTTTTTCTTCTTTTTCTTTTCCTTCTCGATTTCTTCTTTTTCTTCTTTTTCTTCTTCTCGATTTCTTCTTTTTCTTTTTCTTCTTTTTCTTTTCCTTCTCGATTTCTTCTTTTTCTTCTTTTTCTTCTTCTCGATTTCTTCTTTTTCTTCTTTATTTCTTATTTTTCTCCTTTTTCTCGATTTCTTCTGTTTCTTCTTCGAGATTTCTTCTTTTTCTTGCTCTTTTTCTTCTTCTCGATTTCTTCTTTTTCTTTTTCTTTTTCATCTTTTTCTTCTCAGTTTCTTCTTTTTCTTCTTCTCGATTTCTTCTCGATTTCTTCTTTTTCTTCTTCTTTTACTTCTTCTTCTTCTCGATTTCTTCTTTTTCTTCTTCTTCTTCGCGATTTTTTCTTTTTCTTTCTCTTTTTCTTCTCGATTTCTTCTTTTTCTTTTTCTTCTTTTTCTTTTCCTTCTCGATTTCTTCTTTTTCTTCTTCTTTTTCTTCTTCTCGATTTCTTCTGTTTCTTCTTCGCGATTTCTTCTTTTTCTTGCTCTTTTTCTTCTTCTCGATTTCTGCTTTTTCTTCTTCTCGATTTCTTCTTTTTCTTCTTCTCCATTTCTTCTTTATCTTCTTCTTCTCGATTTCTTCTCGATTTCTTCTTCTTCTCGATTTCTTCTGTTTCTTCTTCTTCTTTGCGATTTTTTCTTTTTCTTTCTCTTTTTCTTCTCGATTTCTTCTTTTTCTTCTTCTTTTTCTTTTTCTCGATTTCTTCTTTTTCTTCTTTTTCTTCTTCTCGATTTCTTCTTGTTCTTCTTTTTCTTCTTCTCGATTTCTTATTTTTCTTCTTTTTCTCGATTTCTTCTTCTTCTTCTCGATTTCTTCCTCTTCTTCTCGATTTCTTCTCGATTTCTTCTTTTTCTTCTTGATTTCTTCTTTTTCTTCTTTTTCTTCTTCTCGATTTCTTCTTTTTCTTCTTTTTCTCGATTTCTTCTTTTTCTTTTTCTTCTTTTTCTTTTTCTTCTCGATTTCTTCTTTTTCTTCTTCTTTTTCTTCTTCTCGATTTCTTCTTTTTCTTCTTTATTTCTTATTTTTCTCCTTTTTCTCGATTTCTTCTTCTCGATTTCTTCTGTTTCTTCTTCGCGATTTCTTCTTTTTCTTGCTCTTTTTCTTCTTCTCGATTTCTGCTTTTTCTTCTTCTCGATTTCTTCTTTTTCTTCTTCTCCATTTCTTCTTTATCTTCTTCTTCTCGATTTCTTCTCGATTTCTTCTTCTTCTCGATTTCTTCTGTTTCTTCTTCTTCTTCGCGATTTTTTCTTTTTCTTTCTCTTTTTCTTCTCGATTTCTTCTTTTTCTTTTTCTTCTTTTTCTTTTCCTTCTCGATTTCTTCTTTTTCTTCTTCTTTTTCTTCTTCTCGATTTCTTCTTTTTCTTCTTTATTTCTTATTTTTCTCCTTTTTCTCGATTTCTTCTTCTTCTCGATTTCTTCTGTTTCTTCTTCGCGATTTCTTCTTTTTCTTCTTCTTTTTCTTCTTCTCGATTTCTTCTTTTTCTTCTTTATTTCTTATTTTTCTCCTTTTTCTCGATTTCTTCTTCTCGATTTCTTCTGTTTCTTCTTCGCGATTTCTTCTTTTTCTTGCTCTTTTTCTTCTTCTCGATTTCTGCTTTTTCTTCTTCTCGATTTCTTCTTTTTCTTCTTCTCCATTTCTTCTTTATCTTCTTCTTCTCGATTTCTTCTCGATTTCTTCTTCTTCTCGATTTCTTCTGTTTCTTCTTCTTCTTCGCGATTTTTTCTTTTTCTTTCTCTTTTTCTTCTCGATTTCTTCTTTTTCTTTTTCTTCTTTTTCTTTTCCTTCTCGATTTCTTCTTTTTCTTCTTCTTTTTCTTCTTCTCGATTTCTTCTTTTTCTTCTTTATTTCTTATTTTTCTCCTTTTTCTCGATTTCTTCTTCTTCTCGATTTCTTCTGTTTCTTCTTCGCGATTTCTTCTTTTTCTTGCTCTTTTTCTTCTTCTCGATTTCTGCTTTTTCTTCTTCTCGATTTCTTCTTTTTCTTCTTCTCCATTTCTTCTTTATCTTCTTCTTCTCGATTTCTTCTCGATTTCTTCTTCTTCTCGATTTCTTCTGTTTCTTGTTCTTCTTTGCGATTTTTTCTTTTTCTTTCTCTTTTTCTTCTCGATTTCTTCTTTTTCTTCTTCTTTTTCTTTTTCTCGATTTCTTCTTTTTCTTCTTTTTCTTCTTCTCGATTTCTTCTTGTTCTTCTTTTTCTTCTTCTCGATTTCTTATTTTTCTTCTTTTTCTCGATTTCTTCTTCTTCTTCTCGATTTCTTCCTCTTCTTCTCGATTTCTTCTTTTTCTTCTTGATTTCTTCTTTTTCTTCTTTTTCTTCTTCTCGATTTCTTCTTTTTCTTCTTTTTCTCGATTTCTTCTTTTTCTTTTTCTTCTTTTTCTTTTTCTTCTCGATTTCTTCTTTTTCTTCTTCTTTTTCTTCTTCTCGATTTCTTCTTTTTCTTCTTTATTTCTTATTTTTCTCCTTTTTCTCGATTTCTTCTTCTCGATTTCTTCTGTTTCTTCTTCGCGATTTCTTCTTTTTCTTGCTCTTTTTCTTCTTCTCGATTTCTGCTTTTTCTTCTTCTCGATTTCTTCTTTTTCTTCTTCTCCATTTCTTCTTTATCTTCTTCTTCTCGATTTCTTCTCGATTTCTTCTTCTTCTCGATTTCTTCTGTTTCTTCTTCTTCTTCGCGATTTTTTCTTTTTCTTTCTCTTTTTCTTCTCGATTTCTTCTTTTTCTTTTTCTTCTTTTTCTTTTCCTTCTCGATTTCTTCTTTTTCTTCTTTTTCTTCTTCTCGATTTCTTCTTTTTCTTTTTCTTCTTTTTCTTTTCCTTCTCGATTTCTTCTTTTTCTTCTTTTTCTTCTTCTCGATTTCTTCTTTTTCTTCTTTATTTCTTATTTTTCTCCTTTTTCTCGATTTCTTCTGTTTCTTCTTCGAGATTTCTTCTTTTTCTTGCTCTTTTTCTTCTTCTCGATTTCTTCTTTTTCTTTTTCTTTTTCATCTTTTTCTTCTCAGTTTCTTCTTTTTCTTCTTCTCGATTTCTTCTCGATTTCTTCTTTTTCTTCTTCTTTTACTTCTTCTTCTCGATTTCTTCTTTTTCTTCTTCTTCTTCGCGATTTTTTCTTTTTCTTTCTCTTTTTCTTCTCGATTTCTTCTTTTTCTTTTTCTTCTTTTTCTTTTCCTTCTCGATTTCTTCTTTTTCTTCTTTTTCTTCTTCTCGATTTCTTCTGTTTCTTCTTCGCGATTTCTTCTTTTTCTTGCTCTTTTTCTTCTTCTCGATTTCTGCTTTTTCTTCTTCTCGATTTCTTCTTTTTCTTCTTCTCCATTTCTTCTTTATCTTCTTCTTCTCGATTTCTTCTCGATTTCTTCTTCTTCTCGATTTCTTCTGTTTCTTCTTCTTCTTCGCGATTTTTTCTTTTTCTTTCTCTTTTTCTTCTCGATTTCTTCTTTTTCTTTTTCTTCTTTTTCTTTTCCTTCTCGATTTCTTCTTTTTCTTCTTCTTTTTCTTCTTCTCGATTTCTTCTTTTTCTTCTTTATTTCTTATTTTTCTCCTTTTTCTCGATTTCTTCTTCTTCTCGATTTCTTCTGTTTCTTCTTCGCGATTTCTTCTTTTTCTTGCTCTTTTTCTTCTTCTCGATTTCTGCTTTTTCTTCTTCTCGATTTCTTCTTTTTCTTCTTCTCCATTTCTTCTTTTTCTTTTTCTTTTTCTTCTTTTTCTTCTCAGTTTCTTCTTTTTCTTCTTCTCGATTTCTTCTCGATTTCTTCTTTTTCTTCTTCTTTTACTTCTTCTTCTTCTCGATTTCTTCTTTTTCTTCTTCTTCTTCGCGATTTTTTCTTTTTCTTTCTATTTTCCTTCTCGATTTCTTCTTTTTCTTCTTCTTTTTCTTCTTCTCGATTTCTTCTTTTTCTTCTTTATTTCTTATTTTTCTCCTTTTTCTCGATTTCTTCTTCTTCTCGATTTCTTCTGTTTCTTCTTCGAGATTTCTTATTTTTCTTGCTCTTTTTCTTCTTCTCGATTTCTTCTTTTTCTTTTTCTTTTTCATCTTTTTCTTCTCAGTTTCTTCTTTTTCTTCTTCTCCATTTCTTCTTTATCTTCTTCTTCTCGATTTCTTCTCGATTTCTTCTTCTTCTCGATTTCTTCTGTTTCTTCTTCTTCTTTGCGATTTTTTCTTTTTCTTTCTCTTTTTCTTCTCGATTTCTTCTTTTTCTTCTTCTTTTTCTTTTTCTCGATTTCTTCTTTTTCTTCTTTTTCTTCTTCTCGATTTCTTCTTGTTCTTCTTTTTCTTCTTCTCGATTTCTTATTTTTCTTCTTTTTCTCGATTTCTTCTTCTTCTTCTCGATTTCTTCCTCTTCTTCTCGATTTCTTCTCGATTTCTTCTTTTTCTTCTTGATTTCTTCTTTTTCTTCTTTTTCTTCTTCTCGATTTCTTCTTTTTCTTCTTTTTCTCGATTTCTTCTTTTTCTTTTTCTTCTTTTTCTTTTTCTTCTCGATTTCTTCTTTTTCTTCTTCTTTTTCTTCTTCTCGATTTCTTCTTTTTCTTCTTTATTTCTTATTTTTCTCCTTTTTCTCGATTTCTTCTTCTCGATTTCTTCTGTTTCTTCTTCTTGATTTCTTCTTTTTCTTCTTTTTCTTCTTCTCGATTTCTTCTTTTTCTTCTTTTTCTCGATTTCTTCTTTTTCTTTTTCTTCTTTTTCTTTTTCTTCTCGATTTCTTCTTTTTCTTCTTCTTTTTCTTCTTCTCGATTTCTTCTGTTTCTTCTTCTCGATTTCTTCTTTTTCTTCTTCTCCATTTCTTCTTTATCTTCTTCTTCTCGATTTCTTCTCGATTTCTTCTTCTTCTCGATTTCTTCTGTTTCTTCTTCTTCTTCGCGATTTTTTCTTTTTCTTTCTCTTTTTCTTCTCGATTTCTTCTTTTTCTTTTTCTTCTTTTTCTTTTCCTTCTCGATTTCTTCTTTTTCTTCTTTTTCTTCTTCTCGATTTCTTCTTTTTCTTTTTCTTCTTTTTCTTTTCCTTCTCGATTTCTTCTTTTTCTTCTTTTTCTTCTTCTCGATTTCTTCTTTTTCTTCTTTATTTCTTATTTTTCTCCTTTTTCTCGATTTCTTCTTCTTCTCGATTTCTTCTGTTTCTTCTTCGAGATTTCTTCTTTTTCTTGCTCTTTTTCTTCTTCTCGATTTCTTCTTTTTCTTTTTCTTTTTCATCTTTTTCTTCTCAGTTTCTTCTTTTTCTTCTTCTCGATTTCTTCTCGATTTCTTCTTTTTCTTCTTCTTTTACTTCTTCTTCTTCTCGATTTCTTCTTTTTCTTCTTCTTCTTCGCGATTTTTTCTTTTTCTTTCTCTTTTTCTTCTCGATTTCTTCTTTTTCTTTTTCTTCTTTTTCTTTTCCTTCTCGATTTCTTCTTTTTCTTCTTCTTTTTCTTCTTCTCGATTTCTTCTTTTTCTTCTTTATTTCTTATTTTTCTCCTTTTTCTCGATTTCTTCTTCTTCTCGATTTCTTCTGTTTCTTCTTCGCGATTTCTTCTTTTTCTTGCTCTTTTTCTTCTTCTCGATTTCTGCTTTTTCTTCTTCTCGATTTCTTCTTTTTCTTCTTCTCCATTTCTTCTTTATCTTCTTCTTCTCGATTTCTTCTCGATTTCTTCTTCTTCTCGATTTCTTCTGTTTCTTCTTCTTCTTCGCGATTTTTTCTTTTTCTTTCTCTTTTTCTTCTCGATTTCTTCTTTTTCTTTTTCTTCTTTTTCTTTTCCTTCTCGATTTCTTCTTTTTCTTCTTCTTTTTCTTCTTCTCGATTTCTTCTTTTTCTTCTTTATTTCTTATTTTTCTCCTTTTTCTCGATTTCTTCTTCTTCTCGATTTCTTCTGTTTCTTCTTCGCGATTTCTTCTTTTTCTTGCTCTTTTTCTTCTTCTCGATTTCTGCTTTTTCTTCTTCTCGATTTCTTCTTTTTCTTCTTCTCGATTTCTTCTTTATCTTCTTCTTCTCGATTTCTTCTCGATTTCTTCTTCTTCTCGATTTCTTCTGTTTCTTGTTCTTCTTTGCGATTTTTTCTTTTTCTTTCTCTTTTTCTTCTCGATTTCTTCTTTTTCTTCTTCTTTTTCTTTTTCTCGATTTCTTCTTTTTCTTCTTTTTCTTCTTCTCGATTTCTTCTTGTTCTTCTTTTTCTTCTTCTCGATTTCTTATTTTTCTTCTTTTTCTCGATTTCTTCTTCTTCTTCTCGATTTCTTCCTCTTCTTCTCGATTTCTTCTCGATTTCTTCTTTTTCTTCTTGATTTCTTCTTTTTCTTCTTTTTCTTCTTCTCGATTTCTTCTTTTTCTTCTTTTTCTCGATTTCTTCTTTTTCTTTTTCTTCTTTTTCTTTTTCTTCTCGATTTCTTCTTTTTCTTCTTCTTTTTCTTCTTCTCGATTTCTTCTTTTTCTTCTTTATTTCTTATTTTTCTCCTTTTTCTCGATTTCTTCTTCTCGATTTCTTCTGTTTCTTCTTCGCGATTTCTGCTTTTTCTTGCTCTTTTTCTTCTTCTCGATTTCTGCTTTTTCTTCTTCTCGATTTCTTCTTTTTCTTCTTCTCCATTTCTTCTTTATCTTCTTCTTCTCGATTTCTTCTCGATTTCTTCTTCTTCTCGATTTCTTCTGTTTCTTCTTCTTCTTCGCGATTTTTTCTTTTTCTTTCTCTTTTTCTTCTCGATTTCTTCTTTTTCTTTTTCTTCTTTTTCTTTTCCTTCTCGATTTCTTCTTTTTCTTCTTTTTCTTCTTCTCGATTTCTTCTTTTTCTTTTTCTTCTTTTTCTTTTCCTTCTCGATTTCTTCTTTTTCTTCTTTTTCTTCTTCTCGATTTCTTCTTTTTCTTCTTTATTTCTTATTTTTCTCCTTTTTCTCGATTTCTTCTTCTTCTCGATTTCTTCTGTTTCTTCTTCGAGATTTCTTCTTTTTCTTGCTCTTCTTCTTCTTCTCGATTTCTTCTTTTTCTTTTTCTTTTTCTTCTTTTTCTTCTCAGTTTCTTCTTTTTCTTCTTCTCGATTTCTTCTCGATTTCTTCTTTTTCTTCTTCTTTTACTTCTTCTTCTTCTCGATTTCTTCTTTTTCTTCTTCTTCTTCGCGATTTTTTCTTTTTCTTTCTATTTTTCTTCTCGATTTCTTCTTTTTCTTCTGTTTCTTCTTCGCGATTTCTTCTTTTTCTTGCTCTTTTTCTTCTTCTCGATTTCTGCTTTTTCTTCTTCTCGATTTCTTCTTTTTCTTCTTCTCCATTTCTTCTTTATCTTCTTCTTCTCGATTTCTTCTCGATTTCTTCTTCTTCTCGATTTCTTCTGTTTCTTCTTCTTCTTCGCGATTTTTTCTTTTTCTTTCTCTTTTTCTTCTCGATTTCTTCTTTTTCTTTTTCTTCTTTTTCTTTTCCTTCTCGATTTCTTCTTTTTCTTCTTTTTCTTCTTCTCGATTTCTTCTTTTTCTTCTTTATTTCTTATTTTTCTCCTTTTTCTCGATTTCTTCTTCTTCTCGATTTCTTCTGTTTCTTCTTCGAGATTTCTTCTTTTTCTTGCTCTTTTTCTTCTTCTCGATTTCTTCTTTTTCTTTTTCTTTTTCATCTTTTTCTTCTCAGTTTCTTCTTTTTCTTCTTCTCGATTTCTTCTCGATTTCTTCTTTTTCTTCTTCTTTTACTTCTTCTTCTTCTCGATTTCTTCTTTTTCTTCTTCTTCTTCGCGATTTTTTCTTTTTCTTTCTCTTTTTCTTCTCGATTTCTTCTTTTTCTTTTTCTTCTTTTTCTTTTCCTTCTCGATTTCTTCTTTTTCTTCTTCTTTTTCATCTTCTCGATTTCTTCTTTTTCTTCTTTATTTCTTATTTTTCTCCTTTTTCTCGATTTCTTCTTCTTCTCAATTTCTTCTGTTTCTTCTTCGCGATTTCTTCTTTTTCTTGCTCTTTTTCTTCTTCTCGATTTCTGCTTTTTCTTCTTCTCGATTTCTTCTTTTTCTTCTTCTCCATTTCTTCTTTATCTTCTTCTTCTCGATTTCTTCTCGATTTCTTCTTCTTCTCGATTTCTTCCTCTTCTTCTCGATTTCTTCTCGATTTCTTCTTTTTCTTCTTGATTTCTTCTTTTTCTTCTTTTTCTTCTTCTCGATTTCTTCTTTTTCTTCTTTTTCTCGATTTCTTCTTTTTCTTTTTCTTCTTTTTCTTTTTCTTCTCGATTTCTTCTTTTTCTTCTTCTTTTTCTTCTTCTCGATTTCTTCTTTTTCTTCTTTATTTCTTATTTTTCTCCTTTTTCTCGATTTCTTCTTCTCGATTTCTTCTGTTTCTTCTTCGCGATTTCTTCTTTTTCTTGCTCTTTTTCTTCTTCTCGATTTCTGCTTTTTCTTCTTCTCGATTTCTTCTTTTTCTTCTTCTCCATTTCTTCTTTATCTTCTTCTTCTCGATTTCTTCTCGATTTCTTCTTCTTCTCGATTTCTTCTGTTTCTTCTTCTTCTTCGCGATTTTTTCTTTTTCTTTCTCTTTTTCTTCTCGATTTCTTCTTTTTCTTTTTCTTCTTTTTCTTTTCCTTCTCGATTTCTTCTTTTTCTTCTTCTTTTTCTTCTTCTCGATTTCTTCTTTTTCTTCTTTATTTCTTATTTTTCTCCTTTTTCTCGATTTCTTCTTCTTCTCGATTTCTTCTGTTTCTTCTTCGCGATTTCTTCTTTTTCTTGCTCTTTTTCTTCTTCTCGATTTCTGCTTTTTCTTCTTCTCGATTTCTTCTTTTTCTTCTTCTCCATTTCTTCTTTATCTTCTTCTTCTCGATTTCTTCTCGATTTCTTCTTCTTCTCGATTTCTTCTGTTTCTTCTTCTTCTTCGCGATTTTTTCTTTTTCTTTCTCTTTTTCTTCTCGATTTCTTCTTTTTCTTTTTCTTCTTTTTCTTTTCCTTCTCGATTTCTTCTTTTTCTTCTTCTTTTTCTTCTTCTCGATTTCTTCTTTTTCTTCTTTATTTCTTATTTTTCTCCTTTTTCTCGATTTCTTCTTCTTCTCGATTTCTTCTGTTTCTTCTTCGCGATTTCTTCTTTTTCTTGCTCTTTTTCTTCTTCTCGATTTCTGCTTTTTCTTCTTCTCGATTTCTTCTTTTTCTTCTTCTCCATTTCTTCTTTATCTTCTTCTTCTCGATTTCTTCTCGATTTCTTCTTCTTCTCGATTTCTTCTGTTTCTTGTTCTTCTTTGCGATTTTTTCTTTTTCTTTCTCTTTTTCTTCTCGATTTCTTCTTTTTCTTCTTCTTTTTCTTTTTCTCGATTTCTTCTTTTTCTTCTTTTTCTTCTTCTCGATTTCTTCTTGTTCTTCTTTTTCTTCTTCTCGATTTCTTATTTTTCTTCTTTTTCTCGATTTCTTCTTCTTCTCGATTTCTTCCTCTTCTTCTCGATTTCTTCTCGATTTCTTCTTTTTCTTCTTGATTTCTTCTTTTTCTTCTTTTTCTTCTTCTCGATTTCTTCTTTTTCTTCTTTTTCTCGATTTCTTCTTTTTCTTTTTCTTCTTTTTCTTTTTCTTCTCGATTTCTTCTTTTTCTTCTTCTTTTTCTTCTTCTCGATTTCTTCTTTTTCTTCTTTATTTCTTATTTTTCTCCTTTTTCTCGATTTCTTCTTCTCGATTTCTTCTGTTTCTTCTTCGCGATTTCTTCTTTTTCTTGCTCTTTTTCTTCTTCTCGATTTCTGCTTTTTCTTCTTCTCGATTTCTTCTTTTTCTTCTTCTCCATTTCTTCTTTATCTTCTTCTTCTCGATTTCTTCTCGATTTCTTCTTCTTCTCGATTTCTTCTGTTTCTTCTTCTTCTTCGCGATTTTTTCTTTTTCTTTCTCTTTTTCTTCTCGATTTCTTCTTTTTCTTTTTCTTCTTTTTCTTTTCCTTCTCGATTTCTTCTTTTTCTTCTTTTTCTTCTTCTCGATTTCTTCTTTTTCTTTTTCTTCTTTTTCTTTTCCTTCTCGATTTCTTCTTTTTCTTCTTTTTCTTCTTCTCGATTTCTTCTTTTTCTTCTTTATTTCTTATTTTTCTCCTTTTTCTCGATTTCTTCTGTTTCTTCTTCGAGATTTCTTCTTTTTCTTGCTCTTTTTCTTCTTCTCGATTTCTTCTTTTTCTTTTTCTTTTTCATCTTTTTCTTCTCAGTTTCTTCTTTTTCTTCTTCTCGATTTCTTCTCGATTTCTTCTTTTTCTTCTTCTTTTACTTCTTCTTCTTCTCGATTTCTTCTTTTTCTTCTTCTTCTTCGCGATTTTTTCTTTTTCTTTCTCTTTTTCTTCTCGATTTCTTCTTTTTCTTTTTCTTCTTTTTCTTTTCCTTCTCGATTTCTTCTTTTTCTTCTTCTTTTTCTTCTTCTCGATTTCTTCTTTTTCTTCTTTATTTCTTATTTTTCTCCTTTTTCTCGATTTCTTCTTCTTCTCGATTTCTTCTGTTTCTTCTTCGCGATTTCTTCTTTTTCTTGCTCTTTTTCTTCTTCTCGATTTCTGCTTTTTCTTCTTCTCGATTTCTTCTTTTTCTTCTTCTCCATTTCTTCTTTATCTTCTTCTTCTCGATTTCTTCTCGATTTCTTCTTTTTCTTCTTTTTCTTCTTCTCGATTTCTTCTTTTTCTTCTTTTTCTTCTTCTCGATTTCTTCTTGTTCTTCTTTTTCTTCTTCTCGATTTCTTATTTTTCTTCTTTTTCTCGATTTCTTCTTCTTCTTCTCGATTTCTTCCTCTTCTTCTCGATTTCTTCTCGATTTCTTCTTTTTCTTCTTGATTTCTTCTTTTTCTTCTTTTTCTTCTTCTCGATTTCTTCTTTTTCTTCTTTTTCTCGATTTCTTCTTTTTCTTTTTCTTCTTTTTCTTTTTCTTCTCGATTTCTTCTTTTTCTTCTTCTTTTTCTTCTTCTCGATTTCTTCTTTTTCTTCTTTATTTCTTATATTTCTCCTTTTTCTCGATTTCTTCTTCTCGATTTCTTCTGTTTCTTCTTCTTGATTTCTTCTTTTTCTTCTTTTTCTTCTTCTCGATTTCTTCTTTTTCTTCTTTTTCTCGATTTCTTCTTTTTCTTTTTCTTCTTTTTCTTTTTCTTCTCGATTTCTTCTTTTTCTTCTTCTTTTTCTTCTTCTCGATTTCTTCTTTTTCTTCTTTATTTCTTATTTTTCTCCTTTTTCTCGATTTCTTCTTCTTCTCGATTTCTTCTGTTTCTTCTTCTCGATTTCTTCTTTTTCTTCTTCTCCATTTCTTCTTTATCTTCTTCTTCTCGATTTCTTCTCGATTTCTTCTTCTTCTCGATTTCTTCTGTTTCTTCTTCTTCTTTGCGATTATTTCTTTTTCTTTCTCTTTTTCTTCTCGATTTCTTCTTTTTCTTCTTCTTTTTCTTTTTCTCGATTTCTTCTTTTTCTTCTTTTTCTTCTTCTCGATTTCTTCTTGTTCTTCTTTTTCTTCTTCTCGATTTCTTATTTTTCTTCTTTTTCTCGATTTCTTCTTCTTCTTCTCGATTTCTTCCTCTTCTTCTCGATTTCTTCTCGATTTCTTCTTTTTCTTCTTGATTTCTTCTTTTTCTTCTTTTTCTTCTTCTCGATTTCTTCTTTTTCTTCTTTTTCTCGATTTCTTCTTTTTCTTTTTCTTCTTTTTCTTTTTCTTCTCGATTTCTTCTTTTTCTTCTTCTTTTTCTTCTTCTCGATTTCTTCTTTTTCTTCTTTATTTCTTATTTTTCTCCTTTTTCTCGATTTCTTCTTCTCGATTTCTTCTGTTTCTTCTTCTTGATTTCTTCTTTTTCTTCTTTTTCTTCTTCTCGATTTCTTCTTTTTCTTCTTTTTCTCGATTTCTTCTTTTTCTTTTTCTTCTTTTTCTTTTTCTTCTCGATTTCTTCTTTTTCTTCTTCTTTTTCTTCTTCTCGATTTCTTCTTTTTCTTCTTTATTTCTTATTTTTCTCCTTTTTCTCGATTTCTTCTTCTTCTCGATTTCTTCTGTTTCTTCTTCTCGATTTCTTCTTTTTCTTCTTCTCCATTTCTTCTTTATCTTCTTCTTCTCGATTTCTTCTCGATTTCTTCTTCTTCTCGATTTCTTCTGTTTCTTCTTCTTCTTCGCGATTTTTTCTTTTTCTTTCTCTTTTTCTTCTCGATTTCTTCTTTTTCTTTTTCTTCTTTTTCTTTTCCTTCTCGATTTCTTCTTTTTCTTCTTTTTCTTCTTCTCGATTTCTTCTTTTTCTTTTTCTTCTTTTTCTTTTCCTTCTCGATTTCTTCTTTTTCTTCTTTTTCTTCTTCTCGATTTCTTCTTTTTCTTCTTTATTTCTTATTTTTCTCCTTTTTCTCGATTTCTTCTTCTTCTCGATTTCTTCTGTTTCTTCTTCGAGATTTCTTCTTTTTCTTGCTCTTTTTCTTCTTCTCGATTTCTTCTTTTTCTTTTTCTTTTTCATCTTTTTCTTCTCAGTTTCTTCTTTTTCTTCTTCTCGATTTCTTCTCGATTTCTTCTTTTTCTTCTTCTTTTACTTCTTCTTCTTCTCGATTTCTTCTTTTTCTTCTTCTTCTTCGCGATTTTTTCTTTTTCTTTCTCTTTTTCTTCTCGATTTCTTCTTTTTCTTTTTCTTCTTTTTCTTTTCCTTCTCGATTTCTTCTTTTTCTTCTTCTTTTTCTTCTTCTCGATTTCTTCTTTTTCTTCTTTATTTCTTATTTTTCTCCTTTTTCTCGATTTCTTCTTCTTCTCGATTTCTTCTGTTTCTTCTTCGCGATTTCTTCTTTTTCTTGCTCTTTTTCTTCTTCTCGATTTCTGCTTTTTCTTCTTCTCGATTTCTTCTTTTTCTTCTTCTCCATTTCTTCTTTATCTTCTTCTTCTCGATTTCTTCTCGATTTCTTCTTCTTCTCGATTTCTTCTGTTTCTTGTTCTTCTTTGCGATTTTTTCTTTTTCTTTCTCTTTTTCTTCTCGATTTCTTCTTTTTCTTCTTCTTTTTCTTTTTCTCGATTTCTTCTTTTTCTTCTTTTTCTTCTTCTCGATTTCTTCTTGTTCTTCTTTTTCTTCTTCTCGATTTCTTATTTTTCTTCTTTTTCTCGATTTCTTCTTCTTCTTCTCGATTTCTTCCTCTTCTTCTCGATTTCTTCTCGATTTCTTCTTTTTCTTCTTGATTTCTTCTTTTTCTTCTTTTTCTTCTTCTCGATTTCTTCTTTTTCTTCTTTTTCTCGATTTCTTCTTTTTCTTTTTCTTCTTTTTCTTTTTCTTCTCGATTTCTTCTTTTTCTTCTTCTTTTTCTTCTTCTCGATTTCTTCTTTTTCTTCTTTATTTCTTATTTTTCTCCTTTTTCTCGATTTCTTCTTCTCGATTTCTTCTGTTTCTTCTTCGCGATTTCTTCTTTTTCTTGCTCTTTTTCTTCTTCTCGATTTCTGCTTTTTCTTCTTCTCGATTTCTTCTTTTTCTTCTTCTCCATTTCTTCTTTATCTTCTTCTTCTCGATTTCTTCTCAATTTCTTCTTCTTCTCGATTTCTTCTGTTTCTTCTTCTTCTTCGCGATTTTTTCTTTTTCTTTCTCTTTTTCTTCTCGATTTCTTCTTTTTCTTTTTCTTCTTTTTCTTTTCCTTCTCGATTTCTTCTTTTTCTTCTTCTTTTTCTTCTTCTCGATTTCTTCTTTTTCTTCTTTATTTCTTATTTTTCTCCTTTTTCTCGATTTCTTCTTCTTCTCGATTTCTTCTGTTTCTTCTTCGCGATTTCTTCTTTTTCTTGCTCTTTTTCTTCTTCTCGATTTCTGCTTTTTCTTCTTCTCGATTTCTTCTTTTTCTTCTTCTCCATTTCTTCTTTATCTTCTTCTTCTCGATTTCTTCTCGATTTCTTCTTCTTCTCGATTTCTTTTGTTTCTTCTTCTTCTTCGCGATTTTTTCTTTTTCTTTCTCTTTTTCTTCTCGATTTCTTCTTTTTCTTTTTCTTCTTTTTCTTTTCCTTCTCGATTTCTTCTTTTTCTTCTTCTTTTTCTTCTTCTCGATTTCTTCTTTTTCTTCTTTATTTCTTATTTTTCTCCTTTTTCTCGATTTCTTCTTCTTCTCGATTTCTTCTGTTTCTTCTTCGCGATTTCTTCTTTTTCTTGCTCTTTTTCTTCTTCTCGATTTCTGCTTTTTCTTCTTCTCGATTTCTTCTTTTTCTTCTTCTCCATTTCTTCTTTATCTTCTTCTTCTCGATTTCTTCTCGATTTCTTCTTCTTCTCGATTTCTTCTGTTTCTTCTTCTTCTTCGCGATTTTTTCTTTTACTTTCTCTTTTTCTTCTCGATTTCTTCTTTTTCTTTTTCTTCTTTTTCTTTTCCTTCTCGATTTCTTCTTTTTCTTCTTCTTTTTCTTCTTCTCGATTTCTTCTTTTTCTTCTTTATTTCTTATTTTTCTCCTTTTTCTCGATTTCTTCTTCTTCTCGATTTCTTCTTTTTCTTCTTCTCCATTTCTTCTTTATCTTCTTCTTCTCGATTTCTTCTCGATTTCTTCTTCTTCTCGATTTCTTCTGTTTCTTCTTCTTCTTTGCGATTTTTTCTTTTTCTTTCTCTTTTTCTTCTCGATTTCTTCTTTTTCTTCTTCTTTTTCTTTTTCTCGATTTCTTCTTTTTCTTCTTTTTCTTCTTCTCGATTTCTTCTTTTTCTTCTTTTTCTTCTTTTTCTTGTTCTTTTTCTTCTTCTCAATTTCTTATTTTTCTCCTTTTTCTCGATTTCTTCTTCATCTCGATTTCTTCTTTTTCTTTTTCTTCTTTTTCTTCTTCTTTTTCTTCTTTTTCTTCTCGATTTCTTCTTTTTCTTCTTTTTCTTTTTCTCGATTTTTCTTTTTCTTCTTTTTCTTCTTCTCGATTTCTTCTTGTTCTTCTTTTTCTTCTTCTCGATTTCTTATTTTTCTTCTTTTTCTCGATTTCTTCTTCTTCTTCTCGATTTCTTCCTCTTCTTCTCGATTTCTTCTCGATTTCTTCTTTTTCTTCTTGATTTCTTCTTTTTCTTCTTTTTCTTCTTCTCGATTTCTTCTTTTTCTTCTTTTTCTCGATTTCTTCTTTTTCTTTTTCTTCTTTTTCTTTTTCTTCTCGATTTCTTCTTTTTCTTCTTCTTTTTCTTCTTCTCGATTTCTTCTTTTTCTTCTTTATTTCTTATTTTTCTCCTTTTTCTCGATTTCTTCTTCTTCTCGATTTCTTCTGTTTCTTCTTCGCGATTTCTTCTTTTTCTTGCTCTTTTTCTTCTTCTCGATTTCTGCTTTTTCTTCTTCTCGATTTCTTCTTTTTCTTCTTCTCCATTTCTTCTTTATCTTCTTCTTCTCGATTTCTTCTCGATTTCTTCTTCTTCTCGATTTCTTCTGTTTCTTCTTCTTCTTTGCGATTTTTTCTTTTTCTTTCTCTTTTTCTTCTCGATTTCTTCTTTTTCTTCTTCTTTTTCTTTTTCTCGATTTCTTCTTTTTCTTCTTTTTCTTCTTCTCGATTTCTTCTTGTTCTTCTTTTTCTTCTTCTCGATTTCTTATTTTTCTTCTTTTTCTCGATTTCTTCTTCTTCTTCTCGATTTCTTCCTCTTCTTCTCGATTTCTTCTCGATTTCTTCTTTTTCTTCTTGATTTCTTCTTTTTCTTCTTTTTCTTCATCTCGATTTCTTCTTTTTCTTCTTTTTCTCGATTTCTTCTTTTTCTTTTTCTTCTTTTTCTTTTTCTTCTCGATTTCTTCTTTTTCTTCTTCTTTTTCTTCTTCTCGATTTCTTCTTTTTCTTCTTTATTTCTTATTTTTCTCCTTTTTCTCGATTTCTTCTTCTTCTCGATTTCTTCTGTTTCTTCTTCGCGATTTCTTCTTTTTCTTGCTCTTTTTCTTCTTCTCGATTTCTGCTTTTTCTTCTTCTCGATTTCTTCTTTTTCTTCTTCTCCATTTCTTCTTTATCTTCTTCTTCTCGATTTCTTCTCGATTTCTTCTTCTTCTCGATTTCTTCTGTTTCTTCTTCTTCTTCGCGATTTTTTCTTTTTCTTTCTCTTTTTCTTCTCGATTTCTTCTTTTTCTTTTTCTTCTTTTTCTTTTCCTTCTCGATTTCTTCTTTTTCTTCTTCTTTTACTTCTTCTTCTTCTCGATTTCTTCTTTTTCTTCTTGATTTCTTCTTTTTCTTCTTTTTCTTCTTCTCGATTTCTTCTTTTTCTTCTTTTTCTCGATTTCTTCTTTTCCTTTTTCTTCTTTTTCTTTTGCTCGATTTCTTCTTTTTCTTCTTCTTTTTCTTCTTCTCGATTTCTTCTTTTTCTTCTTTATTTCTTATTTTTCTCCTTTTTCTCGATTTCTTCTTCTTCTCGATTTCTTCTGTTTCTTCTTCGCGATTTCTTCTTTTTCTTGCTCTTTTTCTTCTTCTCGATTTCTTCTTTTTCTTCTTCTCGATTTCTTCTCGATTTCTTCTTTTTCTTGTTCTCGATTTCTTCTTTTTCTTCTTCTTTTTCTTTTTCTCGATTTCTTCTTTTTCTTCTTTTTCTTCTTCTCGATTTCTTCTTGTTCTTCTTTTTCTTCTTCTCGATTTCTTATTTTTCTTCTTTTTCTCGATTTCTTCTTCTTCTTCTCGATTTCTTCCTCTTCTTCTCGATTTCTTCTCGATTTCTTCTTTTTCTTCTTGATTTCTTCTTTTTCTTCTTTTTCTTCTTCTCGATTTCTTCTTTTTCTTCTTTTTCTCGATTTCTTCTTTTTCTTTTTCTTCTTTTTCTTTTTCTTCTCGATTTCTTCTTTTTCTTCTTCTTTTTCTTCTTCTCGATTTCTTCTTTTTCTTCTTTATTTCTTATTTTTCTCCTTTTTCTCGATTTCTTCTTCTTCTCGATTTCTTCTGTTTCTTCTTCTCGATTTCTTCTTTTTCTTCTTCTCCATTTCTTCTTTATCTTCTTCTTCTCGATTTCTTCTCGATTTCTTCTTCTTCTCGATTTCTTCTGTTTCTTCTTCTTCTTCGCGATTTTTTCTTTTTCTTTCTCTTTTTCTTCTCGATTTCTTCTTTTTCTTTTTCTTCTTTTTCTTTTCCTTCTCGATTTCTTCTTTTTCTTCTTTTTCTTCTTCTCGATTTCTTCTTTTTCTTTTTCTTCTTTTTCTTTTCCTTCTCGATTTCTTCTTTTTCTTCTTTTTCTTCTTCTCGATTTCTTCTCGATTTCTTCTTTTTCTTCTTCTTCTTCGCGATTTTTTCTTTTTCTTTCTCTTTTTCTTCTCGATTTCTTCTTTTTCTTTTACTTCTTTTTCTTTTCCTTCTCGATTTCTTCTTTTTCTTCTTTTTCTTCTTCTCGATTTCTTCTTTTTCTTCTTTATTTCTTATTTTTCTCCTTTTTCTCGATTTCTTCTTCTTCTCGATTTCTTCTGTTTCTTCTTCGCGATTTCTTCTTTTTCTTGCTCTTTTTCTTCTTCTCGATTTCTGCTTTTTCTTCTTCTCGATTTCTTCTTTTTCTTCTTCTCCATTTCTTCTTTATCTTCTTCTTCTCGATTTCTTCTCGATTTCTTCTTCTTCTCGATTTCTTCTGTTTCTTGTTCTTCTTTGCGATTTTTTCTTTTTCTTTCTCTTTTTCTTCTCGATTTCTTCTTTTTCTTCTTCTCCATTTCTTCTTTATCTTCTTCTTCTCGATTTCTTCTCGATTTCTTCTTCTTCTCGATTTCTTCTGTTTCTTCTTCTTCTTCGCGATTTTTTCTTTTTCTTTCTCTTTTTCTTCTCGATTTCTTCTTTTTCTTTTTCTTCTTTTTCTTTTCCTTCTCGATTTCTTCTTTTTCTTCTTTTTCTTCTTCTCGATTTCTTCTTTTTCTTTTTCTTCTTTTTCTTTTCCTTCTCGATTTCTTCTTTTTCTTCTTTTTCTTCTTCTCGATTTCTTCTTTTTCTTCTTTATTTCTTATTTTTCTCCTTTTTCTCGATTTCTTCTTCTTCTCAATTTCTTCTGTTTCTTCTTCGAGATTTCTTCTTTTTCTTGCTCTTTTTCTTCTTCTCGATTTCTTCTTTTTCTTTTTCTTTTTCTTCTTTTTCTTCTCAGTTTCTTCTTTTTCTTCTTCTCGATTTCTTCTCGATTTCTTCTTTTTCTTCTTCTTTTACTTCTTCTTCTTCTCGATTTCTTCTTTTTCTTCTTCTTCTTCGCGATTTTTTCTTTTTCTTTCTATTTTTCTTCTCGATTTCTTCTGTTTCTTCTTCGCGATTTCTTCTTTTTCTTGCTCTTTTTCTTCTTCTCGATTTCTGCTTTTTCTTCTTCTCGATTTCTTCTTTTTCTTCTTCTCCATTTCTTCTTTATCTTCTTCTTCTCGATTTCTTCTCGATTTCTTCTTCTTCTCGATTTCTTCTGTTTCTTGTTCTTCTTTGCGATTTTTTCTTTTTCTTTCTCTTTTTCTTCTCGATTTCTTCTTTTTCTTCTTCTTTTTCTTTTTCTCGATTTCTTCTTTTTCTTCTTTTTCTTCTTCTCGATTTCTTCTTGTTCTTCTTTTTCTTCTTCTCGATTTCTTATTTTTCTTCTTTTTCTCGATTTCTTCTTCTTCTTCTCGATTTCTTCCTCTTCTTCTCGATTTCTTCTCGATTTCTTCTTTTTCTTCTTGATTTCTTCTTTTTCTTCTTTTTCTTCTTCTCGATTTCTTCTTTTTCTTCTTTTTCTCGATTTCTTCTTTTTCTTTTTCTTCTTTTTCTTTTTCTTCTCGATTTCTTCTTGTTCTTCTTTTTCTTCTTCTCGATTTCTTATTTTTCTTCTTTTTCTCGATTTCTTCTTCTTCTTCTCGATTTCTTCCTCTTCTTCTCGATTTCTTCTCGATTTCTTCTTTTTCTTCTTGATTTCTTCTTTTTCTTCTTTTTCTTCTTCTCGATTTCTTCTTTTTCTTCTTTTTCTCGATTTCTTCTTTTTCTTTTTCTTCTTTTTCTTTTTCTTCTCGATTTCTTCTTTTTCTTCTTCTTTTTCTTCTTCTCGATTTCTTCTTTTTCTTCTTTATTTCTTATTTTTCTCCTTTTTCTCGATTTCTTCTTCTCGATTTCTTCTGTTTCTTCTTCGCGATTTCTTCTTTTTCTTGCTCTTTTTCTTCTTCTCGATTTCTGCTTTTTCTTCTTCTCGATTTCTTCTTTTTCTTCTTCTCCATTTCTTCTTTATCTTCTTCTTCTCGATTTCTTCTCGATTTCTTCTTCTTCTCGATTTCTTCTGTTTCTTCTTCTTCTTCGCGATTTTTTCTTTTTCTTTCTCTTTTTCTTCTCGATTTCTTCTTTTTCTTTTTCTTCTTTTTCTTTTCCTTCTCGATTTCTTCTTTTTCTTCTTTTTCTTCTTCTCGATTTCTTCTTTTTCTTTTTCTTCTTTTTCTTTTCCTTCTCGATTTCTTCTTTTTCTTCTTTTTCTTCTTCTCGATTTCTTCTTTTTCTTCTTTATTTCTTATTTTTCTCCTTTTTCTCGATTTCTTCTTCTTCTCGATTTCTTCTGTTTCTTCTTCGAGATTTCTTCTTTTTCTTGCTCTTTTTCTTCTTCTCGATTTCTTCTTTTTCTTTTTCTTTTTCTTCTTTTTCTTCTCAGTTTCTTCTTTTTCTTCTTCTCGATTTCTTCTCGATTTCTTCTTTTTCTTCTTCTTTTACTTCTTCTTCTTCTCGATTTCTTCTTTTTCTTCTTCTTCTTCGCGATTTTTTCTTTTTCTTTCTATTTTTCTTCTCGATTTCTTCTTTTTCTTTTTCTTCTTTTTCTTTTCCTTCTCGATTTCTTCTTTTTCTTCTTCTTTTCCTTCTTCTCGATTTCTTCTTTTTCTTCTTTATTTCTTATTTTTCTCCTTTTTCTCGATTTCTTCTTCTTCTCGATTTCTTCTGTTTCTTCTTCGCGATTTCTTCTTTTTCTTGCTCTTTTTCTTCTTCTCGATTTCTGCTTTTTCTTCTTCTCGATTTCTTCTTTTTCTTCTTCTCCATTTCTTCTTTATCTTCTTCTTCTCGATTTCTTCTCGATTTCTTCTTCTTCTCGATTTCTTCTGTTTCTTGTTCTTCTTTGCGATTTTTTCTTTTTCTTTCTCTTTTTCTTCTCGATTTCTTCTTTTTCTTCTTCTTTTTCTTTTTCTCGATTTCTTCTTTTTCTTCTTTTTCTTCTTCTCGATTTCTTATTTTTCTTCTTTTTCTCGATTTCTTCTTCTTCTTCTCGATTTCTTCCTCTTCTTCTCGATTTCTTCTCGATTTCTTCTTTTTCTTCTTGATTTCTTCTTTTTCTTCTTTTTCTTCTTCTCGATTTCTTCTTTTTCTTCTTTTTCTCGATTTCTTCTTTTTCTTTTTCTTCTTTTTCTTTTTCTTCTCGATTTCTTCTTTTTCTTCTTCTTTTTCTTCTTCTCGATTTCTTCTTTTTCTTCTTTATTTCTTATTTTTCTCCTTTTTCTCGATTTCTTCTTCTCGATTTCTTCTGTTTCTTCTTCGCGATTTCTTCTTTTTCTTGCTCTTTTTCTTCTTCTCGATTTCTGCTTTTTCTTCTTCTCGATTTCTTCTTTTTCTTCTTCTCCATTTCTTCTTTATCTTCTTCTTCTCGATTTCTTCTCGATTTCTTCTTCTTCTCGATTTCTTCTGTTTCTTCTTCTTCTTCGCGATTTTTTCTTTTTCTTTCTCTTTTTCTTCTCGATTTCTTCTTTTTCTTTTTCTTCTTTTTCTTTTCCTTCTCGATTTCTTCTTTTTCTTCTTTTTCTTCTTCTCGATTTCTTCTTTTTCTTTTTCTTCTTTTTCTTTTCCTTCTCGATTTCTTCTTTTTCTTCTTTTTCTTCTTCTCGATTTCTTCTTTTTCTTCTTTATTTCTTATTTTTCTCCTTTTTCTCGATTTCTTCTTCTTCTCGATTTCTTCTGTTTCTTCTTCGAGATTTCTTCTTTTTCTTGCTCTTTTTCTTCTTCTCGATTTCTTCTTTTTCTTTTTCTTTTTCTTCTTTTTCTTCTCAGTTTCTTCTTTTTCTTCTTCTCGATTTCTTCTCGATTTCTTCTTTTTCTTCTTCTTCTTTGCGATTTTTTCTTTTTCTTCCTTTTCTTCTTCTCGATTTCTTCTCGATTTCTTCATTTTCTTCTTCTCGATTTCTTCTTTTTCTTCTTCTCGATTTCTTCTTTTTCTTCTTTTTCTTCATCTTCTTCTCGATTTCTTCTTTTTCTTCTTCTCCATTTCTTCTTTTTCTTCTTTTTCTCCTTCTTCTTCTTGATTTCTTCTTTTTCTTCTTCTCCATTTCTTCTTTTTCTTCTTCTTCTCGATTTCTTCTCGATTTCTTCTTTTTCTTCTTCTTTTACTTCTTCTTCTTCTCGATTTCTTCTTTTTCTTTTTCTTCTTTTTCTTTTTCTTCTCGATTTCTTCTTTTTCTTCTTCTTTTTCTTCTTCCCGATTTCTTTTTTTTCTTTAATTCTTATTTTTCTCCTTTTTCTCGATTTCTTCTTCTTCTCGATTTCTTCTTTTTCTTTTTCTTCTTTTTCTTTTCCTTCTCGATTTCTTCTTTTTCTTCTTCTTTTTCTTCTTCTCGATTTCTTCTGTTTCTTCTTCGAGATTTCTTCTTTTTCTTGCTCTTTTTCTTCTTCTCGATTTCTTCTTTTTCTTTTTCTTTTTCTTCTTTTTCTTCTCAGTTTCTTCTTTTTCTTCTTCTCGATTTCTTCTCGATTTCTTCTTTTTCTTCTTTTTCTTTTGCTCGATTTCTTCTTTTTCTTCTTTTTCTTCTTCTCGATTTCTTCTTGTTCTTCTTTTTCTTCTTCTCGATTTCTTATTTTTCTTCTTCTTCTCGATTTCTTCTTTTTCTTCTTTATTTCTTATTTTTCTCCTTTTTCTCGATTTCTTCTTCTTCTCGATTTCTTCTGTTTCTTCTTCGCGATTTCTTCTTTTTCTTGCTCTTTTTCTTCTTCTCGATTTCTGCTTTTTCTTCTTCTCGATTTCTACTTTTTCTTCTTTTTCTTCATCTTCTTCTCGATTTCTTCTTTTTCTTCTTCTCCATTTCTTCTTTATCTTCTTCTTCTCGATTTCTTCTCGATTTCTTCTTCTTTTTCTTCTTTTTTCTTCTTTTTCTTCTCAGTTTCTTCTTTTTCTTCTTCTCGATTTCTTCTTTTTCTTCTTTTTCTTCATCTTCTTCTCGATTTCTTCTTTTTCTTCGTCTCCATTTCTTCTTTTTCTTCTTCTTTTTCTTCTTCTTCTTCTCGATTTCTTCTTTTTCTTCATCTTCTTCTCGATTTCTTCTTTTTATTCTTCTCCATTTCTTCTTTTTCTTCTTCTTTTTCTTCTTCTTCTCGATTTCTTCTTTTTCTTCTTCTTTTTCTTCTACTTCTTCTTCTTCGCCATTTTTTCTTTTTCTTTCTCTTTTTCTTCTCGATTTCTTCTTTTTCTTTTTCTTCTTTTTCTTTTTCTTCTCGATTTCTTCTTTTTCTTCTTCTTTTTCTTCTTCTCGATTTCTTCTTTTTCTTCTTCTCCATTTCTTCTTTTTCTTCTTTTTCTTCATCTTCTTCTCGATTTCTTCTTTTTCTTCTTCTCCATTTCTTCTTTTTCTTCTTCTTTTTCTTCTTCTTCTTCTCGATTTCTTCTTTTTCTTCATCTTCTTCTCGATTTCTTCTTTTTCTTCTTCTCCATTTCTTCTTTTTCTTCTTCTTTTTCTTCTTCTTCTCGATTTCTTCTTTTTATTCTTCTTTTTCTTCTACTTCTTCTTCTTCGCCATTTTTTCTTTTTCTTTCTCTTTTTCTTCTCGATTTCTTCTTTTTCTTCTTCTTTTTCTTCTTCTCGATTTCTTCTTTTTCTTCTTCTCGATTTCTTCTTTTTCTTCGTCTCCATTTCTTCTTTTTCTTCTTCTTCTTCTCGATTTCTTCTTTTTCTTCATCTTCTTCTCGATTTCTTCTTTTTATTCTTCTCCATTTCTTCTTTTTCTTCTTCTTTTTCTTCTTCTTCTCGATTTCTTCTTTTTCTTCTTCTTTTTCTTCTACTTCTTCTTCTTCGCCATTTTTTCTTTTTCTTTCTCTTTTTCTTCTCGATTTCTTCTTTTTCTTTTTCTTCTTTTTCTTTTTCTTCTCGATTTCTTCTTTTTCTTCTTCTTTTTCTTCTTCTCGATTTCTTCTTTTTCTTCTTCTCCATTTCTTCTTTTTCTTCTTTTTCTTCATCTTCTTCTCGATTTCTTCTTTTTCTTCGTCTCCATTTCTTCTTTTTCTTCTTCTTTTTCTTCTTCTTCTTCTCGATTTCTTCTTTTTCTTCATCTTCTTCTCGATTTCTTCTTTTTCTTCTTCTCCATTTCTTCTTTTTCTTCTTCTTTTTCTTCTTCTTCTCGATTTCTTCTTTTTATTCTTCTTTTTCTTCTACTTCTTCTTCTTCGCCATTTTTTCTTTTTCTTTCTCTTTTTCTTCTCGATTTCTTCTTTTTCTTCTTCTTTTTCTTCTACTTCTTCTTCTTCGCCATTTTTTCTTTTTCTTTCTCTTTTTCTTCTCGATTTCTTCTTTTTCTTCTTCTTTTTCTTCTTCTCGATTTCTTCTTTTTCTTCTTCTCGATTTCTTCTTTTTCTTCGTCTCCATTTCTTCTTTTTCTTCTTCTTTTTCTTCTTCTTCTTCTCGATTTCTTCTTTTTCTTCATCTTCTTCTCGATTTCTTCTTTTTATTCTTCTCCATTTCTTCTTTTTCTTCTTCTTTTTCTTCTTCTTCTCGATTTCTTCTTTTTCTTCTTCTTTTTCTTCTACTTCTTCTTCTTCGCCATTTTTTCTTTTTCTTTCTCTTTTTCTTCTCGATTTCTTCTTTTTCTTCTTCTTTTTCTTCTACTTCTTCTTCTTCGCCATTTTTTCTTTTTCTTTCTCTTTTTCTTCTCGATTTCTTCTTTTTCTTCTTCTTTTTCTTCTTCTCGATTTCTTCTTCTTCTTCTTCTCGATTTCTTCTTTTTCTTCGTCTCCATTTCTTCTTTTTCTTCTTCTTTTTCTTCTTCTTCTTCTCGATTTCTTCTTTTTCTTCATCTTCTTCTCGATTTCTTCTTTTTATTCTTCTCCATTTCTTCTTTTTCTTCTTCTTTTTCTTCTTCTTCTCGATTTCTTCTTTTTCTTCTTCTTTTTCTTCTACTTCTTCTTCTTCGCCATTTTTTCTTTTTCTTTCTCTTTTTCTTCTCGATTTCTTCTTTTTCTTTTTCTTCTTTTTCTTTTTCTTCTCGATTTCTTCTTTTTCTTCTTCTTTTTCTTCTTCTCGATTTCTTCTTTTTCTTCTTCTCCATTTCTTCTTTTTCTTCTTTTTCTTCATCTTCTTCTCGATTTCTTCTTTTTCTTCGTCTCCATTTCTTCTTTTTCTTCTTCTTTTTCTTCTTCTTCTTCTCGATTTCTTCTTTTTCTTCATCTTCTTCTCGATTTCTTCTTTTTCTTCTTCTCCATTTCTTCTTTTTCTTCTTCTTTTTCTTCTTCTTCTCGATTTCTTCTTTTTATTCTTCTTTTTCTTCTACTTCTTCTTCTTCGCCATTTTTTCTTTTTCTTTCTCTTTTTCTTCTCGATTTCTTCTTTTTCTTCTTCTTTTTCTTCTTCTCGATTTCTTCTTCTTCTTCTTCTCGATTTCTTCTTTTTCTTCGTCTCCATTTCTTCTTTTTCTTCTTCTTTTTCTTCTTCTTCTTCTCGATTTCTTCTTTTTCTTCATCTTCTTCTCGATTTCTTCTTTTTATTCTTCTCCATTTCTTCTTTTTCTTCTTCTTTTTCTTCTTCTTCTCGATTTCTTCTTTTTCTTCTTCTTTTTCTTCTACTTCTTCTTCTTCGCCATTTTTTCTTTTTCTTTCTCTTTTTCTTCTCGATTTCTTCTTTTTCTTTTTCTTCTTTTTCTTTTTCTTCTCGATTTCTTCTTTTTCTTCTTCTTTTTCTTCTTCTCGATTTCTTCTTTTTCTTCTTCTCCATTTCTTCTTTTTCTTCTTTTTCTTCATCTTCTTCTCGATTTCTTCTTTTTCTTCGTCTCCATTTCTTCTTTTTCTTCTTCTTTTTCTTCTTCTTCTTCTCGATTTCTTCTTTTTCTTCATCTTCTTCTCGATTTCTTCTTTTTCTTCTTCTCCATTTCTTCTTTTTCTTCTTCTTTTTCTTCTTCTTCTCGATTTCTTCTTTTTATTCTTCTTTTTCTTCTACTTCTTCTTCTTCGCCATTTTTTCTTTTTCTTTCTCTTTTTCTTCTCGATTTCTTCTTTTTCTTCTTCTTTTTCTTCTACTTCTTCTTCTTCGCCATTTTTTCTTTTTCTTTCTCTTTTTCTTCTCGATTTCTTCTTTTTCTTCTTCTTTTTCTTCTTCTCGATTTCTTCTTTTTCTTCTTCTCGATTTCTTCTTTTTCTTCGTCTCCATTTCTTCTTTTTCTTCTTCTTTTTCTTCTTCTTCTTCTCGATTTCTTCTTTTTCTTCATCTTCTTCTCGATTTCTTCTTTTTATTCTTCTCCATTTCTTCTTTTTCTTCTTCTTTTTCTTCTTCTTCTCGATTTCTTCTTTTTCTTCTTCTTTTTCTTCTACTTCTTCTTCTTCGCCATTTTTTCTTTTTCTTTCTCTTTTTCTTCTCGATTTCTTCTTTTTCTTCTTCTTTTTCTTCTACTTCTTCTTCTTCGCCATTTTTTCTTTTTCTTTCTCTTTTTCTTCTCGATTTCTTCTTTTTCTTCTTCTTTTTCTTCTTCTCGATTTCTTCTTCTTCTTCTTCTCGATTTCTTCTTTTTCTTCGTCTCCATTTCTTCTTTTTCTTCTTCTTTTTCTTCTTCTTCTTCTCGATTTCTTCTTTTTCTTCATCTTCTTCTCGATTTCTTCTTTTTATTCTTCTCCATTTCTTCTTTTTCTTCTTCTTTTTCTTCTTCTTCTCGATTTCTTCTTTTTCTTCTTCTTTTTCTTCTACTTCTTCTTCTTCGCCATTTTTTCTTTTTCTTTCTCTTTTTCTTCTCGATTTCTTCTTTTTCTTTTTCTTCTTTTTCTTTTTCTTCTCGATTTCTTCTTTTTCTTCTTCTTTTTCTTCTTCTCGATTTCTTCTTTTTCTTCTTCTCCATTTCTTCTTTTTCTTCTTTTTCTTCATCTTCTTCTCGATTTCTTCTTTTTCTTCGTCTCCATTTCTTCTTTTTCTTCTTCTTTTTCTTCTTCTTCTTCTCGATTTCTTCTTTTTCTTCATCTTCTTCTCGATTTCTTCTTTTTCTTCTTCTCCATTTCTTCTTTTTCTTCTTCTTTTTCTTCTACTTCTTCTTCTTCGCCATTTTTTCTTTTTCTTTCTCTTTTTCTTCTCGATTTCTTCTTTTTCTTCTTCTTTTTCTTCTACTTCTTCTTCTTCGCCATTTTTTCTTTTTCTTTCTCTTTTTCTTCTCGATTTCTTCTTTTTCTTCTTCTTTTTCTTCTTCTCGATTTCTTCTTTTTCTTCTTCTCGATTTCTTCTTTTTCTTCGTCTCCATTTCTTCTTTTTCTTCTTCTTTTTCTTCATCTTCTTCTCGATTTCTTCTTTTTATTCTTCTCCATTTCTTCTTTTTCTTCTTCTTTTTCTTCTTCTTCTCGATTTCTTCTTTTTCTTCTTCTTTTTCTTCTACTTCTTCTTCTTCGCCATTTTTTCTTTTTCTTTCTCTTTTTCTTCTCGATTTCTTCTTTTTCTTCTTCTTTTTCTTCTTCTTCTCAATTGCTTCTTTTTCTTTTTCTCAATTTCTTCTTTTTCTTCTTTTTCTTCTTTTTCTTCTTCTCAATTTCTTCTTTTTCTTCTTCTCGATTTCTACTTTTTCTTCTTTTTCTTCTTCTCGATTTCTTCTTTTACTTTTTCTCGATTTCTACTTTTTCTTCTTTTTTGTCATCTCGATTTCTTCTTTTTCTCGATTTCATCTTTTTCTTCTTCTTTTTCTTCTTGATTTCTTCTTTTTCTCGATTTCTTCTTTTTCTTCTTTTTCTTCTTCTTCTCGATTTCTTCATTTTCATCTTCTCGATTTCTTCTTTTTCTTCTTCTCAATTTCTTCTTTTTCTTCTTTTTCTTCTTCTCAATTTCTTCTTTTTCTCGATTTCTTCTTTTTCTTCATTTTCTTCTTCTCGATTTCTTCTTTTTCTTCTTCTTTTTCTTCTTCTTCTCAATTGCTTCTTTTTCTTTTTCTCAATTTCTTCTTTTTCTTCATTTTCATCTTCTCGATTTCTTCTTTTTCTTCTTCTCAATTTCTTCTTTTTCTTCTTCTCGATTTCTGCTGTTTCTTCTTTTTCTTCTTCTCGACTTCTTCTTCTTCTCGATTTCTTCTTCTTCTTTTTCTTCTTCTCGATTTCTTATTTTTCTTCTTCATTTCTTAGTTTTCTTCTTTTTCTAGATTTCTTCTTCTCGATTTCTTCTTTTTTTTCTTTCTCTTCTCGATTTCTTCTTCTCGATTTCTTTTTTTCTTCTTTTTCTTCTTCTTATCGATTTCTTCTTTTTCTTCTTCTCATTTCATCTTTTTCTCGATTTCTTCTTTTTCTTCTTTTTCTCCTTCTTTTTCTTCTTGATTTCTTCTTTTTCTCGATTTCTTCTTTTTCATCTTCTCGATTTCTTCTTCTTCTTCTTCTCAATTTCTTCTTTTTCTTCTTCTCGATTTCTGCTGTTTCTTCTTTTTCTTCTTCTCGACTTCTTTTTTTTCTCGATTTCTTCTTTTTCTTCTTTTTCTTCTTCTCAATTTCTTCTTTTTCTCGATTTCTTCTTTTTCTTCATTTTCTTCTTCTCGATTTCTTCTTTTTCTTCTTCTTTTTCTTCTTCTTCTCAATTGCTTCTTTTTCTTTTTCTCAATTTCTTCTTTTTCTTCTTTTTCTTCTTTTTCTTCTTCTCAATTTCTTCTTTTTCTTCTTCTCGATTTCTTCTTTTTCTTCTTTTTCTTCTTCTCGATTTCTACTTTTTCTTCTTTTTCTTCATCTTCTTCTCGATTTCTTCTTTTTCTTCTTCTCCATTTCTTCTTTATCTTCTTCTTCTCGATTTCTTCTCGATTTCTTCTTCTTTTTCTTCTTTTTTCTTCTTTTTCTTCTCAGTTTCTTCTTTTTCTTCTTCTCGATTTCTTCTTTTTCTTCTTTTTCTTCATCTTCTTCTCGATTTCTTCTTTTTCTTCGTCTCCATTTCTTCTTTTTCTTCTTCTTTTTCTTCTTCTTCTTCTCGATTTCTTCTTTTTCTTCATCTTCTTCTCGATTTCTTCTTTTTATTCTTCTCCATTTCTTCTTTTTCTTCTTCTTTTTCTTCTTCTTCTCGATTTCTTCTTTTTCTTCTTCTTTTTCTTCTACTTCTTCTTCTTCGCCATTTTTTCTTTTTCTTTCTCTTTTTCTTCTCGATTTCTTCTTTTTCTTCTTCTTTTTCTTCTTCTTCTCAATTGCTTCTTTTTCTTTTTCTCAATTTCTTCTTTTTCTTCTTTTTCTTCTTTTTCTTCTTCTCAATTTCTTCTTTTTCTTCTTCTCGATTTCTACTTTTTCTTCTTTTTCTTCTTCTCGATTACTTCTTCTCGATTTCTTCTTTTACTTTTTCTCGATTTCTACTTTTTCTTCTTTTTTGTCATCTCGATTTCTTCTTTTTCTCGATTTCATCTTTTTCTTCTTCTTTTTCTTCTTGATTTCTTCTTTTTCTCGATTTCTTCTTTTTCTTCTTTTTCTTCTTCTTCTCGATTTCTTCATTTTCATCTTCTCGATTTCTTCTTTTTCTTCTTCTCAATTTCTTCTTTTTCTCGATTTCTTCTTTTTCTTCATTTTCTTCTTCTCGATTTCTTCTTTTTCTTCTTCTTTTTCTTCTTCTTCTCAATTGCTTCTTTTTCTTTTTCTCAATTTCTTCTTTTTCTTCATTTTCATCTTCTCGATTTCTTCTTTTTCTTCTTCTCAATTTCTTCTTTTTCTTCTTCTCGATTTCTGCTGTTTCTTCTTTTTCTTCTTCTCGACTTCTTCTTCTTCTCGATTTCTTCTTCTTTTTCTTCTTCTCGATTTCTTATTTTTCTTCTTCATTTCTTAGTTTTCTTCTTTTTCTAGATTTCTTCTTCTCGATTTCTTCTTTTTTTTCTTTCTCTTCTCGATTTCTTCTTCTTCTCGATTTCTTTTTTTCTTCTTTTTCTTCTTCTTATCGATTTCTTCTTTTTCTTCTTCTCATTTCATCTTTTTCTCGATTTCTTCTTTTTCTTCTTTTTCTCCTTCTTTTTCTTCTTGATTTCTTCTTTTTCTCGATTTCTTCTTTTTCATCTTCTCGATTTCTTCTTCTTCTTCTTCTCAATTTCTTCTTTTTCTCGATTTCTTCTTTTTCTTCATTTTCTTCTTCTCGATTTCTTCTTTTTCTTCTTCTTTTTCTTCTTCTTCTCAATTGCTTCTTTTTCTTTTTCTCAATTTCTTCTTTTTCTTCTTTTTCTTCTTTTTCTTCTTCTCAATTTCTTCTTTTTCTTCTTCTCGATTTCTTCTTTTTCTTCGTCTCCATTTCTTCTTTTTCTTCTTCTTTTTCTTCTTCTTCTTCTCGATTTCTTCTTTTTCTTCATCTTCTTCTCGATTTCTTCTTTTTATTCTTCTCCATTTCTTCTTTTTCTTCTTCTTTTTCTTCTTCTTCTCGATTTCTTCTTTTTCTTCTTCTTTTTCTTCTACTTCTTCTTCTTCGCCATTTTTTCTTTTTCTTTCTCTTTTTCTTCTCGATTTCTTCTTTTTCTTCTTCTTTTTCTTCTTCTTCTCAATTGCTTCTTTTTCTTTTTCTCAATTTCTTCTTTTTCTTCTTTTTCTTCTTTTTCTTCTTCTCAATTTCTTCTTTTTCTTCTTCTCGATTTCTACTTTTTCTTCTTTTTCTTCTTCTCGATTACTTCTTCTCGATTTCTTCTTTTACTTTTTCTCGATTTCTACTTTTTCTTCTTTTTTGTCATCTCGATTTCTTCTTTTTCTCGATTTCATCTTTTTCTTCTTCTTTTTCTTCTTGATTTCTTCTTTTTCTCGATTTCTTCTTTTTCTTCTTTTTCTTCTTCTTCTCGATTTCTTCATTTTCATCTTCTCGATTTCTTCTTTTTCTTCTTCTCAATTTCTTCTTTTTCTCGATTTCTTCTTTTTCTTCATTTTCTTCTTCTCGATTTCTTCTTTTTCTTCTTCTTTTTCTTCTTCTTCTCAATTGCTTCTTTTTCTTTTTCTCAATTTCTTCTTTTTCTTCATTTTCATCTTCTCGATTTCTTCTTTTTCTTCTTCTCAATTTCTTCTTTTTCTTCTTCTCGATTTCTGCTGTTTCTTCTTTTTCTTCTTCTCGACTTCTTCTTCTTCTCGATTTCTTCTTCTTTTTCTTCTTCTCGATTTCTTATTTTTCTTCTTCATTTCTTAGTTTTCTTCTTTTTCTAGATTTCTTCTTCTCGATTTCTTCTTTTTTTTCTTTCTCTTCTCGATTTCTTCTTCTTCTCGATTTCTTTTTTTCTTCTTTTTCTTCTTCTTATCGATTTCTTCTTTTTCTTCTTCTCATTTCATCTTTTTCTCGATTTCTTCTTTTTCTTCTTTTTCTCCTTCTTTTTCTTCTTGATTTCTTCTTTTTCTCGATTTCTTCTTTTTCATCTTCTCGATTTCTTCTTCTTCTTCTTCTCAATTTCTTCTTTTTCTCGATTTCTTCTTTTTCTTCATTTTCTTCTTCTCGATTTCTTCTTTTTCTTCTTCTTTTTCTTCTTCTTCTCAATTGCTTCTTTTTCTTTTTCTCAATTTCTTCTTTTTCTTCTTTTTCTTCTTTTTCTTCTTCTCAATTTCTTCTTTTTCTTCTTCTCGATTTCTTCTTTTTCTTCTTTTTCTTCTTCTCGATTACTTCTTCTCGATTTCTTCTTTTACTTTTTCTCGATTTCTACTTTTTCTTCTTTTTTGTCATCTCGATTTCTTCTTTTTCTCGATTTCTTCTTTTTCTTCTTTTTCTTCTTCTCGATTTCTTCTTTTTCTTCTTCTCGATTTCTTCTTTTTCTTCGTCTCCATTTCTTCTTTTTCTTCTTCTTTTTCTTCTTCTTCTTCTCGATTTCTTCTTTTTCTTCATCTTCTTCTCGATTTCTTCTTTTTATTCTTCTCCATTTCTTCTTTTTCTTCTTCTTTTTCTTCTTCTTCTCGATTTCTTCTTTTTCTTCTTCTTTTTCTTCTACTTCTTCTTCTTCGCCATTTTTTCTTTTTCTTTCTCTTTTTCTTCTCGATTTCTTCTTTTTCTTCTTCTTTTTCTTCTTCTTCTCAATTGCTTCTTTTTCTTTTTCTCAATTTCTTCTTTTTCTTCTTTTTCTTCTTTTTCTTCTTCTCAATTTCTTCTTTTTCTTCTTCTCGATTTCTACTTTTTCTTCTTTTTCTTCTTCTCGATTACTTCTTCTCGATTTCTTCTTTTACTTTTTCTCGATTTCTACTTTTTCTTCTTTTTTGTCATCTCGATTTCTTCTTTTTCTCGATTTCATCTTTTTCTTCTTCTTTTTCTTCTTGATTTCTTCTTTTTCTCGATTTCTTCTTTTTCTTCTTTTTCTTCTTCTTCTCGATTTCTTCATTTTCATCTTCTCGATTTCTTCTTTTTCTTCTTCTCAATTTCTTCTTTTTCTTCTTTTTCTTCTTCTCAATTTCTTCTTTTTCTCGATTTCTTCTTTTTCTTCATTTTCTTCTTCTCGATTTCTTCTTTTTCTTCTTCTTTTTCTTCTTCTTCTCAATTGCTTCTTTTTCTTTTTCTCAATTTCTTCTTTTTCTTCATTTTCATCTTCTCGATTTCTTCTTTTTCTTCTTCTCAATTTCTTCTTTTTCTTCTTCTCGATTTCTGCTGTTTCTTCTTTTTCTTCTTCTCGACTTCTTCTTCTTCTCGATTTCTTCTTCTTCTTTTTCTTCTTCTCGATTTCTTATTTTTCTTCTTCATTTCTTAGTTTTCTTCTTTTTCTAGATTTCTTCTTCTCGATTTCTTCTTTTTTTTCTTTCTCTTCTCGATTTCTTCTTCTTCTCGATTTCTTTTTTTCTTCTTTTTCTTCTTATCGATTTCTTCTTTTTCTTCTTCTCATTTCATCTTTTTCTCGATTTCTTCTTTTTCTTCTTTTTCTCCTTCTTTTTCTTCTTGATTTCTTCTTTTTCTCGATTTCTTCTTTTTCATCTTCTCGATTTCTTCTTCTTCTTCTTCTCAATTTCTTCTTTTTCTTCTTCTCGATTTCTGCTGTTTCTTCTTTTTCTTCTTCTCGACTTCTTTTTTTTCTCGATTTCTTCTTTTTCTTCTTTTTCTTCTTCTCAATTTCTTCTTTTTCTCGATTTCTTCTTTTTCTTCATTTTCTTCTTCTCGATTTCTTCTTTTTCTTCTTCTTTTTCTTCTTCTTCTCAATTGCTTCTTTTTCTTTTTCTCAATTTCTTCTTTTTCTTCTTTTTCTTCTTTTTCTTCTTCTCAATTTCTTCTTTTTCTTCTTCTCGATTTCTTCTTTTTCTTCTTTTTCTTCTTCTCGATTACTTCTTCTCGATTTCTTCTTTTACTTTTTCTCGATTTCTACTTTTTCTTCTTTTTTGTCATCTCGATTTCTTCTTTTTCTCGATTTCTTCTTTTTCTTCTTTTTCTTCTTCTCGATTTCTTCTTTTTCTTCTTCTCGATTTCTTCTTTTTCTTCGTCTCCATTTCTTCTTTTTCTTCTTCTTTTTCTTCTTCTTCTTCTCGATTTCTTCTTTTTCTTCATCTTCTTCTCGATTTCTTCTTTTTATTCTTCTCCATTTCTTCTTTTTCTTCTTCTTTTTCTTCTTCTCGATTTCTTCTTTTTCTTCTTCTTTTTCTTCTACTTCTTCTTCTTCGCCATTTTTTCTTTTTCTTTCTCTTTTTCTTCTCGATTTCTTCTTTTTCTTCTTCTTTTTCTTCTTCTTCTCAATTGCTTCTTTTTCTTTTTCTCAATTTCTTCTTTTTCTTCTTTTTCTTCTTTTTCTTCTTCTCAATTTCTTCTTTTTCTTCTTCTCGATTTCTACTTTTTCTTCTTTTTCTTCTTCTCGATTACTTCTTCTCGATTTCTTCTTTTACTTTTTCTCGATTTCTACATTTTCTTCTTTTTTGTCATCTCGATTTCTTCTTTTTCTCGATTTCATCTTTTTCTTCTTCTTTTTCTTCTTGATTTCTTCTTTTTCTCGATTTCTTCTTTTTCTTCTTTTTCTTCTTCTTCTCGATTTCTTCATTTTCATCTTCTCGATTTCTTCTTTTTCTTCTTCTCAATTTCTTCTTTTTCTTCTTTTTCTTCTTCTCAATTTCTTCTTTTTCTCGATTTCTTCTTTTTCTTCATTTTCTTCTTCTCGATTTCTTCTTTTTCTTCTTCTTTTTCTTCTTCTTCTCAATTGCTTCTTTTTCTTTTTCTCAATTTCTTCTTTTTCTTCATTTTCATCTTCTCGATTTCTTCTTTTTCTTCTTCTCAATTTCTTCTTTTTCTTCTTCTCGATTTCTGCTGTTTCTTCTTTTTCTTCTTCTCGACTTCTTCTTCTTCTCGATTTCTTCTTCTTCTTTTTCTTCTTCTCGATTTCTTATTTTTCTTCTTCATTTCTTAGTTTTCTTCTTTTTCTAGATTTCTTCTTCTCGATTTCTTCTTTTTTTTCTTTCTCTTCTCGATTTCTTCTTCTTCTCGATTTCTTTTTTTCTTCTTTTTCTTCTTCTTATCGATTTCTTCTTTTTCTTCTTCTCATTTCATCTTTTTCTCGATTTCTTCTTTTTCTTCTTTTTCTCCTTCTTTTTCTTCTTGATTTCTTCTTTTTCTCGATTTCTTCTTTTTCATCTTCTCGATTTCTTCTTCTTCTTCTTCTCAATTTCTTCTTTTTCTTCTTCTCGATTTCTGCTGTTTCTTCTTTTTCTTCTTCTCGACTTCTTTTTTTTCTCGATTTCTTCTTTTTCTTCTTTTTCTTCTTCTCGATTTCTTCTTTTTCTTCTTCTTTTTCTTCTTCTTCTCAATTGCTTCTTTTTCTTTTTCTCAATTTCTTCTTTTTCTTCTTTTTCTTCTTTTTCTTCTTCTCAATTTCTTCTTTTTCTTCTTCTCGATTTCTTCTTTTTCTTCTTTTTCTTCTTCTCGATTACTTCTTCTCGATTTCTTCTTTTACTTTTTCTCGATTTCTACTTTTTCTTCTTTTTTGTCATCTCGATTTCTTCTTTTTCTCGATTTCTTCTTTTTCTTCTTTTTCTTCTTCTTTTTCTTCTACTTCTTCTTCTTCGCCATTTTTTCTTTTTCTTTCTCTTTTTCTTCTCGATTTCTTCTTTTTCTTCTTCTTTTTCTTCTTCTCGATTTCTTCTTTTTCTTCTTCTCGATTTCTTCTTTTTCTTCGTCTCCATTTCTTCTTTTTCTTCTTCTTTTTCTTCTTCTTCTTCTCGATTTCTTATTTTTCTTCATCTTCTTCTCGATTTCTTCTTTTTATTCTTCTCCATTTCTTCTTTTTCTTCTTCTTTTTCTTCTTCTTCTCGATTTCTTCTTTTTCTTCTTCTTTTTCTTCTACTTCTTCTTCTTCGCCATTTTTTCTTTTTCTTTCTCTTTTTCTTCTCGATTTCTTCTTTTTCTTCTTCTTTTTCTTCTTCTTCTCAATTGCTTCTTTTTCTTTTTCTCAATTTCTTCTTTTTCTTCTTTTTCTTCTTTTTCTTCTTCTCAATTTCTTCTTTTTCTTCTTCTCGATTTCTACTTTTTCTTCTTTTTCTTCTTCTCGATTACTTCTTCTCGATTTCTTCTTTTACTTTTTCTCGATTTCTACTTTTTCTTCTTTTTTGTCATCTCGATTTCTTCTTTTTCTCGATTTCATCTTTTTCTTCTTCTTTTTCTTCTTGATTTCTTCTTTTTCTCGATTTCTTCTTTTTCTTCTTTTTCTTCTTCTTCTCGATTTCTTCATTTTCATCTTCTCGATTTCTTCTTTTTCTTCTTCTCAATTTCTTCTTTTTCTTCTTTTTCTTCTTCTCAATTTCTTCTTTTTCTCGATTTCTTCTTTTTCTTCATTTTCTTCTTCTCGATTTCTTCTTTTTCTTCTTCTTTTTCTTCTTCTTCTCAATTGCTTCTTTTTCTTTTTCTCAATTTCTTCTTTTTCTTCATTTTCATCTTCTCGATTTCTTCTTTTTCTTCTTCTCAATTTCTTCTTTTTCTTCTTCTCGATTTCTGCTGTTTCTTCTTTTTCTTCTTCTCGACTTCTTCTTCTCGATTTCTTCTTCTTCTTTTTCTTCTTCTCGATTTCTTATTTTTCTTCTTCATTTCTTAGTTTTCTTCTTTTTCTAGATTTCTTCTTCTCGATTTCTTCTTTTTTTTCTTTCTCTTCTCGATTTCTTCTTCTTCTCGATTTCTTTTTTTCTTCTTTTTCTTCTTCTTATCGATTTCTTCTTTTTCTTCTTCTCATTTCATCTTTTTCTCGATTTCTTCTTTTTCTTCTTTTTCTCCTTTTTCTTCTTGATTTCTTCTTTTTCTCGATTTCTTCTTTTTCATCTTCTCGATTTCTTCTTCTTCTTCTTCTCAATTTCTTCTTTTTCTTCTTCTCGATTTCTGCTGTTTCTTCTTTTTCTTCTTCTCGACTTCTTTTTTTTCTCGATTTCTTCTTTTTCTTCTTTTTCTTCTTCTCAATTTCTTCTTTTTCTCGATTTCTTCTTTTTCTTCATTTTCTTCTTCTCGATTTCTTCTTTTTCTTCTTCTTTTTCTTCTTCTTCTCAATTGCTTCTTTTTCTTTTTCTCAATTTCTTCTTTTTCTTCTTTTTCTTCTTTTTCTTCTTCTCAATTTCTTCTTTTTCTTCTTCTCGATTTCTTCTTTTTCTTCTTTTTCTTCTTCTCGATTACTTCTTCTCGATTTCTTCTTTTACTTTTTCTCGATTTCTACTTTTTCTTCTTTTTTGTCATCTCGATTTCTTCTTTTTCTCGATTTCTTCTTTTTCTTCGTCTCCATTTCTTCTTTTTCTTCTTCTTTTTCTTCTTCTTCTTCTCGATTTCTTCTTTTTCTTCATCTTCTTCTCGATTTCTTCTTTTTATTCTTCTCCATTTCTTCTTTTTCTTCTTCTTTTTCTTCTTCTTCTCGATTTCTTCTTTTTCTTCTTCTTTTTCTTCTACTTCTTCTTCTTCGCCATTTTTTCTTTTTCTTTCTCTTTTTCTTCTCGATTTCTTCTTTTTCTTTTTCTTCTTTTTCTTTTTCTTCTCGATTTCTTCTTTTTCTTCTTCTTTTTCTTCTTCTCGATTTCTTCTTTTTCTTCTTCTCCATTTCTTCTTTTTCTTCTTTTTCTTCATCTTCTTCTCGATTTCTTCTTTTTCTTCGTCTCCATTTCTTCTTTTTCTTCTTCTTTTTCTTCTTCTTCTCAATTGCTTCTTTTTCTTTTTCTCAATTTCTTCTTTTTCTTCTTTTTCTTCTTTTTCTTCTTCTCAATTTCTTCTTTTTCTTCTTCTCGATTTCTACTTTTTCTTCTTTTTCTTCTTCTCGATTACTTCTTCTCGATTTCTTCTTTTACTTTTTCTCGATTTCTACTTTTTCTTCTTTTTTGTCATCTCGATTTCTTCTTTTTCTCGATTTCATCTTTTTCTTCTTCTTTTTCTTCTTGATTTCTTCTTTTTCTCGATTTCTTCTTTTTCTTCTTCTTTTTCTTCTTCTCGATTTCTTCTTTTTCTTCTTCTCCATTTCTTCTTTTTCTTCTTTTTCTTCATCTTCTTCTCGATTTCTTCTTTTTCTTCGTCTCCATTTCTTCTTTTTCTTCTTCTTTTTCTTCTTCTTCTCGATTTCTTCTTTTTATTCTTCTTTTTCTCGATTTCTTCTTTTTCTTCTTCTCCATTTCTTCTTTTTCTTCTTCTTTTTCTTCTTCTTCTCGATTTCTTCTTTTTATTCTTCTTTTTCTTCTACTTCTTCTTCTTCGCCATTTTTTCTTTTTCTTTCTCTTTTTCTTCTCGATTTCTTCTTTTTCTTCTTCTTTTTCTTCCTCTCGATTTCTTCTTTTTCTTCTTCTCGATTTCTTCTTTTTCTTCGTCTCCATTTCTTCTTTTTCTTCTTCTTTTTCTTCTTCTTCTTCTCGATTTCTTCTTTTTCTTCATCTTCTTCTCGATTTCTTCTTTTTATTCTTCTCCTTTTCTTCTTTTTCTTCTTCTTTTTCTTCTTCTTCTCGGTTTCTTCTTTTTCTTCTTCTTTTTCTTCTACTTCTTCTTCTTCGCCATTTTTTCTTTTTCTTTCTCTTTTTCTTCTCGATTTCTTCTTTTTCTTTTTCTTCTTTTTCTTTTTCTTCTCGATTTCTTCTTTTTCTTCTTCTTTTTCTTCTTCTCGATTTCTTCTTTTTCTTCTTCTCCATTTCTTCTTTTTCTTCTTTTTCTTCATCTTCTTCTCGATTTCTTCTTTTTCTTCGTCTCCATTTCTTCTTTTTCTTCTTCTTTTTCTTCTTCTTCTTCTCGATTTCTTCTTTTTCTTCATCTTCTTCTCGATTTCTTCTTTTTCTTCTTCTCCATTTCTTCTTTTTCTTCTTCTTTTTCTTCTTCTTCTCGATTTCTTCTTTTTATTCTTCTTTTTCTTCTACTTCTTCTTCTTCGCCATTTTTTCTTTTTCTTTCTCTTTTTCTTCTCGATTTCTTCTTTTTCTTCTTCTTTTTCTTCTTCTCGATTTCTTCTTTTTCTTCTTCTCCATTTCTTCTTTTTCTTCTTCTCCATTTCTTCTTTTTCTTCTTCTTTTTCTTCTTCTTCTCGATTTCTTCTTTTTCTTCTTCTCGATTTCTTCTTTTTCTTCGTCTCCATTTCTTCTTTTTCTTCTTCTTTTTCTTCTTCTTCTTCTCGATTTCTTCTTTTTCTTCATCTTCTTCTCGATTTCTTCTTTTTATTCTTCTCCTTTTCTTCTTTTTCTTCTTCTTTTTCTTCTTCTTCTCGGTTTCTTCTTTTTCTTCTTCTTTTTCTTCTACTTCTTCTTCTTCGCCATTTTTTCTTTTTCTTTCTCTTTTTCTTCTCGATTTCTTCTTTTTCTTTTTCTTCTTTTTCTTTTTCTTCTCGATTTCTTCTTTTTCTTCTTCTTTTTCTTCTTCTCGATTTCTTCTTTTTCTTCTTCTCCATTTCTTCTTTTTCTTCTTTTTCTTCATCTTCTTCTCGATTTCTTCTTTTTCTTCGTCTCCATTTCTTCTTTTTCTTCTTCTTTTTCTTCTTCTTCTTCTCGATTTCTTCTTTTTCTTCATCTTCTTCTCGATTTCTTCTTTTTCTTCTTCTCCATTTCTTCTTTTTCTTCTTCTTTTTCTTCTTCTTCTCGATTTCTTCTTTTTATTCTTCTTTTTCTTCTACTTCTTCTTCTTCGCCATTTTTTCTTTTTCTTTCTCTTTTTCTTCTCGATTTCTTCTTTTTCTTCTTCTTTTTCTTCTTCTCGATTTCTTCTTTTTCTTCTTCTCCATTTCTTCTTTTTCTTCTTCTCCATTTCTTCTTTTTCTTCTTCTTTTTCTTCTTCTTCTCGATTTCTTCTTTTTATTCTTCTTTTTCTTCTACTTCTTCTTCTTCGCCATTTTTTCTTTTTCTTTCTCTTTTTCTTCTCGATTTCTTCTTTTTCTTCTTCATTTTCTTCTTCTCGATTTCTTCTTTTTCTTCTTCTCCATTTCTTCTTTTTCTTCTTCTCCATTTCTTCTTTTTCTTCTTCTTTTTCTTCTTCTTCTCGATTTCTTCTTTTTCTTCTTCTTTTTCTTCTACTTCTTCTTCTTCGCCATTTTTTCTTTTTCTTTCTCTTTTTCTTCTCGATTTCTTCCTTTTCTTTTTCTTCTCGATTTCTTCTTTTTCTTCTTCTTTTTCTTCTTCCTGATTTCTTCTTTTTCTTCTTTAATTCTTATTTTTCTCCTTTTTCTCGATTTCTTCTTCTTCTCGATTTCTTCTTTTTCTTCTTTTTCTCCTTCTTCTTCTTGATTTCTTCTTTTTCTTCTTCTCCATTTCTTCCTTTTCTTCTTCTCGATTTCTTCTCGATTTCTTCATTTTCTTCTTCTCGATTTCTTCTTTTTCTTCTTCTCGATTTCTTCTTTTTCTTCTTTTTCTTCATCTTCTTCTCGATTTCTTCTTTTTCTTCTTCTCCATTTCTTCTTTATCTTCTTCTTCTCGATTTCTTCTCGATTTCTTCTTCTTTTCCTTCTTATCGATTTCTAATTTTTCTTCTTTTTCTCGATTTCTTCTTCTTCACGATTTCTTCTTTTTCTTCTTTTTCTCCTTCTTCTTCTTGATTTCTTCTTTTTCTTCTTCTCCATTTCTTCTTTTTCTTCTTCTTCTCGATTTCTTCTCGATTTCTTCTTTTTCTTCTTCTTTTACTTCTTCTTCTCGATTTCTTCTTTTTCTTCTTCTTCTTCGCGATTTTTTCTTTTTCTTTCTATTTTTCTTCTCGATTTCTTCTTTTTCTTTTTCTTCTTTTTCTTTTCCTTCTCGATTTCTTCTTTTTCTTCTTCTTTTTCTTCTTCTCGATTTCTTCTTTTTCTTCTTTATTTCTTATTTTTCTCCTTTTTCTCGATTTCTTCTTCTTCTCGATTTCTTCTGTTTCTTCTTCGCGATTTCTTCTTTTTCTTGCTCTTTTTCTTCTTCTCGATTTCTGCTTTTTCTTCTTCTCGATTTCTTCTTTTTCTTCTTCTCCATTTCTTCTTTATCTTCTTCTTCTCGATTTCTTCTCGATTTCTTCTTCTTCTCGATTTCTTCTGTTTCTTGTTCTTCTTTGCGATTTTTTCTTTTTCTTTCTCTTTTTCTTCTCGATTTCTTCTTTTTCTTCTTCTTTTTCTTTTTCTCGATTTCTTCTTTTTCTTCTTTTTCTTCTTCTCGATTTCTTCTTGTTCTTCTTTTTCTTCTTCTCGATTTCTTATTTTTCTTCTTTTTCTCGATTTCTTCTTCTTCTTCTCGATTTCTTCCTCTTCTTCTCGATTTCTTCTCGATTTCTTCTTTTTCTTCTTGATTTCTTCTTTTTCTTCTTTTTCTTCTTCTCGATTTCTTCTTTTTCTTCTTTTTCTCGATTTCTTCTTTTTCTTTTTCTTCTTTTTCTTTTTCTTCTCGATTTCTTCTTTTTCTTCTTCTTTTTCTTCTTCTCGATTTCTTCTTTTTCTTCTTTATTTCTTATTTTTCTCCTTTTTCTCGATTTCTTCTTCTCGATTTCTTCTGTTTCTTCTTCGCGATTTCTTCTTTTTCTTGCTCTTTTTCTTCTTCTCGATTTCTGCTTTTTCTTCTTCTCGATTTCTTCTTTTTCTTCTTCTCCATTTCTTCTTTATCTTCTTCTTCTCGATTTCTTCTCGATTTCTTCTTCTTCTCGATTTCTTCTGTTTCTTGTTCTTCTTTGCGATTTTTTCTTTTTCTTTCTCTTTTTCTTCTCGATTTCTTCTTTTTCTTCTTCTTTTTCTTTTTCTCGATTTCTTCTTTTTCTTCTTTTTCTTCTTCTCGATTTCTTCTTGTTCTTCTTTTTCTTCTTCTCGATTTCTTATTTTTCTTCTTTTTCTTCTTCTCGATTTCTTCTTTTTCTTCTTTTTCTCGATTTCTTCTTTTTCTTTTTCTTCTTTTTCTTTTTCTTCTCGATTTCTTCTTTTTCTTCTTCTTTTTCTTCTTCTCGATTTCTTCTTTTTCTTCTTTATTTCTTATTTTTCTCCTTTTTCTCGATTTCTTCTTCTCGATTTCTTCTGTTTCTTCTTCGCGATTTCTTCTTTTTCTTGCTCTTTTTCTTCTTCTCGATTTCTTCTTTTTCTTCTTCTTTTTCTTCTTCTTCTCAATTGCTTCTTTTTCTTCTTTTTCTTCTTCTCAATTTCTTCTTTTTCTCGATTTCTTCTTTTTCTTCATTTTCTTCTTCTCGATTTCTTCTTTTTATTCTTCTCCATTTCTTCTTTTTCTTCTTCTTTTTCTTCTTCTTCTCGATTTCTTCTTTTTCTTCTTCTTTTTCTTCTACTTCTTCTTCTTCGCCATTTTTTCTTTTTCTTTCTCTTTTTCTTCTCGATTTCTTCTTTTTCTTCTTCTTTTTCTTCTACTTCTTCTTCTTCGCCATTTTTTCTTTTTCTTTCTCTTTTTCTTCTCGATTTCTTCTTTTTCTTCTTCTTTTTCTTCTTCTCGATTTCTTCTTCTTCTTCTTCTCGATTTCTTCTTTTTCTTCGTCTCCATTTCTTCTTTTTCTTCTTCTTTTTCTTCTTCTTCTTCTCGATTTCTTCTTTTTCTTCATCTTCTTCTCGATTTCTTCTTTTTATTCTTCTCCATTTCTTCTTTTTCTTCTTCTTTTTCTTCTTCTTCTCGATTTCTTCTTTTTCTTCTTCTTTTTCTTCTACTTCTTCTTCTTCGCCATTTTTTCTTTTTCTTTCTCTTTTTCTTCTCGATTTCTTCTTTTTCTTTTTCTTCTTTTTCTTTTTCTTCTCGATTTCTTCTTTTTCTTCTTCTTTTTCTTCTTCTCGATTTCTTCTTTTTCTTCTTCTCCATTTCTTCTTTTTCTTCTTTTTCTTCATCTTCTTCTCGATTTCTTCTTTTTCTTCGTCTCCATTTCTTCTTTTTCTTCTTCTTTTTCTTCTTCTTCTCAATTGCTTCTTTTTCTTTTTCTCAATTTCTTCTTTTTCTTCTTTTTCTTCTTTTTCTTCTTCTCAATTTCTTCTTTTTCTTCTTCTCGATTTCTACTTTTTCTTCTTTTTCTTCTTCTCGATTACTTCTTCTCGATTTCTTCTTTTACTTTTTCTCGATTTCTACTTTTTCTTCTTTTTTGTCATCTCGATTTCTTCTTTTTCTCGATTTCATCTTTTTCTTCTTCTTTTTCTTCTTGATTTCTTCTTTTTCTCGATTTCTTCTTTTTCTTCTTTTTCTTCTTCTTCTCGATTTCTTCATTTTCATCTTCTCGATTTCTTCTTTTTCTTCTTCTCAATTTCTTCTTTTTCTTCTTTTTCTTCTTCTCAATTTCTTCTTTTTCTCGATTTCTTCTTTTTCTTCATTTTCTTCTTCTCGATTTCTTCTTTTTCTTCTTCTTTTTCTTCTTCTTCTCAATTGCTTCTTTTTCTTTTTCTCAATTTCTTCTTTTTCTTCATTTTCATCTTCTCGATTTCTTCTTTTTCTTCTTCTCAATTTCTTCTTTTTCTTCTTCTCGATTTCTGCTGTTTCTTCTTTTTCTTCTTCTCGACTTCTTCTTCTTCTCGATTTCTTCTTCTTCTTTTTCTTCTTCTCGATTTCTTATTTTTCTTCTTCATTTCTTAGTTTTCTTCTTTTTCTAGATTTCTTCTTCTCGATTTCTTCTTTTTTTTCTTTCTCTTCTCGATTTCTTCTTCTTCTCGATTTCTTTTTTTCTTCTTTTTCTTCTTCTTATCGATTTCTTCTTTTTCTTCTTCTCATTTCATCTTTTTCTCGATTTCTTCTTTTTCTTCTTTTTCTCCTTCTTTTTCTTCTTGATTTCTTCTTTTTCTCGATTTCTTCTTTTTCATCTTCTCGATTTCTTCTTCTTCTTCTCAATTTCTTCTTTTTCTTCTTCTCGATTTCTGCTGTTTCTTCTTTTTCTTCTTCTCGACTTCTTTTTTTTCTCGATTTCTTCTTTTTCTTCTTTTTCTTCTTCTCAATTTCTTCTTTTTCTCGATTTCTTCTTTTTCTTCATTTTCTTCTTCTCGATTTCTTCTTTTTCTTCTTCTTTTTCTTCTTCTTCTCAATTGCTTCTTTTTCTTTTTCTCAATTTCTTCTTTTTCTTCTTTTTCTTCTTTTTCTTCTTCTCAATTTCTTCTTTTTCTTCTTCTCGATTTCTTCTTTTTCTTCTTTTTCTTCTTCTCGATTACTTCTTCTCGATTTCTTCTTTTACTTTTTCTCGATTTCTACTTTTTCTTCTTTTTTGTCATCTCGATTTCTTCTTTTTCTCGATTTCTTCTTTTTCTTCGTCTCCATTTCTTCTTTTTCTTCTTCTTTTTCTTCTTCTTCTTCTCGATTTCTTCTTTTTCTTCATCTTCTTCTCGATTTCTTCTTTTTATTCTTCTCCATTTCTTCTTTTTCTTCTTCTTTTTCTTCTTCTTCTCGATTTCTTCTTTTTCTTCTTCTTTTTCTTCTACTTCTTCTTCTTCGCCATTTTTTCTTTTTCTTTCTCTTTTTCTTCTCGATTTCTTCTTTTTCTTTTTCTTCTTTTTCTTTTTCTTCTCGATTTCTTCTTTTTCTTCTTCTTTTTCTTCTTCTCGATTTCTTCTTTTTCTTCTTCTCCATTTCTTCTTTTTCTTCTTTTTCTTCATCTTCTTCTCGATTTCTTCTTTTTCTTCGTCTCCATTTCTTCTTTTTCTTCTTCTTTTTCTTCTTCTTCTCGATTTCTTCTTTTTATTCTTCTTTTTCTCGATTTCTTCTTTTTCTTCTTCTCCATTTCTTCTTTTTCTTCTTCTTTTTCTTCTTCTTCTCGATTTCTTCTTTTTATTCTTCTTTTTCTTCTACTTCTTCTTCTTCGCCATTTTTTCTTTTTCTTTCTCTTTTTCTTCTCGATTTCTTCTTTTTCTTCTTTTTCTTCCTCTCGATTTCTTCTTTTTCTTCTTCTCGATTTCTTCTTTTTCTTCGTCTCCATTTCTTCTTTTTCTTCTTCTTTTTCTTCTTCTTCTTCTCGATTTCTTCTTTTTCTTCATCTTCTTCTCGATTTCTTCTTTTTATTCTTCTCCTTTTCTTCTTTTTCTTCTTCTTTTTCTTCTTCTTCTCGGTTTCTTCTTTTTCTTCTTCTTTTTCTTCTACTTCTTCTTCTTCGCCATTTTTTCTTTTTCTTTCTCTTTTTCTTCTCGATTTCTTCTTTTTCTTTTTCTTCTTTTTCTTTTTCTTCTCGATTTCTTCTTTTTCTTCTTCTTTTTCTTCTTCTCGATTTCTTCTTTTTCTTCTTCTCCATTTCTTCTTTTTCTTCTTTTTCTTCATCTTCTTCTCGATTTCTTCTTTTTCTTCGTCTCCATTTCTTCTTTTTCTTCTTCTTTTTCTTCTTCTTCTTCTCGATTTCTTCTTTTTCTTCATCTTCTTCTCGATTTCTTCTTTTTCTTCTTCTCCATTTCTTCTTTTTCTTCTTCTTTTTCTTCTTCTTCTCGATTTCTTCTTTTTATTCTTCTTTTTCTTCTACTTCTTCTTCTTCGCCATTTTTTCTTTTTCTTTCTCTTTTTCTTCTCGATTTCTTCTTTTTCTTCTTCTTTTTCTTCTTCTCGATTTCTTCTTTTTCTTCTTCTCCATTTCTTCTTTTTCTTCTTCTCCATTTCTTCTTTTTCTTCTTCTTTTTCTTCTTCTTCTCGATTTCTTCTTTTTCTTCTTCTCGATTTCTTCTTTTTCTTCGTCTCCATTTCTTCTTTTTCTTCTTCTTTTTCTTCTTCTTCTTCTCGATTTCTTCTTTTTCTTCATCTTCTTCTCGATTTCTTCTTTTTATTCTTCTCCTTTTCTTCTTTTTCTTCTTCTTTTTCTTCTTCTTCTCGGTTTCTTCTTTTTCTTCTTCTTTTTCTTCTACTTCTTCTTCTTCGCCATTTTTTCTTTTTCTTTCTCTTTTTCTTCTCGATTTCTTCTTTTTCTTTTTCTTCTTTTTCTTTTTCTTCTCGATTTCTTCTTTTTCTTCTTCTTTTTCTTCTTCTCGATTTCTTCTTTTTCTTCTTCTCCATTTCTTCTTTTTCTTCTTTTTCTTCATCTTCTTCTCGATTTCTTCTTTTTCTTCGTCTCCATTTCTTCTTTTTCTTCTTCTTTTTCTTCTTCTTCTTCTCGATTTCTTCTTTTTCTTCATCTTCTTCTCGATTTCTTCTTTTTCTTCTTCTCCATTTCTTCTTTTTCTTCTTCTTTTTCTTCTTCTTCTCGATTTCTTCTTTTTATTCTTCTTTTTCTTCTACTTCTTCTTCTTCGCCATTTTTTCTTTTTCTTTCTCTTTTTCTTCTCGATTTCTTCTTTTTCTTCTTCTTTTTCTTCTTCTCGATTTCTTCTTTTTCTTCTTCTCCATTTCTTCTTTTTCTTCTTCTCCATTTCTTCTTTTTCTTCTTCTTTTTCTTCTTCTTCTCGATTTCTTCTTTTTATTCTTCTTTTTCTTCTACTTCTTCTTCTTCGCCATTTTTTCTTTTTCTTTCTCTTTTTCTTCTCGATTTCTTCTTTTTCTTCTTCATTTTCTTCTTCTCGATTTCTTCTTTTTCTTCTTCTCCATTTCTTCTTTTTCTTCTTCTCCATTTCTTCTTTTTCTTCTTCTTTTTCTTCTTCTTCTCGATTTCTTCTTTTTCTTCTTCTTTTTCTTCTACTTCTTCTTCTTCGCCATTTTTTCTTTTTCTTTCTCTTTTTCTTCTCGATTTCTTCCTTTTCTTTTTCTTCTCGATTTCTTCTTTTTCTTCTTCTTTTTCTTCTTCCTGATTTCTTCTTTTTCTTCTTTAATTCTTATTTTTCTCCTTTTTCTCGATTTCTTCTTCTTCTCGATTTCTTCTTTTTCTTCTTTTTCTCCTTCTTCTTCTTGATTTCTTCTTTTTCTTCTTCTCCATTTCTTCCTTTTCTTCTTCTCGATTTCTTCTCGATTTCTTCATTTTCTTCTTCTCGATTTCTTCTTTTTCTTCTTCTCGATTTCTTCTTTTTCTTCTTTTTCTTCATCTTCTTCTCGATTTCTTCTTTTTCTTCTTCTCCATTTCTTCTTTATCTTCTTCTTCTCGATTTCTTCTCGATTTCTTCTTCTTTTCCTTCTTATCGATTTCTAATTTTTCTTCTTTTTCTCGATTTCTTCTTCTTCACGATTTCTTCTTTTTCTTCTTTTTCTCCTTCTTCTTCTTGATTTCTTCTTTTTCTTCTTCTCCATTTCTTCTTTTTCTTCTTCTTCTCGATTTCTTCTCGATTTCTTCTTTTTCTTCTTCTTTTACTTCTTCTTCTCGATTTCTTCTTTTTCTTCTTCTTCTTCGCGATTTTTTCTTTTTCTTTCTATTTTTCTTCTCGATTTCTTCTTTTTCTTTTTCTTCTTTTTCTTTTCCTTCTCGATTTCTTCTTTTTCTTCTTCTTTTTCTTCTTCTCGATTTCTTCTTTTTCTTCTTTATTTCTTATTTTTCTCCTTTTTCTCGATTTCTTCTTCTTCTCGATTTCTTCTGTTTCTTCTTCGCGATTTCTTCTTTTTCTTGCTCTTTTTCTTCTTCTCGATTTCTGCTTTTTCTTCTTCTCGATTTCTTCTTTTTCTTCTTCTCCATTTCTTCTTTATCTTCTTCTTCTCGATTTCTTCTCGATTTCTTCTTCTTCTCGATTTCTTCTGTTTCTTGTTCTTCTTTGCGATTTTTTCTTTTTCTTTCTCTTTTTCTTCTCGATTTCTTCTTTTTCTTCTTCTTTTTCTTTTTCTCGATTTCTTCTTTTTCTTCTTTTTCTTCTTCTCGATTTCTTCTTGTTCTTCTTTTTCTTCTTCTCGATTTCTTATTTTTCTTCTTTTTCTCGATTTCTTCTTCTTCTTCTCGATTTCTTCCTCTTCTTCTCGATTTCTTCTCGATTTCTTCTTTTTCTTCTTGATTTCTTCTTTTTCTTCTTTTTCTTCTTCTCGATTTCTTCTTTTTCTTCTTTTTCTCGATTTCTTCTTTTTCTTTTTCTTCTTTTTCTTTTTCTTCTCGATTTCTTCTTTTTCTTCTTCTTTTTCTTCTTCTCGATTTCTTCTTTTTCTTCTTTATTTCTTATTTTTCTCCTTTTTCTCGATTTCTTCTTCTCGATTTCTTCTGTTTCTTCTTCGCGATTTCTTCTTTTTCTTGCTCTTTTTCTTCTTCTCGATTTCTGCTTTTTCTTCTTCTCGATTTCTTCTTTTTCTTCTTCTCCATTTCTTCTTTATCTTCTTCTTCTCGATTTCTTCTCGATTTCTTCTTCTTCTCGATTTCTTCTGTTTCTTCTTCTTCTTCGCGATTTTTTCTTTTTCTTTCTCTTTTTCTTCTCGATTTCTTCTTTTTCTTTTTCTTCTTTTTCTTTTCCTTCTCGATTTCTTCTTTTTCTTCTTTTTCTTCTTCTCGATTTCTTCTTTTTCTTTTTCTTCTTTTTCTTTTCCTTCTCGATTTCTTCTTTTTCTTCTTTTTCTTCTTCTCGATTTCTTCTTTTTCTTCTTTATTTCTTATTTTTCTCCTTTTTCTCGATTTCTTCTTCTTCTCGATTTCTTCTGTTTCTTCTTCGAGATTTCTTCTTTTTCTTGCTCTTTTTCTTCTTCTCGATTTCTTCTTTTTCTTTTTCTTTTTCATCTTTTTCTTCTCAGTTTCTTCTTTTTCTTCTTCTCGATTTCTTCTTTTTCTTCTTTTTCTTCTTCTCGATTTCTTCTTTTTCTTTTTCTTCTTTTTCTTTTCCTTCTCGATTTCTGCTTTTTCTTCTTTTTCTTCTTCTCGATTTCTTCTTTTTCTTCTTTATTTCTTATTTTTCTCCTTTTTCTCGATTTCTTCTTCTTCTCGATTTCTTCTGTTTCTTCTTCGAGATTTCTTCTTTTTCTTGCTCTTTTTCTTCTTCTCGATTTCTTCTTTTTCTTTTTCTTTTTCTTCTTTTTCTTCTCAGTTTCTTCTTTTTCTTCTTCTCGATTTCTTCTCGATTTCTTCTTTTTCTTCTTCTTTTACTTCTTCTTCTTCTCGATTTCTTCTTTTTCTTCTTCTTCTTCGTGATTTTTTCTTTTTCTTTCTATTTTTCTTCTCGATTTCTTCTTTTTCTTTTCCTTCTCGATTTCTTCTTTTTCTTCTTCTTTTTCTTCTTCTCGATTTCTTCTTTTTCTTCTTTATTTCTTATTTTTCTCCTTTTTCTCGATTTCTTCTTCTTCTCGATTTCTTCTGTTTCTTCTTCGCGATTTCTTCTTTTTCTTGCTCTTTTTCTTCTTCTCGATTTCTGCTTTTTCTTCTTCTCGATTTCTTCTTTTTCTTCTTCTCCATTTCTTCTTTATCTTCTTCTTCTCGATTTCTTCTCGATTTCTTCTTCTTCTCGATTTCTTCTGTTTCTTGTTCTTCTTTGCGATTTTTTCTTTTTCTTTCTCTTTTTCTTCTCGATTTCTTCTTTTTCTTCTTCTTTTTCTTTTTCTCGATTTCTTCTTTTTCTTCTTTTTCTTCTTCTCGATTTCTTCTTGTTCTTCTTTTTCTTCTTCTCGATTTCTTATTTTTCTTCTTTTTCTTCTTCTCGATTTCTTCTTTTTCTTCTTTTTCTCGATTTCTTCTTTTTCTTTTTCTTCTTTTTCTTTTTCTTCTCGATTTCTTCTTTTTCTTCTTCTTTTTCTTCTTCTCGATTTCTTCTTTTTCTTCTTTATTTCTTATTTTTCTCCTTTTTCTCGATTTCTTCTTCTCGATTTCTTCTGTTTCTTCTTCGCGATTTCTTCTTTTTCTTGCTCTTTTTCTTCTTCTCGATTTCTTCTTTTTCTTCTTCTTTTTCTTCTTCTTCTCAATTGCTTCTTTTTCTTCTTTTTCTTCTTCTCAATTTCTTCTTTTTCTCGATTTCTTCTTTTTCTTCATTTTCTTCTTCTCGATTTCTTCTTTTTATTCTTCTCCATTTCTTCTTTTTCTTCTTCTTTTTCTTCTTCTTCTCGATTTCTTCTTTTTCTTCTTCTTTTTCTTCTACTTCTTCTTCTTCGCCATTTTTTCTTTTTCTTTCTCTTTTTCTTCTCGATTTCTTCTTTTTCTTCTTCTTTTTCTTCTACTTCTTCTTCTTCGCCATTTTTTCTTTTTCTTTCTCTTTTTCTTCTCGATTTCTTCTTTTTCTTCTTCTTTTTCTTCTTCTCGATTTCTTCTTCTTCTTCTTCTCGATTTCTTCTTTTTCTTCGTCTCCATTTCTTCTTTTTCTTCTTCTTTTTCTTCTTCTTCTTCTCGATTTCTTCTTTTTCTTCATCTTCTTCTCGATTTCTTCTTTTTATTCTTCTCCATTTCTTCTTTTTCTTCTTCTTTTTCTTCTTCTTCTCGATTTCTTCTTTTTCTTCTTCTTTTTCTTCTACTTCTTCTTCTTCGCCATTTTTTCTTTTTCTTTCTCTTTTTCTTCTCGATTTCTTCTTTTTCTTTTTCTTCTTTTTCTTTTTCTTCTCGATTTCTTCTTTTTCTTCTTCTTTTTCTTCTTCTCGATTTCTTCTTTTTCTTCTTCTCCATTTCTTCTTTTTCTTCTTTTTCTTCATCTTCTTCTCGATTTCTTCTTTTTCTTCGTCTCCATTTCTTCTTTTTCTTCTTCTTTTTCTTCTTCTTCTCAATTGCTTCTTTTTCTTTTTCTCAATTTCTTCTTTTTCTTCTTTTTCTTCTTTTTCTTCTTCTCAATTTCTTCTTTTTCTTCTTCTCGATTTCTACTTTTTCTTCTTTTTCTTCTTCTCGATTACTTCTTCTCGATTTCTTCTTTTACTTTTTCTCGATTTCTACTTTTTCTTCTTTTTTGTCATCTCGATTTCTTCTTTTTCTCGATTTCATCTTTTTCTTCTTCTTTTTCTTCTTGATTTCTTCTTTTTCTCGATTTCTTCTTTTTCTTCTTTTTCTTCTTCTTCTCGATTTCTTCATTTTCATCTTCTCGATTTCTTCTTTTTCTTCTTCTCAATTTCTTCTTTTTCTTCTTTTTCTTCTTCTCAATTTCTTCTTTTTCTCGATTTCTTCTTTTTCTTCATTTTCTTCTTCTCGATTTCTTCTTTTTCTTCTTCTTTTTCTTCTTCTTCTCAATTGCTTCTTTTTCTTTTTCTCAATTTCTTCATTTTCTTCTTCTCGATTTCTTCTTTTTCTTCTTCTTTTTCTTCTTCTTCTCAATTGCTTCTTTTTCTTCTTCTCGATTTCTTCTTTTTCTTCTTCTCCATTTCTTCTTTATCTTCTTCTTCTCGATTTCTTCTCGATTTCTTCTTCTTCTCGATTTCTTCTGTTTCTTCTTCTTCTTCGCGATTTTTTCTTTTTCTTTCTCTTTTTCTTCTCGATTTCTTCTTTTTCTTTTTCTTCTTTTTCTTTTCCTTCTCGATTTCTTCTTTTTCTTCTTTTTCTTCTTCTCGATTTCTTCTTTTTCTTCTTTATTTCTTATTTTTCTCCTTTTTCTCGATTTCTTCTTCTTCTCGATTTCTTCTGTTTCTTCTTCTTCTTCGCGATTTTTTCTTTTTCTTTCTCTTTTTCTTCTCGATTTCTTCTTTTTCTTTTTCTTCTTTTTCTTTTCCTTCTCGATTTCTTCTTTTTCTTCTTCTTTTTCTTCTTCTCGATTTCTTCTCTTTCTTCTTTATTTCTTATTTTTCTCCTTTTTCTCGATTTCTTCTTCTTCTCGATTTCTTCTGTTTCTTCTTCGCGATTTCTTCTTTTTCTTGCTCTTTTTCTTCTTCTCGATTTCTGCTTTTTCTTCTTCTCGATTTCTTCTTTTTCTTCTTCTCCATTTCTTCTTTATCTTCTTCTTCTCGATTTCTTCTCGATTTCTTCTTCTTCTCGATTTCTTCTGTTTCTTCTTCTTCTTCGCGATTTTTTCTTTTTCTTTCTCTTTTTCTTCTCGATTTCTTCTTTTTCTTTTTCTTCTTTTTCTTTTCCTTCTCGATTTCTTCTTTTTCTTCTTCTTTTTCTTCTTCTCGATTTCTTCTTTTTCTTCTTTATTTCTTATTTTTCTCCTTTTTCTCGATTTCTTCTTCTTCTCGATTTCTTCTGTTTCTTCTTCGCGATTTCTTCTTTTTCTTGCTCTTTTTCTTCTTCTCGATTTCTGCTTTTTCTTCTTCTCGATTTCTTCTTTTTCTTCTTCTCCATTTCTTCTTTATCTTCTTCTTCTCGATTTCTTCTCGATTTCTTCTTCTTCTCGATTTCTTCTGTTTCTTCTTCTTCTTTGCGATTTTTTCTTTTTCTTTCTCTTTTTCTTCTCGATTTCTTCTTTTTCTTCTTCTTTTTCTTTTTCTCGATTTCTTCTTTTTCTTCTTTTTCTTCTTCTCGATTTCTTCTTGTTCTTCTTTTTCTTCTTCTCGATTTCTTATTTTTCTTCTTTTTCTCGATTTCTTCTTCTTCTCGATTTCTTCCTCTTCTTCTCGATTTCTTCTCGATTTCTTCTTTTTCTTCTTGATTTCTTCTTTTTCTTCTTTTTCTTCTTCTCGATTTCTTCTTTTTCTTCTTTTTCTCGATTTCTTCTTTCTCTTTTTCTTCTCGATTTCTTCTTTTTCTTTTTCTTCTTTTTCTTTTCCTTCTCGATTTCTTCTTTTTCTTCTTCTTTTTCTTCTTCTCGATTTCTTCTTTTTCTTCTTTATTTCTTATTTTTCTCCTTTTTCTCGATTTCTTCTTCTTCTCGATTTCTTCTGTTTCTTCTTCGCGATTTCTTCTTTTTCTTGCTCTTTTTCTTCTTCTCGATTTCTGCTTTTTCTTCTTCTCGATTTCTTCTTTTTCTTCTTCTCCATTTCTTCTTTATCTTCTTCTTCTCGATTTCTTCTCGATTTCTTCTTCTTCTCGATTTCTTCTGTTTCTTCTTCTTCTTCGCGATTTTTTCTTTTTCTTTCTCTTTTTCTTCTCGATTTCTTCTTTTTCTTTTTCTTCTTTTTCTTTTCCTTCTCGATTTCTTCTTTTTCTTCTTCTTTTTCTTCTTCTCGATTTCTTCTTTTTCTTCTTTATTTCTTATTTTTCTCCTTTTTCTCGATTTCTTCTTCTTCTCGATTTCTTCTGTTTCTTCTTCGCGATTTCTTCTTTTTCTTGCTCTTTTTCTTCTTCTCGATTTCTGCTTTTTCTTCTTCTCGATTTCTTCTTTTTCTTCTTCTCCATTTCTTCTTTATCTTCTTCTTCTCGATTTCTTCTCGATTTCTTCTTCTTCTCGATTTCTTCTGTTTCTTCTTCTTCTTTGCGATTTTTTCTTTTTCTTTCTCTTTTTCTTCTCGATTTCTTCTTTTTCTTCTTCTTTTTCTTTTTCTCGATTTCTTCTTTTTCTTCTTTTTCTTCTTCTCGATTTCTTCTTTTTCTTCTTTTTCTTCTTTTTCTTGTTCTTTTTCTTCTTCTCAATTTCTTATTTTTCTCCTTTTTCTCGATTTCTTCTTCATCTCGATTTCTTCTTTTTCTTTTTCTTCTTTTTCTTCTTCTTTTTCTTCTTTTTCTTCTCGATTTCTTCTTTTTCTTCTTTTTCTTTTTCTCGATTTCTTCTTTTTCTTCTTTTTCTTCTTCTCGATTTCTTCTTGTTCTTCTTTTTCTTCTTCTCGATTTCTTATTTTTCTTCTTTTTCTCGATTTCTTCTTCTTCTTCTCGATTTCTTCCTCTTCTTCTCGATTTCTTCTCGATTTCTTCTTTTTCTTCTTGATTTCTTCTTTTTCTTCTTTTTCTTCTTCTCGATTTCTTCTTTTTCTTCTTTTTCTCGATTTCTTCTTTTTCTTTTTCTTCTTTTTCTTTTTCTTCTCGATTTCTTCTTTTTCTTCTTCTTTTTCTTCTTCTCGATTTCTTCTTTTTCTTCTTTATTTCTTATTTTTCTCCTTTTTCTCGATTTCTTCTTCTTCTCGATTTCTTCTGTTTCTTCTTCGCGATTTCTTCTTTTTCTTGCTCTTTTTCTTCTTCTCGATTTCTGCTTTTTCTTCTTCTCGATTTCTTCTTTTTCTTCTTCTCCATTTCTTCTTTATCTTCTTCTTCTCGATTTCTTCTCGATTTCTTCTTCTTCTCGATTTCTTCTGTTTCTTCTTCTTCTTCGCGATTTTTTCTTTTTCTTTCTCTTTTTCTTCTCGATTTCTTCTTTTTCTTTTTCTTCTTTTTCTTTTCCTTCTCGATTTCTTCTTTTTCTTCTTCTTTTTCTTCTTCTCGATTTCTTCTTTTTCTTCTTTATTTCTTATTTTTCTCCTTTTTCTCGATTTCTTCTTCTTCTCGATTTCTTCTGTTTCTTCTTCGCGATTTCTTCTTTTTCTTGCTCTTTTTCTTCTTCTCGATTTCTGCTTTTTCTTCTTCTCGATTTCTTCTTTTTCTTCTTCTCCATTTCTTCTTTATCTTCTTCTTCTCGATTTCTTCTCGATTTCTTCTTCTTCTCGATTTCTTCTGTTTCTTCTTCTTCTTTGCGATTTTTTCTTTTTCTTTCTCTTTTTCTTCTCGATTTCTTCTTTTTCTTCTTCTTTTTCTTTTTCTCGATTTCTTCTTTTTCTTCTTTTTCTTCTTCTCGATTTCTTCTTTTTCTTCTTTTTCTTCTTTTTCTTGTTCTTTTTCTTCTTCTCAATTTCTTATTTTTCTCCTTTTTCTCGATTTCTTCTTCATCTCGATTTCTTCTTTTTCTTTTTCTTCTTTTTCTTCTTCTTTTTCTTCTTTTTCTTCTCGATTTCTTCTTTTTCTTCTTTTTCTTTTTCTCGATTTCTTCTTTTGCTTCTTTTTCTTCTTCTCGATTTCTTCTTGTTCTTCTTTTTCTTCTTCTCGATTTCTTATTTTTCTTCTTTTTCTCGATTTCTTCTTCTTCTTCTCGATTTCTTCCTCTTCTTCTCGATTTCTTCTCGATTTCTTCTTTTTCTTCTTGATTTCTTCTTTTTCTTCTTTTTCTTCTTCTCGATTTCTTCTTTTTCTTCTTTTTCTCGATTTCTTCTTTTTCTTTTTCTTCTTTTTCTTTTTCTTCTCGATTTCTTCTTTTTCTTCTTCTTTTTCTTCTTCTCGATTTCTTCTTTTTCTTCTTTATTTCTTATTTTTCTCCTTTTTCTCGATTTCTTCTTCTTCTCGATTTCTTCTGTTTCTTCTTCGCGATTTCTTCTTTTTCTTGCTCTTTTTCTTCTTCTCGATTTCTGCTTTTTCTTCTTCTCGATTTCTTCTTTTTCTTCTTCTCCATTTCTTCTTTATCTTCTTCTTCTCGATTTCTTCTCGATTTCTTCTTCTTCTCGATTTCTTCTGTTTCTTCTTCTTCTTTGCGATTTTTTCTTTTTCTTTCTCTTTTTCTTCTCGATTTCTTCTTTTTCTTCTTTTTCTTTTTCTCGATTTCTTCTTTTTCTTCTTTTTCTTCTTCTCGATTTCTTCTTGTTCTTCTTTTTCTTCTTCTCGATTTCTTATTTTTCTTCTTTTTCTCGATTTCTTCTTCTTCTTCTCGATTTCTTCCTCTTCTTCTCGATTTCTTCTCGATTTCTTCTTTTTCTTCTTGATTTCTTCTTTTTCTTCTTTTTCTTCTTCTCGATTTCTTCTTTTTCTTCTTTTTCTCGATTTCTTCTTTTTCTTTTTCTTCTTTATCTTTTTCTTCTCGATTTCTTCTTTTTCTTCTTCTTTTTCTTCTTCTCGATTTCTTCTTTTTCTTCTTTATTTCTTATTTTTCTCCTTTTTCTCGATTTCTTCTTCTTCTCGATTTCTTCTGTTTCTTCTTCGCGATTTCTTCTTTTTCTTGCTCTTTTTCTTCTTCTCGATTTCTGCTTTTTCTTCTTCTCGATTTCTTCTTTTTCTTCTTCTCCATTTCTTCTTTATCTTCTTCTTCTCGATTTCTTCTCGATTTCTTCTTCTTCTCGATTTCTTCTGTTTCTTCTTCTTCTTTGCGATTTTTTCTTTTTCTTTCTCTTTTTCTTCTCGATTTCTTCTTTTTCTTCTTCTTTTTCTTTTTCTCGATTTCTTCTTTTTCTTCTTTTTCTTCTTCTCGATTTCTTCTTTTTCTTCTTTTTCTTCTTTTTCTTGTTCTTTTTCTTCTTCTCAATTTCTTATTTTTCTCCTTTTTCTCGATTTCTTCTTCATCTCGATTTCTTCTTTTTCTTTTTCTTCTTTTTCTTCTTCTTTTTCTTCTTTTTCTTCTCGATTTCTTCTTTTTCTTCTTTTTCTTTTTCTCGATTTCTTCTTTTTCTTCTTTTTCTTCTTCTCGATTTCTTCTTGTTCTTCTTTTTCTTCTTCTCGATTTCTTATTTTTCTTCTTTTTCTCGATTTCTTCTTCTTCTTCTCGATTTCTTCCTCTTCTTCTCGATTTCTTCTCGATTTCTTCTTTTTCTTCTTGATTTCTTCTTTTTCTTCTTTTTCTTCTTCTCGATTTCTTCTTTTTCTTCTTTTTCTCGATTTCTTCTTTTTCTTTTTCTTCTTTTTCTTTTTCTTCTCGATTTCTTCTTTTTCTTCTTCTTTTTCTTCTTCTCGATTTCTTCTTTTTCTTCTTTATTTCTTATTTTTCTCCTTTTTCTCGATTTCTTCTTCTTCTCGATTTCTTCTGTTTCTTCTTCGCGATTTCTTCTTTTTCTTGCTCTTTTTCTTCTTCTCGATTTCTGCTTTTTCTTCTTCTCGATTTCTTCTTTTTCTTCTTCTCCATTTCTTCTTTATCTTCTTCTTCTCGATTTCTTCTCGATTTCTTCTTCTTCTCGATTTCTTCTGTTTCTTCTTCTTCTTTGCGATTTTTTCTTTTTCTTTCTCTTTTTCTTCTCGATTTCTTCTTTTTCTTCTTCTTTTTCTTTTTCTCGATTTCTTCTTTTTCTTCTTTTTCTTCTTCTCGATTTCTTCTTTTTCTTCTTTTTCTTCTCGATTTCTTCTTTTTCTTCTTCTTTTTCTTTTTCTCGATTTCTTCTTTTTCTTCTTTTTCTTCTTCTCGATTTCTTCTTTTTCTTCTTTTTCTTCTTTTTCTTGTTCTTTTTCTTCTTCTCAATTTCTTATTTTTCTCCTTTTTCTCGATTTCTTCTTCATCTCGATTTCTTCTTTTTCTTCTTTTTCTTCTTTTTCTTGTTCTTTTTCTTCTTCTCAATTTCTTATTTTTCTCCTTTTTCTCGATTTCTTCTTCTTCTCGATTTCTGCTTTTTCTTCTTCTCGATTTCTTATTTTTCTTCTTTTTCTCGATTTCTTCTTCTTCTTCTCGATTTCTTCCTCTTCTTCTCGATTTCTTCTCGATTTCTTCTTTTTCTTCTTGATTTCTTCTTTTTCTTCTTTTTCTTCTTCTCGATTTCTTCTTTTTCTTCTTTTTCTCGATTTCTTCTTTTTCTTTTTCTTCTTTTTCTTTTTCTTCTCGATTTCTTCTTTTTCTTCTTCTTTTTCTTCTTCTCGATTTCTTCTTTTTCTTCTTTATTTCTTATTTTTCTCCTTTTTCTCGATTTCTTCTTCTCGATTTCTTCTGTTTCTTCTTCGCGATTTCTTCTTTTTCTTGCTCTTTTTCTTCTTCTCGATTTCTGCTTTTTCTTCTTCTCGATTTCTTCTTTTTCTTCTTCTCCATTTCTTCTTTATCTTCTTCTCGATTTCTTCTCGATTTCTTCTTCTTCTCGATTTCTTCTGTTTCTTCTTCTTCTTCGCGATTTTTTCTTTTTCTTTCTCTTTTTCTTCTCGATTTCTTCTTTTTCTTTTTCTTCTTTTTCTTTTCCTTCTCGATTTCTTCTTTTTCTTCTTTTTCTTCTTCTCGATTTCTTCTTTTTCTTTTTCTTCTTTTTCTTTTCCTTCTCGATTTCTTCTTTTTCTTCTTTTTCTTCTTCTCGATTTCTTCTTTTTCTTCTTTATTTCTTATTTTTCTCCTTTTTCTCGATTTCTTCTTCTTCTCGATTTCTTCTGTTTCTTCTTCGAGATTTCTTCTTTTTCTTGCTCTTTTTCTTCTTCTCGATTTCTTCTTTTTCTTTTTCTTTTTCATCTTTTTCTTCTCAGTTTCTTCTTTTTCTTCTTCTCGATTTCTTCTCGATTTCTTCTTTTTCTTCTTCTTTTACTTCTTCTTCTTCTCGATTTCTTCTTTTTCTTCTTCTTCTTCGCGATTTTTTCTTTTTCTTTCTCTTTTTCTTCTCGATTTCTTCTTTTTCTTTTTCTTCTTTTTCTTTTCCTTCTCGATTTCTTCTTTTTCTTCTTCTTTTTCTTCTTCTCGATTTCTTCTTTTTCTTCTTTATTTCTTATTTTTCTCCTTTTTCTCGATTTCTTCTTCTTCTCGATTTCTTCTGTTTCTTCTTCGCGATTTCTTCTTTTTCTTGCTCTTTTTCTTCTTCTCGATTTCTGCTTTTTCTTCTTCTCGATTTCTTCTTTTTCTTCTTCTCCATTTCTTCTTTATCTTCTTCTTCTCGATTTCTTCTCGATTTCTTCTTCTTCTCGATTTCTTCTGTTTCTTCTTCTTCTTCGCGATTTTTTCTTTTTCTTTCTCTTTTTCTTCTCGATTTCTTCTTTTTCTTTTTCTTCTTTTTCTTTTCCTTCTCGATTTCTTCTTTTTCTTCTTCTTTTTCTTCTTCTCGATTTCTTCTTTTTCTTCTTTATTTCTTATTTTTCTCCTTTTTCTCGATTTCTTCTTCTTCTCGATTTCTTCTGTTTCTTCTTCGCGATTTCTTCTTTTTCTTGCTCTTTTTCTTCTTCTCGATTTCTGCTTTTTCTTCTTCTCGATTTCTTCTTTTTCTTCTTCTCCATTTCTTCTTTATCTTCTTCTTCTCGATTTCTTCTCGATTTCTTCTTCTTCTCGATTTCTTCTGTTTCTTCTTCTTCTTTGCGATTTTTTCTTTTTCTTTCTCTTTTTCTTCTCGATTTCTTCTTTTTCTTCTTCTTTTTCTTTTTCTCGATTTCTTCTTTTTCTTCTTTTTCTTCTTCTCGATTTCTTCTTTTTCTTCTTTTTCTTCTCGATTTCTTCTTTTTCTTCTTCTTTTTCTTTTTCTCGATTTCTTCTTTTTCTTCTTTTTCTTCTTCTCGATTTCTTCTTTTTCTTCTTTTTCTTCTTTTTCTTGTTCTTTTTCTTCTTCTCAATTTCTTATTTTTCTCCTTTTTCTCGATTTCTTCTTCATCTCGATTTCTTCTTTTTCTTCTTTTTCTTCTTTTTCTTGTTCTTTTTCTTCTTCTCAATTTCTTATTTTTCTCCTTTTTCTCGATTTCTTCTTCTTCTCGATTTCTGCTTTTTCTTCTTCTCGATTTCTTATTTTTCTTCTTTTTCTCGATTTCTTCTTCTTCTTCTCGATTTCTTCCTCTTCTTCTCGATTTCTTCTCGATTTCTTCTTTTTCTTCTTGATTTCTTCTTTTTCTTCTTTTTCTTCTTCTCGATTTCTTCTTTTTCTTCTTTTTCTCGATTTCTTCTTTTTCTTTTTCTTCTTTTTCTTTTTCTTCTCGATTTCTTCTTTTTCTTCTTCTTTTTCTTCTTCTCGATTTCTTCTTTTTCTTCTTTATTTCTTATTTTTCTCCTTTTTCTCGATTTCTTCTTCTCGATTTCTTCTGTTTCTTCTTCGCGATTTCTTCTTTTTCTTGCTCTTTTTCTTCTTCTCGATTTCTGCTTTTTCTTCTTCTCGATTTCTTCTTTTTCTTCTTCTCCATTTCTTCTTTATCTTCTTCTCGATTTCTTCTCGATTTCTTCTTCTTCTCGATTTCTTCTGTTTCTTCTTCTTCTTCGCGATTTTTTCTTTTTCTTTCTCTTTTTCTTCTCGATTTCTTCTTTTTCTTTTTCTTCTTTTTCTTTTCCTTCTCGATTTCTTCTTTTTCTTCTTTTTCTTCTTCTCGATTTCTTCTTTTTCTTTTTCTTCTTTTTCTTTTCCTTCTCGATTTCTTCTTTTTCTTCTTTTTCTTCTTCTCGATTTCTTCTTTTTCTTCTTTATTTCTTATTTTTCTCCTTTTTCTCGATTTCTTCTTCTTCTCGATTTCTTCTGTTTCTTCTTCGAGATTTCTTCTTTTTCTTGCTCTTTTTCTTCTTCTCGATTTCTTCTTTTTCTTTTTCTTTTTCATCTTTTTCTTCTCAGTTTCTTCTTTTTCTTCTTCTCGATTTCTTCTCGATTTCTTCTTTTTCTTCTTCTTTTACTTCTTCTTCTTCTCGATTTCTTCTTTTTCTTCTTCTTCTTCGCGATTTTTTCTTTTTCTTTCTCTTTTTCTTCTCGATTTCTTCTTTTTCTTTTTCTTCTTTTTCTTTTCCTTCTCGATTTCTTCTTTTTCTTCTTCTTTTTCTTCTTCTCGATTTCTTCTTTTTCTTCTTTATTTCTTATTTTTCTCCTTTTTCTCGATTTCTTCTTCTTCTCGATTTCTTCTGTTTCTTCTTCGCGATTTCTTCTTTTTCTTGCTCTTTTTCTTCTTCTCGATTTCTGCTTTTTCTTCTTCTCGATTTCTTCTTTTTCTTCTTCTCCATTTCTTCTTTATCTTCTTCTTCTCGATTTCTTCTCGATTTCTTCTTCTTCTCGATTTCTTCTGTTTCTTCTTCTTCTTCGCGATTTTTTCTTTTTCTTTCTCTTTTTCTTCTCGATTTCTTCTTTTTCTTTTTCTTCTTTTTCTTTTCCTTCTCGATTTCTTCTTTTTCTTCTTCTTTTTCTTCTTCTCGATTTCTTCTTTTTCTTCTTTATTTCTTATTTTTCTCCTTTTTCTCGATTTCTTCTTCTTCTCGATTTCTTCTGTTTCTTCTTCGCGATTTCTTCTTTTTCTTGCTCTTTTTCTTCTTCTCGATTTCTGCTTTTTCTTCTTCTCGATTTCTTCTTTTTCTTCTTCTCCATTTCTTCTTTATCTTCTTCTTCTCGATTTCTTCTCGATTTCTTCTTCTTCTCGATTTCTTCTGTTTCTTCTTCTTCTTTGCGATTTTTTCTTTTTCTTTCTCTTTTTCTTCTCGATTTCTTCTTTTTCTTCTTCTTTTTCTTTTTCTCGATTTCTTCTTTTTCTTCTTTTTCTTCTTCTCGATTTCTTCTTTTTCTTCTTTTTCTTCTTTTTCTTGTTCTTTTTCTTCTTCTCAATTTCTTATTTTTCTCCTTTTTCTCGATTTCTTCTTCATCTCGATTTCTTCTTTTTCTTTTTCTTCTTTTTCTTCTTCTTTTTCTTCTTTTTCTTCTCGATTTCTTCTTTTTCTTCTTTTTCTTTTTCTCGATTTCTTCTTTTTCTTCTTTTTCTTCTTCTCGATTTCTTCTTGTTCTTCTTTTTCTTCTTCTCGATTTCTTATTTTTCTTCTTTTTCTCGATTTCTTCTTCTTCTTCTCGATTTCTTCCTCTTCTTCTCGATTTCTTCTCGATTTCTTCTTTTTCTTCTTGATTTCTTCTTTTTCTTCTTTTTCTTCTTCTCGATTTCTTCTTTTTCTTTTTCTTCTTTTTCTTTTCCTTCTCGATTTCTTCTTTTTCTTCTTCTTTTTCTTCTTCTCGATTTCTTCTTTTTCTTCTTGATTTCTTCTTTTTCTTCTTTTTCTTCTTCTCGATTTCTTCTTTTTCTTCTTTTTCTCGATTTCTTCTTTTTCTTTTTCTTCTTTTTCTTTTTCTTCTCGATTTCTTCTTTTTCTTCTTCTTTTTCTTCTTCTCGATTTCTTCTTTTTCTTCTTTATTTCTTATTTTTCTCCTTTTTCTCGATTTCTTCTTCTCGATTTCTTCTGTTTCTTCTTCGCGATTTCTTCTTTTTCTTGCTCTTTTTCTTCTTCTCGATTTCTGCTTTTTCTTCTTCTCGATTTCTTCTTTTTCTTCTTCTCCATTTCTTCTTTATCTTCTTCTTCTCGATTTCTTCTCGATTTCTTCTTCTTCTCGATTTCTTCTGTTTCTTCTTCTTCTTTGCGATTTTTTCTTTTTCTTTCTCTTTTTCTTCTCGATTTCTTCTTTTTCTTCTTCTTTTTCTTTTTCTCGATTTCTTCTTTTTCTTCTTTTTCTTCTTCTCGATTTCTTCTTTTTCTTCTTTTTCTTCTTTTTCTTGTTCTTTTTCTTCTTCTCAATTTCTTATTTTTCTCCTTTTTCTCGATTTCTTCTTCATCTCGATTTCTTCTTTTTCTTTTTCTTCTTTTTCTTCTTCTTTTTCTTCTTTTTCTTCTCGATTTCTTCTTTTTCTTCTTTTTCTTTTTCTCGATTTCTTCTTTTTCTTCTTTTTCTTCTTCTCGATTTCTTCTTGTTCTTCTTTTTCTTCTTCTCGATTTCTTATTTTTCTTCTTTTTCTCGATTTCTTCTTCTTCTTCTCGATTTCTTCCTCTTCTTCTCGATTTCTTCTCGATTTCTTCTTTTTCTTCTTGATTTCTTCTTTTTCTTCTTTTTCTTCTTCTCGATTTCTTCTTTTTCTTCTTTTTCTCGATTTCTTCTTTTTCTTTTTCTTCTTTTTCTTTTTCTTCTCGATTTCTTCTTTTTCTTCTTCTTTTTCTTCTTCTCGATTTCTTCTTTTTCTTCTTTATTTCTTATTTTTCTCCTTTTTCTCGATTTCTTCTTCTTCTCGATTTCTTCTGTTTCTTCTTCGCGATTTCTTCTTTTTCTTGCTCTTTTTCTTCTTCTCGATTTCTGCTTTTTCTTCTTCTCGATTTCTTCTTTTTCTTTTTCTTCTTTTTCTTTTTCTTCTCGATTTCTTCTTTTTCTTCTTTTTCTTCTTCTCGATTTCTTCTTTTTCTTCTTTATTTCTTATTTTTCTCCTTTTTCTCGATTTCTTCTTCTTCTCGATTTCTTCTTGATTTCTTCTTCTTCTCGATTTCTTCTGTTTCTTCTTCTTCTTTGCGATTTTTTCTTTTTCTTTCTCTTTTTCTTCTCGATTTCTTCTTTTTCTTCTTCTTTTTCTTTTTCTCGATTTCTTCTTTTTCTTCTTTTTCTTCTTCTCGATTTCTTCTTGTTCTTCTTTTTCTTCTTCTCGATTTCTTATTTTTCTTCTTTTTCTCGATTTCTTCTTCTTCTCGATTTCTTCCTCTTCTTCTCGATTTCTTCTCGATTTCTTCTTTTTCTTCTTGATTTCTTCTTTTTCTTCTTTTTCTTCTTCTCGATTTCTTCTTTTTCTTCTTTTTCTTCTTCTCGATTTCTTCTTTTTCTTCTTTTTCTTCTTCTCGATTTCTTCTTTTTCTTCTTTATTTCTTATTTTTCTCCTTTTTCTCGATTTCTTCTTCTTCTCGATTTCTTCTCGATTTCTTCTTCTTCTCGATTTCTTCTGTTTCTTCTTCTTCTTTGCGATTTTTTCTTTTTCTTTCTCTTTTTCTTCTCGATTTCTTCTTTTTCTTCTTCTTTTTCTTTTTCTCGATTTCTTCTTTTTCTTCTTTTTCTTCTTCTCGATTTCTTCTTTTTCTTCTTTTTCTTCTTTTTCTTGTTCTTTTTCTTCTTCTCAATTTCTTATTTTTCTCCTTTTTCTCGATTTCTTCTTCATCTCGATTTCTTCTTTTTCTTTTTCTTCTTTTTCTTCTTCTTTTTCTTCTTTTTCTTCTCGATTTCTTCTTTTTCTTCTTTTTCTTTTTCTCGATTTCTTCTTTTTCTTCTTTTTCTTCTTCTCGATTTCTTCTTGTTCTTCTTTTTCTTCTTCTCGATTTCTTATTTTTCTTCTTTTTCTCGATTTCTTCTTCTTCTTCTCGATTTCTTCCTCTTCTTCTCGATTTCTTCTCGATTTCTTCTTTTTCTTCTTGATTTCTTCTTTTTCTTCTTTTTCTTCTTCTCGATTTCTTCTTTTTCTTCTTTTTCTCGATTTCTTCTTTTTCTTTTTCTTCTTTTTCTTTTTCTTCTCGATTTCTTCTTTTTCTTCTTTATTTCTTATTTTTCTCCTTTTTCTCGATTTCTTCTTCTTCTCGATTTCTTCTGTTTCTTCTTCGCGATTTCTTCTTTTTCTTGCTCTTTTTCTTCTTCTCGATTTCTGCTTTTTCTTCTTCTCGATTTCTTCTTTTTCTTCTTCTCCATTTCTTCTTTATCTTCTTCTTCTCGATTTCTTCTCGATTTCTTCTTCTTCTCGATTTCTTCTGTTTCTTCTTCTTCTTTGCGATTTTTTCTTTTTCTTTCTCTTTTTCTTCTCGATTTCTTCTTTTTCTTCTTCTTTTTCTTTTTCTCGATTTCTTCTTTTTCTTCTTTTTCTTCTTCTCGATTTCTTCTTGTTCTTCTTTTTCTTCTTCTCGATTTCTTATTTTTCTCCTTTTTCTCGATTTCTTCTTCTTCTCGATTTCTTCTGTTTCTTCTTCGCGATTTCTTCTTTTTCTTGCTCTTTTTCTTCTTCTCGATTTCTGCTTTTTCTTCTTCTCGATTTCTTCTTTTTCTTCTTCTCCATTTCTTCTTTATCTTCTTCTTCTCGATTTCTTCTCGATTTCTTCTTCTTCTCGATTTCTTCTGTTTCTTCTTCTTCTTCGCGATTTTTTCTTTTTCTTTCTCTTTTTCTTCTCGATTTCTTCTTTTTCTTTTTCTTCTTTTTCTTTTCCTTCTCGATTTCTTCTTTTTCTTCTTCTTTTTCTTCTTCTCGATTTCTTCTTTTTCTTCTTTATTTCTTATTTTTCTCCTTTTTCTCGATTTCTTCTTCTTCTCGATTTCTTCTGTTTCTTCTTCGCGATTTCTTCTTTTTCTTGCTCTTTTTCTTCTTCTCGATTTCTGCTTTTTCTTCTTCTCGATTTCTTCTTTTTCTTCTTCTCCATTTCTTCTTTATCTTCTTCTTCTCGATTTCTTCTCGATTTCTTCTTCTTCTCGATTTCTTCTGTTTCTTCTTCTTCTTTGCGATTTTTTCTTTTTCTTTCTCTTTTTCTTCTCGATTTCTTCTTTTTCTTCTTCTTTTTCTTTTTCTCGATTTCTTCTTTTTCTTCTTTTTCTTCTTCTCGATTTCTTCTTTTTCTTCTTTTTCTTCTCGATTTCTTCTTTTTCTTCTTCTTTTTCTTTTTCTCGATTTCTTCTTTTTCTTCTTTTTCTTCTTCTCGATTTCTTCTTTTTCTTCTTTTTCTTCTTTTTCTTGTTCTTTTTCTTCTTCTCAATTTCTTATTTTTCTCCTTTTTCTCGATTTCTTCTTCATCTCGATTTCTTCTTTTTCTTCTTTTTCTTCTTTTTCTTGTTCTTTTTCTTCTTCTCAATTTCTTATTTTTCTCCTTTTTCTCGATTTCTTCTTCTTCTCGATTTCTGCTTTTTCTTCTTCTCGATTTCTTATTTTTCTTCTTTTTCTCGATTTCTTCTTCTTCTTCTCGATTTCTTCCTCTTCTTCTCGATTTCTTCTCGATTTCTTCTTTTTCTTCTTGATTTCTTCTTTTTCTTCTTTTTCTTCTTCTCGATTTCTTCTTTTTCTTCTTTTTCTCGATTTCTTCTTTTTCTTTTTCTTCTTTTTCTTTTTCTTCTCGATTTCTTCTTTTTCTTCTTCTTTTTCTTCTTCTCGATTTCTTCTTTTTCTTCTTTATTTCTTATTTTTCTCCTTTTTCTCGATTTCTTCTTCTCGATTTCTTCTGTTTCTTCTTCGCGATTTCTTCTTTTTCTTGCTCTTTTTCTTCTTCTCGATTTCTGCTTTTTCTTCTTCTCGATTTCTTCTTTTTCTTCTTCTCCATTTCTTCTTTATCTTCTTCTCGATTTCTTCTCGATTTCTTCTTCTTCTCGATTTCTTCTGTTTCTTCTTCTTCTTCGCGATTTTTTCTTTTTCTTTCTCTTTTTCTTCTCGATTTCTTCTTTTTCTTTTTCTTCTTTTTCTTTTCCTTCTCGATTTCTTCTTTTTCTTCTTTTTCTTCTTCTCGATTTCTTCTTTTTCTTTTTCTTCTTTTTCTTTTCCTTCTCGATTTCTTCTTTTTCTTCTTTTTCTTCTTCTCGATTTCTTCTTTTTCTTCTTTATTTCTTATTTTTCTCCTTTTTCTCGATTTCTTCTTCTTCTCGATTTCTTCTGTTTCTTCTTCGAGATTTCTTCTTTTTCTTGCTCTTTTTCTTCTTCTCGATTTCTTCTTTTTCTTTTTCTTTTTCATCTTTTTCTTCTCAGTTTCTTCTTTTTCTTCTTCTCGATTTCTTCTCGATTTCTTCTTTTTCTTCTTCTTTTACTTCTTCTTCTTCTCGATTTCTTCTTTTTCTTCTTCTTCTTCGCGATTTTTTCTTTTTCTTTCTCTTTTTCTTCTCGATTTCTTCTTTTTCTTTTTCTTCTTTTTCTTTTCCTTCTCGATTTCTTCTTTTTCTTCTTCTTTTTCTTCTTCTCGATTTCTTCTTTTTCTTCTTTATTTCTTATTTTTCTCCTTTTTCTCGATTTCTTCTTCTTCTCGATTTCTTCTGTTTCTTCTTCGCGATTTCTTCTTTTTCTTGCTCTTTTTCTTCTTCTCGATTTCTGCTTTTTCTTCTTCTCGATTTCTTCTTTTTCTTCTTCTCCATTTCTTCTTTATCTTCTTCTTCTCGATTTCTTCTCGATTTCTTCTTCTTCTCGATTTCTTCTGTTTCTTCTTCTTCTTTGCGATTTTTTCTTTTTCTTTCTCTTTTTCTTCTCGATTTCTTCTTTTTCTTCTTCTTTTTCTTTTTCTCGATTTCTTCTTTTTCTTCTTTTTCTTCTTCTCGATTTCTTCTTTTTCTTCTTTTTCTTCTCGATTTCTTCTTTTTCTTCTTCTTTTTCTTTTTCTCGATTTCTTCTTTTTCTTCTTTTTCTTCTTCTCGATTTCTTCTTTTTCTTCTTTTTCTTCTTTTTCTTGTTCTTTTTCTTCTTCTCAATTTCTTATTTTTCTCCTTTTTCTCGATTTCTTCTTCATCTCGATTTCTTCTTTTTCTTCTTTTTCTTCTTTTTCTTGTTCTTTTTCTTCTTCTCAATTTCTTATTTTTCTCCTTTTTCTCGATTTCTTCTTCTTCTCGATTTCTGCTTTTTCTTCTTCTCGATTTCTTATTTTTCTTCTTTTTCTCGATTTCTTCTTCTTCTTCTCGATTTCTTCCTCTTCTTCTCGATTTCTTCTCGATTTCTTCTTTTTCTTCTTGATTTCTTCTTTTTCTTCTTTTTCTTCTTCTCGATTTCTTCTTTTTCTTCTTTTTCTCGATTTCTTCTTTTTCTTTTTCTTCTTTTTCTTTTTCTTCTCGATTTCTTCTTTTTCTTCTTCTTTTTCTTCTTCTCGATTTCTTCTTTTTCTTCTTTATTTCTTATTTTTCTCCTTTTTCTCGATTTCTTCTTCTCGATTTCTTCTGTTTCTTCTTCGCGATTTCTTCTTTTTCTTGCTCTTTTTCTTCTTCTCGATTTCTGCTTTTTCTTCTTCTCGATTTCTTCTTTTTCTTCTTCTCCATTTCTTCTTTATCTTCTTCTCGATTTCTTCTCGATTTCTTCTTCTTCTCGATTTCTTCTGTTTCTTCTTCTTCTTCGCGATTTTTTCTTTTTCTTTCTCTTTTTCTTCTCGATTTCTTCTTTTTCTTTTTCTTCTTTTTCTTTTCCTTCTCGATTTCTTCTTTTTCTTCTTTTTCTTCTTCTCGATTTCTTCTTTTTCTTTTTCTTCTTTTTCTTTTCCTTCTCGATTTCTTCTTTTTCTTCTTTTTCTTCTTCTCGATTTCTTCTTTTTCTTCTTTATTTCTTATTTTTCTCCTTTTTCTCGATTTCTTCTTCTTCTCGATTTCTTCTGTTTCTTCTTCGAGATTTCTTCTTTTTCTTGCTCTTTTTCTTCTTCTCGATTTCTTCTTTTTCTTTTTCTTTTTCATCTTTTTCTTCTCAGTTTCTTCTTTTTCTTCTTCTCGATTTCTTCTCGATTTCTTCTTTTTCTTCTTCTTTTACTTCTTCTTCTTCTCGATTTCTTCTTTTTCTTCTTCTTCTTCGCGATTTTTTCTTTTTCTTTCTCTTTTTCTTCTCGATTTCTTCTTTTTCTTTTTCTTCTTTTTCTTTTCCTTCTCGATTTCTTCTTTTTCTTCTTCTTTTTCTTCTTCTCGATTTCTTCTTTTTCTTCTTTATTTCTTATTTTTCTCCTTTTTCTCGATTTCTTCTTCTTCTCGATTTCTTCTGTTTCTTCTTCGCGATTTCTTCTTTTTCTTGCTCTTTTTCTTCTTCTCGATTTCTGCTTTTTCTTCTTCTCGATTTCTTCTTTTTCTTCTTCTCCATTTCTTCTTTATCTTCTTCTTCTCGATTTCTTCTCGATTTCTTCTTCTTCTCGATTTCTTCTGTTTCTTCTTCTTCTTCGCGATTTTTTCTTTTTCTTTCTCTTTTTCTTCTCGATTTCTTCTTTTTCTTTTTCTTCTTTTTCTTTTCCTTCTCGATTTCTTCTTTTTCTTCTTCTTTTTCTTCTTCTCGATTTCTTCTTTTTCTTCTTTATTTCTTATTTTTCTCCTTTTTCTCGATTTCTTCTTCTTCTCGATTTCTTCTGTTTCTTCTTCGCGATTTCTTCTTTTTCTTGCTCTTTTTCTTCTTCTCGATTTCTGCTTTTTCTTCTTCTCGATTTCTTCTTTTTCTTCTTCTCCATTTCTTCTTTATCTTCTTCTTCTCGATTTCTTCTCGATTTCTTCTTCTTCTCGATTTCTTCTGTTTCTTCTTCTTCTTTGCGATTTTTTCTTTTTCTTTCTCTTTTTCTTCTCGATTTCTTCTTTTTCTTCTTCTTTTTCTTTTTCTCGATTTCTTCTTTTTCTTCTTTTTCTTCTTCTCGATTTCTTCTTTTTCTTCTTTTTCTTCTTTTTCTTGTTCTTTTTCTTCTTCTCAATTTCTTATTTTTCTCCTTTTTCTCGATTTCTTCTTCATCTCGATTTCTTCTTTTTCTTTTTCTTCTTTTTCTTCTTCTTTTTCTTCTTTTTCTTTTTCTCGATTTCTTCTTTTTCTTCTTTTTCTTCTTCTCGATTTCTTCTTGTTCTTCTTTTTCTTCTTCTCGATTTCTTATTTTTCTTCTTTTTCTCGATTTCTTCTTCTTCTTCTCGATTTCTTCCTCTTCTTCTCGATTTCTTCTCGATTTCTTCTTTTTCTTCTTGATTTCTTCTTTTTCTTCTTTTTCTTCTTCTCGATTTCTTCTTTTTCTTCTTTTTCTCGATTTCTTCTTTTTCTTTTTCTTCTTTTTCTTTTTCTTCTCGATTTCTTCTTTTTCTTCTTCTTTTTCTTCTTCTCGATTTCTTCTTTTTCTTCTTTATTTCTTATTTTTCTCCTTTTTCTCGATTTCTTCTTCTTCTCGATTTCTTCTGTTTCTTCTTCGCGATTTCTTCTTTTTCTTGCTCTTTTTCTTCTTCTCGATTTCTGCTTTTTCTTCTTCTCGATTTCTTCTTTTTCTTTTTCTTCTTTTTCTTTTTCTTCTCGATTTCTTCTTTTTCTTCTTTTTCTTCTTCTCGATTTCTTCTTTTTCTTCTTTATTTCTTATTTTTCTCCTTTTTCTCGATTTCTTCTTCTTCTCGATTTCTTCTTGATTTCTTCTTCTTCTCGATTTCTTCTGTTTCTTCTTCTTCTTTGCGATTTTTTCTTTTTCTTTCTCTTTTTCTTCTCGATTTCTTCTTTTTCTTCTTCTTTTTCTTTTTCTCGATTTCTTCTTTTTCTTCTTTTTCTTCTTCTCGATTTCTTCTTGTTCTTCTTTTTCTTCTTCTCGATTTCTTATTTTTCTTCTTTTTCTCGATTTCTTCTTCTTCTCGATTTCTTCCTCTTCTTCTCGATTTCTTCTCGATTTCTTCTTTTTCTTCTTGATTTCTTCTTTTTCTTCTTTTTCTTCTTCTCGATTTCTTCTTTTTCTTCTTTTTCTTCTTCTCGATTTCTTCTTTTTCTTCTTTTTCTTCTTCTCGATTTCTTCTTTTTCTTCTTTATTTCTTATTTTTCTCCTTTTTCTCGATTTCTTCTTCTTCTCGATTTCTTCTCGATTTCTTCTTCTTCTCGATTTCTTCTGTTTCTTCTTCTTCTTTGCGATTTTTTCTTTTTCTTTCTCTTTTTCTTCTCGATTTCTTCTTTTTCTTCTTCTTTTTCTTTTTCTCGATTTCTTCTTTTTCTTCTTTTTCTTCTTCTCGATTTCTTCTTTTTCTTCTTTTTCTTCTTTTTCTTGTTCTTTTTCTTCTTCTCAATTTCTTATTTTTCTCCTTTTTCTCGATTTCTTCTTCATCTCGATTTCTTCTTTTTCTTTTTCTTCTTTTTCTTCTTCTTTTTCTTCTTTTTCTTCTCGATTTCTTCTTTTTCTTCTTTTTCTTTTTCTCGATTTCTTCTTTTTCTTCTTTTTCTTCTTCTCGATTTCTTCTTGTTCTTCTTTTTCTTCTTCTCGATTTCTTATTTTTCTTCTTTTTCTCGATTTCTTCTTCTTCTTCTCGATTTCTTCCTCTTCTTCTCGATTTCTTCTCGATTTCTTCTTTTTCTTCTTGATTTCTTCTTTTTCTTCTTTTTCTTCTTCTCGATTTCTTCTTTTTCTTCTTTTTCTCGATTTCTTCTTTTTCTTTTTCTTCTTTTTCTTTTTCTTCTCGATTTCTTCTTTTTCTTCTTCTTTTTCTTCTTCTCGATTTCTTCTTTTTCTTCTTTATTTCTTATTTTTCTCCTTTTTCTCGATTTCTTCTTCTTCTCGATTTCTTCTGTTTCTTCTTCGCGATTTCTTCTTTTTCTTGCTCTTTTTCTTCTTCTCGATTTCTGCTTTTTCTTCTTCTCGATTTCTTCTTTTTCTTCTTCTCCATTTCTTCTTTATCTTCTTCTTCTCGATTTCTTCTCGATTTCTTCTTCTTCTCGATTTCTTCTGTTTCTTCTTCTTCTTTGCGATTTTTTCTTTTTCTTTCTCTTTTTCTTCTCGATTTCTTCTTTTTCTTCTTTTTCTTTTTCTCGATTTCTTCTTTTTCTTCTTTTTCTTCTTCTCGATTTCTTCTTGTTCTTCTTTTTCTTCTTCTCGATTTCTTATTTTTCTTCTTTTTCTCGATTTCTTCTTCTTCTTCTCGATTTCTTCCTCTTCTTCTCGATTTCTTCTCGATTTCTTCTTTTTCTTCTTGATTTCTTCTTTTTCTTCTTTTTCTTCTTCTCGATTTCTTCTTTTTCTTCTTTTTCTCGATTTCTTCTTTTTCTTTTTCTTTTTCTTTTTCTTCTCGATTTCTTCTTTTTCTTCTTCTTTTTCTTCTTCTCGATTTCTTCTTTTTCTTCTTTATTTCTTATTTTTCTCCTTTTTCTCGATTTCTTCTTCTTCTCGATTTCTTCTGTTTCTTCTTCGCGATTTCTTCTTTTTCTTGCTCTTTTTCTTCTTCTCGATTTCTGCTTTTTCTTCTTCTCGATTTCTTCTTTTTCTTCTTCTCCATTTCTTCTTTATCTTCTTCTTCTCGATTTCTTCTCGATTTCTTCTTCTTCTCGATTTCTTCTGTTTCTTCTTCTTCTTCGCGATTTTTTCTTTTTCTTTCTCTTTTTCTTCTCGATTTCTTCTTTTTCTTTTTCTTCTTTTTCTTTTCCTTCTCGATTTCTTCTTTTTCTTCTTCTTTTTCTTCTTCTCGATTTCTTCTTTTTCTTCTTGATTTCTTCTTTTTCTTCTTTTTCTTCTTCTCGATTTCTTCTTTTTCTTCTTTTTCTCGATTTCTTCTTTTTCTTTTTCTTCTTTTTCTTTTTCTTCTCGATTTCTTCTTTTTCTTCTTCTTTTTCTTCTTCTCGATTTCTTCTTTTTCTTCTTTATTTCTTATTTTTCTCCTTTTTCTCGATTTCTTCTTCTCGATTTCTTCTGTTTCTTCTTCGCGATTTCTTCTTTTTCTTGCTCTTTTTCTTCTTCTCGATTTCTGCTTTTTCTTCTTCTCGATTTCTTCTTTTTCTTCTTCTCCATTTCTTCTTTATCTTCTTCTTCTCGATTTCTTCTCGATTTCTTCTTCTTCTCGATTTCTTCTGTTTCTTCTTCTTCTTCGCGATTTTTTCTTTTTCTTTCTCTCTTTCTTCTCGATTTCTTCTTTTTCTTTTTCTTCTTTTTCTTTTCCTTCTCGATTTCTTCTTTTTCTTCTTTTTCTTCTTCTCGATTTCTTCTTTTTCTTTTTCTTCTTTTTCTTTTCCTTCTCGATTTCTTCTTTTTCTTCTTTTTCTTCTTCTCGATTTCTTCTTTTTCTTCTTTATTTCTTATTTTTCTCCTTTTTCTCGATTTCTTCTTCTTCTCGATTTCTTCTGTTTCTTCTTCGAGATTTCTTCTTTTTCTTGCTCTTTTTCTTCTTCTCGATTTCTGCTTTTTCTTCTTCTCGATTTCTTCTTTTTCTTCTTCTCCATTTCTTCTTTATCTTCTTCTTCTCGATTTCTTCTCGATTTCTTCTTCTTCTCGATTTCTTCTGTTTCTTCTTCTTCTTTGCGATTTTTTCTTTTTCTTTCTCTTTTTCTTCTCGATTTCTTCTTTTTCTTCTTCTTTTTCTTTTTCTCGATTTCTTCTTTTTCTTCTTTTTCTTCTTCTCGATTTCTTCTTGTTCTTCTTTTTCTTCTTCTCGATTTCTTATTTTTCTTCTTTTTCTCGATTTCTTCTTCTTCTTCTCGATTTCTTCCTCTTCTTCTCGATTTCTTCTCGATTTCTTCTTTTTCTTCTTGATTTCTTCTTTTTCTTCTTTTTCTTCTTCTCGATTTCTTCTTTTTCTTCTTTTTCTCGATTTCTTCTTTTTCTTTTTCTTCTTTTTCTTTTTCTTCTCGATTTCTTCTTTTTCTTCTTCTTTTTCTTCTTCTCGATTTCTTCTTTTTCTTCTTTATTTCTTATTTTTCTCCTTTTTCTCGATTTCTTCTTCTTCTCGATTTCTTCTGTTTCTTCTTCGCGATTTCTTCTTTTTCTTGCTCTTTTTCTTCTTCTCGATTTCTGCTTTTTCTTCTTCTCGATTTCTTCTTTTTCTTCTTCTCCATTTCTTCTTTATCTTCTTCTTCTCGATTTCTTCTCGATTTCTTCTTCTTCTCGATTTCTTCTGTTTCTTCTTCTTCTTCGCGATTTTTTCTTTTTCTTTCTCTTTTTCTTCTCGATTTCTTCTTTTTCTTTTTCTTCTTTTTCTTTTCCTTCTCGATTTCTTCTTTTTCTTCTTTTTCTTCTTCTCGATTTCTTCTTTTTCTTTTTCTTCTTTTTCTTTTCCTTCTCGATTTCTTCTTTTTCTTCTTCTCGATTTCTTCTTTTTCTTCTTTATTTCTTATTTTTCTCCTTTTTCTCGATTTCTTCTTCTTCTCGATTTCTTCTGTTTCTTCTTCGAGATTTCTTCTTTTTCTTGCTCTTTTTCTTCTTCTCGATTTCTTCTTTTTCTTTTTCTTTTTCATCTTTTTCTTCTCAGTTTCTTCTTTTTCTTCTTCTCGATTTCTTCTTTTTCTTCTTTTTCTTCTTCTCGATTTCTTCTTTTTCTTTTTCTTCTTTTTGTTTTCCTTCTCGATTTCTTCTTTTTCTTCTTTTTCTTCTTCTCGATTTCTTCTCGATTTCTTCTTTTTCTTCTTCTGTTACTTCTTCTTCTTCTCGATTTCTTCTTTTTCTTCTTCTTCTTCGCGATTTTTTCTTTTTCTTTCTCTTTTTCTTCTCGATTTCTTCTTTTTCTTTTTCTTCTTTTTCTTTTCCTTCTCGATTTCTTCTTTTTCTTCTTTTTCTTCTTCTCGATTTCTTCTTTTTCTTCTTTATTTCTTATTTTTCTCCTTTTTCTCGATTTCTTCTTCTTCTCGATTTCTTCTGTTTCTTCTTCGCGATTTCTTCTTTTTCTTGCTCTTTTTCTTCTTCTCGATTTCTGCTTTTTCTTCTTCTCGATTTCTTCTTTTTCTTCTTCTCCATTTCTTCTTTATCTTCTTCTTCTCGATTTCTTCTCGATTTCTTCTTCTTCTCGATTTCTTCTGTTTCTTCTTCTTCTTCGCGATTTTTTCTTTTTCTTTCTCTTTTTCTTCTCGATTTCTTCTTTTTCTTTTTCTTCTTTTTCTTTTCCTTCTCGATTTCTTCTTTTTCTTCTTCTTTTTCTTCTTCTCGATTTCTTCTTTTTCTTCTTTATTTCTTATTATTCTCCTTTTTCTCGATTTCTTCTTCTTCTCGATTTCTTCTGTTTCTTCTTCGCGATTTCTTCTTTTTCTTGCTCTTTTTCTTCTTCTCGATTTCTGCTTTTTCTTCTTCTCGATTTCTTCTTTTTCTTCTTCTCCATTTCTTCTTTATCTTCTTCTTCTCGATTTCTTCTCGATTTCTTCTTCTTCTCGATTTCTTCTGTTTCTTCTTCTTCTTTGCGATTTTTTCTTTTTCTTTCTCTTTTTCTTCTCGATTTCTTCTTTTTCTTCTTCTTTTTCTTTTTCTCGATTTCTTCTTTTTCTTCTTTTTCTTCTTCTCGATTTCTTCTTTTTCTTCTTTTTCTTCTTTTTCTTGTTCTTTTTCTTCTTCTCAATTTCTTATTTTTCTCCTTTTTCTCGATTTCTTCTTCATCTCGATTTCTTCTTTTTCTTTTTCTTCTTTTTCTTCTTCTTTTTCTTCTTTTTCTTCTCGATTTCTTCTTTTTCTTCTTTTTCTTTTTCTCGATTTCTTCTTTTGCTTCTTTTTCTTCTTCTCGATTTCTTCTTGTTCTTCTTTTTCTTCTTCTCGATTTCTTATTTTTCTTCTTTTTCTCGATTTCTTCTTCTTCTTCTCGATTTCTTCCTCTTCTTCTCGATTTCTTCTCGATTTCTTCTTTTTCTTCTTGATTTCTTCTTTTTCTTCTTTTTCTTCTTCTCGATTTCTTCTTTTTCTTCTTTTTCTCGATTTCTTCTTTTTCTTTTTCTTCTTTTTCTTTTTCTTCTCGATTTCTTCTTTTTCTTCTTCTTTTTCTTCTTCTCGATTTCTTCTTTTTCTTCTTTATTTCTTATTTTTCTCCTTTTTCTCGATTTCTTCTTCTTCTCGATTTCTTCTGTTTCTTCTTCGCGATTTCTTCTTTTTCTTGCTCTTTTTCTTCTTCTCGATTTCTGCTTTTTCTTCTTCTCGATTTCTTCTTTTTCTTCTTCTCCATTTCTTCTTTATCTTCTTCTTCTCGATTTCTTCTCGATTTCTTCTTCTTCTCGATTTCTTCTGTTTCTTCTTCTTCTTTGCGATTTTTTCTTTTTCTTTCTCTTTTTCTTCTCGATTTCTTCTTTTTCTTCTTTTTCTTTTTCTCGATTTCTTCTTTTTCTTCTTTTTCTTCTTCTCGATTTCTTCTTGTTCTTCTTTTTCTTCTTCTCGATTTCTTATCGATTTCTTCTTTTTCTTCTTCTTTTACTTCTTCTTCTTCTCGATTTCTTCTTTTTCTTCTTCTTCTTCGCGATTTTTTCTTTTTCTTTCTCTTTTTCTTCTCGATTTCTTCTTTTTCTTCTTTTTTTTCTTCTCGATTTCTTCTTTTTCTTTTTCTTCTTTTTCTTTTCCTTCTCGATTTCTTCTTTTTCTTCTTCTTTTTCTTCTTCTCGATTTCTTCTTTATCTTCTTTATTTCTTATTTTTCTCCTTTTTCTCGATTTCTTCTTCTTCTCGATTTCTTCTGTTTCTTCTTCGCGATTTCTTCTTTTTCTTGCTCTTTTTCTTCTTCTCGATTTCTGCTTTTTCTTCTTCTCGATTTCTTCTTTTTCTTCTTCTCCATTTCTTCTTTATCTTCTTCTTCTCGATTTCTTCTCGATTTCTTCTTCTTCTCGATTTCTTCTGTTTCTTCTTCTTCTTTGCGATTTTTTCTTTTTCTTTCTCTTTTTCTTCTCGATTTCTTCTTTTTCTTCTTCTTTTTCTTTTTCTCGATTTCTTCTTTTTCTTCTTTTTCTTCTTCTCGATTTCTTCTTGTTCTTCTTTTTCTTCTTCTCGATTTCTTCTTTTTCTTCTTTTTCTCGATTTCTTCTTTTTCTTTTTCTTCTTTTTCTTTTTCTTCTCGATTTCTTCTTTTTCTTCTTCTTTTTCTTCTTCTCGATTTCTTCTTTTTCTTCTTTATTTCTTATTTTTCTCCTTTTTCTCGATTTCTTCTTCTCGATTTCTTCTGTTTCTTCTTCGCGATTTCTTCTTTTTCTTGCTCTTTTTCTTCTTCTCGATTTCTGCTTTTTCTTCTTCTCGATTTCTTCTTTTTCTTCTTCTCCATTTCTTCTTTATCTTCTTCTTCTCGATTTCTTCTCGATTTCTTCTTCTTCTCGATTTCTTCTGTTTCTTCTTCTTCTTCGCGATTTTTTCTTTTTCTTTCTCTTTTTCTTCTCGATTTCTTCTTTTTCTTTTTCTTCTTTTTCTTTTCCTTCTCGATTTCTTCTTTTTCTTCTTTTTCTTCTTCTCGATTTCTTCTTTTTCTTTTTCTTCTTTTTCTTTTCCTTCTCGATTTCTTCTTTTTCTTCTTTTTCTTCTTCTCGATTTCTTCTTTTTCTTCTTTATTTCTTATTTTTCTCCTTTTTCTCGATTTCTTCTTCTTCTCGATTTCTTCTGTTTCTTCTTCGAGATTTCTTCTTTTTCTTGCTCTTTTTCTTCTTCTCGATTTCTTCTTTTTCTTTTTCTTTTTCATCTTTTTCTTCTCAGTTTCTTCTTTTTCTTCTTCTCGATTTCTTCTCGATTTCTTCTTTTTCTTCTTCTTTTACTTCTTCTTCTTCTCGATTTCTTCTTTTTCTTCTTCTTCTTCGCGATTTTTTCTTTTTCTTTCTCTTTTTCTTCTCGATTTCTTCTTTTTCTTCTTTTTTTTCTTCTCGATTTCTTCTTTTTCTTTTTCTTCTTTTTCTTTTCCTTCTCGATTTCTTCTTTTTCTTCTTCTTTTTCTTCTTCTCGATTTCTTCTTTTTCTTCTTTATTTCTTATTTTTCTCCTTTTTCTCGATTTCTTCTTCTTCTCGATTTCTTCTGTTTCTTCTTCGCGATTTCTTCTTTTTCTTGCTCTTTTTCTTCTTCTCGATTTCTGCTTTTTCTTCTTCTCGATTTCTTCTTTTTCTTCTTCTCCATTTCTTCTTTATCTTCTTCTTCTCGATTTCTTCTCGATTTCTTCTTCTTCTCGATTTCTTCTGTTTCTTCTTCTTCTTCGCGATTTTCTCTTTTTCTTTCTCTTTTTCTTCTCGATTTCTTCTTTTTCTTTTTCTTCTTTTTCTTTTCCTTCTCGATTTCTTCTTTTTCTTCTTCTTTTTCTTCTTCTCGATTTCTTCTTTTTCTTCTTTATTTCTTATTTTTCTCCTTTTTCTCGATTTCTTCTTCTTCTCGATTTCTTCTGTTTCTTCTTCGCGATTTCTTCTTTTTCTTGCTCTTTTTCTTCTTCTCGATTTCTGCTTTTTCTTCTTCTCGATTTCTTCTTTTTCTTCTTCTCCATTTCTTCTTTATCTTCTTCTTCTCGATTTCTTCTCGATTTCTTCTTCTTCTCGATTTCTTCTGTTTCTTCTTCTTCTTCGCGATTTTCTCTTTTTCTTTCTCTTTTTCTTCTCGATTTCTTCTTTTTCTTTTTCTTCTTTTTCTTTTCCTTCTCGATTTCTTCTTTTTCTTCTTCTTTTTCTTCTTCTCGATTTCTTCTTTTTCTTCTTTATTTCTTATTTTTCTCCTTTTTCTCGATTTCTTCTTCTTCTCGATTTCTTCTGTTTCTTCTTCGCGATTTCTTCTTTTTCTTGCTCTTTTTCTTCTTCTCGATTTCTGCTTTTTCTTCTTCTCGATTTCTTCTTTTTCTTCTTCTCCATTTCTTCTTTTTCTTTTTCTTTTTCTTCTTTTTCTTCTCAGTTTCTTCTTTTTCTTCTTCTCGATTTCTTCTCGATTTCTTCTTTTTCTTCTTCTTTTACTTCTTCTTCTTCTCGATTTCTTCTTTTTCTTCTTCTTCTTCGCGATTTTTTCTTTTTCTTTCTATTTTTCTTCTCGATTTCTTCTTTTTCTTTTTCTTTTACTTCTTCTTCTTCTCGATTTCTTCTTTTTCTTCTTCTTCTTCGCGATTTTTTCTTTTTCTTTCTATTTTTCTTCTCGATTTCTTCTTTTTCTTTTTCTTCTTTTTCTTTTCCTTCTCGATTTCTTCTTTTTCTTCTTCTTTTTCTTCTTCTCGATTTCTTCTTTTTCTTCTTTATTTCTTATTTTTCTCCTTTTTCTCGATTTCTTCTTCTTCTCAATTTCTTCTGTTTCTTCTTCGCGATTTCTTCTTTTTCTTGCTCTTTTTCTTCTTCTCGATTTCTGCTTTTTCTTCTTCTCGATTTCTTCTTTTTCTCGATTTCTTCTTCTTCTTCTCGATTTCTTCCTCTTCTTCTCGATTTCTTCTCGATTTCTTCTTTTTCTTCTTGATTTCTTCTTTTTCTTCTTTTTCTTCTTCTCGATTTCTTCTTTTTCTTCTTTTTCTCGATTTCTTCTTTTTCTTTTTCTTCTTTTTCTTTTTCTTCTCGATTTCTTCTTTTTCTTCTTCTTTTTCTTCTTCTCGATTTCTTCTTTTTCTTCTTTATTTCTTATTTTTCTCCTTTTTCTCGATTTCTTCTTCTTCTCGATTTCTTCTGTTTCTTCTTCGCGATTTCTTCTTTTTCTTGCTCTTTTTCTTCTTCTCGATTTCTGCTTTTTCTTCTTCTCGATTTTTTCTTTTTCTTCTTCTCCATTTCTTCTTTATCTTCTTCTTCTCGATTTCTTCTCGATTTCTTCTTCTTCTCGATTTCTTCTGTTTCTTGTTCTTCTTTGCGATTTTTTCTTTTTCTTTCTCTTTTTCTTCTCGATTTCTTCTTTTTCTTCTTCTTTTTCTTTTTCTCGATTTCTTCTTTTTCTTCTTTTTCTTCTTCTCGATTTCTTGTTCTTCTTTTTCTTCTTCTCGATTTCTTCTGTTTCTTCTTCTTCTTCGCGATTTTTTCTTTTTCTTTCTCTTTTTCTTCTCGATTTCTTCTTTTTCTTTTTCTTCTTTTTCTTTTCCTTCTCGATTTCTTCTTTTTCTTCTTTTTCTTCTTCTCGATTTCTTCTTTTTCTTTTTCTTCTTTTTCTTTTCCTTCTCGATTTCTTCTTTTTCTTCTTTTTCTTCTTCTCGATTTCTTCTTTTTCTTCTTTATTTCTTATTTTTCTCCTTTTTCTCGATTTCTTCTTCTTCTCGATTTCTTCTGTTTCTTCTTCGAGATTTCTTCTTTTTCTTGCTCTTTTTCTTCTTCTCGATTTCTTCTTTTTCTTTTTCTTTTTCATCTTTTTCTTCTCAGTTTCTTCTTTTTCTTCTTCTCGATTTCTTCTCGATTTCTTCTTTTTCTTCTTCTTTTACTTCTTCTTCTTCTCGATTTCTTCTTTTTCTTCTTCTTCTTTGCGATTTTTTCTTTTTCTTTCTCTTTTTCTTCTCGATTTCTTCTTTTTCTTTTTCTTTTTCATCTTTTTCTTCTCAGTTTCTTCTTTTTCTTCTTCTCGATTTCTTCTCGATTTCTTCTTTTTCTTCTTTTACTTCTTCTTCTTCTCGATTTCTTCTGTTTCTTCTTCTTCTTCGCGATTTTTTCTTTTTCTTTCTCTTTTTCTTCTCGATTTCTTCTTTTTCTTTTTCTTCTTTTTCTTTTCCTTCTCGATTTCTTCTTTTTCTTCTTCTTTTTCTTCTTCTCGATTTCTTCTTTTTCTTCTTTATTTCTTATTTTTCTCCTTTTTCTCGATTTCTTCTTCTTCTCGATTTCTTCTGTTTCTTCTTCGCGATTTCTTCTTTTTCTTGCTCTTTTTCTTCTTCTCGATTTCTGCTTTTTCTTCTTCTCGATTTCTTCTTTTTCTTCTTCTCCATTTCTTCTTTATCTTCTTCTTCTCGATTTCTTCTCGATTTCTTCTTCTTCTCGATTTCTTCTGTTTCTTGTTCTTCTTTGCGATTTTTTCTTTTTCTTTCTCTTTTTCTTCTCGATTTCTTCTTTTTCTTCTTCTTTTTCTTTTTCTCGATTTCTTCTTTTTCTTCTTTTTCTTCTTCTCGATTTCTTCTTGTTCTTCTTTTTCTTCTTCTCGATTTCTTATTTTTCTTCTTTTTCTCGATTTCTTCTTCTTCTTCTCGATTTCTTCCTCTTCTTCTCGATTTCTTCTCGATTTCTTCTTTTTCTTCTTGATTTCTTCTTTTTCTTCTTTTTCTTCTTCTCGATTTCTTCTTTTTCTTCTTTTTCTCGATTTCTTCTTTTTCTTTTTCTGCTTTTTCTTTTTCTTCTCGATTTCTTCTTTTTCTTCTTCTTTTTCTTCTTCTCGATTTCTTCTTTTTCTTCTTTATTTCTTATTTTTCTCCTTTTTCTCGATTTCTTCTTCTCGATTTCTTCTGTTTCTTCTTCGCGATTTCTTCTTTTTCTTGCTCTTTTTCTTCTTCTCGATTTCTGCTTTTTCTTCTTCTCGATTTCTTCTTTTTCTTCTTCTCCATTTCTTCTTTATCTTCTTCTTCTCGATTTCTTCTCGATTTCTTCTTCTTCTCGATTTCTTCTGTTTCTTCTTCTTCTTCGCGATTTTTTCTTTTTCTTTCTCTTTTTCTTCTCGATTTCTTCTTTTTCTTTTTCTTCTTTTTCTTTTCCTTCTCGATTTCTTCTTTTTCTTCTTTTTCTTCTTCTCGATTTCTTCTTTTTCTTTTTCTTCTTTTTCTTTTCCTTCTCGATTTCTTCTTTTTCTTCTTTTTCTTCTTCTCGATTTCTTCTTTTTCTTCTTTATTTCTTATTTTTCTCCTTTTTCTCGATTTCTTCTTCTTCTCGATTTCTTCTGTTTCTTCTTCGAGATTTCTTCTTTTTCTTGCTCTTTTTCTTCTTCTCGATTTCTTCTTTTTCTTCTTCTCGATTTCTTCTTTTTCTTCTTTATTTCTTATTTTTCTCCTTTTTCTCGATTTCTTCTTCTCGATTTCTTCTGTTTCTTCTTCGCGATTTCTTCTTTTTCTTGCTCTTTTTCTTCTTCTCGATTTCTGCTTTTTCTTCTTCTCGATTTCTTCTTTTTCTTCTTCTCCATTTCTTCTTTATCTTCTTCTTCTCGATTTCTTCTCGATTTCTTCTTCTTCTCGATTTCTTCTGTTTCTTCTTCTTCTTCGCGATTTTTTCTTTTTCTTTCTCTTTTTCTTCTCGATTTCTTCTTTTTCTTTTTCTTCTTTTTCTTTTCCTTCTCGATTTCTTCTTTTTCTTCTTTTTCTTCTTCTCGATTTCTTCTTTTTCTTTTTCTTCTTTTTCTTTTCCTTCTCGATTTCTTCTTTTTCTTCTTTTTCTTCTTCTCGATTTCTTCTTTTTCTTCTTTATTTCTTATTTTTCTCCTTTTTCTCGATTTCTTCTTCTTCTCGATTTCTTCTGTTTCTTCTTCGAGATTTCTTCTTTTTCTTGCTCTTTTTCTTCTTCTCGATTTCTTCTTTTTCTTTTTCTTTTTCATCTTTTTCTTCTCAGTTTCTTCTTTTTCTTCTTCTCGATTTCTTCTCGATTTCTTCTTTTTCTTCTTCTTTTACTTCTTCTTCTTCTCGATTTCTTCTTTTTCTTCTTCTTCTTCGCGATTTTTTCTTTTTCTTTCTCTTTTTCTTCTCGATTTCTTGTTTTTCTTTTTCTTCTTTTTCTTTTCCTTCTCGATTTCTTCTTTTTCTTCTTCTTTTTCTTCTTCTCGATTTCTTCTTTTTCTTCTTTATTTCTTATTTTTCTCCTTTTTCTCGATTTCTTCTTCTTCTCGATTTCTTCTGTTTCTTCTTCGCGATTTCTTCTTTTTCTTGCTCTTTTCCTTCTTCTCGATTTCTGCTTTTTCTTCTTCTCGATTTCTTCTTTTTCTTCTTCTCCATTTCTTCTTTATCTTCTTCTTCTCGATTTCTTCTCGATTTCTTCTTCTTCTCGATTTCTTCTGTTTCTTCTTCTTCTTCGCGATTTTTTCTTTTTCTTTCTCTTTTTCTTCTCGATTTCTTCTTTTTCTTTTTCTTCTTTTTCTTTTCCTTCTCGATTTCTTCTTTTTCTTCTTCTTTTTCTTCTTCTCGATTTCTTCTTTTTCTTCTTTATTTCTTATTTTTCTCCTTTTTCTCGATTTCTTCTTCTTCTCGATTTCTTCTGTTTCTTCTTCGCGATTTCTTCTTTTTCTTGCTCTTTTTCTTCTTCTCGATTTCTGCTTTTTCTTCTTCTCGATTTCTTCTTTTTCTTCTTCTCCATTTCTTCTTTTTCTTTTTCTTTTTCTTCTTTTTCTTCTCAGTTTCTTCTTTTTCTTCTTCTCGATTTCTTCTCGATTTCTTCTTTTTCTTCTTCTTTTACTTCTTCTTCTTCTCGATTTCTTCTTTTTCTTCTTCTTCTTCGCGATTTTTTCTTTTTCTTTCTATTTTCCTTCTCGATTTCTTCTTTTTCTTATTCTTTTTCTTCTTCTCGATTTCTTCTTTTTCTTCTTTATTTCTTATTTTTCTCCTTTTTCTCGATTTCTTCTTCTTCTCGATTTCTTCTGTTTCTTCTTCGAGATTTCTTCTTTTTCTTGCTCTTTTTCTTCTTCTCGATTTCTTCTTTTTCTTTTTCTTTTTCATCTTTTTCTTCTCAGTTTCTTCTTTTTCTTCTTCTCGATTTCTTCTCGATTTCTTCTTTTTCTTCTTCTTTTACTTCTTCTTCTTCTCGATTTCTTCTTTTTCTTCTTCTTCTTCGCGATTTTTTCTTTTTCTTTCTATTTTTCTTCTCGATTTCTTCTTTTTCTTTTTCTTCTTTTTCTTTTCCTTCTCGATTTCTTCTTTTTCTTCTTCTTTTTCTTCTTCTCGATTTCTTCTTTTTCTTCTTTATTTCTTATTTTTCTCCTTTTTCTCGATTTCTTCTTCTTCTCGATTTCTTCTGTTTCTTCTTCGCGATTTCTTCTTTTTCTTGCTCTTTTTCTTCTTCTCGATTTCTGCTTTTTCTTCTTCTCGATTTCTTCTTTTTCTTCTTCTCCATTTCTTCTTTATCTTCTTCTTCTCGATTTCTTCTCGATTTCTTCTTCTTCTCGATTTCTTCTGTTTCTTGTTCTTCTTTGCGATTTTTTCTTTTTCTTTCTCTTTTTCTTCTCGATTTCTTCTTTTTCTTCTTCTTTTTCTTTTTCTCGATTTCTTCTTTTTCTTCTTTTTCTTCTTCTCGATTTCTTCTTGTTCTTCTTTTTCTTCTTCTCGATTTCTTATTTTTCTTCTTTTTCTCGATTTCTTCTTCTTCTTCTCGATTTCTTCCTCTTCTTCTCGATTTCTTCTCGATTTCTTCTTTTTCTTCTTGATTTCTTCTTTTTCTTCTTTTTCTTCTTCTCGATTTCTTCTTTTTCTTCTTTTTCTCGATTTCTTCTTTTTCTTTTTCTTCTTTTTCTTTTTCTTCTCGATTTCTTCTTTTTCTTCTTTTTCTTCTTCTCGATTTCTTCTTTTTCTTCTTTATTTCTTATTTTTCTCCTTTTTCTCGATTTCTTCTTCTTCTCGATTTCTTCTGTTTCTTCTTCTCGATTTCTTCTTTTTCTTCTTCTCGATTTCTTCTTTTTCTTCTTTTTCTCGATTTCTTCTTTTTCTTTTTCTTCTTTTTCTTTTTCTTCTCGATTTCTTCTTTTTCTTCTTCTTTTTCTTCTTCTCGATTTCTTCTTTTTCTTCTTTATTTCTTATTTTTCTCCTTTTTCTCGATTTCTTCTTCTCGATTTCTTCTGTTTCTTCTTCTTGATTTCTTCTTTTTCTTCTTTTTCTTCTTCTCGATTTCTTCTTTTTCTTCTTTTTCTCGATTTCTTCTTTTTCTTTTTCTTCTTTTTCTTTTCCTTCTCGATTTCTTCTTTTTCTTCTTTTTCTTCTTCTCGATTTCTTCTTTTTCTTCTTTATTTCTTATTTTTCTCCTTTTTCTCGATTTCTTCTTCTTCTCGATTTCTTCTGTTTCTTCTTCGAGATTTCTTCTTTTTCTTGCTCTTTTTCTTCTTCTCGATTTCTTCTTTTTCTTTTTCTTTTTCATCTTTTTCTTCTCAGTTTCTTCTTTTTCTTCTTCTCGATTTCTTCTCGATTTCTTCTTTTTCTTCTTCTTTTACTTCTTCTTCTTCTCGATTTCTTCTTTTTCTTCTTCTTCTTCGCGATTTTTTCTTTTTCTTTCTCTTTTTCTTCTCGATTTCTTCTTTTTCTTTTTCTTCTTTTTCTTTTCCTTCTCGATTTCTTCTTTTTCTTCTTCTTTTTCTTCTTCTCGATTTCTTCTTTTTCTTCTTTATTTCTTATTTTTCTCCTTTTTCTCGATTTCTTCTTCTTCTCGATTTCTTCTGTTTCTTCTTCGCGATTTCTTCTTTTTCTTGCTCTTTTTCTTCTTCTCGATTTCTGCTTTTTCTTCTTTATTTCTTATTTTTCTCCTTTTTCTCGATTTCTTCTTCTTCTCGATTTCTTCTGTTTCTTCTTCTCGATTTCTTCTTTTTCTTCTTCTCGATTTCTTCTTTTTCTTCTTTTTCTCGATTTCTTCTTTTTCTTTTTCTTCTTTTTCTTTTTCTTCTCGATTTCTTCTTTTTCTTCTTCTTTTTCTTCTTCTCGATTTCTTCTTTTTCTTCTTTATTTCTTATTTTTCTCCTTTTTCTCGATTTCTTCTTCTCGATTTCTTCTGTTTCTTCTTCTTGATTTCTTCTTTTTCTTCTTTTTCTTCTTCTCGATTTCTTCTTTTTCTTCTTTTTCTCGATTTCTTCTTTTTCTTTTTCTTCTTTTTCTTTTTCTTCTCGATTTCTTCTTTTTCTTCTTTTTCTTCTTCTCGATTTCTTCTTTTTCTTCTTTATTTCTTATTTTTCTCCTTTTTCTCGATTTCTTCTTCTTCTCGATTTCTTCTGTTTCTTCTTCGCGATTTCTTCTTTTTCTTGCTCTTTTTCTTCTTCTCGATTTCTGCTTTTTCTTCTTTATTTCTTATTTTTCTCCTTTTTCTCGATTTCTTCTTCTTCTCGATTTCTTCTTTTTCTTCTTCTCGATTTCTTCTTTTTCTTCTTTTTCTCGATTTCTTCTTTTTCTTTTTCTTCTTTTTCTTTTTCTTCTCGATTTCTTCTTTTTCTTCTTCTTTTTCTTCTTCTCGATTTCTTCTTTTTCTTCTTTATTTCTTATTTTTCTCCTTTTTCTCGATTTCTTCTTCTCGATTTCTTCTGTTTCTTCTTCTTGATTTCTTCTTTTTCTTCTTTTTCTTCTTCTCGATTTCTTCTTTTTCTTCTTTTTCTCGATTTCTTCTTTTTCTTTTTCTTCTTTTTCTTTTCCTTCTCGATTTCTTCTTTTTCTTCTTTTTCTTCTTCTCGATTTCTTCTTTTTCTTCTTTATTTCTTATTTTTCTCCTTTTTCTCGATTTCTTCTTCTTCTCGATTTCTTCTGTTTCTTCTTCGAGATTTCTTCTTTTTCTTGCTCTTTTTCTTCTTCTCGATTTCTTCTTTTTCTTTTTCTTTTTCATCTTTTTCTTCTCAGTTTCTTCTTTTTCTTCTTCTCGATTTCTTCTCGATTTCTTCTTTTTCTTCTTCTTTTACTTCTTCTTCTTCTCGATTTCTTCTTTTTCTTCTTCTTCTTCGCGATTTTTTCTTTTTCTTTCTCTTTTTCTTCTCGATTTCTTCTTTTTCTTTTTCTTCTTTTTCTTTTCCTTCTCGATTTCTTCTTTTTCTTCTTCTTTTTCTTCTTCTCGATTTCTTCTTTTTCTTCTTTATTTCTTATTTTTCTCCTTTTTCTCGATTTCTTCTTCTTCTCGATTTCTTCTTTTTCTTCTTCTACATTTCTTCTTTATCTTCTTCTTCTCGATTTCTTCTCGATTTCTTCTTCTTCTCGATTTCTTCTGTTTCTTCTTCTTCTTCGCGATTTTTTCTTTTTCTTTCTCTTTTTCTTCTCGATTTCTTCTTTTTCTTTTTCTTCTTTTTCTTTTCCTTCTCGATTTCTTCTTTTTCTTCTTCTTTTTCTTCTTCTCGATTTCTTCTTTTTCTTCTTTATTTCTTATTTTTCTCCTTTTTCTCGATTTCTTCTTCTTCTCGATTTCTTCTGTTTCTTCTTCGCGATTTCTTCTTTTTCTTGCTCTTTTTCTTCTTCTCGATTTCTGCTTTTTCTTCTTCTCGATTTCTTCTTTTTCTTCTTCTCCATTTCTTCTTTATCTTCTTCTTCTCGATTTCTTCTCGATTTCTTCTTCTTCTCGATTTCTTCTGTTTCTTCTTCTTCTTTGCGATTTTTTCTTTTTCTTTCTCTTTTTCTTCTCGATTTCTTCTTTTTCTTCTTCTTTTTCTTTTTCTCGATTTCTTCTTTTTCTTCTTTTTCTTCTTCTCGATTTCTTCTTGTTCTTCTTTTTCTTCTTCTCGATTTCTTATTTTTCTTCTTTTTCTCGATTTCTTCTTCTTCTCGATTTCTTCCTCTTCTTCTCGATTTCTTCTCGATTTCTTCTTTTTCTTCTTGATTTCTTCTTTTTCTTCTTTTTCTTCTTCTCGATTTCTTCTTTTTCTTCTTTTTCTCGATTTCTTCTTTTTCTTTTTCTTCTTTTTCTTTTTCTTCTCGATTTCTTCTTTTTCTTCTTCTTTTTCTTCTTCTCGATTTCTTCTTTTTCTTCTTTATTTCTTATTTTTCTCCTTTTTCTCGATTTCTTCTTCTCGATTTCTTCTGTTTCTTCTTCGCGATTTCTTCTTTTTCTTGCTCTTTTTCTTCTTCTCGATTTCTGCTTTTTCTTCTTCTCGATTTCTTCTTTTTCTTCTTCTCCATTTCTTCTTTATCTTCTTCTTCTCGATTTCTTCTCGATTTCTTCTTCTTCTCGATTTCTTCTGTTTCTTCTTCTTCTTTGCGATTTTTTCTTTTTCTTTCTCTTTTTCTTCTCGATTTCTTCTTTTTCTTTTTCTTCTTTTTCTTTTCCTTCTCGATTTCTTCTTTTTCTTCTTTTTCTTCTTCTCGATTTCTTCTTTTTCTTTTTCTTCTTTTTCTTTTCCTTCTCGATTTCTTCTTTTTCTTCTTTTTCTTCTTCTCGATTTCTTCTTTTTCTTCTTTATTTCTTATTTTTCTCCTTTTTCTCGATTTCTTCTGTTTCTTCTTCGAGATTTCTTCTTTTTCTTGCTCTTTTTCTTCTTCTCGATTTCTTCTTTTTCTTTTTCTTTTTCATCTTTTTCTTCTCAGTTTCTTCTTTTTCTTCTTCTCGATTTCTTCTCGATTTCTTCTTTTTCTTCTTCTTTTACTTCTTCTTCTTCTCGATTTCTTCTTTTTCTTCTTCTTCTTCGCGATTTTTTCTTTTTCTTTCTCTTTTTCTTCTCGATTTCTTCTTTTTCTTTTTCTTCTTTTTCTTTTTCTTCTCGATTTCTTCTTTTTCTTCTTTTTCTTCTTCTCGATTTCTTCTTTTTCTTCTTTATTTCTTATTTTTCTCCTTTTTCTCGATTTCTTCTTCTTCTCGATTTCTTCTGTTTCTTCTTCGCGATTTCTTCTTTTTCTTGCTCTTTTTCTTCTTCTCGATTTCTGCTTTTTCTTCTTTATTTCTTATTTTTCTCCTTTTTCTCGATTTCTTCTTCTTCTCGATTTCTTCTGTTTCTTCTTCTCGATTTCTTCTTTTTCTTCTTCTCGATTTCTTCTTTTTCTTCTTTTTCTCGATTTCTTCTTTTTCTTTTTCTTCTTTTTCTTTTTCTTCTCGATTTCTTCTTTTTCTTCTTCTTTTTCTTCTTCTCGATTTCTTCTTTTTCTTCTTTATTTCTTATTTTTCTCCTTTTTCTCGATTTCTTCTTCTCGATTTCTTCTGTTTCTTCTTCGCGATTTCTTCTTTTTCTTGCTCTTTTTCTTCTTCTCGATTTCTGCTTTTTCTTCTTCTCGATTTCTTCTTTTTCTTCTTCTCCATTTCTTCTTTATCTTCTTCTTCTCGATTTCTTCTCGATTTCTTCTTCTTCTCGATTTCTTCTGTTTCTTCTTCTTCTTTGCGATTTTTTCTTTTTCTTTCTCTTTTTCTTCTCGATTTCTTCTTTTTCTTTTTCTTCTTTTTCTTTTCCTTCTCGATTTCTTCTTTTTCTTCTTTTTCTTCTTCTCGATTTCTTCTTTTTCTTTTTCTTCTTTTTCTTTTCCTTCTCGATTTCTTCTTTTTCTTCTTTTTCTTCTTCTCGATTTCTTCTTTTTCTTCTTTATTTCTTATTTTTCTCCTTTTTCTCGATTTCTTCTGTTTCTTCTTCGAGATTTCTTCTTTTTCTTGCTCTTTTTCTTCTTCTCGATTTCTTCTTTTTCTTTTTCTTTTTCATCTTTTTCTTCTCAGTTTCTTCTTTTTCTTCTTCTCGATTTCTTCTCGATTTCTTCTTTTTCTTCTTCTTTTACTTCTTCTTCTTCTCGATTTCTTCTTTTTCTTCTTCTTCTTCGCGATTTTTTCTTTTTCTTTCTCTTTTTCTTCTCGATTTCTTCTTTTTCTTTTTCTTCTTTTTCTTTTTCTTCTCGATTTCTTCTTTTTCTTCTTTTTCTTCTTCTCGATTTCTTCTTTTTCTTCTTTATTTCTTATTTTTCTCCTTTTTCTCGATTTCTTCTTCTTCTCGATTTCTTCTGTTTCTTCTTCGCGATTTCTTCTTTTTCTTGCTCTTTTTCTTCTTCTCGATTTCTGCTTTTTCTTCTTTATTTCTTATTTTTCTCCTTTTTCTCGATTTCTTCTTCTTCTCGATTTCTTCTGTTTCTTCTTCTCGATTTCTTCTTTTTCTTCTTCTCGATTTCTTCTTTTTCTTCTTTTTCTCGATTTCTTCTTTTTCTTTATCTTCTTTTTCTTTTTCTTCTCGATTTCTTCTTTTTCTTCTTCTTTTTCTTCTTCTCGATTTCTTCTTTTTCTTCTTTATTTCTTATTTTTCTCCTTTTTCTCGATTTCTTCTTCTCGATTTCTTCTGTTTCTTCTTCTTGATTTCTTCTTTTTCTTCTTTTTCTTCTTCTCGATTTCTTCTTTTTCTTCTTTTTCTCGATTTCTTCTTTTTCTTTTTCTTCTTTTTCTTTTTCTTCTCGATTTCTTCTTTTTCTTCTTTTTCTTCTTCTCGATTTCTTCTTTTTCTTCTTTATTTCTTATTTTTCTCCTTTTTCTCGATTTCTTCTTCTTCTCGATTTCTTCTGTTTCTTCTTCGCGATTTCTTCTTTTTCTTGCTCTTTTTCTTCTTCTCGATTTCTGCTTTTTCTTCTTTATTTCTTATTTTTCTCCTTTTTCTCGATTTCTTCTTCTTCTCGATTTCTTCTGTTTCTTCTTCTCGATTTCTTCTTTTTCTTCTTCTCGATTTCTTCTTTTTCTTCCTTTTCTCGATTTCTTCTTTTTCTTTTTCTTCTTTTTCTTTTTCTTCTCGATTTCTTCTTTTTCTTCTTCTTTTTCTTCTTCTCGATTTCTTCTTTTTCTTCTTTATTTCTTATTTTTCTCCTTTTTCTCGATTTCTTCTTCTCGATTTCTTCTGTTTCTTCTTCTTGATTTCTTCTTTTTCTTCTTTTTCTTCTTCTCGATTTCTTCTTTTTCTTCTTTTTCTCGATTTCTTCTTTTTCTTTTTCTTCTTTTTCTTTTCCTTCTCGATTTCTTCTTTTTCTTCTTTTTCTTCTTCTCGATTTCTTCTTTTTCTTCTTTATTTCTTATTTTTCTCCTTTTTCTCGATTTCTTCTTCTTCTCGATTTCTTCTGTTTCTTCTTCGCGATTTCTTCTTTTTCTTGCTCTTTTTCTTCTTCTCGATTTCTTCTTTTTCTTCTTCTCGATTTCTTCTTTTTCTTCTTCTCGATTTCTTCTTTATCTTCTTCTTCTCGATTTCTTCTCGATTTCTTCTTCTTCTCGATTTCTTCTGTTTCTTGTTCTTCTTTGCGATTTTTTCTTTTTCTTTCTCTTTTTCTTCTCGATTTCTTCTTTTTCTTCTTCTTTTTCTTTTTCTCGATTTCTTCTTTTTCTTCTTTTTCTTCTTCTCGATTTCTTCTTGTTCTTCTTTTTCTTCTTCTCGATTTCTTATTTTTCTTCTTTTTCTCGATTTCTTCTTCTTCTTCTCGATTTCTTCCTCTTCTTCTCGATTTCTTCTCGATTTCTTCTTTTTCTTCTTGATTTCTTCTTTTTCTTCTTTTTCTTCTTCTCGATTTCTTCTTTTTCTTCTTTTTCTCGATTTCTTCTTTTTCTTTTTCTTCTTTTTCTTTTTCTTCTCGATTTCTTCTTTTTCTTCTTCTTTTTCTTCTTCTCGATTTCTTCTTTTTCTTCTTTATTTCTTATTTTTCTCCTTTTTCTCGATTTCTTCTTCTCGATTTCTTCTGTTTCTTCTTCTTGATTTCTTCTTTTTCTTCTTTTTCTTCTTCTCGATTTCTTCTTTTTCTTCTTTTTCTCGATTTCTTCTTTTTCTTTTTCTTCTTTTTCTTTTTCTTCTCGATTTCTTCTTTTTCTTCTTTTTCTTCTTCTCGATTTCTTCTTTTTCTTCTTTATTTCTTATTTTTCTCCTTTTTCTCGATTTCTTCTTCTTCTCGATTTCTTCTGTTTCTTCTTCTCGATTTCTTCTTTTTCTTCTTCTCCATTTCTTCTTTATCTTCTTCTTCTCGATTTCTTCTCGATTTCTTCTTCTTCTCGATTTCTTCTGTTTCTTCTTCTTCTTCGCGATTTTTTCTTTTTCTTTCTCTTTTTCTTCTCGATTTCTTCTTTTTCTTTTTCTTCTTTTTCTTTTCCTTCTCGATTTCTTCTTTTTCTTCTTTTTCTTCTTCTCGATTTCTTCTTTTTCTTCTTTATTTCTTATTTTTCTCCTTTTTCTCGATTTCTTCTTCTTCTCGATTTCTTCTGTTTCTTCTTCGAGATTTCTTCTTTTTCTTGCTCTTTTTCTTCTTCTCGATTTCTTCTTTTTCTTTTTCTTTTTCATCTTTTTCTTCTCAGTTTCTTCTTTTTCTTCTTCTCGATTTCTTCTCGATTTCTTCTTTTTCTTCTTCTTTTACTTCTTCTTCTTCTCGATTTCTTCTTTTTCTTCTTGATTTCTTCTTTTTCTTCTTTTTCTTCTTCTCGATTTCTTCTTTTTCTTCTTTTTCTCGATTTCTTCTTTTTCTTTTTCTTCTTTTTCTTTTTCTTCTCGATTTCTTCTTTTTCTTCTTTTTCTTCTTCTCGATTTCTTCTTTTTCTTCTTTATTTCTTATTTTTCTCCTTTTTCTCGATTTCTTCTTCTTCTCGATTTCTTCTGTTTCTTCTTCGCGATTTCTTCTTTTTCTTGCTCTTTTTCTTCTTCTCGATTTCTGCTTTTTCTTCTTTATTTCTTATTTTTCTCCTTTTTCTCGATTTCTTCTTCTTCTCGATTTCTTCTGTTTCTTCTTCTCGATTTCTTCTTTTTCTTCTTCTCGATTTCTTCTTTTTCTTCCTTTTCTCGATTTCTTCTTTTTCTTTTTCTTCTTTTTCTTTTTCTTCTCGATTTCTTCTTTTTCTTCTTCTTTTTCTTCTTCTCGATTTCTTCTTTTTCTTCTTTATTTCTTATTTTTCTCCTTTTTCTCGATTTCTTCTTCTCGATTTCTTCTGTTTCTTCTTCTTGATTTCTTCTTTTTCTTCTTTTTCTTCTTCTCGATTTCTTCTTTTTCTTCTTTTTCTCGATTTCTTCTTTTTCTTTTTCTTCTTTTTCTTTTCCTTCTCGATTTCTTCTTTTTCTTCTTTTTCTTCTTCTCGATTTCTTCTTTTTCTTCTTTATTTCTTATTTTTCTCCTTTTTCTCGATTTCTTCTTCTTCTCGATTTCTTCTGTTTCTTCTTCGCGATTTCTTCTTTTTCTTGCTCTTTTTCTTCTTCTCGATTTCTTCTTTTTCTTCTTCTCGATTTCTTCTTTTTCTTCTTCTCGATTTCTTCTTTATCTTCTTCTTCTCGATTTCTTCTCGATTTCTTCTTCTTCTCGATTTCTTCTGTTTCTTGTTCTTCTTTGCGATTTTTTCTTTTTCTTTCTCTTTTTCTTCTCGATTTCTTCTTTTTCTTCTTCTTTTTCTTTTTCTCGATTTCTTCTTTTTCTTCTTTTTCTTCTTCTCGATTTCTTCTTGTTCTTCTTTTTCTTCTTCTCGATTTCTTATTTTTCTTCTTTTTCTCGATTTCTTCTTCTTCTTCTCGATTTCTTCCTCTTCTTCTCGATTTCTTCTCGATTTCTTCTTTTTCTTCTTGATTTCTTCTTTTTCTTCTTTTTCTTCTTCTCGATTTCTTCTTTTTCTTCTTTTTCTCGATTTCTTCTTTTTCTTTTTCTTCTTTTTCTTTTTCTTCTCGATTTCTTCTTTTTCTTCTTCTTTTTCTTCTTCTCGATTTCTTCTTTTTCTTCTTTATTTCTTATTTTTCTCCTTTTTCTCGATTTCTTCTTCTCGATTTCTTCTGTTTCTTCTTCTTGATTTCTTCTTTTTCTTCTTTTTCTTCTTCTCGATTTCTTCTTTTTCTTCTTTTTCTCGATTTCTTCTTTTTCTTTTTCTTCTTTTTCTTTTTCTTCTCGATTTCTTCTTTTTCTTCTTTTTCTTCTTCTCGATTTCTTCTTTTTCTTCTTTATTTCTTATTTTTCTCCTTTTTCTCGATTTCTTCTTCTTCTCGATTTCTTCTGTTTCTTCTTCTCGATTTCTTCTTTTTCTTCTTCTCCATTTCTTCTTTATCTTCTTCTTCTCGATTTCTTCTCGATTTCTTCTTCTTCTCGATTTCTTCTGTTTCTTCTTCTTCTTCGCGATTTTTTCTTTTTCTTTCTCTTTTTCTTCTCGATTTCTTCTTTTTCTTTTTCTTCTTTTTCTTTTCCTTCTCGATTTCTTCTTTTTCTTCTTTTTCTTCTTCTCGATTTCTTCTTTTTCTTCTTTATTTCTTATTTTTCTCCTTTTTCTCGATTTCTTCTTCTTCTCGATTTCTTCTGTTTCTTCTTCGAGATTTCTTCTTTTTCTTGCTCTTTTTCTTCTTCTCGATTTCTTCTTTTTCTTTTTCTTTTTCATCTTTTTCTTCTCAGTTTCTTCTTTTTCTTCTTCTCGATTTCTTCTCGATTTCTTCTTTTTCTTCTTCTTTTACTTCTTCTTCTTCTCGATTTCTTCTTTTTCTTCTTCTTCTTCGCGATTTTTTCTTTTTCTTTCTCTTTTTCTTCTCGATTTCTTCTTTTTCTTTTTCTTCTTTTTCTTTTCCTTCTCGATTTCTTCTTTTTCTTCTTCTTTTTCTTCTTCTCGATTTCTTCTTTTTCTTCTTTATTTCTTATTTTTCTCCTTTTTCTCGATTTCTTCTGTTTCTTCTTCGAGATTTCTTCTTTTTCTTGCTCTTTTTCTTCTTCTCGATTTCTTCTTTTTCTTTTTCTTTTTCATCTTTTTCTTCTCAGTTTCTTCTTTTTCTTCTTCTCGATTTCTTCTCGATTTCTTCTTTTTCTTCTTCTTTTACTTCTTCTTCTTCTCGATTTCTTCTTTTTCTTCTTCTTCTTCGCGATTTTTTCTTTTTCTTTCTCTTTTTCTTCTCGATTTCTTCTTTTTCTTTTTCTTCTTTTTCTTTTTCTTCTCGATTTCTTCTTTTTCTTCTTTTTCTTCTTCTCGATTTCTTCTTTTTCTTCTTTATTTCTTATTTTTCTCCTTTTTCTCGATTTCTTCTTCTTCTCGATTTCTTCTGTTTCTTCTTCGCGATTTCTTCTTTTTCTTGCTCTTTTTCTTCTTCTCGATTTCTGCTTTTTCTTCTTTATTTCTTATTTTTCTCCTTTTTCTCGATTTCTTCTTCTTCTCGATTTCTTCTGTTTCTTCTTCTCGATTTCTTCTTTTTCTTCTTCTCGATTTCTTCTTTTTCTTCTTTTTCTCGATTTCTTCTTTTTCTTTTTCTTCTTTTTCTTTTTCTTCTCGATTTCTTCTTTTTCTTCTTCTTTTTCTTCTTCTCGATTTCTTCTTTTTCTTCTTTATTTCTTATTTTTCTCCTTTTTCTCGATTTCTTCTTCTCGATTTCTTCTGTTTCTTCTTCTTGATTTCTTCTTTTTCTTCTTTTTCTTCTTCTCGATTTCTTCTTTTTCTTCTTTTTCTCGATTTCTTCTTTTTCTTTTTCTTCTTTTTCTTTTTCTTCTCGATTTCTTCTTTTTCTTCTTTATTTCTTATTTTTCTCCTTTTTCTCGATTTCTTCTTCTTCTCGATTTCTTCTGTTTCTTCTTCGCGATTTCTTCTTTTTCTTGCTCTTTTTCTTCTTCTCGATTTCTGCTTTTTCTTCTTTATTTCTTATTTTTCTCCTTTTTCTCGATTTCTTCTTCTTCTCGATTTCTTCTGTTTCTTCTTCTCGATTTCTTCTTTTTCTTCTTCTCGATTTCTTCTTTTTCTTCCTTTTCTCGATTTCTTCTTTTTCTTTTTCTTCTTTTTCTTTTTCTTCTCGATTTCTTCTTTTTCTTCTTCTTTTTCTTCTTCTCGATTTCTTCTTTTTCTTCTTTATTTCTTATTTTTCTCCTTTTTCTCGATTTCTTCTTCTCGATTTCTTCTGTTTCTTCTTCTTGATTTCTTCTTTTTCTTCTTTTTCTTCTTCTCGATTTCTTCTTTTTCTTCTTTTTCTCGATTTCTTCTTTTTCTTTTTCTTCTTTTTCTTTTCCTTCTCGATTTCTTCTTTTTCTTCTTTTTCTTCTTCTCGATTTCTTCTTTTTCTTCTTTATTTCTTATTTTTCTCCTTTTTCTCGATTTCTTCTTCTTCTCGATTTCTTCTGTTTCTTCTTCGCGATTTCTTCTTTTTCTTGCTCTTTTTCTTCTTCTCGATTTCTTCTTTTTCTTCTTCTCGATTTCTTCTTTTTCTTCTTCTCGATTTCTTCTTTATCTTCTTCTTCTCGATTTCTTCTCGATTTCTTCTTCTTCTCGATTTCTTCTGTTTCTTGTTCTTCTTTGCGATTTTTTCTTTTTCTTTCTCTTTTTCTTCTCGATTTCTTCTTTTTCTTCTTCTTTTTCTTTTTCTCGATTTCTTCTTTTTCTTCTTTTTCTTCTTCTCGATTTCTTCTTGTTCTTCTTTTTCTTCTTCTCGATTTCTTATTTTTCTTCTTTTTCTCGATTTCTTCTTCTTCTTCTCGATTTCTTCCTCTTCTTCTCGATTTCTTCTCGATTTCTTCTTTTTCTTCTTGATTTCTTCTTTTTCTTCTTTTTCTTCTTCTCGATTTCTTCTTTTTCTTCTTTTTCTCGATTTCTTCTTTTTCTTTTTCTTCTTTTTCTTTTTCTTCTCGATTTCTTCTTTTTCTTCTTCTTTTTCTTCTTCTCGATTTCTTCTTTTTCTTCTTTATTTCTTATTTTTCTCCTTTTTCTCGATTTCTTCTTCTCGATTTCTTCTGTTTCTTCTTCTTGATTTCTTCTTTTTCTTCTTTTTCTTCTTCTCGATTTCTTCTTTTTCTTCTTTTTCTCGATTTCTTCTTTTTCTTTTTCTTCTTTTTCTTTTTCTTCTCGATTTCTTCTTTTTCTTCTTTTTCTTCTTCTCGATTTCTTCTTTTTCTTCTTTATTTCTTATTTTTCTCCTTTTTCTCGATTTCTTCTTCTTCTCGATTTCTTCTGTTTCTTCTTCTCGATTTCTTCTTTTTCTTCTTCTCCATTTCTTCTTTATCTTCTTCTTCTCGATTTCTTCTCGATTTCTTCTTCTTCTCGATTTCTTCTGTTTCTTCTTCTTCTTCGCGATTTTTTCTTTTTCTTTCTCTTTTTCTTCTCGATTTCTTCTTTTTCTTTTTCTTCTTTTTCTTTTCCTTCTCGATTTCTTCTTTTTCTTCTTTTTCTTCTTCTCGATTTCTTCTTTTTCTTTTTCTTCTTTTTCTTTTCCTTCTCGATTTCTTCTTTTTCTTCTTTTTCTTCTTCTCGATTTCTTCTTTTTCTTCTTTATTTCTTATTTTTCTCCTTTTTCTCGATTTCTTCTTCTTCTCGATTTCTTCTGTTTCTTCTTCGAGATTTCTTCTTTTTCTTGCTCTTTTTCTTCTTCTCGATTTCTTCTTTTTCTTTTTCTTTTTCATCTTTTTCTTCTCAGTTTCTTCTTTTTCTTCTTCTCGATTTCTTCTCGATTTCTTCTTTTTCTTCTTCTTTTACTTCTTCTTCTTCTCGATTTCTTCTTTTTCTTCTTCTTCTTCGCGATTTTTTCTTTTTCTTTCTCTTTTTCTTCTCGATTTCTTCTTTTTCTTTTTCTTCTTTTTCTTTTCCTTCTCGATTTCTTCTTTTTCTTCTTCTTTTTCTTCTTCTCGATTTCTTCTTTTTCTTCTTTATTTCTTATTTTTCTCCTTTTTCTCGATTTCTTCTTCTTCTCGATTTCTTCTGTTTCTTCTTCGCGATTTCTTCTTTTTCTTGCACTTTTTCTTCTTCTCGATTTCTGCTTTTTCTTCTTCTCGATTTCTTCTTTTTCTTCTTCTCCATTTCTTCTTTATCTTCTTCTTCTCGATTTCTTCTCGATTTCTTCTTCTTCTCGATTTCTTCTGTTTCTTCTTCTTCTTCGCGATTTTTTCTTTTTCTTTCTCTTTTTCTTCTCGATTTCTTCTTTTTCTTTTTCTTCTTTTTCTTTTCCTTCTCGATTTCTTCTTTTTCTTCTTCTTTTTCTTCTTCTCGATTTCTTCTTTTTCTTCTTTATTTCTTATTTTTCTCCTTTTTCTCGATTTCTTCTTCTTCTCGATTTCTTCTGTTTCTTCTTCGCGATTTCTTCTTTTTCTTGCTCTTTTTCTTCTTCTCGATTTCTGCTTTTTCTTCTTCTCGATTTCTTCTTTTTCTTCTTCTCCATTTCTTCTTTTTCTTTTTCTTTTTCTTCTTTTTCTTCTCAGTTTCTTCTTTTTCTTCTTCTCGATTTCTTCTCGATTTCTTCTTTTTCTTCTTCTTTTACTTCTTCTTCTCGATTTCTTCTTTTTCTTCTTCTTCTTCGCGATTTTTTCTTTTTCTTTCTCTTTTTCTTCTCGATTTCTTCTTTTTCTTTTTCTTCTTTTTCTTTTCCTTCTCGATTTCTTCTTTTTCTTCTTTTTCTTCTTCTCGATTTCTTCTCGATTTCTTCTTTTTCTTCTTCTTTTACTTCTTCTTCTTCTCGATTTCTTCTTTTTCTTCTTCTTCTTCGCGATTTTTTCTTTTTCTTTCTATTTTCCTTCTCGATTTCTTCTTTTTCTTCTTCTTTTTCTTCTTCTCGATTTCTTCTTTTTCTTCTTTATTTCATATTTTTCTCCTTTTTCTCGATTTCTTCTTCTTCTCGATTTCTTCTGTTTCTTCTTCGAGATTTCTTATTTTTCTTGCTCTTTTTCTTCTTCTCGATTTCTTCTTTTTCTATTTCTTTTTCATCTTTTTCTTCTCAGTTTCTTCTTTTTCTTCTTCTCGATTTCTTCTCGATTTCTTCTTTTTCTTCTTCTTTTACTTCTTCTTCTTCTCGATTTCTTCTTTTTCTTCTTCTTCTTCGCGATTTTTTCTTTTTCTTTCTATTTTTCTTCTCGATTTCTTCTTTTTCTTTTTCTCGATTTCTTCTTTTTCTTCTTTATTTCTTATTTTTCTCCTTTTTCTCGATTTCTTCTTCTTCTCGATTTCTTCTGTTTCTTCTTCGCGATTTCTTCTTTTTCTTGCTCTTTTTCTTCTTCTCGATTTCTGCTTTTTCTTCTTCTCGATTTCTTCTTTTTCTTCTTCTCCATTTCTTCTTTATCTTCTTCTTCTCGATTTCTTCTCGATTTCTTCTTCTTCTCGATTTCTTCTGTTTCTTGTTCTTCTTTGCGATTTTTTCTTTTTCTTTCTCTTTTTCTTCTCGATTTCTTCTTTTTCTTCTTCTTTTTCTTTTTCTCGATTTCTTCTTTTTCTTCTTCTTCTCGATTTCTTCTGTTTCTTCTTCTCGATTTCTTCTTTTTCTTCTTCTCGATTTCTTCTTTTTCTTCCTTTTCTCGATTTATTCTTTTTCTTTTTCTTCTTTTTCTTTTTCTTCTCGATTTCTTCTTTTTCTTCTTCTTTTTCTTCTTCTCGATTTCTTCTTTTTCTTCTTTATTTCTTATTTTTCTCCTTTTTCTCGATTTCTTCTTCTCGATTTCTTCTGTTTCTTCTTCTTGATTTCTTCTTTTTCTTCTTTTTCTTCTTCTCGATTTCTTCTTTTTCTTCTTTTTCTCGATTTCTTCTTTTTCTTTTTCTTCTTTTTCTTTTCCTTCTCGATTTCTTCTTTTTCTTCTTTTTCTTCTTCTCGATTTCTTCTTTTTCTTCTTTATTTCTTATTTTTCTCCTTTTTCTCGATTTCTTCTTCTTCTCGATTTCTTCTGTTTCTTCTTCGCGATTTCTTCTTTTTCTTGCTCTTTTTCTTCTTCTCGATTTCTTATTTTTCTTCTTTTTCTCGATTTCTTCTTCTTCTTCTCGATTTCTTCCTCTTCTTCTCGATTTCTTCTCGATTTCTTCTTTTTCTTCTTGATTTCTTCTTTTTCTTCTTTTTCTTCTTCTCGATTTCTTCTTTTTCTTCTTTTTCTCGATTTCTTCTTTTTCTTTTTCTTCTTTTTCTTTTTCTTCTCGATTTCTTCTTTTTCTTCTTCTTTTTCTTCTTCTCGATTTCTTCTTTTTCTTCTTTATTTCTTATTTTTCTCCTTTTTCTCGATTTCTTCTTCTCGATTTCTTCTGTTTCTTCTTCTTGATTTCTTCTTTTTCTTCTTTTTCTTCTTCTCGATTTCTTCTTTTTCTTCTTTTTCTCGATTTCTTCTTTTTCTTTTTCTTCTTTTTCTTTTTCTTCTCGATTTCTTCTTTTTCTTCTTTATTTCTTATTTTTCTCCTTTTTCTCGATTTCTTCTTCTTCTCGATTTCTTCTGTTTCTTCTTCTCGATTTCTTCTTTTTCTTCTTCTCCATTTCTTCTTTATCTTCTTCTTCTCGATTTCTTCTCGATTTCTTCTTCTTCTCGATTTCTTCTGTTTCTTCTTCTTCTTCGCGATTTTTTCTTTTTCTTTCTCTTTTTCTTCTCGATTTCTTCTTTTTCTTTTTCTTCTTTTTCTTTTCCTTCTCGATTTCTTCTTTTTCTTCTTTTTCTTCTTCTCGATTTCTTCTTTTTCTTTTTCTTCTTTTTCTTTTCCTTCTCGATTTCTTCTTTTTCTTCTTTTTCTTCTTCTCGATTTCTTCTTTTTCTTCTTTATTTCTTATTTTTCTCCTTTTTCTCGATTTCTTCTTCTTCTCGATTTCTTCTGTTTCTTCTTCGAGATTTCTTCTTTTTCTTGCTCTTTTTCTTCTTCTCGATTTCTTCTTTTTCTTTTTCTTTTTCATCTTTTTCTTCTCAGTTTCTTCTTTTTCTTCTTCTCGATTTCTTCTCGATTTCTTCTTTTTCTTCTTCTTTTACTTCTTCTTCTTCTCGATTTCTTCTTTTTCTTCTTCTTCTTCGCGATTTTTTCTTTTTCTTTCTCTTTTTCTTCTCGATTTCTTCTTTTTCTTTTTCTTCTTTTTCTTTTCCTTCTCGATTTCTTCTTTTTCTTCTTCTTTTTCTTCTTCTCGATTTCTTCTTTTTCTTCTTTATTTCTTATTTTTCTCCTTTTTCTCGATTTCTTCTTCTTCTCGATTTCTTCTGTTTCTTCTTCGCGATTTCTTCTTTTTCTTGCACTTTTTCTTCTTCTCGATTTCTGCTTTTTCTTCTTCTCGATTTCTTCTTTTTCTTCTTCTCCATTTCTTCTTTATCTTCTTCTTCTCGATTTCTTCTCGATTTCTTCTTCTTCTCGATTTCTTCTGTTTCTTCTTCTTCTTCGCGATTTTTTCTTTTTCTTTCTCTTTTTCTTCTCGATTTCTTCTTTTTCTTTTTCTTCTTTTTCTTTTCCTTCTCGATTTCTTCTTTTTCTTCTTCTTTTTCTTCTTCTCGATTTCTTCTTTTTCTTCTTTATTTCTTATTTTTCTCCTTTTTCTCGATTTCTTCTTCTTCTCGATTTCTTCTGTTTCTTCTTCGCGATTTCTTCTTTTTCTTGCTCTTTTTCTTCTTCTCGATTTCTGCTTTTTCTTCTTCTCGATTTCTTCTTTTTCTTCTTCTCCATTTCTTCTTTTTCTTTTTCTTTTTCTTCTTTTTCTTCTCAGTTTCTTCTTTTTCTTCTTCTCGATTTCTTCTCGATTTCTTCTTTTTCTTCTTCTTTTACTTCTTCTTCTCGATTTCTTCTTTTTCTTCTTCTTCTTCGCGATTTTTTCTTTTTCTTTCTCTTTTTCTTCTCGATTTCTTCTTTTTCTTTTTCTTCTTTTTCTTTTCCTTCTCGATTTCTTCTTTTTCTTCTTTTTCTTCTTCTCGATTTCTTCTCGATTTCTTCTTTTTCTTCTTCTTTTACTTCTTCTTCTTCTCGATTTCTTCTTTTTCTTCTTCTTCTTCGCGATTTTTTCTTTTTCTTTCTATTTTCCTTCTCGATTTCTTCTTTTTCTTCTTCTTTTTCTTCTTCTCGATTTCTTCTTTTTCTTCTTTATTTCATATTTTTCTCCTTTTTCTCGATTTCTTCTTCTTCTCGATTTCTTCTGTTTCTTCTTCGAGATTTCTTATTTTTCTTGCTCTTTTTCTTCTTCTCGATTTCTTCTTTTTCTTTTTCTTTTTCATCTTTTTCTTCTCAGTTTCTTCTTTTTCTTCTTCTCGATTTCTTCTCGATTTCTTCTTTTTCTTCTTCTTTTACTTCTTCTTCTTCTCGATTTCTTCTTTTTCTTCTTCTTCTTCGCGATTTTTTCTTTTTCTTTCTATTTTTCTTCTCGATTTCTTCTTTTTCTTTTTCTTCTTTTTCTTTTCCTTCTCGATTTCTTCTTTTTCTTCTTCTTTTTCTTCTTCTCGATTTCTTCTTTTTCTTCTTTATTTCTTATTTTTCTCCTTTTTCTCGATTTCTTCTTCTTCTCGATTTCTTCTGTTTCTTCTTCGCGATTTCTTCTTTTTCTTGCTCTTTTTCTTCTTCTCGATTTCTGCTTTTTCTTCTTCTCGATTTCTTCTTTTTCTTCTTCTCCATTTCTTCTTTATCTTCTTCTTCTCGATTTCTTCTCGATTTCTTCTTCTTCTCGATTTCTTCTGTTTCTTGTTCTTCTTTGCGATTTTTTCTTTTTCTTTCTCTTTTTCTTCTCGATTTCTTCTTTTTCTTCTTCTTTTTCTTTTTCTCGATTTCTTCTTTTTCTTCTTTTTCTCGATTTCTTCTTCTTCTTCTCGATTTCTTCCTCTTCTTCTCGATTTCTTCTCGATTTCTACTTTTTCTTCTTGATTTCTTCTTTTTCTTCTTTTTCTTCTTCTCGATTTCTTCTTTTTCTTCTTTTTCTCGATTTCTTCTTTTTCTTTTTCTTCTTTTTCTTTTTCTTCTCGATTTCTTCTTTTTCTTCTTCTTTTTCTTCTTCTCGATTTCTTCTTTTTCTTCTTTATTTCTTATTTTTCTCCTTTTTCTCGATTTCTTCTTCTCGATTTCTTCTGTTTCTTCTTCGCGATTTCTTCTTTTTCTTGCTCTTTTTCTTCTTCTCGATTTCTGCTTTTTCTTCTTCTCGATTTCTTCTTTTTCTTCTTCTCCATTTCTTCTTTATCTTCTTATTCTCGATTTCTTCTCGATTTCTTCTTCTTCTCGATTTCTTCTGTTTCTTCTTCTTCTTCGCGATTTTTTCTTTTTCTTTCTCTTTTTCTTCTCGATTTCTTCTTTTTCTTTTTCTTCTTTTTCTTTTCCTTCTCGATTTCTTCTTTTTCTTCTTTTTCTTCTTCTCGATTTCTTCTTTTTCTTTTTCTTCTTTTTCTTTTCCTTCTCGATTTCTTCTTTTTCTTCTTTTTCTTCTTCTCGGTTTCTTCTTTTTCTTCTTTATTTCTTATTTTTCTCCTTTTTCTCGATTTCTTCTTCTTCTCGATTTCTTCTGTTTCTTCTTCGAGATTTCTTCTTTTTCTTGCTCTTTTTCTTCTTCTCGATTTCTTCTTTTTCTTTTTCTTTTTCATCTTTTTCTTCTCAGTTTCTTCTTTTTCTTCTTCTCGATTTCTTCTCGATTTCTTCTTTTTCTTCTTCTTTTACTTCTTCTTCTTCTCGATTTCTTCTTTTTCTTCTTCTTCTTCGCGATTTTTTCTTTTTCTTTCTCTTTTTCTTCTCGATTTCTTCTTTTTCTTTTTCTTCTTTTTCTTTTCCTTCGCGATTTCTTCTTTTTCTTGCTCTTTTTCTTCTTCTCGATTTCTGCTTTTTCTTCTTCTCGATTTCTTCTTTTTCTTCTTCTCCATTTCTTCTTTATCTTCTTCTTCTCGATTTCTTCTCGATTTCTTCTTCTTCTCGATTTCTTCTGTTTCTTCTTCTTCTTCGCGATTTTTTCTTTTTCTTTCTCTTTTTCTTCTCGATTTCTTCTTTTTCTTTTTCTTCTTTTTCTTTTCCTTCTCGATTTCTTCTTTTTCTTCTTCTTTTTCTTCTTCTCGATTTCTTCTTTTTCTTCTTTATTTCTTATTTTTCTCCTTTTTCTCGATTTCTTCTTCTTCTCGATTTCTTCTGTTTCTTCTTCGCGATTTCTTCTTTTTCTTGCTCTTTTTCTTCTTCTCGATTTCTGCTTTTTCTTCTTCTCGATTTCTTCTTTTTCTTCTTCTCCATTTCTTCTTTATCTTCTTCTTCTCGATTTCTTCTCGATTTCTTCTTCTTCTCGATTTCTTCTGTTTCTTCTTCTTCTTCGCGATTTTTTCTTTTTCTTTCTCTTTTTCTTCTCGATTTCTTCTTTTTCTTTTTCTTCTTTTTCTTTTCCTTCTCGATTTCTTCTTTTTCTTCTTCTTTTACTTCTTCTTCTTCTCGATTTCTTCTTTTTCTTCTTTTTCTTCTTCTCGATTTCTTCTTTTTCTTCTTTTTCTTCTTTTTCTTGTTCTTTTTCTTCTTCTCAATTTCTTATTTTTCTCCTTTTTCTCGATTTCTTCTTCATCTCGATTTCTTCTTTTTCTTTTTCTCCTTTTTCTTCTTCTTTTTCTTCTTTTTCTTCTCGATTTCTTCTTTTTCTTCTTTTTCTTTTTCTCGATTTCTTCTTTTTCTTCTTTTTCTTCTTCTCGATTTCTTCTTGTTCTTCTTTTTCTTCTTCTCGATTTCTTATTTTTCTTCTTTTTCTCGATTTCTTCTTCTTCTTCTCGATTTCTTCCTCTTCTTCTCGATTTCTTCTCGATTTCTTCTTTTTCTTCTTGATTTCTTCTTTTTCTTCTTTTTCTTCTTCTCGATTTCTTCTTTTTCTTCTTTTTCTCGATTTCTTCTTTTTCTTTTTCTTCTTTTTCTTTTTCTTCTCGATTTCTTCTTTTTCTTGTTCTTTTTCTTCTTCTCGATTTCTTCTTTTTCTTTTTCTTCTTTTTCTTTTTCTTCTCGATTTCTTCTTTTTCTTCTTCTTTTTCTTCTTCTCGATTTCTTCTTTTTCTTCTTTATTTCTTATTTTTCTCCTTTTTCTCGATTTCTTCTTCTTCTCGATTTCTTCTGTTTCTTCTTCGCGATTTCTTCTTTTTCTTGCTCTTTTTCTTCTTCTCGATTTCTGCTTTTTCTTCTTCTCGATTTCTTCTTTTTCTTCTTCTCCATTTCTTCTTTATCTTCTTCTTCTCGATTTCTTCTCGATTTCTTCTTCTTCTCGATTTCTTCTGTTTCTTCTTCTTCTTCGCGATTTTTTCTTTTTCTTTCTCTTTTTCTTCTCGATTTCTTCTTTTTCTTTTTCTTCTTTTTCTTTTTCTTCTCGATTTCTTCTTTTTCTTCTTCTTTTTCTTCTTCTCGATTTCTTCTTTTTCTTCTTTATTTCTTATTTTTCTCCTTTTTCTCGATTTCTTCTTCTCGATTTCTTCTGTTTCTTCTTCGCGATTTCTTCTTTTTCTTGCTCTTTTTCTTCTTCTCGATTTCTGCTTTTTCTTCTTCTCGATTTCTTCTTTTTCTTCTTCTCCATTTCTTCTTTATCTTCTTCTTCTCGATTTCTTCTCGATTTCTTCTTCTTCTCGATTTCTTCTGTTTCTTCTTCTTCTTCGCGATTTTTTCTTTTTCTTTCTCTTTTTCTTCTCGATTTCTTCTTTTTCTTTTTCTTCTTTTTCTTTTCCTTCTCGATTTCTTCTTTTTCTTCTTTTTCTTCTTCTCGATTTCTTCTTTTTCTTTTTCTTCTTTTTCTTTTCCTTCTCGATTTCTTCTTTTTCTTCTTTTTCTTCTTCTCGATTTCTTCTTTTTCTTCTTTATTTCTTATTTTTCTCCTTTTTCTCGATTTCTTCTTCTTCTCGATTTCTTCTGTTTCTTCTTCGAGATTTCTTCTTTTTCTTGCTCTTTTTCTTCTTCTCGATTTCTTCTTTTTCTTTTTCTTTTTCATCTTTTTCTTCTCAGTTTCTTCTTTTTCTTCTTCTCGATTTCTTCTCGATTTCTTCTTTTTCTTCTTCTTTTACTTCTTCTTCTTCTCGATTTCTTCTTTTTCTTCTTCTTCTTCGCGATTTTTTCTTTTTCTTTCTCTTTTTCTTCTCGATTTCTTCTTTTTCTTTTTCTTCTTTTTCTTTTCCTTCTCGATTTCTTCTTTTTCTTCTTCTTTTTCTTCTTCTCGATTTCTTCTTTTTCTTCTTTATTTCTTATTTTTCTCCTTTTTCTCGATTTCTTCTTCTTCTCGATTTCTTCTGTTTCTTCTTCGCGATTTCTTCTTTTTCTTGCTCTTTTTCTTCTTCTCGATTTCTGCTTTTTCTTCTTCTCGATTTCTTCTTTTTCTTCTTCTCCATTTCTTCTTTATCTTCTTCTTCTCGATTTCTTCTCGATTTCTTCTTCTTCTCGATTTCTTCTGTTTCTTCTTCTTCTTCGCGATTTTTTCTTTTTCTTTCTCTTTTTCTTCTCGATTTCTTCTTTTTCTTTTTCTTCTTTTTCTTTTCCTTCTCGATTTCTTCTTTTTCTTCTTCTTTTTCTTCTTCTCGATTTCTTCTTTTTCTTCTTTATTTCTTATTTTTCTCCTTTTTCTCGATTTCTTCTTCTTCTCGATTTCTTCTGTTTCTTCTTCGCGATTTCTTCTTTTTCTTGCTCTTTTTCTTCTTCTCGATTTCTGCTTTTTCTTCTTCTCGATTTCTTCTTTTTCTTCTTCTCCATTTCTTCTTTATCTTCTTCTTCTCGATTTCTTCTCGATTTCTTCTTCTTCTCGATTTCTTCTGTTTCTTCTTCTTCTTCGCGATTTTTTCTTTTTCTTTCTCTTTTTCTTCTCGATTTCTTCTTTTTCTTTTTCTTCTTTTTCTTTTCCTTCTCGATTTCTTCTTTTTCTTCTTCTTTTACTTCTTCTTCTTCTCGATTTCTTCTTTTTCTTCTTTTTCTTCTTCTCGATTTCTTCTTTTTCTTCTTTTTCTTCTTTTTCTTGTTCTTTTTCTTCTTCTCAATTTCTTATTTTTCTCCTTTTTCTCGATTTCTTCTTCATCTCGATTTCTTCTTTTTCTTTTTCTTCTTTTTCTTCTTCTTTTTCTTCTTTTTCTTCTCGATTTCTTCTTTTTCTTCTTTTTCTTTTTCTCGATTTCTTCTTTTTCTTCTTTTTCTTCTTCTCGATTTCTTCTTGTTCTTCTTTTTCTTCTTCTCGATTTCTTATTTTTCTTCTTTTTCTCGATTTCTTCTTCTTCTTCTCGATTTCTTCCTCTTCTTCTCGATTTCTTCTCGATTTCTTCTTTTTCTTCTTGATTTCTTCTTTTTCTTCTTTTTCTTCTTCTCGATTTCTTCTTTTTCTTCTTTTTCTCGATTTCTTCTTTTTCTTTTTCTTCTTTTTCTTTTTCTTCTCGATTTCTTCTTTTTCTTGTTCTTTTTCTTCTTCTCGATTTCTTCTTTTTCTTCTTTATTTCTTATTTTTCTCCTTTTTCTCGATTTCTTCTTCTTCTCGATTTCTTCTGTTTCTTCTTCGCGATTTCTTCTTTTTCTTGCTCTTTTTCTTCTTCTCGATTTCTGCTTTTTCTTCTTCTCGATTTCTTCTTTTTCTTCTTCTCCATTTCTTCTTTATCTTCTTCTTCTCGATTTCTTCTCGATTTCTTCTTCTTCTCGATTTCTTCTGTTTCTTCTTCTTCTTCGCGATTTTTTCTTTTTCTTTCTCTTTTTCTTCTCGATTTCTTCTTTTTCTTTTTCTTCTTTTTCTTTTCCTTCTCGATTTCTTCTTTTTCTTCTTCTTTTTCTTCTTCTCGATTTCTTCTCGATTTCTTCTTTTTCTTCTTCTTTTACTTCTTCTTCTTCTCGATTTCTTCTTTTTCTTCTTGATTTCTTCTTTTTCTTCTTTTTCTTCTTCTCGATTTCTTCTTTTTCTTCTTTTTCTCGATTTCTTCTTTTTCTTTTTCTTCTTTTTCTTTTTCTTCTCGATTTCTTCTTTTTCTTCTTTTTCTTCTTTTTCTTTTGCTCGATTTCTTCTTTTTCTTCTTTTTCTTCTTCTCGATTTCTTCTTTTTCTTCTTTATTTCTTATTTTTCTCCTTTTTCTCGATTTCTTCTTCTTCTCGATTTCTTCTGTTTCTTCTTCGCGATTTCTTCTTTTTCTTGCTCTTTTTCTTCTTCTCGATTTCTGCTTTTTCTTCTTCTCGATTTCTTCTTTTTCTTCTTCTCCATTTCTTCTTTATCTTCTTCTTCTCGATTTCTTCTCGATTTCTTCTTCTTCTCGATTTCTTCTGTTTCTTCTTCTTCTTTGCGATTTTTTCTTTTTCTTTCTCTTTTTCTTCTCGATTTCTTCTTTTTCTTCTTCTTTTTCTTTTTCTCGATTTCTTCTTTTTCTTCTTTTTCTTCTTCTCGATTTCTTCTTGTTCTTCTTTTTCTTCTTCTCGATTTCTTATTTTTCTTCTTTTTCTCGATTTCTTCTTCTTCTTCTCGATTTCTTCCTCTTCTTCTCGATTTCTTCTCGATTTCTTCTTTTTCTTCTTGATTTCTTCTTTTTCTTCTTTTTCTTCTTCTCGATTTCTTCTTTTTCTCGATTTCTTCTTTTTCTTTTTCTTCTTTTTCTTTTTCTTCTCGATTTCTTCTTTTTCTTGTTCTTTTTCTTCTTCTCGATTTCTTCTTTTTCTTCTTTATTTCTTATTTTTCTCCTTTTTCTCGATTTCTTCTTCTTCTCGATTTCTTCTGTTTCTTCTTCGCGATTTCTTCTTTTTCTTGCTCTTTTTCTTCTTCTCGATTTCTGCTTTTTCTTCTTCTCGATTTCTTCTTTTTCTTCTTCTCCATTTCTTCTTTATCTTCTTCTTCTCGATTTCTTCTCGATTTCTTCTTCTTCTCGATTTCTTCTGTTTCTTCTTCTTCTTCGCGATTTTTTCTTTTTCTTTCTCTTTTTCTTCTCGATTTCTTCTTTTTCTTTTTCTTCTTTTTCTTTTCCTTCTCGATTTCTTCTTTTTCTTCTTCTTTTTCTTCTTCTCGATTTCTTCTCGATTTCTTCTTTTTCTTCTTCTTTTACTTCTTCTTCTTCTCGATTTCTTCTTTTTCTTCTTGATTTCTTCTTTTTCTTCTTTTTCTTCTTCTCGATTTCTTCTTTTTCTTCTTTTTCTCGATTTCTTCTTTTTCTTTTTCTTCTTTTTCTTTTTCTTCTCGATTTCTTCTTTTTCTTCTTCTCGATTTCTTCTTTTTCTTCTTTTTCTTTTGCTCGATTTCTTCTTTTTCTTCTTTTTCTTCTTCTCGATTTCTTCTTTTTCTTCTTTATTTCTTATTTTTCTCCTTTTTCTCGATTTCTTCTTCTTCTCGATTTCTTCTGTTTCTTCTTCGCGATTTCTTCTTTTTCTTGCTCTTTTTCTTCTTCTCGATTTCTTCTTTTTCTTTTTCTTTTTCTTCTTTTTCTTCTCAGTTTCTTCTTTTTCTTCTTCTCGATTTCTTCTCGATTTCTTCTTTTTCTTGTTCTCGATTTCTTCTTTTTCTTCTTCTTTTTCTTTTTCTCGATTTCTTCTTTTTCTTCTTTTTCTTCTTCTCGATTTCTTCTTGTTCTTCTTTTTCTTCTTCTCGATTTCTTCTTTTCCTTCTTTTTCTTTTGCTCGATTTCTTCTTTTTCTTCTTTTTCTTCTTCTCGATTTCTTCTTGTTCTTCTTTTTCTTCTTCTCGATTTCTTATTTTTCTTCTTTTTCTCGATTTCTTCTTCTTCTTCTCGATTTCTTCCTCTTCTTCTCGATTTCTTCTCGATTTCTTCTTTTTCTTCTTGATTTCTTCTTTTTCTTCTTTTTCTTCTTCTCGATTTCTTCTTTTTCTTCTTTTTCTCGATTTCTTCTTTTTCTTTTTCTTCTTTTTCTTTTTCTTCTCGATTTCTTCTTTTTCTTCTTCTTTTTCTTCTTCTCGATTTCTTCTTTTTCTTCTTTATTTCTTATTTTTCTCCTTTTTCTCGATTTCTTCTTCTTCTCGATTTCTTCTGTTTCTTCTTCGCGATTTCTTCTTTTTCTTGCTCTTTTTCTTCTTCTCGATTTCTGCTTTTTCTTCTTCTCGATTTCTTCTTTTTCTTCTTCTCCATTTCTTCTTTATCTTCTTCTTCTCGATTTCTTCTCGATTTCTTCTTCTTCTCGATTTCTTCTGTTTCTTCTTCTTCTTTGCGATTTTTTCTTTTTCTTTCTCTTTTTCTTCTCGATTTCTTCTTTTTCTTCTTCTTTTTCTTTTTCTCGATTTCTTCTTTTTCTTCTTTTTCTTCTTCTCGATTTCTTCTTGTTCTTCTTTTTCTTCTTCTCGATTTCTTATTTTTCTTCTTTTTCTCGATTTCTTCTTCTTCTTCTCGATTTCTTCCTCTTCTTCTCGATTTCTTCTCGATTTCTTCTTTTTCTTCTTGATTTCTTCTTTTTCTTCTTTTTCTTCTTCTCGATTTCTTCTTTTTCTTCTTTTTCTCGATTTCTTCTTTTTCTTTTTCTTCTTTTTCTTTTTCTTCTCGATTTCTTCTTTTTCTTCTTTATTTCTTATTTTTCTCCTTTTTCTCGATTTCTTCTTCTTCTCGATTTCTTCTGTTTCTTCTTCTCGATTTCTTCTTTTTCTTCTTCTCCATTTCTTCTTTATCTTCTTCTTCTCGATTTCTTCTCGATTTCTTCTTCTTCTCGATTTCTTCTGTCTCTTCTTCTTCTTCGCGATTTTTTCTTTTTCTTTCTCTTTTTCTTCTCGATTTCTTCTTTTTCTTTTTCTTCTTTTTCTTTTCCTTCTCGATTTCTTCTTTTTCTTCTTTTTCTTCTTCTCGATTTCTTCTTTTTCTTTTTCTTCTTTTTCTTTTCCTTCTCGATTTCTTCTTTTTCTTCTTTTTCTTCTTCTCGATTTCTTCTTTTTCTTCTTTATTTCTTATTTTTCTCCTTTTTCTCGATTTCTTCTTCTTCTCGATTTCTTCTGTTTCTTCTTCGAGATTTCTTCTTTTTCTTGCTCTTTTTCTTCTTCTCGATTTCTTCTTTTTCTTTTTCTTTTTCTTCTTTTTCTTCTCAGTTTCTTCTTTTTCTTCTTCTCGATTTCTTCTCGATTTCTTCTTTTTCTTCTTCTTTTACTTCTTCTTCTTCTCGATTTCTTCTTTTTCTTCTTCTTCTTCGCGATTTTTTCTTTTTCTTTCTATTTTTCTTCTCGATTTCTTCTTTTTCTTTTTCTTCTTTTTCTTTTCCTTCTCGATTTCTTCTTTTTCTTCTTCTTTTTCTTCTTCTCGATTTCTTCTTTTTCTTCTTTATTTCTTATTTTTCTCCTTTTTCTCGATTTCTTCTTCTTCTCGATTTCTTCTGTTTCTTCTTCGCGATTTCTTCTTTTTCTTGCTCTTTTTCTTCTTCTCGATTTCTGCTTTTTCTTCTTCTCGATTTCTTCTTTTTCTTCTTCTCCATTTCTTCTTTATCTTCTTCTTCTCGATTTCTTCTCGATTTCTTCTTCTTCTCGATTTCTTCTGTTTCTTCTTCTTCTTTGCGATTTTTTCTTTTTCTTTCTCTTTTTCTTCTCGATTTCTTCTTTTTCTTCTTCTTTTTCTTTTTCTCGATTTCTTCTTTTTCTTCTTTTTCTTCTTCTCGATTTCTTCTTTTTCTTCTTTTTCTTCTTTTTCTTGTTCTTTTTCTTCTTCTCAATTTCTTATTTTTCTCCTTTTTCTCGATTTCTTCTTCATCTCGATTTCTTCTTTTTCTTTTTCTTCTTTTTCTTCTTCTTTTTCTTCTTTTTCTTCTCGATTTCTTCTTTTTCTTCTTTTTCTTTTTCTCGATTTCTTCTTTTTCTTCTTTTTCTTCTTCTCGATTTCTTCTTGTTCTTCTTTTTCTTCTTCTCGATTTCTTATTTTTCTTCTTTTTCTCGATTTCTTCTTCTTCTTCTCGATTTCTTCCTCTTCTTCTCGATTTCTTCTCGATTTCTTCTTTTTCTTCTTGATTTCTTCTTTTTCTTCTTTTTCTTCTTCTCGATTTCTTCTTTTTCTTCTTTTTCTCGATTTCTTCTTTTTCTTTTTCTTCTTTTTCTTTTTCTTCTCGATTTCTTCTTTTTCTTCTTCTTTTTCTTCTTCTCGATTTCTTCTTTTTCTTCTTTATTTCTTATTTTTCTCCTTGTTCTCGATTTCTTCTTCTTCTCGATTTCTTCTGTTTCTTCTTCTCGATTTCTTCTTTTTCTTCTTCTCCATTTCTTCTTTATCTTCTTCTTCTCGATTTCTTCTCGATTTCTTCTTCTTCTCGATTTCTTCTGTCTCTTCTTCTTCTTCGCGATTTTTTCTTTTTCTTTCTCTTTTTCTTCTCGATTTCTTCTTTTTCTTTTTCTTCTTTTTCTTTTCCTTCTCGATTTCTTCTCGATTTCTTCTTCTTCTCGATTTCTTCTCGATTTCTTCTTCTTCTCGATTTCTTCTTTTTCTTCTTCTTTTACTCCTTCTTCTTGATTTCTTCTTTTTCTTCTTCTCCATTTCTTCCTTTTCTTCTTCTCGATTTCTTCTCGATTTCTTCTTCTTCTTCTTCTCGATTTCTTCTGTTTCATCTTCTTCTTCGCGATTTTTTCTTTTTCTTTCTCTTTTTCTTCTCGATTTCTTCTTTTTCTTTTTCTTCTTTTTCTTTTCCTTCTCGATTTCTTCTTTTTCTTCTTCTTTTTCTTCTTCTCGATTTCTTCTTTTTCTTCTTTATTTCTTATTTTTCTCCTTTTTCTCGATTTCTTCTTCTTCTCGATTTCTTCTGTTTCTTCTTCGCGATTTCTTCTTTTTCTTGCTCTTTTTCTTCTTCTCGATTTCTGCTTTTTCTTCTTCTCGATTTCTTCTTTTTCTTCTTCTCCATTTCTTCTTTATCTTCTTCTTCTCGATTTCTTCTCGATTTCTTCTTCTTCTCGATTTCTTCTGTTTCTTCTTCTTCTTCGCGATTTTTTCTTTTTCTTTCTCTTTTTCTTCTCGATTTCTTCTTTTTCTTTTTCTTCTTTTTCTTTTCCTTCTCGATTTCTTCTTTTTCTTCTTCTTTTTCTTCTTCTCGATTTCTTCTTTTTCTTCTTTATTTCTTATTTTTCTCCTTTTTCTCGATTTCTTCTTCTTCTCGATTTCTTCTGTTTCTTCTTCGCGATTTCTTCTTTTTCTTGCTCTTTTTCTTCTTCTCGATTTCTGCTTTTTCTTCTTCTCGATTTCTTCTTTTTCTTCTTCTCCATTTCTTCTTTATCTTCTTCTTCTCGATTTCTTCTCGATTTCTTCTTCTTCTCGATTTCTTCTGTTTCTTCTTCTTCTTTGCGATTTTTTCTTTTTCTTTCTCTTTTTCTTCTCGATTTCTTCTTTTTCTTCTTCTTTTTCTTTTTCTCGATTTCTTCTTTTTCTTCTTTTTCTTCTTCTCGATTTCTTCTTGTTCTTCTTTTTCTTCTTCTCGATTTCTTCTTTTTCTTTTTCTTCTTTTTCTTTTCCTTCTCGATTTCTTCTTTTTCTTCTTTTTCTTCTTCTCGATTTCTTCTTTTTCTTCTTTATTTCTTATTTTTCTCCTTTTTCTCGATTTCTTCTTCTTCTCGATTTCTTCTTTTTCTTCTTCTCCATTTCTTCTTTATCTTCTTCTTCTCGATTTCTTCTCGATTTCTTCTTCTTCTCGATTTCTTCTGTTTCTTCTTCTTCTTCGCGATTTTTTCTTTTTCTTTCTCTTTTTCTTCTCGATTTCTTCTTTTTCTTTTTCTTCTTTTTCTTTTCCTTCTCGATTTCTTCTTTTTCTTCTTCTTTTTCTTCTTCTCGATTTCTTCTTTTTCTTCTTTATTTCTTATTTTTCTCCTTTTTCTCGATTTCTTCTTCTTCTCGATTTCTTCTGTTTCTTCTTCGCGATTTCTTCTTTTTCTTGCTCTTTTTCTTCTTCTCGATTTCTGCTTTTTCTTCTTCTCGATTTCTTCTTTTTCTTCTTCTCCATTTCTTCTTTATCTTCTTCTTCTCGATTTCTTCTCGATTTCTTCTTCTTCTCGATTTCTTCTGTTTCTTCTTCTTCTTTGCGATTTTTTCTTTTTCTTTCTCTTTTTCTTCTCGATTTCTTCTTTTTCTTCTTCTTTTTCTTTTTCTCGATTTCTTCTTTTTCTTCTTTTTCTTCTTCTCGATTTCTTCTTGTTCTTCTTTTTCTTCTTCTCGATTTCTTATTTTTCTTCTTTTTCTCGATTTCTTCTTCTTCTTCTCGATTTCTTCCTCTTCTTCTCGATTTCTTCTCGATTTCTTCTTTTTCTTCTTGATTTCTTCTTTTTCTTCTTTTTCTTCTTCTCGATTTCTTCTTTTTCTTCTTTTTCTCGATTTCTTCTTTTTCTTTTTCTTCTTTTTCTTTTTCTTCTCGATTTCTTCTTTTTCTTCTTCTTTTTCTTCTTCTCGATTTCTTCTTTTTCTTCTTTATTTCTTATTTTTCTCCTTTTTCTCGATTTCTTCTTCTTCTCGATTTCTTCTGTTTCTTCTTCGCGATTTCTTCTTTTTCTTGCTCTTTTTCTTCTTCTCGATTTCTGCTTTTTCTTCTTCTCGATTTCTTCTTTTTCTTCTTCTCCATTTCTTCTTTATCTTCTTCTTCTCGATTTCTTCTCGATTTCTTCTTCTTCTCGATTTCTTCTGTTTCTTCTTCTTCTTTGCGATTTTTTCTTTTTCTTTCTCTTTTTCTTCTCGATTTCTTCTTTTTCTTTTTCTTCTTTTTCTTTTCCTTCTCGAATTCTTCTTTTTCTTCTTTTTCTTCTTCTCGATTTCTTCTTTTTCTTTTGCTCGATTTCTTCTTTTTCTTCTTTTTCTTCTTCTCGATTTCTTCTTGTTCTTCTTTATTTCTTATTTTTCTCCTTTTTCTCGATTTCTTCTTCTTCTCGATTTCTTCTGTTTCTTCTTCGCGATTTCTTCTTTTTCTTGCTCTTTTTCTTCTTCTCGATTTCTGCTTTTTCTTCTTCTCGATTTCTTCTTTTTCTTCTTCTCCATTTCTTCTTTATCTTCTTCTTCTCGATTTCTTCTCGATTTCTTCTTCTTCTCGATTTCTTCTGTTTCTTCTTCTTCTTTGCGATTTTTTCTTTTTCTTTCTCTTTTTCTTCTCGATTTCTTCTTTTTCTTTTTCTTCTTTTTCTTTTCCTTCTCGAATTCTTCTTTTTCTTCTTTTTCTTCTTCTCGATTTCTTCTTTTTCTTCTTTTTCTTTTGCTCGATTTCTTCTTTTTCTTCTTTTTCTTCTTCTCGATTTCTTCTTGTTCTTCTTTATTTCTTATTTTTCTCCTTTTTCTCGATTTCTTCTTCTTCTCGATTTCTTCTGTTTCTTCTTCGCGATTTCTTCTTTTTCTTTTTCTTCTTTTTCTTCTTCTTTTTCTTCTTCTCGATTTCTTCTTTTTCTTCTTCTTTTTCTTTTCCTTCTCGATTTCTTCTTTTTCTTATTCTTTTTCTTTTTCTTCTCGATTTCTTCTTTTTCTTCTTCTTTTTCTTCTTCTCGATTTCTTCTTTTTCTTCTTTATTTCTTATTTTTCTCCTTTTTCTCGATTTCTTCTTCTTCTCGATTTCTTCTGTTTCTTCTTCGCGATTTCTTCTTTTTCTTTTTCTTCTTTTTCTTCTTCTTTTTCTTCTTCTCGATTTCTTCTTTTTCTTCTTCTTTTTCTTTTCCTTCTCGATTTCTTCTTTTTCTTATTCTTTTTCTTCTTCTCAGTTTCTTCTTTTTCTTCTTCTCGATTTCTTCTCGATTTCTTCTTTTTCTTCTTGATTTCTTCTTTTTCTTCTTCTTTTTCTTTTTCTCGATTTCTTCTTTTTCTTCTTTTTCTTCTTCTCGATTTCTTCTTGTTCTTCTTTTTCTTCTTCTCGATTTCTTATTTTTCTTCTTTTTCTCGATTTCTTCTTCTTCTCGATTTCTTCCTCTTCTTCTCGATTTCTTCTCGATTTCTTCTTTTTCTTCTTGATTTCTTCTTTTTCTTCTTTTTCTTCTTCTCGATTTCTTCTTTTTCTTCTTTTTCTCGATTTCCTCTTTTTCTTTTTCTTCTTTTTCTTTTTCTTCTCGATTTCTTCTTTTTCTTCTTCTTTTTCTTCTTCTCGATTTCTTCTTTTGCTTCTTTATTTCTTATTTTTCTCCTTTTTCTCGATTTCTTCTTCTTCTCGATTTCTTCTGTTTCTTCTTCGCGATTTCTTCTTTTTCTTTCTCTTTTTCTTCTTCTCGATTTCTGCTTTTTCTTCTTCTCGATTTCTTCTTTTTCTTCTTCTCCATTTCTTCTTTATCTTCTTCTTCTCGATTTCTTCTCGATTTCTTCTTCTTCTCGATTTCTTCTGTTTCTTCTTCTTCTTCGCGATTTTTTCTTTTTCTTTCTCTTTTTCTTCTCGATTTCTTCTTTTTCTTTTTCTTCTTTTTCTTTTCCTTCTCGATTTCTTCTTTTTCTTCTTCTTTTTCTTCTTCTCGATTTCTTCTTTTTCTTCTTTATTTCTTATCTTTCTCCTTTTTCTCGATTTCTTCTTCTTCTCGATTTCTTCTGTTTCTTCTTCGCGATTTCTTCTTTTTCTTGCTCTTTTTCTTCTTCTCGATTTCTTCTTTTTCTTTTTCTTTTTCTTCTTTTTCTTCTCAGTTTCTTCTTTTTCTTCTTCTCGATTTCTTCTCGATTTCTTCTTTTTCTTCTTTTTCTTCTTCTCGATTTCTTCTTGTTCTTCTTTTTCTTCTTCTCGATTTCTTATTTTTCTTCTTTTTCTCGATTTCTTCTTCTTCTTCTCGATTTCTTCCTCTTCTTCTCGATTTCTTCTCGATTTCTTCTTTTTCTTCTTGATTTCTTCTTTTTCTTCTTTTTCTTCTTCTCGATTTCTTCTTGTTCTTCTTTTTCTTCTTCTCGATTTCTTATTTTTCTTCTTTTTCTCGATTTCTTCTTCTTCTTCTCGATTTCTTCCTCTTCTTCTCGATTTCTTCTCGATTTCTTCTTTTTCTTCTTGATTTCTTCTTTTTCTTCTTTTTCTTCTTCTCGATTTCTTCTTTTTCTTCTTTTTCTCGATTTCCTCTTTTTCTTTTTCTTCTTTTTCTTTTTCTTCTCGATTTCTTCTGTTTCTTCTTCGCGATTTCTTCTTTTTCTTGCTCTTTTTCTTCTTCTCGATTTCTGCTTTTTCTTCTTCTCGATTTCTTCTTTTTCTTCTTCTCCATTTCTTCTTTATCTTCTTCTTCTCGATTTCTTCTCGATTTCTTCTTCTTCTCGATTTCTTCTGTTTCTTCTTCTTCTTTGCGATTTTTTCTTTTTCTTTCTCTTTTTCTTCTCGATTTCTTCTTTTTCTTTTTCTTCTTTTTCTTTTCCTTCTCGAATTCTTCTTTTTCTTCTTTTTCTTCTTCTCGATTTCTTCTTTTTCTTCTTTATTTCTTATTTTTCTCCTTTTTCTCGATTTCTTCTTCTTCTCGATTTCTTCTGTTTCTTCTTCGAGATTTCTTCTTTTTCTTGCTCTTTTTCTTCTTCTCGATTTCTGCTTTTTCTTCTTCTCGATTTCTTCTTTTTCTTCTTCTCCATTTCTTCTTTATCTTCTTCTTCTCGATTTCTTCTCGATTTCTTCTTCTTCTCGATTTCTTCTGTTTCTTCTTCTTCTTCGCGATTTTTTCTTTTTCTTTCTCTTTTTCTTCTCGATTTCTTCTTTTTCTTTTTCTTCTTTTTCTTTTCCTTCTCGATTTCTTCTTTTTCTTCTTTTTCTTCTTCTCAGTTTCTTCTTTTTCTTCTTCTCGATTTCTTCTCGATTTCTTCTTTTTCTTCTTCTCGATTTCTTCTCGATTTCTTCTTTTTCTTGTTCTCGATTTCTTCTTTTTCTTCTTCTTTTTCTTTTTCTCGATTTCTTCTTTTTCTTCTTTTTCTTCTTCTCGATTTCTTCTTGTTCTTCTTTTTCTTCTTCTCGATTTCTTATTTTTCTTCTTTTTCTCGATTTCTTCTTCTTCTTCTCGATTTCTTCCTCTTCTTCTCGATTTCTTCTCGATTTCTTCTTTTTCTTCTTGATTTCTTCTTTTTCTTCTTTTTCTTCTTCTCGATTTCTTCTTTTTCTTCTTTTTCTCGATTTCTTCTTTTTCTTTTTCTTCTTTTTCTTTTTCTTCTCGATTTCTTCTTTTTCTTCTTCTTTTTCTTCTTCTCGATTTCTTCTTTTGCTTCTTTATTTCTTATTTTTCTCCTTTTTCTCGATTTCTTCTTCTTCTCGATTTCTTCTGTTTCTTCTTCGCGATTTCTTCTTTTTCTTGCTCTTTTTCTTCTTCTCGATTACTGCTTTTTCTTCTTCTCGATTTCTTCTTTTTTTTCTTCTCCATTTCTTCTTTATCTTCTTCTTCTCGATTTCTTCTCGATTTCTTCTTCTTCTCGATTTCTTCTGTTTCTTCTTCTTCTTCGCGATTTTTTCTTTTTCTTTCTCTTTTTCTTCTCGATTTCTTCTTTTTCTTTTTCTTCTTTTTCTTTTGCTTCTCGATTTCTTCTTTTTCTTCTTCTTTTTCTTCTTCTCGATTTCTTCTCGATTTCTTCTTTTTCTTCTTCTTTTACTTCTTCTTCTTCTCGATTTCTTCTTTTTCTTCTTCTTCTTCGCGATTTTTTCTTTTTCTTTCTCTTTTTCTTCTCGATTTCTTCTTTTTCTTTTTCTTCTTTTTCTTTTCCTTCTCGATTTCTTCTTTTTCTTCTTCTTTTTCTTCTTCTCGATTTCTTCTTTTTCTTCTTTATTTCTTATTTTTCTCCTTTTTCTCGATTTCTTCTTCTTCTCGATTTCTTCTGTTTCTTCTTCGAGATTTCTTCTTTTTCTTGCTCTTTTTCTTCTTCTTGATTTCTTCTTTTTCTTTTTCTTTTTCTTCTTTTTCTTCTCAGTTTCTTCTTTTTCTTCTTCTCGATTTCTTCTCGATTTCTTCTTTTTCTTCTTCTCGATTTCTTCTTTTTCTTCTTTTTCTTTTGCTCGATTTCTTCTTTTTCTTCTTTTTCTTCTTCTCGATTTCTTCTTGTTCTTCTTTTTCTTCTTCTCGATTTCTTATTTTTCTTCTTCTCGATTTCTTCTTTTTCTTTTTCTTTTTCTTCTTTTTCTTCTCAGTTTCTTCTTTTTCTTCTTCTCGATTTCTTCTCGATTTCTTCTTTTTCTTCTTCTCGATTTCTTCTTTTTCTTCTTTTTCTTTTGCTCGATTTCTTCTTTTTCTTCTTTTTCTTCTTCTCGATTTCTTCTTGTTCTTCTTTTTCTTCTTCTCGATTTCTTCTTTTTCTTCTTCTTTTTCTTTTTCTCGATTTCTTCTTTTTCTTCTTTTTCTTCTTCTCGATTTCTTCTTGTTCTTCTTTTTCTTCTTCTCGATTTCTTATTTTTCTTCTTTTTCTCGATTTCTTCTTCTTCTTCTCGATTTCTTCCTCTTCTTCTCGATTTCTTCTCGATTTCTTCTTTTTCTTCTTGATTTCTTCTTTTTCTTCTTTTTCTTCTTCTCGATTTCTTCTTTTTCTTCTTTTTCTCGATTTCCTCTTTTTCTTTTTCTTCTTTTTCTTTTTCTTCTCGATTTCTTCTGTTTCTTCTTCGCGATTTCTTCTTTTTCTTGCTCTTTTTCTTCTTCTCGATTTCTGCTTTTTCTTCTTCTCGATTTCTTCTTTTTCTTCTTCTCCATTTCTTCTTTATCTTCTTCTTCTCGATTTCTTCTCGATTTCTTCTTCTTCTCGATTTCTTCTGTTTCTTCTTCTTCTTTGCGATTTTTTCTTTTTCTTTCTCTTTTTCTTCTCGATTTCTTCTTTTTCTTTTTCTTCTTTTTCTTTTCCTTCTCGAATTCTTCTTTTCCTTCTTTTTCTTCTTCTCGATTTCTTCTTTTTCTTCTTTATTTCTTATTTTTCTCCTTTTTCTCGATTTCTTCTTCTTCTCGATTTCTTCTGTTTCTTCTTCTTCTTCGCGATTTTTTCTTTTTCTTTCTCTTTTTCTTCTCGATTTCTTCTTTTTCTTTTTCTTCTTTTTCTTTTCCTTCTCGATTTCTTCTTTTTCTTCTTTTTCTTCTTCTCAGTTTCTTCTTTTTCTTCTTCTCGATTTCTTCTCGATTTCTTCTTTTTCTTCTTCTCGATTTCTTCTCGATTTCTTCTTTTTCTTGTTCTCGATTTCTTCTTTTTCTTCTTCTTTTTCTTTTTCTCGATTTCTTCTTTTTCTTCTTTTTCTTCTTCTCGATTTCTTCTTGTTCTTCTTTTTCTTCTTCTCGATTTCTTATTTTTCTTCTTTTTCTCGATTTCTTCTTCTTCTTCTCGATTTCTTCCTCTTCTTCTCGATTTCTTCTCGATTTCTTCTTTTTCTTCTTGATTTCTTCTTTTTCTTCTTTTTCTTCTTCTCGATTTCTTCTTTTTCTTCTTTTTCTCGATTTCTTCTTTTTCTTTTTCTTCTTTTTCTTTTTCTTCTCGATTTCTTCTGTTTCTTCTTCGCGATTTCTTCTTTTTCTTGCTCTTTTTCTTCTTCTCGATTTCTGCTTTTTCTTCTTCTCGATTTCTTCTTTTTCTTCTTCTCCATTTCTTCTTTATCTTCTTCTTCTCGATTTCTTCTCGATTTCTTCTTCTTCTCGATTTCTTCTGTTTCTTCTTCTTCTTCGCGATTTTTTCTTTTTCTTTCTCTTTTTCTTCTCGATTTCTTCTTTTTCTTTTTCTTCTTTTTCTTTTCCTTCTCGATTTCTTCTTTTTCTTCTTCTTTTTCTTCTTCTCGATTTCTTCTTTTTCTTCTTTATTTCTTATCTTTCTCCTTTTTCTCGATTTCTTCTTCTTCTCGATTTCTTCTGTTTCTTCTTCGAGATTTCTTCTTTTTCTTGCTCTTTTTCTTCTTCTCGATTTCTTCTTTTTCTTTTTCTTTTTCTTCTTTTTCTTCTCAGTTTCTTCTTTTTCTTCTTCTCGATTTCTTCTCGATTTCTTCTTTTTCTTCTTCTCGATTTCTTCTTTTTCTTTTGCTCGATTTCTTCTTTTTCTTCTTTTTCTTCTTCTCGATTTCTTCTTGTTCTTCTTTTTCTTCTTCTCGATTTCTTATTTTTCTTCTTTTTCTCGATTTCTTCTTCTTCTTCTCGATTTCTTCCTCTTCTTCTCGATTTCTTCTCGATTTCTTCTTTTTCTTCTTGATTTCTTCTTTTTCTTCTTTTTCTTCTTCTCGATTTCTTCTTTTTCTTCTTTTTCTCGATTTCCTCTTTTTCTTTTTCTTCTTTTTCTTTTTCTTCTCGATTTCTTCTGTTTCTTCTTCGCGATTTCTTCTTTTTCTTGCTCTTTTTCTTCTTCTCGATTTCTGCTTTTTCTTCTTCTCGATTTCTTCTTTTTCTTCTTCTCCATTTCTTCTTTATCTTCTTCTTCTCGATTTCTTCTCGATTTCTTCTTCTTCTCGATTTCTTCTGTTTCTTCTTCTTCTTTGCGATTTTTTCTTTTTCTTTCTCTTTTTCTTCTCGATTTCTTCTTTTTCTTTTTCTTCTTTTTCTTTTCCTTCCAGAATTCTTCTTTTTCTTCTTTTTCTTCTTCTCGATTTCTTCTTTTTCTTCTTTATTTCTTATTTTTCTCCTTTTTCTCGATTTCTTCTTCTTCTCGATTTCTTCTGTTTCTTCTTCGAGATTTCTTCTTTTTCTTGCTCTTTTTCTTCTTCTCGATTTCTGCTTTTTCTTCTTCTCGATTTCTTCTTTTTCTTCTTCTCCATTTCTTCTTTATCTTCTTCTTCTCGATTTCTTCTCGATTTCTTCTTCTTCTCGATTTCTTCTGTTTCTTCTTCTTCTTCGCGATTTTTTCTTTTTCTTTCTCTTTTTCTTCTCGATTTCTTCTTTTTCTTTTTCTTCTTTTTCTTTTCCTTCTCGATTTCTTCTTTTTCTTCTTTTTCTTCTTCTCAGTTTCTTCTTTTTCTTCTTCTCGATTTCTTCTTTTTCTTCTTCTCGATTTCTTCTCGATTTCTTCTTTTTCTTGTTCTCGATTTCTTCTTTTTCTTCTTCTTTTTCTTTTTCTCGATTTCTTCTTTTTCTTCTTTTTCTTCTTCTCGATTTCTTCTTGTTCTTCTTTTTCTTCTTCTCGATTTCTTATTTTTCTTCTTTTTCTCGATTTCTTCTTCTTCTTCTCGATTTCTTCCTCTTCTTCTCGATTTCTTCTCGATTTCTTCTTTTTCTTCTTGATTTCTTCTTTTTCTTCTTTTTCTTCTTCTCGATTTCTTCTTTTTCTTCTTTTTCTCGATTTCTTCTTTTTCTTTTTCTTCTTTTTCTTTTTCTTCTCGATTTCTTCTTTTTCTTCTTCTTTTTCTTCTTCTCGATTTCTTCTTTTGCTTCTTTATTTCTTATTTTTCTCCTTTTTCTCGATTTCTTCTTCTTCTCGATTTCTTCTGTTTCTTCTTCGCGATTTCTTCTTTTTCTTGCTCTTTTTCTTCTTCTCGATTACTGCTTTTTCTTCTTCTCGATTTCTTCTTTTTCTTCTTCTCCATTTCTTCTTTATCTTCTTCTTCTCGATTTCTTCTCGATTTCTTCTTCTTCTCGATTTCTTCTGTTTCTTCTTCTTCTTCGCGATTTTTTCTTTTTCTTTCTCTTTTTCTTCTCGATTTCTTCTTTTTCTTTTTCTTCTTTTTCTTTTGCTTCTCGATTTCTTCTTTTTCTTCTTCTTTTTCTTCTTCTCGATTTCTTCTCGATTTCTTCTTTTTCTTCTTCTTTTACTTCTTCTTCTTCTCGATTTCTTCTTTTTCTTCTTCTTCTTCGCGATTTTTTCTTTTTCTTTCTCTTTTTCTTCTCGATTTCTTCTTTTTCTTTTTCTTCTTTTTCTTTTCCTTCTCGATTTCTTCTTTTTCTTCTTCTTTTTCTTCTTCTCGATTTCTTCTTTTTCTTCTTTATTTCTTATTTTTCTCCTTTTTCTCGATTTCTTCTTCTTCTCGATTTCTTCTGTTTCTTCTTCGAGATTTCTTCTTTTTCTTGCTCTTTTTCTTCTTCTTGATTTCTTCTTTTTCTTTTTCTTTTTCTTCTTTTTCTTCTCAGTTTCTTCTTTTTCTTCTTCTCGATTTCTTCTCGATTTCTTCTTTTTCTTCTTCTCGATTTCTTCTTTTTCTTCTTTTTCTTTTGCTCGATTTCTTCTTTTTCTTCTTTTTCTTCTTCTCGATTTCTTCTTGTTCTTCTTTTTCTTCTTCTCGATTTCTTATTTTTCTTCTTCTTCTCGATTTCTTCTTTTTCTTTTTCTTTTTCTTCTTTTTCTTCTCAGTTTCTTCTTTTTCTTCTTCTCGATTTCTTCTCGATTTCTTCTTTTTCTTCTTCTCGATTTCTTCTTTTTCTTCTTTTTCTTTTGCTCGATTTCTTCTTTTTCTTCTTTTTCTTCTTCTCGATTTCTTCTTGTTCTTCTTTTTCTTCTTCTCGATTTCTTCTTTTTCTTCTTCTTTTTCTTTTTCTCGATTTCTTCTTTTTCTTCTTTTTCTTCTTCTCGATTTCTTCTTGTTCTTCTTTTTCTTCTTCTCGATTTCTTATTTTTCTTCTTTTTCTCGATTTCTTCTTCTTCTTCTCGATTTCTTCCTCTTCTTCTCGATTTCTTCTCGATTTCTTCTTTTTCTTCTTGATTTCTTCTTTTTCTTCTTTTTCTTCTTCTCGATTTCTTCTTTTTCTTCTTTTTCTCGATTTCCTCTTTTTCTTTTTCTTCTTTTTCTTTTTCTTCTCGATTTCTTCTGTTTCTTCTTCGCGATTTCTTCTTTTTCTTGCTCTTTTTCTTCTTCTCGATTTCTGCTTTTTCTTCTTCTCGATTTCTTCTTTTTCTTCTTCTCCATTTCTTCTTTATCTTCTTCTTCTCGATTTCTTCTCGATTTCTTCTTCTTCTCGATTTCTTCTGTTTCTTCTTCTTCTTTGCGATTTTTTCTTTTTCTTTCTCTTTTTCTTCTCGATTTCTTCTTTTTCTTTTTCTTCTTTTTCTTTTCCTTCTCGAATTCTTCTTTTCCTTCTTTTTCTTCTTCTCGATTTCTTCTTTTTCTTCTTTATTTCTTATTTTTCTCCTTTTTCTCGATTTCTTCTTCTTCTCGATTTCTTCTGTTTCTTCTTCTTCTTCGCGATTTTTTCTTTTTCTTTCTCTTTTTCTTCTCGATTTCTTCTTTTTCTTTTTCTTCTTTTTCTTTTCCTTCTCGATTTCTTCTTTTTCTTCTTTTTCTTCTTCTCAGTTTCTTCTTTTTCTTCTTCTCGATTTCTTCTCGATTTCTTCTTTTTCTTCTTCTCGATTTCTTCTCGATTTCTTCTTTTTCTTGTTCTCGATTTCTTCTTTTTCTTCTTCTTTTTCTTTTTCTCGATTTCTTCTTTTTCTTCTTTTTCTTCTTCTCGATTTCTTCTTGTTCTTCTTTTTCTTCTTCTCGATTTCTTATTTTTCTTCTTTTTCTCGATTTCTTCTTCTTCTTCTCGATTTCTTCCTCTTCTTCTCGATTTCTTCTCGATTTCTTCTTTTTCTTCTTGATTTCTTCTTTTTCTTCTTTTTCTTCTTCTCGATTTCTTCTTTTTCTTCTTTTTCTCGATTTCTTCTTTTTCTTTTTCTTCTTTTTCTTTTTCTTCTCGATTTCTTCTGTTTCTTCTTCGCGATTTCTTCTTTTTCTTGCTCTTTTTCTTCTTCTCGATTTCTGCTTTTTCTTCTTCTCGATTTCTTCTTTTTCTTCTTCTCCATTTCTTCTTTATCTTCTTCTTCTCGATTTCTTCTCGATTCCTTCTTCTTCTCGATTTCTTCTGTTTCTTCTTCTTCTTCGCGATTTTTTCTTTTTCTTTCTCTTTTTCTTCTCGATTTCTTCTTTTTCTTTTTCTTCTTTTTCTTTTCCTTCTCGATTTCTTCTTTTTCTTCTTCTTTTTCTTCTTCTCGATTTCTTCTTTTTCTTCTTTATTTCTTATCTTTCTCCTTTTTCTCGATTTCTTCTTCTTCTCGATTTCTTCTGTTTCTTCTTCGAGATTTCTTCTTTTTCTTGCTCTTTTTCTTCTTCTCGATTTCTTCTTTTTCTTTTTCTTTTTCTTCTTTTTCTTCTCAGTTTCTTCTTTTTCTTCTTCTCGATTTCTTCTCGATTTCTTCTTTTTCTTCTTCTCGATTTCTTCTTTTTCTTTTGCTCGATTTCTTCTTTTTCTTCTTTTTCTTCTTCTCGATTTCTTCTTGTTCTTCTTTTTCTTCTTCTCGATTTCTTATTTTTCTTCTTTTTCTCGATTTCTTCTTCTTCTTCTCGATTTCTTCCTCTTCTTCTCGATTTCTTCTCGATTTCTTCTTTTTCTTCTTGATTTCTTCTTTTTCTTCTTTTTCTTCTTCTCGATTTCTTCTTTTTCTTCTTTTTCTCGATTTCCTCTTTTTCTTTTTCTTCTTTTTCTTTTTCTTCTCGATTTCTTCTGTTTCTTCTTCGCGATTTCTTCTTTTTCTTGCTCTTTTTCTTCTTCTCGATTTCTGCTTTTTCTTCTTCTCGATTTCTTCTTTTTCTTCTTCTCCATTTCTTCTTTATCTTCTTCTTCTCGATTTCTTCTCGATTTCTTCTTCTTCTCGATTTCTTCTGTTTCTTCTTCTTCTTTGCGATTTTTTCTTCTTCTTTCTCTTTTTCTTCTCGATTTCTTCTTTTTCTTTTTCTTCTTTTTCTTTTCCTTCCAGAATTCTTCTTTTTCTTCTTTTTCTTCTTCTCGATTTCTTCTTTTTCTTCTTTATTTCTTATTTTTCTCCTTTTTCTCGATTTCTTCTTCTTCTCGATTTCTTCTGTTTCTTCTTCGAGATTTCTTCTTTTTCTTGCTCTTTTTCTTCTTCTCGATTTCTGCTTTTTCTTCTTCTCGATTTCTTCTTTTTCTTCTTCTCCATTTCTTCTTTATCTTCTTCTTCTCCATTTCTTCTCGATTTCTTCTTCTTCTCGATTTCTTCTGTTTCTTCTTCTTCTTCGCGATTTTTTCTTTTTCTTTCTCTTTTTCTTCTCGATTTCTTCTTTTTCTTTTTCTTCTTTTTCTTTTCCTTCTCGATTTCTTCTTTTTCTTCTTTTTCTTCTTCTCAGTTTCTTCTTTTTCTTCTTCTCGATTTCTTCTCGATTTCTTCTTTTTCTTCTTCTCGATTTCTTCTCGATTTCTTCTTTTTCTTGTTCTCGATTTCTTCTTTTTCTTCTTCTTTTTCTTTTTCTCGATTTCTTCTTTTTCTTCTTTTTCTTCTTCTCGATTTCTTCTTGTTCTTCTTTTTCTTCTTCTCGATTTCTTATTTTTCTTCTTTTTCTCGATTTCTTCTTCTTCTTCTCGATTTCTTCCTCTTCTTCTCGATTTCTTCTCGATTTCTTCTTTTTCTTCTTGATTTCTTCTTTTTCTTCTTTTTCTTCTTCTCGATTTCTTCTTTTTCTTCTTTTTCTCGATTTCTTCTTTTTCTTTTTCTTCTTTTTCTTTTTCTTCTCGATTTCTTCTTTTTCTTCTTCTTTTTCTTCTTCTCGATTTCTTCTTTTTCTTCTTTATTTCTTATTTTTCTCCTTTTTCTCGATTTCTTCTTCTTCTCGATTTCTTCTGTTTCTTCTTCGCGATTTCTTCTTTTTCTTGCTCTTTTTCTTCTTCTCGATTTCTGCTTTTTCTTCTTCTCGATTTCTTCTTTTTCTTCTTCTCCATTTCTTCTTTATCTTCTTCTTCTCGATTTCTTCTCGATTTCTTCTTCTTCTCGATTTCTTCTGTTTCTTCTTCTTCTTCGCGATTTTTTCTTTTTCTTTCTCTTTTTCTTCTCGATTTCTTCTTTTTCTTTTTCTTCTTTTTCTTTTGCTTCTCGATTTCTTCTTTTTCTTCTTCTTTTTCTTCTTCTCGATTTCTTCTCGATTTCTTCTTTTTCTTCTTCTTTTACTTCTTCTTCTTCTCGATTTCTTCTTTTTCTTCTTCTTCTTCGCGATTTTTTCTTTTTCTTTCTCTTTTTCTTCTCGATTTCTTCTTTTTCTTTTTCTTCTTTTTCTTTTCCTTCTCGATTTCTTCTTTTTCTTCTTCTTTTACTTCTTCTTCTTCTCGATTTCTTCTTTTTCTTCTTCTTCTTCGCGATTTTTTCTTTTTCTTTCTCTTTTTCTTCTCGATTTCTTCTTTTTCTTTTTCTTCTTTTTCTTTTCCTTCTCGATTTCTTCTTTTTCTTCTTCTTTTTCTTCTTCTCGATTTCTTCTTTTTCTTCTTTATTTCTTATTTTTCTCCTTTTTCTCGATTTCTTCTTCTTCTCGATTTCTTCTGTTTCTTCTTCGAGATTTCTTCTTTTTCTTGCTCTTTTTCTTCTTCTCGATTTCTTCTTTTTCTTTTTCTTTTTCTTCTTTTTCTTCTCAGTTTCTTCTTTTTCTTCTTCTCGATTTCTTCTCGATTTCTTCTTTTTCTTCTTCTTTTTCTTTTTCTCGATTTCTTCTTTTTCTTCTTTTTCTTCTTCTCGATTTCTTCTTTTTCTTCTTTTTCTTCTTTTTCTTGTTCTTTTTCTTCTTCTCAATTTCTTATTTTTCTCCTTTTTCTCGATTTCTTCTTCATCTCGATTTCTTCTTTTTCTTTTTCTTCTTTTTCTTCTTCTTTTTCTTCTTTTTCTTCTCGATTTCTTCTTTTTCTTCTTTTTCTTTTTCTCGATTTCTTCTTTTTCTTCTTTTTCTTCTTCTCGATTTCTTCTTGTTCTTCTTTTTCTTCTTCTCGATTTCTTATTTTTCTTCTTTTTCTCGATTTCTTCTTCTTCTTCTCGATTTCTTCCTCTTCTTCTCGATTTCTTCTCGATTTCTTCTTTTTCTTCTTTATTTCTTCTTTTTCTTCTTTTTCTTCTTCTCGATTTCTTCTTTTTCTTCTTTTTCTCGATTTCTTCTTTTTCTTTTTCTTCTTTTTCTTTTTCTTCTCGATTTCTTCTTTTTCTTCTTCTTTTTCTTCTTCTCGATTTCTTCTTTTTCTTCTTTATTTCTTATTTTTCTCCTTTTTCTCGATTTCTTCTTCTTCTCGATTTCTTCTGTTTCTTCTTCGCGATTTCTTCTTTTTCTTGCTCTTTTTCTTCTTCTCGATTTCTGCTTTTTCTTCTTCTCGATTTCTTCTTTTTCTTCTTCTCCATTTCTTCTTTATCTTCTTCTTCTCGATTTCTTCTCGATTTCTTCTTCTTCTCGATTTCTTCTGTTTCTTCTTCTTCTTCGCGATTTTTTCTTTTTCTTTCTCTTTTTCTTCTCGATTTCTTCTTTTTCTTTTTCTTCTTTTTCTTTTCCTTCTCGATTTCTTCTTTTTCTTCTTCTTTTTCTTCTTCTCGATTTCTTCTTTTTCTTCTTTATTTCTTATTTTTCTCCTTTTTCTCGATTTCTTCTTCTTCTCGATTTCTTCTGTTTCTTCTTCGCGATTTCTTCTTTTTCTTGCTCTTTTTCTTCTTCTCGATTTCTGCTTTTTCTTCTTCTCGATTTCTTCTTTTTCTTCTTCTTCTTCGCGATTTTTTCTTTTTCTTTCTCTTTTTCTTCTCGATTTCTTCTTTTTCTTTTTCTTCTTTTTCTTTTCCTTCTCGATTTCTTCTTTTTCTTCTTCTTTTACTTCTTCTTCTTCTCGATTTCTTCTTTTTCTTCTTCTTCTTCGCGATTTTTTCTTTTTCTTTCTCTTTTTCTTCTCGATTTCTTCTTTTTCTTTTTCTTCTTTTTCTTTTCCTTCTCGATTTCTTCTTTTTCTTCTTCTTTTTCTTCTTCTCGATTTCTTCTTTTTCTTCTTTATTTCTTATTTTTCTCCTTTTTCTCGATTTCTTCTTCTTCTCGATTTCTTCTGTTTCTTCTTCGAGATTTCTTCTTTTTCTTGCTCTTTTTCTTCTTCTCGATTTCTTCTTTTTCTTTTTCTTTTTCTTCTTTTTCTTCTCAGTTTCTTCTTTTTCTTCTTCTCGATTTCTTCTCGATTTCTTCTTTTTCTTCTTCTCGATTTCTTCTTTTTCTTCTTTTTCTTTTGCTCGATTTCTTCTTTTTCTTCTTTTTCTTCTTCTCGATTTCTTCTTGTTCTTCTTTTTCTTCTTCTCGATTTCTTATTTTTCTTCTTCTTCTCGATTTCTTCTTTTTCTTTTTCTTTTTCTTCTTTTTCTTCTCAGTTTCTTCTTTTTCTTCTTCTCGATTTCTTCTCGATTTCTTCTTTTTCTTCTTCTCGATTTCTTCTTTTTCTTCTTTTTCTTTTGCTCGATTTCTTCTTTTTCTTCTTTTTCTTCTTCTCGATTTCTTCTTGTTCTTCTTTTTCTTCTTCTCGATTTCTTATTTTTCTTCTTTTTCTCGATTTCTTCTTCTTCTCGATTTCTTCCTCTTCTTCTCGATTTCTTCTCGATTTCTTCTTTTTCTTCTTGATTTCTTCTTTTTCTTCTTTTTCTTCTTCTCGATTTCTTCTTTTTCTTCTTCTTTTTCTTCTTCTCGATTTCTTCTTTTTCTTCTTTATTTCTTATTTTTCTCCTTTTTCTCGATTTCTTCTTCTTCTCGATTTCTTCTGTTTCTTCTTCGCGATTTCTTCTTTTTCTCGATTTCTTCTGTTTCTTCTTCTTCTTCGCGATTTTTTCTTTTTCTTTCTCTTTTTCTTCTCGATTTCTTCTTTTTCTTTTTCTTCTTTTTCTTCTTCTTTTTCTTCTTCTCGATTTCTTCTTTTTCTTCTTCTTCTTCTTTTCCTTCTCGATTTCTTCTTTTTCTTATTCTTTTTCTTCTTCTCAGTTTCTTCTTTTTCTTCTTCTCGATTTCTTCTCGATTTCTTCTTTTTCTTCTTCTCGATTTCTTCTCGATTTCTTCTTTTTCTTCTTCTCGATTTCTTCTTTTTCTTCTTCTTTTTCTTTTTCTCGATTTCTTCTTTTTCTTCTTTTTCTTCTTCTCGATTTCTTCTTGTTCTTCTTTTTCTTCTTCTCGATTTCTTATTTTTCTTCTTTTTCTCGATTTCTTCTTCTTCTCGATTTCTTCCTCTTCTTCTCGATTTCTTCTCGATTTCTTCTTTTTCTTCTTGATTTCTTCTTTTTCTTCTTTTTCTTCTTCTCGATTTCTTCTTTTTCTTCTTTTTCTCGATTTCCTCTTTTTCTTTTTCTTCTTTTTCTTTTTCTTCTCGATTTCTTCTTTTTCTTCTTCTTTTTCTTCTTCTCGATTTCTTCTGTTTCTTCTTCGCGATTTCTTCTTTTTCTTGCTCTTTTTCTTCTTCTCGATTTCTGCTTTTTCTTCTTCTCGATTTCTTCTTTTTCTTCTTCTCCATTTCTTCTTTATCTTCTTCTTCTCGATTTCTTCTCGATTTCTTCTTCTTCTCGATTTCTTCTGTTTCTTCTTCTTCTTCACGATTTTTTCTTTTTCTTTCTCTTTTTCTTCTCGATTTCTTCTTTTTCTTTTTCTTCTTTTTCTTTTCCTTCTCGATTTCTTCTTTTTATTCTTCTTTTTCTTCTTCTCGATTTCTTCTTTTTCTTCTTTATTTCTTATTTTTCTCCTTTTTCTCGATTTCTTCTTCTTCTCGATTTCTTCTGTTTCTTCTTCGAGATTTCTTCTTTTTCTTGCTCTTTTTCTTCTTCTCGATTTCTTCTTTTTCTTTTTCTTTTTCTTCTTTTTCTTCTCAGTTTCTTCTTTTTCTTCTTCTCGATTTCTTCTCGATTTCTTCTTTTTCTTCTTCTCGATTTCTTCTTTTTCTTCTTTTTCTTCTTCTCGATTTCTTCTTGTTCTTCTTTTTCTTCTTCTCGATTTCTTATTTTTCTTCTTTTTCTCGATTTCTTCTTCTTCTTCTCGATTTCTTCCTCTTCTTCTCGATTTCTTCTCGATTTCTTCTTTTTCTTCTTGATTTCTTCTTTTTCTTCTTTTTCTCGATTTCCTCTTTTTCTTTTTCTTCTTTTTCTTTTTCTTCTCGATTTCTTCTGTTTCTTCTTCGCGATTTCTTCTTTTTCTTGCTCTTTTTCTTCTTCTCGATTTCTGCTTTTTCTTCTTCTCGATTTCTACTTTTTCTTCTTTTTCTTCATCTTCTTCTCGATTTCTTCTTTTTCTTCTTCTCCATTTCTTCTTTATCTTCTTCTTCTCGATTTCTTCTCGATTTCTTCTTCTTTTTCTTCTTATCGATTTCTAATTTTTCTTCTTTTTCTCGATTTCTTCTTCTTCTTCTCGATTTCTTCTTTTTCTTCTTTTTCTCCTTCTTCTTCCTGATTTCTTCTTTTTCTTCTTTTTTCTTCTTTTTCTTCTCAGTTTCTTCTTTTTCTTCTTCTCGATTTCTTCTTTTTCTTCTTTTTCTTCTTCTTCTTCTCGATTTCTTCTTTTTATTCTTCTTTTTCTTCTACTTCTTCTTCTTCGCCATTTTTTCTTTTCTTTCTCTTTTTCTTCTCTATTTCTTCTTTTTCTTTTTCTTCTTTTTCTTTTTCTTCTCGATTTCTTCTTTTTCTTCTTCTTTTTCTTCTTCTCGATTTCTTCTTTTTCTTCTTCTCAATTTCTTCTTTTTCTTCTTCTTTTTCTTCTTCTTCTCGATTTCTTCTTTTTCGTCTTCTTCTTCGTGATTTTTTCTTTTTCTTTCTCTTTTTCTTCTCGATTTCTTCCTTTTCTTTTTCTTCTCGATTTCTTCTTTTTCTTCTTCTTTTTCTTCTTCCTGATTTCTTCTTTTTCTTCTTTCATTCTAATTTTTCTCCTTTTTCTCGATTTCTTCTTCTTCTCGATTTCTTCTTTTTCTTCTTTTTCTCCTTCTTCTTCTTGATTTCTTCTTTTTCTTCTTCTCCATTTCTTCCTTTTCTTCTTCTCGATTTCTTCTCGATTTCTTCATTTTCTTCTTCTCGATTTCTTCTTTTTCTTCTTCTCGATTTCTTCTTTTTCTTCTTTTTCTTCATCTTCTTCTCGATTTCTTCTTTTTCTTCTTCTCCATTTCTTCTTTTTCTTCTTTTTCTCCTTCTTCTTCTTGATTTCTTCTTTTTCTTCTTCTCCATTTCTTCTTTTTCTTCTTCTCGATTTCTTCTCGATTTCTTCTTTTTCTTCTTCTTTTACTTCTTCTTCTTCTCGATTTCTTCTTTTTCTTCTTCTTCTTCGCGATTTTTTCTTTTTCTTTCCCTTTTTCTTCTCGATTTCTTCTTTTTCTTTTTCTTCTTTTTCTTTTTCTTCTCGATTTCTTCTTTTTCTTCTTCTTTTTCTTCTTCCCGATTTCTTCTTTTTTTTCTTTAATTCTTATTTTTCTCCTTTTTCTCGATTTCTTCTTCTTCTCGATTTCTTCTTTTTCTTCTTCTTCTTCGCGATTTTTTCTTTTTCTTTCTCTTTTTCTTCTCGATTTCTTCTTTTTCTTTTTCTTCTTTTTCTTTTCCTTCTCGATTTCTTCTTTTTCTTCTTCTTTTTCTTCTTCTCGATTTCTTCTTTTTCTTCTTTATTTCTTATTTTTCTCCTTTTTCTCGATTTCTTCTTCTTCTCGATTTCTTCTGTTTCTTCTTCGAGATTTCTTCTTTTTCTTGCTCTTTTTCTTCTTCTCGATTTCTTCTTGTTCTTCTTTTTCTTCTTCTCGATTTCTTATTTTTCTTCTTCTTCTCGATTTCTTCTTTTTCTTCTTTATTTCTTATTTTTCTCCTTTTTCTCGATTTCTTCTTCTTCTCGATTTCTTCTGTTTCTTCTTCGCGATTTCTTCTTTTTCTTCTTCTCGATTTCTGCTTTTTCTTCTTTATTTCTTATTTTTCTCCTTTTTCTCGATTTCTTCTTCTTCTCGATTTCTTCTGTTTCTTCTTCTCGATTTCTGCTTTTTCTTCTTCTCGATTTCTACTTTTTCTTCTTTTTCTTCATCTTCTTCTCGATTTCTTCTTTTTCTTCTTCTCCATTTCTTCGTTATCTTCTTCTTCTCGATTTCTTCTCGATTTCTTCTTCTTTTTCTTCTTTTTTCTTCTTTTTCTTCTCAGTTTCTTCTTTTTCTTCTTCTCGATTTCTTCTTTTTCTTCTTTTTCTTCATCTTCTTCTCGATTTCTTCTTTTTCTTCATCTCCATTTCTTCTTTTTCTTCTTCTTTTTCTTCTTCTTCTCGATTTCTTCTTTTTCTTCATCTTCTTCTCGATTTCTTCTTTTTCTTCTTCTCCATTTCTTCTTTTTCTTCTTCTTTTTCTTCTTCTTCTCGATTTCTTCTTTTTATTCTTCTTTTTCTTCTACTTCTTCTTCTTCGCCATTTTTTCTTTTTCTTTCTCTTTTTCTTCTCGATTTCTTCCTTTTCTTTTTCTTCTCGATTTCTTCTTTTTCTTCTTTTTCTTCTTCCTGATTTCTTCTTTTTCTTCTTTAATTCTTATTTTTCTCCTTTTTCTCGATTTCTTCTTCTTCTCGATTTCTTCTTTTTCTTCTTTTTCTCCTTCTTCTTCTTGATTTCTTCTTTTTCTTCTTCTCCATTTCTTCCTTTTCTTCTTCTCGATTTTTTCTCGATTTCTTCATTTTCTTCTTCTCGATTTCTTCTTTTTCTTCTTCTCGATTTCTTCTTTTTCTTCTTTTTCTTCATCTTCTTCTCGATTTCTTCTTTTTCTTCTTCTCCATTTCTTCTTTATCTTCTTCTTCTCGATTTCTTCTCGATTTCTTCTTCTTTTCCTTCTTATCGATTTCTAATTTTTCTTCTTTTTCTCGATTTCTTCTTCTTCTCGATTTCTTCTTTTTCTTCTTGATTTCTTCTTTTTCTTCTTTTTCTTCTTCTCGATTTCTTCTTTTTCTTCTTTTTCTCGATTTCTTCTTTTTCTTTTTCTTCTTTTTCTTTTTCTTCTCGATTTCTTCTTTTTCTTCTTCTTTTTCTTCTTCTCGATTTCTTCTTTTTCTTCTTTATTTCTTATTTTTCTCCTTTTTCTCGATTTCTTCTTCTTCTCGATTTCTTCTGTTTCTTCTTCGCGATTTCTTCTTTTTCTTGCTCTTTTTCTTCTTCTCGATTTCTGCTTTTTCTTCTTCTCGATTTCTTCTTTTTCTTCTTCTCCATTTCTTCTTTATCTTCTTCTTCTCGATTTCTTCTCGATTTCTTCTTCTTCTCGATTTCTTCTGTTTCTTCTTCTTCTTCGCGATTTTTTCTTTTTCTTTCTCTTTTTCTTCTCGATTTCTTCTTTTTCTTTTTCTTCTTTTTCTTTTCCTTCTCGATTTCTTCTTTTTCTTCTTCTTTTTCTTCTTCTCGATTTCTTCTTTTTCTTCCTTTTCTCGATTTCTTCTTTTTCTTTTTCTTTTTCTTCTCGATTTCTTCTTTTTCTTCTTCTTTTTCTTCTTCTCGATTTCTTCTTTTTCTTCTTTATTTCTTATTTTTCTCCTTTTTCTCGATTTCTTCTTCTTCTCGATTTCTTCTGTTTCTTCTTCTCGATTTCTTCTTTTTCTTGCTCTTTTTCTTCTTCTCGATTTCTTCTTTTTCTTGCTCTTTTTCTTCTTCTCCATTTCTTCGTTATCTTCTTCTTCTCGATTTCTTCTCGATTTCTTCTTCTTTTTCTTCTTTTTTCTTCTTTTTCTTCTCAGTTTCTTCTTTTTCTTCTTCTCGATTTCTTCTTTTTCTTCTTTTTCTTCATCTTCTTCTCGATTTCTTCTTTTTCTTCATCTCCATTTCTTCTTTTTCTTCTTCTTTTTCTTCTTCTTCTCGATTTCTTCTTTTTCTTCATCTTCTTCTCGATTTCTTCTTTTTCTTCTTCTCCATTTCTTCTTTTTCTTCTTCTTTTTCTTCTTCTTCTCGATTTCTTCTTTTTATTCTTCTTTTTCTTCTACTTCTTCTTCTTCGCCATTTTTTCTTTTTCTTTCTCTTTTTCTTCTCGATTTCTTCCTTTTCTTTTTCTTCTCGATTTCTTCTTTTTCTTCTTTTTCTTCTTCCTGATTTCTTCTTTTTCTTCTTTAATTCTTATTTTTCTCCTTTTTCTCGATTTCTTCTTCTTCTCGATTTCTTCTTTTTCTTCTTTTTCTCCTTCTTCTTCTTGATTTCTTCTTTTTCTTCTTCTCCATTTCTTCCTTTTCTTCTTCTCGATTTTTTCTCGATTTCTTCATTTTCTTCTTCTCGATTTCTTCTTTTTCTTCTTCTCGATTTCTTCTTTTTCTTCTTTTTCTTCATCTTCTTCTCGATTTCTTCTTTTTCTTCTTCTCCATTTCTTCTTTATCTTCTTCTTCTCGATTTCTTCTCGATTTCTTCTTCTTTTCCTTCTTATCGATTTCTAATTTTTCTTCTTTTTCTCGATTTCTTCTTCTTCACGATTTCTTCTTTTTCTTCTTTTTCTCCTTCTTCTTCTTGATTTCTTCTTTTTCTTCTTCTCCATTTCTTCTTTTTCTTCTTCTTCTCGATTTCTTCTCGATTTCTTCTTTTTCTTCTTCTTTTACTTCTTCTTCTCGATTTCTTCTTTTTCTTCTTTTTCTCGATTTCCTCTTCTTCTTCTCGATTTCTTCCTCTTCTTCTCGATTTCTTCTCGATTTCTTCTTTTTCTTCTTGATTTCTTCTTTTTCTTCTTTTTCTTCTTCTCGATTTCTTCTTTTTCTTCTTTTTCTCGATTTCTTCTTTTTCTTTTTCTTCTTTTTCTTTTTCTTCTCGATTTCTTCTTTTTCTTCTTCTTTTTCTTCTTCTCGATTTCTTCTTTTTCTTCTTTATTTCTTATTTTTCTCCTTTTTCTCGATTTCTTCTTCTCGATTTCTTCTGTTTCTTCTTCTTGATTTCTTCTTTTTCTTCTTTTTCTTCTTCTCGATTTCTTCTTTTTCTTCTTTTTCTCGATTTCTTCTTTTTCTTTTTCTTCTTTTTCTTTTTCTTCTCGATTTCTTCTTTTTCTTCTTCTTTTTCTTCTTCTCGATTTCTTCTTTTTCTTCTTTATTTCTTATTTTTCTCCTTTTTCTCGATTTCTTCTTCTTCTCGATTTCTTCTGTTTCTTCTTCGAGATTTCTTCTTTTTCTTGCTCTTTTTCTTCTTCTCGATTTCTTCTTTTTCTTTTTCTTTTTCTTCTTTTTCTTCTCAGTTTCTTCTTTTTCTTCTTCTCGATTTCTTCTCGATTTCTTCTTTTTCTTCTTCTCGATTTCTTCTTTTTCTTCTTTTTCTTTTGCTCGATTTCTTCTTTTTCTTCTTTTTCTTCTTCTCGATTTCTTCTTGTTCTTCTTTTTCTTCTTCTCGATTTCTTATTTTGCTTCTTTTTCTCGATTTCTTCTTCTTCTTCTCGATTTCTTCCTCTTCTTCTCGATTTCTTCTCGATTTCTTCTTTTTCTTCTTGATTTCTTCTTTTTCTTCTTCTCGATTTCTTCTTGTTCTTCTTTTTCTTCTTCTCGATTTCTTATTTTTCTTCTTTTTCTCGATTTCTTCTTCTTCTTCTCGATTTCTTCCTCTTCTTCTCGATTTCTTCTCGATTTCTTCTTTTTCTTCTTGATTTCTTCTTTTTCTTCTTTTTCTTCTTCTCGATTTCTTCTTTTTCTTCTTTTTTTCGATTTCCTCTTTTTCTTTTTCTTCTTTTTCTTTTTCTTCTCGATTTCTTCTGTTTCTTCTTCGCGATTTCTTCTTTTTCTTGCTCTTTTTCTTCTTCTCGATTTCTGCTTTTTCTTCTTCTCGATTTCTTCTTTTTCTTCTTCTCCATTTCTTCTTTATCTTCTTCTTCTCGATTTCTTCTCGATTTCTTCTTCTTCTCGATTTCTTCTGTTTCTTCTTCTTCTTCGCGATTTTTTCTTTTTCTTTCTCTTTTTCTTCTTCCTGATTTCTTCTTTTTCTTCTTTAATTCTTAATTTTCTCCTTTTTCTCGATTTCTTCTTCTCGATTTCTTCTTTTTCTTCTTTTTCTTCATCTTCTTCTCGATTTCTTCTTTTTCTTCTTCTCCATTTCTTCTTTTTCTTCTTTTTCTCCTTCTTCTTCTTGATTTCTTCTTTTTCTTCTTCTCCATTTCTTCTTTTTCTTCTTCTTCTCGATTTCTTCTCGATTTCTTCTTTTTCTTCTTCTCGATTTCTTATTTTTCTTCTTTTTCTCGATTTCTTCTTCTTCTTCTCGATTTCTTCCTCTTCTTCTCGATTTCTTCTCGATTTCTTCTTTTTCTTCTTGATTTCTTCTTTTTCTTCTTTTTCTTCTTCTCGATTTCTTCTTTTTCTTCTTTTTCTCGATTTCTTCTTTTTCTTTTTCTTCTTTTTCTTTTTCTTCTCGATTTCTTCTTTTTCTTCTTCTTTTTCTTCTTCTCGATTTCTTCTTTTTCTTCTTTATTTCTTATTTTTCTCCTTTTTCTCGATTTCTTCTTCTTCTCGATTTCTTCTGTTTCTTCTTCGCGATTTCTTCTTTTTCTTGCTCTTTTTCTTCTTCTCGATTTCTGCTTTTTCTTCTTCTCGATTTCTTCTTTTTCTTCTTCTCCATTTCTTCTTTATCTTCTTCTTCTCGATTTCTTCTCGATTTCTTCTTCTTCTCGATTTCTTCTGTTTCTTCTTCTTCTTTGCGATTTTTTCTTTTTCTTTCTCTTTTTCTTCTCGATTTCTTCTTTTTCTTCTTCTTTTTCTTTTTCTCGATTTCTTCTTTTTCTTCTTTTTCTTCTTCTCGATTTCTTCTTGTTCTTCTTTTTCTTCTTCTCGATTTCTTATTTTTCTTCTTTTTCTCGATTTCTTCTTCTTCTTCTCGATTTCTTCCTCTTCTTCTCGATTTCTTCTCGATTTCTTCTTTTTCTTCTTGATTTCTTCTTTTTCTTCTTTTTCTTCTTTTTCTCGATTTCTTCTTTTTCTTTTTCTTCTTTTTCTTTTTCTTCTCGATTTCTTCTTTTTCTTCTTCTTTTTCTTCTTCTCGATTTCTTCTTTTTCTTCTTTATTTCTTATTTTTCTCCTTTTTCTCGATTTCTTCTTCTTCTCGATTTCTTCTGTTTCTTCTTCGCGATTTCTTCTTTTTCTTGCTCTTTTTCTTCTTCTCGATTTCTGCTTTTTCTTCTTCTCGATTTCTTCTTTTTCTTCTTCTCCATTTCTTCTTTATCTTCTTCTTCTCGATTTCTTCTCGATTTCTTCTTCTTCTCGATTTCTTCTGTTTCTTCTTCTTCTTCGCGATTTTTTCTTTTTCTTTCTCTTTTTCTTCTCGATTTCTTCTTTTTCTTTTTCTTCTTTTTCTTTTCCTTCTCGATTTCTTCTTTTTCTTCTTCTTTTTCTTCTTCTCGATTTCTTCTTTTTCTTCCTTTTCTCGATTTCTTCTTTTTCTTTTTCTTTTTCTTCTCGATTTCTTCTTTTTCTTCTTCTTTTTCTTCTTCTCGATTTCTTCTTTTTCTTCTTTATTTCTTATTTTTCTCCTTTTTCTCGATTTCTTCTTCTTCTCGATTTCTTCTGTTTCTTCTTCTCGATTTCTTCTTTTTCTTGCTCTTTTTCTTCTTCTCGATTTCTTCTTTTTCTTGCTCTTTTTCTTCTTCTCGATTTCTGCTTTTTCTTCTTCTCGATTTCTACTTTTTCTTCTTTTTCTTCATCTTCTTCTCGATTTCTTCTTTTTCTTCTTCTCCATTTCTTCTTTATCTTCTTCTTCTCGATTTCTTCTCGATTTCTTCTTCTTTTTCTTCTTATCGATTTCTAATTTTTCTTCTTTTTCTCGATTTCTTCTTCTTCTCGATTTCTTCTTTTTCTTCTTTTTCTCCTTCTTCTTCCTGATTTCTTCTTTTTCTTCTTTTTTCTTCTTTTTCTTCTCAGTTTCTTCTTTTTCTTCTTCTCGATTTCTTCTTTTTCTTCTTTTTCTTCTTCTTCTTCTCGATTTCTTCTTTTTATTCTTCTTTTTCTTCTACTTCTTCTTCTTCACCATTTTTTCTTTTCTTTCTCTTTTTCTTCTCGATTTCTTCTTTTTCTTTTTCTTCTTTTTCTTTTTCTTCTCGATTTCTTCTTTTTCTTCTTCTTTTTCTTCTTCTCGATTTCTTCTTTTTCTTCTTCTCAATTTCTTCTTTTTCTTCTTCTTTTTCTTCTTCTTCTCGATTTCTTCTTTTTCTTCTTCTCAATTTCTTCTTTTTCTTCTTCTTTTTCTTCTTCTTCCTGATTTCTTCTTTTTCTTCTTTCATTCTTATTTTTCTCCTTTTTCTCGATTTCTTCTTCTTCTCGATTTCTTCTTTTTCTTCTTTTTCTCCTTCTTCTTCTTGATTTCTTCTTTTTCTTCTTCTCCATTTCTTCCTTTTCTTCTTCTCGATTTCTTCTCGATTTCTTCATTTTCTTCTTCTCGATTTCTTCTTTTTCTTCTTCTCGATTTCTTCTTTTTCTTCTTTTTCTTCATCTTCTTCTCGATTTCTTCTTTTTCTTCTTCTCCATTTCTTCTTTTTCTTCTTTTTCTCCTTCTTCTTCTTGATTTCTTCTTTTTCTTCTTCTCCATTTCTTCTTTTTCTTCTTCTTCTCGATTTCTTCTCGATTTCTTCTTTTACTTCTTCTTCTTCTCGATTTCTTCTTTTTCTTCTTCTTCTTCGCGATTTTTTCTTTTTCTTCTTCTCCATTTCTTCTTTTTCTTCTTCTTCTCGATTTCTTCTCGATTTCTTCTTTTTCTTCTTCTTTTACTTCTTCTTCTTCTCGATTTCTTCTTTTTCTTCTTCTTCGCGATTTTTTCTTTTTCTTTCTCTTTTTCTTCTCGATTTCTTCTTTTTCTTTTTCTTCTTTTTCTTTTTCTTCTCGATTTCTTCTTTTTCTTCTTCTTTTTCTTCTTCCCGATTTCTTTTTTTTCTTTAATTCTTATTTTTCTCCTTTTTCTCGATTTCTTCTTCTTCTCGATTTCTTCTTTTTCTTTTTCTTCTTTTTCTTTTCCTTCTCGATTTCTTCTTTTTCTTCTTCTTTTTCTTCTTCTCGATTTCTTCTTTTTCTTCTTTATTTCTTATTTTTCTCCTTTTTCTCGATTTCTTCTTCTTCTCAATTTCTTCTGTTTCTTCTTCGAGATTTCTTCTTTTTCTTGCTCTTTTTCTTCTTCTCGATTTCTTCTTTTTCTTTTTCTTTTTCTTCTTTTTCTTCTCAGTTTCTTCTTTTTCTTCTTCTCGATTTCTTCTCGATTTCTTCTTTTTCTTCTTTTTCTTTTGCTCGATTTCTTCTTTTTCTTCTTTTTCTTCTTCTCGATTTCTTCTTGTTCTTCTTTTTCTTCTTCTCGATTTCTTATTTTTCTTCTTCTTCTCGATTTCTTCTTTTTCTTCTTTATTTCTTATTTTTCTCCTTTTTCTCGATTTCTTCTTCTTCTCGATTTCTTCTGTTTCTTCTTCGCGATTTCTTCTTTTTCTTGCTCTTTTTCTTCTTCTCGATTTCTGCTTTTTCTTCTTCTCGATTTCTACTTTTTCTTCTTTTTCTTCATCTTCTTCTCCATTTCTTCTTTATCTTCTTCTTCTCGATTTCTTCTCGATTTCTTCTTCTTTTTCTTCTTTTTTCTTCTTTTTCTTCTCAGTTTCTTCTTTTTCTTCTTCTCGATTTCTTCTTTTTCTTCTTTTTCTTCATCTTCTTCTCGATTTCTTCTTTTTCTTCGTCTCCATTTCTTCTTTTTCTTCTTCTTTTTCTTCTTCTTCTTCTCGATTTCTTCTTTTTCTTCATCTTCTTCTCGATTTCTTCTTTTTATTCTTCTCCATTTCTTCTTTTTCTTCTTCTTTTTCTTCTTCTTCTCGATTTCTTCTTTTTCTTCTTCTTTTTCTTCTACTTCTTCTTCTTCGCCATTTTTTCTTTTTCTTTCTCTTTTTCTTCTCGATTTCTTCTTTTTCTTTTTCTTCTTTTTCTTTTTCTTCTCGATTTCTTCTTTTTCTTCTTCTTTTTCTTCTTCTCGATTTCTTCTTTTTCTTCTTCTCCATTTCTTCTTTTTCTTCTTTTTCTTCATCTTCTTCTCGATTTCTTCTTTTTCTTCGTCTCCATTTCTTCTTTTTCTTCTTCTTTTTCTTCTTCTTCTTCTCGATTTCTTCTTTTTCTTCATCTTCTTCTCGATTTCTTCTTTTTCTTCTTCTCCATTTCTTCTTTTTCTTCTTCTTTTTCTTCTTCTTCTCGATTTCTTCTTTTTCTTCTTCTTTTTCTTCTACTTCTTCTTCTTCGCCATTTTTTCTTTTTCTTTCTCTTTTTCTTCTCGATTTCTTCTTTTTCTTCTTCTTTTTCTTCTTCTCGATTTCTTCTTTTTCTTCTTCTCGATTTCTTCTTTTTCTTCGTCTCCATTTCTTCTTTTTCTTCTTCTTTTTCTTCGTCTTCTTCTCGATTTCTTCTTTTTCTTCATCTTCTTCTCGATTTCTTCTTTTTATTCTTCTCCATTTCTTCTTTTTCTTCTTCTTTTTCTTCTTCTTCTCGATTTCTTCTTTTTCTTCTTCTTTTTCTTCTACTTCTTCTTCTTCGCCATTTTTTCTTTTTCTTTCTCTTTTTCTTCTCGATTTCTTCTTTTTCTTTTTCTTCTTTTTCTTTTTCTTCTCGATTTCTTCTTTTTCTTCTTCTCGATTTCTTCTTTTTCTTCTTCTCCATTTCTTCTTTTTCTTCTTTTTCTTCATCTTCTTCTCGATTTCTTCTTTTTCTTCGTCTCCATTTCTTCTTTTTCTTCTTCTTTTTCTTCTTCTTCTTCTCGATTTCTTCTTTTTCTTCATCTTCTTCTCGATTTCTTCTTTTTCTTCTTCTCCATTTCTTCTTTTTCTTCTTCTTTTTCTTCTTCTTCTCGATTTCTTCTTTTTATTCTTCTTTTTCTTCTACTTCTTCTTCTTCGCCATTTTTTCTTTTTCTTTCTCTTTTTCTTCTCGATTTCTTCCTTTTCTTTTTCTTCTCGATTTCTTCTTTTTCTTCTTTTTCTTCTTCCTGATTTCTTCTTTTTCTTCTTTAATTCTTATTTTTCTCCTTTTTCTCGATTTCTTCTTCTTCTCGATTTCTTCTTTTTCTTCTTTTTCTCCTTCTTCTTCTTGATTTCTTCTTTTTCTTCTTCTCCATTTCTTCCTTTTCTTCTTCTCGATTTTTTCTCGATTTCTTCATTTTCTTCTTCTCGATTTCTTCTTTTTCTTCTTCTCGATTTCTTCTTTTTCTTCTTTTTCTTCATCTTCTTCTCGATTTCTTCTTTTTCTTCTTCTCCATTTCTTCTTTATCTTCTTCTTCTCGATTTCTTCTCGATTTCTTCTTCTTTTCCTTCTTATCGATTTCTAATTTTTCTTCTTTTTCTCGATTTCTTCTTCTTCTCGATTTCTTCTTTTTCTTCTTGATTTCTTCTTTTTCTTCTTTTTCTTCTTCTCGATTTCTTCTTTTTCTTCTTTTTCTCGATTTCCTCTTCTTCTTCTCGATTTCTTCCTCTTCTTCTCGATTTCTTCTCGATTTCTTCTTTTTCTTCTTGATTTCTTCTTTTTCTTCTTTTTCTTCTTCTCGATTTCTTCTTTTTCTTCTTTTTCTCGATTTCTTCTTTTTCTTTTTCTTCTTTTTCTTTTTCTTCTCGATTTCTTCTTTTTCTTCTTCTTTTTCTTCTTCTCGATTTCTTCTTTTTCTTCTTTATTTCTTATTTTTCTCCTTTTTCTCGATTTCTTCTTCTTCTCGATTTCTTCTGTTTCTTCTTCTTCGCGATTTTTTCTTTTTCTTTCTCTTTTTCTTCTCGATTTCTTCTTTTTCTTTTTCTTCTTTTTCTTTTCCTTCTCGAATTGTTCTTTTTCTTCTTTTTCTTCTTCTCGATTTCTTCTTTTTCTTCTTTATTTCTTATTTTTCTCCTTTTTCTCGATTTCTTCTTCTTCTCGATTTCTTCTGTTTCTTCTTCGAGATTTCTTCTTTTTCTTGCTCTTTTTCTTCTTCTCGATTTCTTCTTTTTCTTTTTCTTTTTCTTCTTTTTCTTCTCAGTTTCTTCTTTTTCTTCTTCTCGATTTCTTCTCGATTTCTTCTTTTTCTTCTTCTCGATTTCTTCTTTTTCTTCTTTTTCTTTTGCTCGATTTCTTCTTTTTCTTCTTTTTCTTCTTCTCGATTTCTTCTTGTTCTTCTTTTTCTTCTTCTCGATTTCTTATTTTGCTTCTTTTTCTCGATTTCTTCTTCTTCTTCTCGATTTCTTCCTCTTCTTCTCGATTTCTTCTCGATTTCTTCTTTTTCTTCTTGATTTCTTCTTTTTCTTCTTTTTCTTCTTCTCGATTTCTTCTTGTTCTTCTTTTTCTTCTTCTCGATTTCTTATTTTTCTCGATTTCTTCTTCTTCTTCTCGATTTCTTCCTCTTCTTCTCGATTTCTTCTCGATTTCTTCTTTTTCTTCTTGATTTCTTCTTTTTCTTCTTTTTCTTCTTCTCGATTTCTTCTTTTTCTTCTTTTTCTCGATTTCCTCTTTTTCTTTTTCTTCTTTTTCTTTTTCTTCTCGATTTCTTCTGTTTCTTCTTCGCGATTTCTTCTTTTTCTTGCTCTTTTTCTTCTTCTCGATTTCTGCTTTTTCTTCTTCTCGATTTCTTCTTTTTCTTCTTCTCCATTTCTTCTTTATCTTCTTCTTCTCGATTTCTTCTCGATTTCTTCTTCTTCTCGATTTCTTCTGTTTCTTCTTCTTCTTTGCGATTTTTTCTTTTTCTTTCTCTTTTTCTTCTCGATTTCTTCTTTTTCTTCTTCTTTTTCTTTTTCTCGATTTCTTCTTTTTCTTCTTTTTCTTCTTCTCGATTTCTTCTTTTTCTTCTTTTTCTTCTTTTTCTTGTTCTTTTTCTTCTTCTCAATTTCTTATTTTTCTCCTTTTTCTCGATTTCTTCTTCATCTCGATTTCTTCTTTTTCTTTTTCTTCTTTTTCTTCTTCTTTTTCTTCTTTTTCTTCTCGATTTCTTCTTTTTCTTCTTTTTCTTTTTCTCGATTTCTTCTTTTTCTTCTTTTTCTTCTTCTCGATTTCTTCTTGTTCTTCTTTTTCTTCTTCTCGATTTCTTATTTTTCTTCTTTTTCTCGATTTCTTCTTCTTCTTCTCGATTTCTTCCTCTTCTTCTCGATTTCTTCTTGATTTCTTCTTTTTCTTCTTTTTCTTCTTCTCGATTTCTTCTTTTTCTTCTTTTTCTCGATTTCTTCTTTTTCTTTTTCTTCTTTTTCTTTTTCTTCTCGATTTCTTCTTTTTCTTCTTCTTTTTCTTCTTCTCGATTTCTTCTTTTTCTTCTTTATTTCTTATTTTTCTCCTTTTTCTCGATTTCTTCTTCTTCTCGATTTCTTCTGTTTCTTCTTCGCGATTTCTTCTTTTTCTTGCTCTTTTTCTTCTTCTCGATTTCTGCTTTTTCTTCTTCTCGATTTCTTCTTTTTCTTCTTCTCCATTTCTTCTTTATCTTCTTCTTCTCGATTTCTTCTCGATTTCTTCTTCTTCTCGATTTCTTCTGTTTCTTCTTCTTCTTCGCGATTTTTTCTTTTTCTTTCTCTTTTTCTTCTCGATTTCTTCTTTTTCTTTTTCTTCTTTTTCTTTTCCTTCTCGATTTCTTCTTTTTCTTCTTCTTTTTCTTCTTCTCGATTTCTTCTTTTTCTTCCTTTTCTCGATTTCTTCTTTTTCTTTTTCTTTTTCTTCTCGATTTCTTCTTTTTCTTCTTCTTTTTCTTCTTCTCGATTTCTTCTTTTTCTTCTTTATTTCTTATTTTTCTCCTTTTTCTCGATTTCTTCTTCTTCTCGATTTCTTCTGTTTCTTCTTCTCGATTTCTTCTTTTTCTTGCTCTTTTTCTTCTTCTCGATTTCTTCTTTTTCTTGCTCTTTTTCTTCTTCTCGATTTCTGCTTTTTCTTCTTCTCGATTTCTACTTTTTCTTCTTTTTCTTCATCTTCTTCTCGATTTCTTCTTTTTCTTCTTCTCCATTTCTTCTTTATCTTCTTCTTCTCGATTTCTTCTCGATTTCTTCTTCTTTTTCTTCTTATCGATTTCTAATTTTTCTTCTTTTTCTCGATTTCTTCTTCTTCTCGATTTCTTCTTTTTCTTCTTTTTCTCCTTCTTCTTCCTGATTTCTTCTTTTTCTTCTTTTTTCTTCTTTTTCTTCTCAGTTTCTTCTTTTTCTTCTTCTCGATTTCTTCTTTTTCTTCTTTTTCTTCTTCTTCTTCTCGATTTCTTCTTTTTATTCTTCTTTTTCTTCTACTTCTTCTTCTTCACCATTTTTTCTTTTCTTTCTCTTTTTCTTCTCGATTTCTTCTTTTTCTTTTTCTTCTTTTTCTTTTTCTTCTCGATTTCTTCTTTTTCTTCTTCTTTTTCTTCTTCTCGATTTCTTCTTTTTCTTCTTCTCAATTTCTTCTTTTTCTTCTTCTTTTTCTTCTTCTTCTCGATTTCTTCTTTTTCTTCTTCTCAATTTCTTCTTTTTCTTCTTCTTTTTCTTCTTCTTCCTGATTTCTTCTTTTTCTTCTTTCATTCTTATTTTTCTCCTTTTTCTCGATTTCTTCTTCTTCTCGATTTCTTCTTTTTCTTCTTTTTCTCCTTCTTCTTCTTGATTTCTTCTTTTTCTTCTTCTCCATTTCTTCCTTTTCTTCTTCTCGATTTCTTCTCGATTTCTTCATTTTCTTCTTCTCGATTTCTTCTTTTTCTTCTTCTTTTTCTTCTTCCCGATTTCTTTTTTTTCTTTAATTCTTATTTTTCTCCTTTTTCTCGATTTCTTCTTCTTCTCGATTTCTTCTTTTTCTTTTTCTTCTTTTTCTTTTCCTTCTCGATTTCTTCTTTTTCTTCTTCTTTTTCTTCTTCTCGATTTCTTCTTTTTCTTCTTTATTTCTTATTTTTCTCCTTTTTCTCGATTTCTTCTTCTTCTCAATTTCTTCTGTTTCTTCTTCGAGATTTCTTCTTTTTCTTGCTCTTTTTCTTCTTCTCGATTTCTTCTTTTTCTTTTTCTTTTTCTTCTTTTTCTTCTCAGTTTCTTCTTTTTCTTCTTCTCGATTTCTTCTCGATTTCTTCTTTTTCTTCTTTTTCTTTTGCTCGATTTCTTCTTTTTCTTCTTTTTCTTCTTCTCGATTTCTTCTTGTTCTTCTTTTTCTTCTTCTCGATTTCTTATTTTTCTTCTTCTCGATTTCTTCTTTTTCTTCTTTATTTCTTATTTTTCTCCTTTTTCTCGATTTCTTCTTCTTCTCGATTTCTTCTGTTTCTTCTTCGCGATTTCTTCTTTTTCTTGCTCTTTTTCTTCTTCTCGATTTCTGCTTTTTCTTCTTCTCGATTTCTACTTTTTCTTCTTTTTCTTCATCTTCTTCTCCATTTCTTCTTTATCTTCTTCTTCTCGATTTCTTCTCGATTTCTTCTTCTTTTTCTTCTTTTTTCTTCTTTTTCTTCTCAGTTTCTTCTTTTTCTTCTTCTCGATTTCTTCTTTTTCTTCTTTTTCTTCATCTTCTTCTCGATTTCTTCTTTTTCTTCGTCTCCATTTCTTCTTTTTCTTCTTCTTTTTCTTCTTCTTCTTCTCGATTTCTTCTTTTTCTTCATCTTCTTCTCGATTTCTTCTTTTTATTCTTCTCCATTTCTTCTTTTTCTTCTTTTTCTTCTTCTTCTCGATTTCTTCTTTTTCTTCTTCTTTTTCTTCTACTTCTTCTTCTTCGCCATTTTTTCTTTTTCTTTCTCTTTTTCTTCTCGATTTCTTCTTTTTCTTTTTCTTCTTTTTCTTTTTCTTCTCGATTTCTTCTTTTTCTTCTTCTTTTTCTTCTTCTCGATTTCTTCTTTTTCTTCTTCTCCATTTCTTCTTTTTCTTCTTTTTCTTCATCTTCTTCTCGATTTCTTCTTTTTCTTCGTCTCCATTTCTTCTTTTTCTTCTTCTTTTTCTTCTTCTTCTTCTCGATTTCTTCTTTTTCTTCATCTTCTTCTCGATTTCTTCTTTTTCTTCTTCTCCATTTCTTCTTTTTCTTCTTCTTTTTCTTCTTCTTCTCGATTTCTTCTTTTTATTCTTCTTTTTCTTCTACTTCTTCTTCGTCGCCATTTTTTCTTTTTCTTTCTCTTTTTCTTCTCGATTTCTTCTTTTTCTTCTTCTTTTTCTTCTTCTCGATTTCTTCTTTTTCTTCTTCTCGATTTCTTCTTTTTCTTCGTCTCCATTTCTTCTTTTTCTTCTTCTTTTTCTTCTTCTTCTTCTCGATTTCTTCTTTTTCTTCATCTTCTTCTCGATTTCTTCTTTTTATTCTTCTCCATTTCTTCTTTTTCTTCTTCTTTTTCTTCTTCTTCTCGATTTCTTCTTTTTCTTCTTCTTTTTCTTCTACTTCTTCTTCTTCGCCATTTTTTCTTTTTCTTTCTCTTTTTCTTCTCGATTTCTTCTTTTTCTTTTTCTTCTTTTTCTTTTTCTTCTCGATTTCTTCTTTTTCTTCTTCTTTTTCTTCTTCTCGATTTCTTCTTTTTCTTCTTTATTTCTTATTTTTCTCCTTTTTCTCGATTTCTTCTTCTTCTCAATTTCTTCTGTTTCTTCTTCGAGATTTCTTCTTTTTCTTGCTCTTTTTCTTCTTCTCGATTTCTTCTTTTTCTTTTTCTTTTTCTTCTTTTTCTTCTCAGTTTCTTCTTTTTCTTCTTCTCGATTTCTTCTCGATTTCTTCTTTTTCTTCTTTTTCTTTTGCTCGATTTCTTCTTTTTCTTCTTTTTCTTCTTCTCGATTTCTTCTTGTTCTTCTTTTTCTTCTTCTCGATTTCTTATTTTTCTTCTTCTTCTCGATTTCTTCTTTTTCTTCTTTATTTCTTATTTTTCTCCTTTTTCTCGATTTCTTCTTCTTCTCGATTTCTTCTGTTTCTTCTTCGCGATTTCTTCTTTTTCTTGCTCTTTTTCTTCTTCTCGATTTCTGCTTTTTCTTCTTCTCGATTTCTACTTTTTCTTCTTTTTCTTCATCTTCTTCTCCATTTCTTCTTTATCTTCTTCTTCTCGATTTCTTCTCGATTTCTTCTTCTTTTTCTTCTTTTTTCTTCTTTTTCTTCTCAGTTTCTTCTTTTTCTTCTTCTCGATTTCTTCTTTTTCTTCTTTTTCTTCATCTTCTTCTCGATTTCTTCTTTTTCTTCGTCTCCATTTCTTCTTTTTCTTCTTCTTTTTCTTCTTCTTCTTCTCGATTTCTTCTTTTTCTTCATCTTCTTCTCGATTTCTTCTTTTTATTCTTCTCCATTTCTTCTTTTTCTTCTTCTTCTTTTTCTTTTTCTTCTCGATTTCTTCTTTTTCTTCTTCTTTTTCTTCTTCTCGATTTCTTCTTTTTCTTCTTTATTTCTTATTTTTCTCCTTTTTCTCGATTTCTTCTTCTTCTCAATTTCTTCTGTTTCTTCTTCGAGATTTCTTCTTTTTCTTGCTCTTTTTCTTCTTCTCGATTTCTTCTTTTTCTTTTTCTTTTTCTTCTTTTTCTTCTCAGTTTCTTCTTTTTCTTCTTCTCGATTTCTTCTCGATTTCTTCTTTTTCTTCTTTTTCTTTTGCTCGATTTCTTCTTTTTCTTCTTTTTCTTCTTCTCGATTTCTTCTTGTTCTTCTTTTTCTTCTTCTCGATTTCTTATTTTTCTTCTTCTTCTCGATTTCTTCTTTTTCTTCTTTATTTCTTATTTTTCTCCTTTTTCTCGATTTCTTCTTCTTCTCGATTTCTTCTGTTTCTTCTTCGCGATTTCTTCTTTTTCTTGCTCTTTTTCTTCTTCTCGATTTCTGCTTTTTCTTCTTCTCGATTTCTACTTTTTCTTCTTTTTCTTCATCTTCTTCTCCATTTCTTCTTTATCTTCTTCTTCTCGATTTCTTCTCGATTTCTTCTTCTTTTTCTTCTTTTTTCTTCTTTTTCTTCTCAGTTTCTTCTTTTTCTTCTTCTCGATTTCTTCTTTTTCTTCTTTTTCTTCATCTTCTTCTCGATTTCTTCTTTTTCTTCGTCTCCATTTCTTCTTTTTCTTCTTCTTTTTCTTCTTCTTCTTCTCGATTTCTTCTTTTTCTTCATCTTCTTCTCGATTTCTTCTTTTTATTCTTCTCCATTTCTTCTTTTTCTTCTTCTTTTTCTTCTTCTTCTCGATTTCTTCTTTTTCTTCTTCTTTTTCTTCTACTTCTTCTTCTTCGCCATTTTTTCTTTTTCTTTCTCTTTTTCTTCTCGATTTCTTCTTTTTCTTTTTCTTCTTTTTCTTTTTCTTCTCGATTTCTTCTTTTTCTTCTTCTTTTTCTTCTTCTCGATTTCTTCTTTTTCTTCTTCTCCATTTCTTCTTTTTCTTCTTCTTTTTCTTCTTCTTCCTGATTTCTTCTTTTTCTTCTTTCATTCTTATTTTTCTCCTTTTTCTCGATTTCTTCTTCTTCTCGATTTCTTCTTTTTCTTCTTTTTCTCCTTCTTCTTCTTGATTTCTTCTTTTTCTTCTTCTCCATTTCTTCCTTTTCTTCTTCTCGATTTCTTCTCGATTTCTTCATTTTCTTCTTCTCGATTTCTTCTTTTTCTTCTTCTCGATTTCTTCTTTTTCTTCTTTTTCTTCATCTTCTTCTCGATTTCTTCTTTTTCTTCTTCTCCATTTCTTCTTTTTCTTCTTTTTCTCCTTCTTCTTCTTGATTTCTTCTTTTTCTTCTTCTCCATTTCTTCTTTTTCTTCTTCTTCTCGATTTCTTCTCGATTTCTTCTTTTTCTTCTTCTTTTACTTCTTCTTCTTCTCGATTTCTTCTTTTTCTTCTTCTTCTTCGCGATTTTTTCTTTTTCTTCTTCTCCATTTCTTCTTTTTCTTCTTCTTCTCGATTTCTTCTCGATTTCTTCTTTTTCTTCTTCTTTTACTTCTTCTTCTTCTCGATTTCTTCTTTTTCTTCTTCTTCTTCGCGATTTTTTCTTTTTCTTTCTCTTTTTCTTCTCGATTTCTTCTTTTTCTTTTTCTTCTTTTTCTTTTTCTTCTCGATTTCTTCTTTTTCTTCTTCTTTTTCTTCTTCCCGATTTCTTTTTTTTCTTTAATTCTTATTTTTCTCCTTTTTCTCGATTTCTTCTTCTTCTCGATTTCTTCTTTTTCTTTTTCTTCTTTTTCTTTTCCTTCTCGATTTCTTCTTTTTCTTCTTTTTCTTCTTCTCGATTTCTTCTTTTTCTTCTTTATTTCTTATTTTTCTCCTTTTTCTCGATTTCTTCTTCTTCTCAATTTCTTCTGTTTCTTCTTCGAGATTTCTTCTTTTTCTTGCTCTTTTTCTTCTTCTCGATTTCTTCTTTTTCTTTTTCTTTTTCTTCTTTTTCTTCTCAGTTTCTTCTTTTTCTTCTTCTCGATTTCTTCTCGATTTCTTCTTTTTCTTCTTTTTCTTTTGCTCGATTTCTTCTTTTTCTTCTTTTTCTTCTTCTCGATTTCTTCTTGTTCTTCTTTTTCTTCTTCTCGATTTCTTATTTTTCTTCTTCTCGATTTCTTCTTTTTCTTCTTTATTTCTTATTTTTCTCCTTTTTCTCGATTTCTTCTTCTTCTCGATTTCTTCTGTTTCTTCTTCGCGATTTCTTCTTTTTCTTGCTCTTTTTCTTCTTCTCGATTTCTGCTTTTTCTTCTTCTCGATTTCTACTTTTTCTTCTTTTTCTTCATCTTCTTCTCCATTTCTTCTTTATCTTCTTCTTCTCGATTTCTTCTCGATTTCTTCTTCTTTTTCTTCTTTTTTCTTCTTTTTCTTCTCAGTTTCTTCTTTTTCTTCTTCTCGATTTCTTCTTTTTCTTCTTTTTCTTCATCTTCTTCTCGATTTCTTCTTTTTCTTCGTCTCCATTTCTTCTTTTTCTTCTTCTTTTTCTTCTTCTTCTTCTCGATTTCTTCTTTTTCTTCATCTTCTTCTCGATTTCTTCTTTTTATTCTTCTCCATTTCTTCTTTTTCTTCTTTTTCTTCTTCTTCTCGATTTCTTCTTTTTCTTCTTCTTTTTCTTCTACTTCTTCTTCTTCGCCATTTTTTCTTTTTCTTTCTCTTTTTCTTCTCGATTTCTTCTTTTTCTTTTTCTTCTTTTTCTTTTTCTTCTCGATTTCTTCTTTTTCTTCTTCTTTTTCTTCTTCTCGATTTCTTCTTTTTCTTCTTCTCCATTTCTTCTTTTTCTTCTTTTTCTTCATCTTCTTCTCGATTTCTTCTTTTTCTTCGTCTCCATTTCTTCTTTTTCTTCTTCTTTTTCTTCTTCTTCTTCTCGATTTCTTCTTTTTCTTCATCTTCTTCTCGATTTCTTCTTTTTCTTCTTCTCCATTTCTTCTTTTTCTTCTTCTTTTTCTTCTTCTTCTCGATTTCTTCTTTTTATTCTTCTTTTTCTTCTACTTCTTCTTCTTCGCCATTTTTTCTTTTTCTTTCTCTTTTTCTTCTCGATTTCTTCTTTTTCTTCTTCTTTTTCTTCTTCTCGATTTCTTCTTTTTCTTCTTCTCGATTTCTTCTTTTTCTTCGTCTCCATTTCTTCTTTTTCTTCTTCTTTTTCTTCATCTTCTTCTCGATTTCTTCTTTTTATTCTTCTCCATTTCTTCTTTTTCTTCTTCTTTTTCTTCTTCTTCTCGATTTCTTCTTTTTCTTCTTCTTTTTCTTCTACTTCTTCTTCTTCGCCATTTTTTCTTTTTCTTTCTCTTTTTCTTCTCGATTTCTTCTTTTTCTTTTTCTTCTTTTTCTTTTTCTTCTCGATTTCTTCTTTTTCTTCTTCTTTTTCTTCTTCTCGATTTCTTCTTTTTCTTCTTCTCCATTTCTTCTTTTTCTTCTTTTTCTTCATCTTCTTCTCGATTTCTTCTTTTTCTTCGTCTCCATTTCTTCTTTTTCTTCTTCCCGATTTCTTTTTTTTCTTTAATTCTTATTTTTCTCCTTTTTCTCGATTTCTTCTTCTTCTCGATTTCTTCTTTTTCTTTTTCTTCTTTTTCTTTTCCTTCTCGATTTCTTCTTTTTCTTCTTCTTTTTCTTCTTCTCGATTTCTTCTTTTTCTTCTTTATTTCTTATTTTTCTCCTTTTTCTCGATTTCTTCTTCTTCTCAATTTCTTCTGTTTCTTCTTCGAGATTTCTTCTTTTTCTTGCTCTTTTTCTTCTTCTCGATTTCTTCTTTTTCTTTTTCTTTTTCTTCTTTTTCTTCTCAGTTTCTTCTTTTTCTTCTTCTCGATTTCTTCTCGATTTCTTCTTTTTCTTCTTTTTCTTTTGCTCGATTTCTTCTTTTTCTTCTTTTTCTTCTTCTCGATTTCTTCTTGTTCTTCTTTTTCTTCTTCTCGATTTCTTATTTTTCTTCTTCTTCTCGATTTCTTCTTTTTCTTCTTTATTTCTTATTTTTCTCCTTTTTCTCGATTTCTTCTTCTTCTCGATTTCTTCTGTTTCTTCTTCGCGATTTCTTCTTTTTCTTGCTCTTTTTCTTCTTCTCGATTTCTGCTTTTTCTTCTTCTCGATTTCTACTTTTTCTTCTTTTTCTTCATCTTCTTCTCCATTTCTTCTTTATCTTCTTCTTCTCGATTTCTTCTCGATTTCTTCTTCTTTTTCTTCTTTTTTCTTCTTTTTCTTCTCAGTTTCTTCTTTTTCTTCTTCTCGATTTCTTCTTTTTCTTCTTTTTCTTCATCTTCTTCTCGATTTCTTCTTTTTCTTCGTCTCCATTTCTTCTTTTTCTTCTTCTTTTTCTTCTTCTTCTTCTCGATTTCTTCTTTTTCTTCATCTTCTTCTCGATTTCTTCTTTTTATTCTTCTCCATTTCTTCTTTTTCTTCTTCTTTTTCTTCTTCTTCTCGATTTCTTCTTTTTCTTCTTCTTTTTCTTCTACTTCTTCTTCTTCGCCATTTTTTCTTTTTCTTTCTCTTTTTCTTCTCGATTTCTTCTTTTTCTTTTTCTTCTTTTTCTTTTTCTTCTCGATTTCTTCTTTTTCTTCTTCTTTTTCTTCTTCTCGATTTCTTCTTTTTCTTCTTCTCCATTTCTTCTTTTTCTTCTTCTTTTTCTTCTTCTTCTTCTCGATTTCTTCTTTTTCTTCATCTTCTTCTCGATTTCTTCTTTTTCTTCGTCTCCATTTCTTCTTTTTCTTCTTCTTTTTCTTCTTCTTCTTCTCGATTTCTTCTTTTTCTTCATCTTCTTCTCGATTTCTTCTTTTTCTTCTTCTCCATTTCTTCTTTTTCTTCTTCTTTTTCTTCTTCTTCTCGATTTCTTCTTTTTATTCTTCTTTTTCTTCTACTTCTTCTTCTTCGCCATTTTTTCTTTTTCTTTCTCTTTTTCTTCTCGATTTCTTCTTTTTCTTCTTCTTTTTCTTCTTCTCGATTTCTTCTTTTTCTTCTTCTCGATTTCTTCTTTTTCTTCGTCTCCATTTCTTCTTTTTCTTCTTCTTTTTCTTCTTCTTCTTCTCGATTTCTTCTTTTTCTTCATCTTCTTCTCGATTTCTTCTTTTTATTCTTCTCCATTTCTTCTTTTTCTTCTTCTTTTTCTTCTTCTTCTCGATTTCTTCTTTTTCTTCTTCTTTTTCTTCTACTTCTTCTTCTTCGCCATTTTTTCTTTTTCTTTCTCTTTTTCTTCTCGATTTCTTCTTTTTCTTTTTCTTCTTTTTCTTTTTCTTCTCGATTTCTTCTTTTTCTTCTTCTTTTTCTTCTTCTCGATTTCTTCTTTTTCTTCTTCTCCATTTCTTCTTTTTCTTCTTTTTCTTCATCTTCTTCTCGATTTCTTCTTTTTCTTCGTCTCCATTTCTTCTTTTTCTTCTTCTTTTTCTTCTTCTTCTTCTCGATTTCTTCTTTTTCTTCATCTTCTTCTCGATTTCTTCTTTTTCTTCTTCTCCATTTCTTCTTTTTCTTCTTCTTTTTCTTCTTCTTCTCGATTTCTTCTTTTTATTCTTCTTTTTCTTCTACTTCTTCTTCTTCGCCATTTTTTCTTTTTCTTTCTCTTTTTCTTCTCGATTTCTTCTTTTTCTTCTTCTTTTTCTTCTTCTCGATTTCTTCTTTTTCTTCTTCTCGATTTCTTCTTTTTCTTCGTCTCCATTTCTTCTTTTTCTTCTTCTTTTTCTTCTTCTTCTTCTCGATTTCTTCTTTTTCTTCATCTTCTTCTCGATTTCTTCTTTTTCTTCTTCTCCATTTCTTCTTTTTCTTCTTCTTTTTCTTCTTCTTCTCGATTTCTTCTTTTTATTCTTCTTTTTCTTCTACTTCTTCTTCTTCGCCATTTTTTCTTTTTCTTTCTCTTTTTCTTCTCGATTTCTTCTTTTTCTTCTTCTTTTTCTTCTTCTCGATTTCTTCTTTTTCTTCTTCTCCATTTCTTCTTTTTCTTCTTCTCCATTTCTTCTTTTTCTTCTTCTTTTTCTTCTTCTTCTCGATTTCTTCTTTTTCTTCTTCTTTTTCTTCTACTTCTTCTTCTTCGCCATTTTTTCTTTTTCTTTCCCTTTTTCTTCTCGATTTCTTCTTTTTCTTCTTTTTCTTCTTCTCGATTTCTTCTTTTTCTTCTTCTCCATTTCTTCTTTTTCTTCTTCTCCATTTCTTCTTTTTCTTCTTCTTTTTCTTCTTCTTCTCGATTTCTTCTTTTTCTTCTTCTTTTTCTTCTACTTCTTCTTCTTCGCCATTTTTTCTTTTTCTTTCTCTTTTTCTTCTCGATTTCTTCCTTTTCTTTTTCTTCTCGATTTCTTCTTTTTCTTCTTCTTTTTCTTCTTCCTGATTTCTTCTTTTTCTTCTTTAATTCTTATTTTTCTTCTTTTTCTCGATTTCTTCTTCTTCTCGATTTCTTCTTTTTCTTCTTTTTCTCCTTCTTCTTCTTGATTTCTTCTTTTTCTTCTTCTCCATTTCTTCCTTTTCTTCTTCTCGATTTCTTCTCGATTTCTTCATTTTCTTCTTCTCGATTTCTTCTTTTTCTTCTTCTCGATTTCTTCTTTTTCTTCTTTTTCTTCATCTTCTTCTCGATTTCTTCTTTTTCTTCTTCTCCATTTCTTCTTTATCTTCTTCTTCTCGATTTCTTCTCGATTTCTTCTTCTTTTCCTTCTTATCGATTTCTAATTTTTCTTCTTTTTCTCGATTTCTTCTTCTTCACGATTTCTTCTTTTTCTTCTTTTTCTCCTTCTTCTTCTTGATTTCTTCTTTTTCTTCTTCTCCATTTCTTCTTTTTCTTCTTCTTCTCGATTTCTTCTCGATTTCTTCTTTTTCTTCTTTTTCTTCTTCTCGATTTCTTCTTGTTCTTCTTTTTCTTCTTCTCGATTTCTTATTTTTCTTCTTTTTCTCGATTTCTTCTCGATTTCTTCTTCTTTTTCTTCTTTTTCTCGATTTCTTCTTCTTCTTCTCGATTTCTTCTTTTTCTTCTTTTTCTCCTTCTTCTTCCTGATTTCTTCTTTTTCTTCTTTTTTCTTCTTTTTCTTCTCAGTTTCTTCTTTTTCTTCTTCTCGATTTCTTCTTTTTCTTCTTTTTCTTCTTCTTCTTCTCGATTTCTTCTTTTTCTTCTTCTTTTTCTTCTTCTTCTTCTCGATTTCTTCTTTTTCTTCTTTTTCTTCATCTTCTTCTCGATTTCTTCTTTTTCTTCTTCTCCATTTCTTCTTTATCTTCTTCTTCTCGATTTCTTCTCGATTTCTTCTTCTTTTCCTTCTTATCGATTTCTAATTTTTCTTCTTTTTCTCGATTTCTTCTTCTTCACGATTTCTTCTTTTTCTTCTTTTTCTCCTTCTTCTTCTTGATTTCTTCTTTTTCTTCTTCTCCATTTCTTCTTTTTCTTCTTCTTCTCGATTTCTTCTCGATTTCTTCTTTTTCTTCTTTTTCTTCTTCTCGATTTCTTCTTGTTCTTCTTTTTCTTCTTCTCGATTTCTTATTTTTCTTCTTTTTCTCGATTTCTTCTTCTTCTTCTCGATTTCTTCCTCTTCTTCTCGATTTCTTCTCGATTTCTTCTTTTTCTTCTTGATTTCTTCTTTTTCTTCTTTTTCTTCTTCTCGATTTCTTCTTTTTCTTCCTTTTCTCGATTTCTTCTTTTTCTTTTTCTTTTTCTTTTTCTTCTCGATTTCTTCTTTTTCTTCTTTATTTCTTATTTTTCTCCTTTTTCTCGATTTCTTCTTCTTCTCGATTTCTTCTGTTTCTTCTTCTTCTTCGCGATTTTTTCTTTTTCTTTCTCTTTTTCTTCTCGATTTCTTCTTTTTCTTTTTCTTCTTTTTCTTTTCCTTCTCGATTTCTTCTTTTTCTTCTTTTTCTTCTTCTCAGTTTCTTCTTTTTCTTCTTCTCGATTTCTTCTCGATTTCTTCTTTTTCTTCTTCTCGATTTCTTCTTTTTCTTCTTCTTTTTCTTTTTCTCGATTTGTTCTTTTTCTTCTTTTTCTTCTTCTCGATTTCTTCTTGTTCTTCTTTTTCTTCTTCTCGATTTCTTATTTTTCTTCTTTTTCTCGATTTCTTCTTCTTCTTCTCGATTTCTTCTCGATTTCTTCTTTTTCTTCTTGATTTCTTCTTTTTCTTCTTTTTCTTCTTCTCGATTTCTTCTTTTTCTTCTTTTTCTCGATTTCTTCTTTTTCTTTTTCTTCTTTTTCTTTTTCTTCTCGATTTCTTCTTTTTCTTCTTCTCCATTTCTTCTTTATCTTCTTCTTCTCGATTTCTTCTCGATTTCTTCTTCTTTTTCTTCTTATAGATTTCTAATTTTTCTTCTTTTTCTCGATTTCTTCTTTTTCTTCTTTTTCTCCTTCTTCTTCTTGATTTCTTCTTTTCTTCTTCTCCATTTCTTCTTTTTCTTCTTCTTCTCGATTTCTTCTTTTTCTTCTTCTTCTTCGCGATTTCTTATTTTTCTTCTTTTTCTCGATTTCTTCTTCTTCTCGATTTCTTCCTCTTCTTCTCGATTTCTTCTCGATTTCTTCTTTTTCTTCTTGATTTCTTCTTTTTCTTCTTTTTCTTCTTCTCGATTTCTTCTTTTTCTTCTTTTTCTCGATTTCTTCTTTTTCTTCTTTTTCTTCTTTTTCTTGTTCTTTTTCTTCTTCTCAATTTCTTATTTTTCTCCTTTTTCTCGATTTCTTCTTCATCTCGATTTCTTCTTTTTCTTTTCCTTCTTTTTCTTCTTCTTTTTCTTCATCTTCTTCTCGCTTTCTTCTTCTTCTTCTCGATTTCTTCTTTTTCTTCTTTTTCTCCTTCTTCTTCTTGATTTCTTCTTTTTCTTCTTCTCCATTTCTTCCTTTTCTTCTTCTCAATTTCTTCTTTTTCTTCTTCTCGATTTCTTCTTTTTCTTCTTTTTCTTCATCTTCTTCTCGATTTCTTCTTTTTCTTCTTCTCCATTTCTTCTTTATCTTCTTCTTCTCGATTTCTTCTCGATTTCTTCTTCTTTTTCTTCTTATAGATTTCTAATTTTTCTTCTTTTTCTCGATTTCTTCTTTTTCTTCTTTTTCTCCTTCTTCTTCTTGATTTCTTCTTTTTCTTCTTCTCCATTTCTTCTTTTTCTTCTTCTTCTCGATTTCTTCTCGATTTCTTCTTTTTCTTCTTTTTCTTCTTCTCGATTTCTTCTTTTTCTTCCTTTTCTCGATTTCTTCTTTTTCTTTTTCTTTTTCTTTTTCTTCTCGATTTCTTCTTTTTCTTCTTCTTTTTCTTCTTCTCGATTTCTTTTTCTTCTTTATTTCTTATTTTTCTCCTTTTTCTCGATTTCTTCTTCTTCTCGATTTCTTCTGTTTCTTCTTCTTCTTCGCGATTTTTTCTTTTTCTTTCTCTTTTTCTTCTCGATTTCTTCTTTTTCTTTTTCTTCTTTTTCTTTTCCTTCTCGATTTCTTCTTTTTCTTCTTCTTTTTCTTCTTCTCAGTTTCTTCTTTTTCTTCTTCTCGATTTCTTCTCGATTTCTTCTTTTTCTTCTTCTCGATTTCTTCTCGATTTCTTCTTTTTCTTCTTCTCGATTTCTTCTTTTTCTTCTTCTTTTTCTTTTTCTCGATTTCTTCTTTTTCTTCTTTTTCTTCTTCTCGATTTCTTCTTGTTCTTCTTTTTCTTCTTCTCGATTTCTTATTTTTCTTCTTTTTCTCGATTTCTTCTTCTTCTCGATTTCTTCCTCTTCTTCTCGATTTCTTCTCGATTTCTTCTTTTTCTTCTTGATTTCTTCTTTTTCTTCTTTTTCTTCTTCTCGATTTCTTCTTTTTCTTCTTTTTCTTCTTCTCGATTTCTTATTTTTCTTCTTCTTCTCGATTTCTTCTTTTTCTTCTTTATTTCTTATTTTTCTCCTTTTTCTCGATTTCTTCTTCTTCTCGATTTCTTCTGTTTCTTCTTCGCGATTTCTTCTTTTTCTTGCTCTTTTTCTTCTTCTCGATTTCTGCTTTTTCTTCTTCTCGATTTCTACTTTTTCTTCTTTTTCTTCATCTTCTTCTCCATTTCTTCTTTATCTTCTTCTTCTCGATTTCTTCTCGATTTCTTCTTCTTTTTCTTCTTTTTTCTTCTTTTTCTTCTCAGTTTCTTCTTTTTCTTCTTCTCGATTTCTTCTTTTTCTTCTTTTTCTTCATCTTCTTCTCGATTTCTTCTTTTTCTTCGTCTCCATTTCTTCTTTTTCTTCTTCTTTTTCTTCTTCTTCTTCTCGATTTCTTCTTTTTCTTCATCTTCTTCTCGATTTCTTCTTTTTATTCTTCTCCATTTCTTCTTTTTCTTCTTCTTTTTCTTCTTCTTCTCGATTTCTTCTTTTTCTTCTTCTTTTTCTTCTACTTCTTCTTCTTCGCCATTTTTTCTTTTTCTTTCTCTTTTTCTTCTCGATTTCTTCTTTTTCTTTTTCTTCTTTTTCTTTTTCTTCTCGATTTCTTCTTTTTCTTCTTCTTTTTCTTCTTCTCGATTTCTTCTTTTTCTTCTTCTCCATTTCTTCTTTTTCTTCTTCTTTTTCTTCTTCTTCTTCTCGATTTCTTCTTTTTCTTCATCTTCTTCTCGATTTCTTCTTTTTCTTCGTCTCCATTTCTTCTTTTTCTTCTTCTTTTTCTTCTTCTTCTTCTCGATTTCTTCTTTTTCTTCATCTTCTTCTCGATTTCTTCTTTTTCTTCTTCTCCATTTCTTCTTTTTCTTCTTCTTTTTCTTCTTCTTCTCGATTTCTTCTTTTTATTCTTCTTTTTCTTCTACTTCTTCTTCTTCGCCATTTTTTCTTTTTCTTTCTCTTTTTCTTCTCGATTTCTTCTTTTTCTTCTTCTTTTTCTTCTTCTCGATTTCTTCTTTTTCTTCTTCTCGATTTCTTCTTTTTCTTCGTCTCCATTTCTTCTTTTTCTTCTTCTTTTTCTTCTTCTTCTTCTCGATTTCTTCTTTTTCTTCATCTTCTTCTCGATTTCTTCTTTTTATTCTTCTCCATTTCTTCTTTTTCTTCTTCTTTTTCTTCTTCTTCTCGATTTCTTCTTTTTCTTCTTCTTTTTCTTCTACTTCTTCTTCTTCGCCATTTTTTCTTTTTCTTTCTCTTTTTCTTCTCGATTTCTTCTTTTTCTTTTTCTTCTTTTTCTTTTTCTTCTCGATTTCTTCTTTTTCTTCTTCTTTTTCTTCTTCTCGATTTCTTCTTTTTCTTCTTCTCCATTTCTTCTTTTTCTTCTTTTTCTTCATCTTCTTCTCGATTTCTTCTTTTTCTTCGTCTCCATTTCTTCTTTTTCTTCTTCTTTTTCTTCTTCTTCTTCTCGATTTCTTCTTTTTCTTCATCTTCTTCTCGATTTCTTCTTTTTCTTCTTCTCCATTTCTTCTTTTTCTTCTTCTTTTTCTTCTTCTTCTCGATTTCTTCTTTTTATTCTTCTTTTTCTTCTACTTCTTCTTCTTCGCCATTTTTTCTTTTTCTTTCTCTTTTTCTTCTCGATTTCTTCTTTTTCTTCTTCTTTTTCTTCTTCTCGATTTCTTCTTTTTCTTCTTCTCGATTTCTTCTTTTTCTTCGTCTCCATTTCTTCTTTTTCTTCTTCTTTTTCTTCTTCTTCTTCTCGATTTCTTCTTTTTCTTCATCTTCTTCTCGATTTCTTCTTTTTCTTCTTCTCCATTTCTTCTTTTTCTTCTTCTTTTTCTTCTTCTTCTCGATTTCTTCTTTTTATTCTTCTTTTTCTTCTACTTCTTCTTCTTCGCCATTTTTTCTTTTTCTTTCTCTTTTTCTTCTCGATTTCTTCTTTTTCTTCTTCTTTTTCTTCTTCTCGATTTCTTCTTTTTCTTCTTCTCCATTTCTTCTTTTTCTTCTTCTCCATTTCTTCTTTTTCTTCTTCTTTTTCTTCTTCTTCTCGATTTCTTCTTTTTCTTCTTCTTTTTCTTCTACTTCTTCTTCTTCGCCATTTTTTCTTTTTCTTTCCCTTTTTCTTCTCGATTTCTTCTTTTTCTTCTTTTTCTTCTTCTCGATTTCTTCTTTTTCTTCTTCTCCATTTCTTCTTTTTCTTCTTCTCCATTTCTTCTTTTTCTTCTTCTTTTTCTTCTTCTTCTCGATTTCTTCTTTTTCTTCTTCTTTTTCTTCTACTTCTTCTTCTTCGCCATTTTTTCTTTTTCTTTCTCTTTTTCTTCTCGATTTCTTCCTTTTCTTTTTCTTCTCGATTTCTTCTTTTTCTTCTTCTTTTTCTTCTTCCTGATTTCTTCTTTTTCTTCTTTAATTCTTATTTTTCTCCTTTTTCTCGATTTCTTCTTCTTCTCGATTTCTTCTTTTTCTTCTTTTTCTCCTTCTTCTTCTTGATTTCTTCTTTTTCTTCTTCTCCATTTCTTCCTTTTCTTCTTCTCGATTTCTTCTCGATTTCTTCATTTTCTTCTTCTCGATTTCTTCTTTTTCTTCTTCTCGATTTCTTCTTTTTCTTCTTTTTCTTCATCTTCTTCTCGATTTCTTCTTTTTCTTCTTCTCCATTTCTTCTTTATCTTCTTCTTCTCGATTTCTTCTCGATTTCTTCTTCTTTTCCTTCTTATCGATTTCTAATTTTTCTTCTTTTTCTCGATTTCTTCTTCTTCACGATTTCTTCTTTTTCTTCTTTTTCTCCTTCTTCTTCTTGATTTCTTCTTTTTCTTCTTCTCCATTTCTTCTTTTTCTTCTTCTTCTCGATTTCTTCTCGATTTCTTCTTTTTCTTCTTTTTCTTCTTCTCGATTTCTTCTTGTTCTTCTTTTTCTTCTTCTCGATTTCTTATTTTTCTTCTTTTTCTCGATTTCTTCTTCTTCTTCTCGATTTCTTCCTCTTCTTCTCGATTTCTTCTCGATTTCTTCTTTTTCTTCTTGATTTCTTCTTTTTCTTCTTTTTCTTCTTCTCGATTTCTTCTTTTTCTTCCTTTTCTCGATTTCTTCTTTTTCTTTTTCTTTTTCTTTTTCTTCTCGATTTCTTCTTTTTCTTCTTTATTTCTTATTTTTCTCCTTTTTCTCGATTTCTTCTTCTTCTCGATTTCTTCTGTTTCTTCTTCTTCTTCGCGATTTTTTCTTTTTCTTTCTCTTTTTCTTCTCGATTTCTTCTTTTTCTTTTTCTTCTTTTTCTTTTCCTTCTCGATTTCTTCTTTTTCTTCTTTTTCTTCTTCTCAGTTTCTTCTTTTTCTTCTTCTCGATTTCTTCTCGATTTCTTCTTTTTCTTCTTCTCGATTTCTTCTTTTTCTTCTTCTTTTTCTTTTTCTCGATTTGTTCTTTTTCTTCTTTTTCTTCTTCTCGATTTCTTCTTGTTCTTCTTTTTCTTCTTCTCGATTTCTTATTTTTCTTCTTTTTCTCGATTTCTTCTTCTTCTTCTCGATTTCTTCTCGATTTCTTCTTTTTCTTCTTGATTTCTTCTTTTTCTTCTTTTTCTTCTTCTCCATTTCTTCTTTATCTTCTTCTTCTTGATTTCGTCTCGATTTCTTCTTCTTTTTCTTCTTATCGATTTCTAATTTTTCTTCTTTTTCTCGATTTCTTCTTCTTCACGATTTCTTCTTTTTCTTCTTTTTCTCCTTCTTCTTCTTGATTTCTTCTTTTTCTTCTTCTCCATTTCTTCTTTTTCTTCTTCTTCTCGATTTCTTCTTTTTCTTCTTTTACTCCTTCTTCTTGATTTCTTCTTTTTCTTCTTCTCCATTTCTTCCTTTTCTTCTTCTCGATTTCTTCTCGATTTCTTCTTCTTCTTCTTCTCGATTTCTTCTGTTTCATCTTCTTCTTCGCGATTTTTTCTTTTTCTTTCTCTTTTTCTTCTCGATTTCTTCTTTTTCTTCTTCTTTTTCTTTTCCTTCTCGATTTCTTCTTTTTCTTCTTCTTTTTCTTCTTTTTCTTCTCAGTTTCTTCTTTTTCTTCTTCTTTTTCTTTTTCTCGATTTCTTCTTTTTCTTCTTTTTCTTCTTCTCGATTTCTTCTTGTTCTTCTTTTTCTTCTTCTCGATTTCTTATTTTTCTTCTTTTTCTCGATTTCTTCTTCTTCTTCTCGATTTCTTCCTCTTCTTCTCGATTTCTTCTTTTTCGTCTTCTTCTTCGCGATTTTTTCTTTTTCTTTCTCTTTTTCTTCTCGATTTCTTCCTTTTCTTTTTCTTCTCGATTTCTTCTTTTTCTTCTTCTTTTTCTTCTTCCTGATTTCTTCTTTTTCTTCTTTCATTCTTATTTTTCTCCTTTTTCTCGATTTCTTCTTCTTCTCGATTTCTTCTTTTTCTTCTTTTTCTCCTTCTTCTTCTTGATTTCTTCTTTTTCTTCTTCTCCATTTCTTCCTTTTCTTCTTCTCGATTTCTTCTCGATTTCTTCATTTTCTTCTTCTCGATTTCTTCTTTTTCTTCTTCTCGATTTCTTCTTTTTCTTCTTTTTCTTCATCTTCTTCTCGATTTCTTCTTTTTCTTCTTCTCGATTTCTTCTTTTTCTTCTTTTTCTTCATCTTCTTCTCGATTTCTTCTTTTTCTTCTTCTCCATTTCTTCTTTATCTTCTTCTTCTCGATTTCGTCTCGATTTCTTCTTTTTCTTTTTCTTCTTTTTCTTTTTCTTCTCGATTTCTTCTTTTTCTTCTTCTTTTTCTTCTTCCTGATTTCTTCTTTTTCTTCTTTAATTCTTAATTTTCTCCTTTTTCTCGATTTCTTCTTCTCGATTTCTTCTTTTTCTTCTTTTTCTTCATCTTCTTCTCGATTTCTTCTTTTTCTTCTTCTCCATTTCTTCTTTTTCTTCTTTTTCTCCTTCTTCTTCTTGATTTCTTCTTTTTCTTCTTCTCCATTTCTTCTTTTTCTTCTTCTTCTCGATTTCTTCTCGATTTCTTCTTTTTCTTCTTCTTTTACTTCTTCTTCTTCTCGATTTCTTCTTTTTCTTCTTCTTCTTCACGATTTTTTCTTTTTCTTTCTCTTTTTCTTCTCGATTTCTTCTTTTTCTTTTTCTTCTTTTTCTTTTCCTTCTCGATTTCTTCTTTTTCTTCTTCTTTTTCTTCTTCTCGATTTCTTCTTTTTCTTCTTTATTTCTTATTTTTCTCCTTTTTCTCGATTTCTTCTTCTTCTCGATTTCTTCTGTTTCTTCTTCGCGATTTCTTCTTTTTCTTGCTCTTTTTCTTCTTCTCGATTTCTGCTTTTTCTTCTTCTCGATTTCTACTTTTTCTTCTTTTTCTTCATCTTCTTCTCGATTTCTTCTTTTTCTTCTTCTCCATTTCTTCTTTATCTTCTTCTTCTCCATTTCTTCTCGATTTCTTGTTCTTTTTCTTCTTATCGATTTCTAATTTTTCTTCTTTTTCTCGATTTCTTCTTCTTCTTCTCGATTTCTTCTTTTTCTTCTTTTTCTCCTTCTTCTTCCTGATTTCTTCTTTTTCTTCTTTTTTCTTCTTTTTCTTCTCAGTTTCTTCTTTTTCTTCTTCTCGATTTCTTCTTTTTCTTCTTTTTCTTCATCTTCTTCTCGATTTCTTCTTTTTCTTCTTCTCCATTTCTTCTTTTTCTTCTTCTTTTTCTTCTTCTCGATTTCTTCTTTTTCTTCTTTTTCTTCTTCTCGATTTCTTCTTTTTCTTCTTCTCCATTTCTTCTTTTTCTTCTTCTTTTTCTTCTTCTTCTTCTCGATTTCTTCTTTTTCTTCATCTTCTTCTCGATTTCTTCTTTTTCTTCTTCTCCATTTCTTCTTTATCTTCTTCTTCTCGATTTCGTCTCGATTTCTTCTTCTTTTTCTTCTTATCGATTTCTAATTTTTCTTCTTTTTCTCGATTTCTTCTTCTTCACGATTTCTTCTTTTTCTTCTTTTTCTCCTTCTTCTTCTTGATTTCTTCTTTTTCTTCTTCTCCATTTCTTCTTTTTCTTCTTCTTCTCGATTTCTTCTTTTTCTTCTTTTACTCCTTCTTCTTGATTTCTTCTTTTTCTTCTTCTCCATTTCTTCCTTTTCTTCTTCTCGATTTCTTCTCGATTTCTTCTTCTTCTTCTTCTCGATTTCTTCTGTTTCATCTTCTTCTTCGCGATTTTTTCTTTTTCTTTCTCTTTTTCTTCTCGATTTCTTCTTTTTCTTCTTCTTTTTCTTTTCCTTCTCGATTTCTTCTTTTTCTTCTTCTTTTTCTTCTTCTCGATTTCTTCTTTTTCTTCTTTATTTCTTATTTTTCTCCTTTTTCTCGATTTCTTCTTCTTCTCGATTTCTTCTTTTTCTTCTTTTACTCCTTCTTCTTGATTTCTTCTTTTTCTTCTTCTCCATTTCTTCCTTTTCTTCTTCTCGATTTCTTCTCGATTTCTTCATTTTCTTCTTCTCGATTTCTTCTTTTTCTTCTTCTCGATTTCTTCTTTTTCTTCTTTTTCTTCATCTTCTTCTCGATTTCTTCTTTTTCTTCTTCTCGATTTCTTCTGTTTCATCTTCTTCTTCGCGATTTTTTCTTTTTCTTTCTCTTTTTCTTCTCGATTTCTTCTTTTTCTTCTTCTTTTTCTTTTCCTTCTCGATTTCTTCTTTTTCTTCTTCTTTTTCTTCTTCTCGATTTCTTCTTTTTCTTCTTTATTTCTTATTTTTCTCCTTTTTCTCGATTTCTTCTTCTTCTCGATTTCTTCTTTTTCTTCTTTTACTCCTTCTTCTTGATTTCTTCTTTTTCTTCTTCTCCATTTCTTCCTTTTCTTCTTCTCGATTTCTTCTCGATTTCTTCTTCTTCTTCTTCTCGATTTCTTCTGTTTCATCTTCTTCTTCGCGATTTTTTCTTTTTCTTTCTCTTTTTCTTCTCGATTTCTTCTTTTTCTTCTTCTTTTTCTTTTCCTTCTCGATTTCTTCTTTTTCTTCTTCTTTTTCTTCTTCTCGATTTCTTCTTTTTCTTCTTTATTTCTTATTTTTCTCCTTTTTCTCGATTTCTTCTTCTTCTCGATTTCTTCTGTTTCTTCTTCGAGATTTCTTCTTTTTCTTGCTCTTTTTCTTCTTCTCGATTTCTTCTTTTTCTTTTTCTTTTTCTTCTTTTTCTTCTCAGTTTCTTCTTTTTCTTCTTCTTTATCTTTTTCTCGATTTCTTCTTTTTCTTCTTTTTCTTCTTCTCGATTTCTTCTTGTTCTTCTTTTTCTTCTTCTCGATTTCTTATTTTTCTTCTTTTTCTCGATTTCTTCTTCTTCTCGATTTCTTCCTCTTCTTCTCGATTTCTTCTCGATTTCTTCTTTTTCTTCTTGATTTCTTCTTTTTCTTCTTTTTCTTCTTCTTCTTCGCGATTTCTTCTTTTTCTTCTTCTTTTTCTTCTTATCGATTTCTAATTTTTCTTCTTTTTCTCGCTTTCTTCTTCTTCTTCTCGATTTCTTCTTTTTCTTCTTTTTCTCCTTCTTCTTGATTTCTTCTTTTTCTTCTTCTCCATTTCTTCCTTTTCTTCTTCTCGATTTCTTCTCGATTTCTTCTTCTTCTCGATTTCTTCTGTTTCTTCTTCTTCTTCGCGATTTTTTCTTTTTCTTTCTCTTTTTCTTCTCGATTTCTTCTTTTTCTTCTTCTTTTTCTTTTCCTTCTCGATTTCTTCTTTTTCTTATTCTTTTTCTTCTTCTCAGTTTCTTCTTTTTCTTCTTCTCCATTTCTTCTCGATTTCTTCTTTTTCTTCTTCTCGATTTCTTCTTTTTCTTCTTCTCGATTTCTTCTTTTTCTTCTTCTTTTTCTTTTTCTCGATTTCTTCTTTTTCTTCTTTTTCTTCTTCTCGATTTCTTCTTGTTCTTCTTTTTCTTCTTCTCGATTTCTTATTTTTCTTCTTTTTCTCGATTTCTTCTCGATTTCTTCTTCTTTTTCTTCTTTTTCTCGATTTCTTCTTCTTCTTCTCGATTTCTTCTTTTTCTTCTTTTTCTCCTTCTTCTTCCTGATTTCTTCTTTTTCTTCTTTTTTCTTCTTTTTCTTCTCAGTTTCTTCTTTTTCTTCTTCTCGATTTCTTCTTTTTCTTCTTTTTCTTCTTCTTCTTCTCGATTTCTTCTTTTTCTTCTTCTTTTTCTTCTTCTTCTTCACGATTTCTTCTTTTTCTTCTTTTTCTTCATCTTCTTCTCGATTTCTTCTTTTTCTTCTTCTCCATTTCTTCTTTATCTTCTTCTTCTCCTTCTTCTTCCTGATTTCTTCTTTTTCTTCTTTTTTCTTCTTTTTCTTCTCGATTTCTGCTTTTTCTTCTTCTCGATTTCTTCTTTTTCTTCTTTTTCTTCATCTTCTTCTCGATTTCTTCTTTTTCTTCTTCTCCATTTCTTCTTTATCTTCTTCTTCTCGATTTCTTCTTGATTTCTTCTTCTTTTTCTTCTTATCGATTTCTAATTTTTCTTCTTTTTCTCGATTTCTTCTTCTCGATTTCTTCTTTTTCTTCTTTTTCTCCTTCTTCTTCCTGATTTCTTCTTTTTCTTCTTTTTTCTTCTTTTTCTTCTCAGTTTCTTCTTTTTCTTCTTCCTTTTCTTCTTCTCGATTTCTTCTTTTTCTTCTTCTCCATTTCTTCTTCTTGTTCTTCTTTTTCTTCTTATCGATTTCTAATTTTTCTTCTTTTTCTCGATTTCTTCTTCTTCTCGATTTCTTCTTTTTCTTCTTTTTCTCCTTCTTCTTCCTGATTTCTTCTTTTTCTTCTTTTTTCTTCTTTTTCTTCTCAGTTTCTTCTTTTTCTTCTTCTTTTTCTTCTTCTCGATTTCTTCTTTTTCTTCTTTATTTCTTATTTTTCTCCTTTTTCTCGATTTCTTCTTCTTCTCGATTTCTTCTGTTTCTTCTTCGCGATTTCTTCTTTTTCTTGCTCTTTTTCTTCTTCTCGATTTCTGCTTTTTCTTCTTCTCGATTTCTACTTTTTCTTCTTTTTCTTCATCTTCTTCTCGATTTCTTCTTTTTCTTCTTCTCCATTTCTTCTTTATCTTCTTCTTCTCCTTCTTCTTCCTGATTTCTTCTTTTTCTTCTTTTTTCTTCTTTTTCTTCTCGATTTCTGCTTTTTCTTCTTCTCGATTTCTTCTTTTTCTTCTTTTTCTTCATCTTCTTCTCGATTTCTTCTTTTTCTTCTTCTCCATTTCTTCTTTATCTTCTTCTTCTCCTTCTTCTTCCTGATTTCTTCTTTTTCTTCTTTTTTCTTCTTTTTCTTCTCGATTTCTGCTTTTTCTTCTTCTCGATTTCTTCTTTTTCTTCTTTTTCTTCATCTTCTTCGCGATTTCTTCTTTTTCTTGCTCTTTTTCTTCTTCTCGATTTCTGCTTTTTCTTCTTCTCGATTTCTACTTTTTCTTCTTTTTCTTCATCTTCTTCTCGATTTCTTCTTTTTCTTCTTCTCCATTTCTTCTTTTTCTTCTTCTTTTTCTTCTTCTTCTTCTCGATTTCTTCTTTTTCTTCATCTTCTTCTCGATTTCTTCTTTTTCTTCTTCTCCATTTCTTCTTTTTCTTCTTTTTCTCCTTCTTCTTCTTGATTTCTTCTTTTTCTTCTTCTCCATTTCTTCTTTTTCTTCTTCTTCTCGATTTCTTCTCGATTTCTTCTTTTTCTTCTTCTTTTACTTCTTCTTCTTCTCGATTTCTTCTTTTTCTTCTTCTTCTTCGCGATTTTTTCTTTTTCTTTCTCTTTTTCTTCTCGATTTCTTCTTTTTCTTTTTCTTCTTTTTCTTTTCCTTCTCGATTTCTTCTTTTTCTTCTTCTTTTTCTTCTTCTCGATTTCTTCTTTTTCTTCTTTATTTTTTATTTTTCTCCTTTTTCTCGATTTCTTCTTCTTCTCGATTTCTTCTGTTTCTTCTTCTTCTTCGCGATTTTTTCTTTTTCTTTCTCTTTTTCTTCTCGATTTCTTCTTTTTCTTTTTCTTCTTTTTCTTTTCCTTCTCGATTTCTTCTTTTTCTTCTTCTTTTTCTTCTTCTCAGTTTCTTCTTTTTCTTCTTTTTCTTCTTCTCGATTTCTTCTCGATTTCTTCTTTTTCTTCTTCGCGATTTCTTCTTTTTCTTGCTTTTTTTCTTCTTCTCGATTTCTTCTTTTTCTTCTTCTTTTTCTTCTCAGTTTCTTCTTTTTCTTCTTCTCGATTTCTTCTTTTTCTTCTTTTTCTTCATCTTCTTCTCGATTTCTTCTTTTTCTTCATCTTCTTCTCGATTTCTTCTTTTTCTTCTTCTCCATTTCTTCTTTTTCTTCTTCTTTTTCTTCTTCTTCCCGATTTCTTCTTTTTCTTCTTCTTTTTCTTCTACTTCTTCTTCTTCGCCATTTTTTCTTTTTCTTTCTCTTTTTCTTCTCGATTTCTTCCTTTTCTTTTTTTTCTCGATTTCTTCTTTTTCTTCTTCTTTTTCTTCTCAGTTTCTTCTTTTTCTTCTTCTCGATTTCTTCTTTTTCTTCTTTTTCTTCATCTTCTTCTCGATTTCTTCTTTTTATTCTTCTCCATTTCTTCTTTTTCTTCTTCTTTTTCTTCTTCTTCTCGATTTCTTCTTTTTATTCTTCTTTTTCTTCTACTTCTTCTTCTTCGCCATTTTTTCTTTTTCTTTCTCTTTTTCTTCTCGATTTCTTCTTTTTCTTTTTCTTCTTTTTCTTTTCTTCTCGATTTCTTCTTTTTCTTCTTCTTTTTCTTCTTCTCGATTTCTTCTTTTTCTTCTTCTCCATTTCTTCTTTTTCTTCTTTTTCTTCATCTTCTTCTCGATTTCTTCTTTTTCTTCGTCTCCATTTCTTCTTTTTCTTCTTCTTTTTCTTCTTCTTCTTCTCGATTTCTTCTTTTTCTTCATCTTCTTCTCGATTTCTTCTTTTTCTTCTTCTCCATTTCTTCTTTTTCTTCTTCTTTTTCTTCTTCTTCTCGATTTCTTCTTTTTATTCTTCTTTTTCTTCTACTTCTTCTTCTTCGCCATTTTTTCTTTTTCTTTCTCTTTTTCTTCTCGATTTCTTCTTTTTCTTCTTCTTTTTCTTCTTCTCGATTTCTTCTTTTTCTTCTTCTCCATTTCTTCTTTTTCTTCTTCTCCATTTCTTCTTTTTCTTCTTCTTTTTCTTCTTCTTCTCGATTTCTTCTTTTTATTCTTCTTTTTCTTCTACTTCTTCTTCTTCGCCATTTTTTCTTTTTCTTTCTCTTTTTCTTCTCGATTTCTTCTTTTTCTTCTTCTTTTTCTTCTTCTCGATTTCTTCTTTTTCTTCTTCTCCATTTCTTCTTTTTCTTCTTCTCCATTTCTTCTTTTTCTTCTTCTTTTTCTTCTTCTTCTCGATTTCTTCTTTTTCTTCTTCTTTTTCTTCTACTTCTTCTTCTTCGCCATTTTTTCTTTTTCTTTCTCTTTTTCTTCTCGATTTCTTCCTTTTCTTTTTCTTCTCGATTTCTTCTTTTTCTTCTTCTTTTTCTTCTTCCTGATTTCTTCTTTTTCTTCTTTAATTCTTATTTTTCTCCTTTTTCTCGATTTCTTCTTCTTCTCGATTTCTTCTTTTTCTTCTTTTTCTCCTTCTTCTTCTTGATTTCTTCTTTTTCTTCTTCTCCATTTCTTCCTTTTCTTCTTCTCGATTTCTTCTCGATTTCTTCATTTTCTTCTTCTCGATTTCTTCTTTTTCTTCTTCTCGATTTCTTCTTTTTCTTCTTCTTTTTCTTCTTCTTCTTCTCGATTTCTTCTTTTTCTTCATCTTCTTCTCGATTTCTTCTTTTTCTTCTTCTCCATTTCTTCTTTTTCTTCTTTTTCTCCTTCTTCTTCTTGATTTCTTCTTTTTCTTCTTCTCCATTTCTTCTTTTTCTTCTTCTTCTCGATTTCTTCTCGATTTCTTCTTTTTCTTCTTCTTTTACTTCTTCTTCTTCTCGATTTCTTCTTTTTCTTCTTCTTCTTCGCGATTTTTTCTTTTTCTTTCTCTTTTTCTTCTCGATTTCTTCTTTTTCTTTTTCTTCTTTTTCTTTTCCTTCTCGATTTCTTCTTTTTCTTCTTCTTTTTCTTCTTCTCGATTTCTTCTTTTTCTTCTTTATTTTTTATTTTTCTCCTTTTTCTCGATTTCTTCTTCTTCTCGATTTCTTCTGTTTCTTCTTCTTCTTCGCGATTTTTTCTTTTTCTTTCTCTTTTTCTTCTCGATTTCTTCTTTTTCTTTTTCTTCTTTTTCTTTTCCTTCTCGATTTCTTCTTTTTCTTCTTCTTTTTCTTCTTCTCAGTTTCTTCTTTTTCTTCTTTTTCTTCTTCTCGATTTCTTCTCGATTTCTTCTTTTTCTTCTTCGCGATTTCTTCTTTTTCTTGCTTTTTTTCTTCTTCTCGATTTCTTCTTTTTCTTCTTCTTTTTCTTCTCAGTTTCTTCTTTTTCTTCTTCTCGATTTCTTCTTTTTCTTCTTTTTCTTCATCTTCTTCTCGATTTCTTCTTTTTCTTCATCTTCTTCTCGATTTCTTCTTTTTCTTCTTCTCCATTTCTTCTTTTTCTTCTTCTTTTTCTTCTTCTTCCCGATTTCTTCTTTTTCTTCTTCTTTTTCTTCTACTTCTTCTTCTTCGCCATTTTTTCTTTTTCTTTCTCTTTTTCTTCTCGATTTCTTCCTTTTCTTTTTTTTCTCGATTTCTTCTTTTTCTTCTTCTTTTTCTTCTCAGTTTCTTCTTTTTCTTCTTCTCGATTTCTTCTTTTTCTTCTTTTTCTTCATCTTCTTCTCGATTTCTTCTTTTTATTCTTCTCCATTTCTTCTTTTTCTTCTTCTTTTTCTTCTTCTTCTCGATTTCTTCTTTTTATTCTTCTTTTTCTTCTACTTCTTCTTCTTCGCCATTTTTTCTTTTTCTTTCTCTTTTTCTTCTCGATTTCTTCTTTTTCTTTTTCTTCTTTTTCTTTTTCTTCTCGATTTCTTCTTTTTCTTCTTCTTTTTCTTCTTCTCGATTTCTTCTTTTTCTTCTTCTCCATTTCTTCTTTTTCTTCTTTTTCTTCATCTTCTTCTCGATTTCTTCTTTTTCTTCGTCTCCATTTCTTCTTTTTCTTCTTCTTTTTCTTCTTCTTCTTCTCGATTTCTTCTTTTTCTTCATCTTCTTCTCGATTTCTTCTTTTTCTTCTTCTCCATTTCTTCTTTTTCTTCTTCTTTTTCTTCTTCTTCTCGATTTCTTCTTTTTATTCTTCTTTTTCTTCTACTTCTTCTTCTTCGCCATTTTTTCTTTTTCTTTCTCTTTTTCTTCTCGATTTCTTCTTTTTCTTCTTCTTTTTCTTCTTCTCGATTTCTTCTTTTTCTTCTTCTCCATTTCTTCTTTTTCTTCTTCTCCATTTCTTCTTTTTCTTCTTCTTTTTCTTCTTCTTCTCGATTTCTTCTTTTTATTCTTCTTTTTCTTCTACTTCTTCTTCTTCGCCATTTTTTCTTTTTCTTTCTCTTTTTCTTCTCGATTTCTTCTTTTTCTTCTTCTTTTTCTTCTTCTCGATTTCTTCTTTTTCTTCTTCTCCATTTCTTCTTTTTCTTCTTCTCCATTTCTTCTTTTTCTTCTTCTTTTTCTTCTTCTTCTCGATTTCTTCTTTTTCTTCTTCTTTTTCTTCTACTTCTTCTTCTTCGCCATTTTTTCTTTTTCTTTCTCTTTTTCTTCTCGATTTCTTCCTTTTCTTTTTCTTCTCGATTTCTTCTTTTTCTTCTTCTTTTTCTTCTTCCTGATTTCTTCTTTTTCTTCTTTAATTCTTATTTTTCTCCTTTTTCTCGATTTCTTCTTCTTCTCGATTTCTTCTTTTTCTTCTTTTTCTCCTTCTTCTTCTTGATTTCTTCTTTTTCTTCTTCTCCATTTCTTCCTTTTCTTCTTCTCGATTTCTTCTCGATTTCTTCATTTTCTTCTTCTCGATTTCTTCTTTTTCTTCTTCTCGATTTCTTCTTTTTCTTCTTTTTCTTCATCTTCTTCTCGATTTCTTCTTTTTCTTCTTCTCCATTTCTTCTTTATCTTCTTCTTCTCGATTTCTTCTCGATTTCTTCTTCTTTTCCTTCTTATCGATTTCTAATTTTTCTTCTTTTTCTCGATTTCTTCTTCTTCACGATTTCTTCTTTTTCTTCTTTTTCTCCTTCTTCTTGATTTCTTCTTTTTCTTCTTCTCCATTTCTTCTTTTTCTTCTTCTTCTCGATTTCTTCTCGATTTCTTCTTTTTCTTCTTTTTCTTCTTCTCGATTTCTTCTTGTTCTTCTTTTTCTTCTTCTCGATTTCTTATTTTTCTTCTTTTTCTCGATTTCTTCTTCTTCTTCTCGATTTCTTCCTCTTCTTCTCGATTTCTTCTCGATTTCTTCTTTTTCTTCTTGATTTCTTCTTTTTCTTCTTTTTCTTCTTCTCGATTTCTTCTTTTTCTTCCTTTTCTCGATTTCTTCTTTTTCTTTTTCTTTTTCTTTTTCTTCTCGATTTCTTCTTTTTCTTCTTCTTTTTCTTCTTCTCGATTTCTTCTTTTTCTTCTTTATTTCTTATTTTTCTCCTTTTTCTCGATTTCTTCTTCTTCTCGATTTCTTCTGTTTCTTCTTCTTCTTCGCGATTTTTTCTTTTTCTTTCTCTTTTTCTTCTCGATTTCTTCTTTTTCTTTTTCTTCTTTTTCTTTTCCTTCTCGATTTCTTCTTGTTCTTCTTTTTCTTCTTCTCGATTTCTTATTTTTCTTCTTTTTCTCGATTTCTTCTTCTTCTCGATTTCTTCCTCTTCTTCTCGATTTCTTCTCGATTTCTTCTTTTTCTTCTTGATTTCTTCTTTTTCTTCTTTTTCTTCTTCTCGATTTCTTCTTTTTCTTCTTTTTCTCGATTTCTTCTTTTTCTTCTTTTTCTTCTTTTTCTTGTTCTTTTTCTTCTTCTCAATTTCTTATTTTTCTCCTTTTTCTCGATTTCTTCTTCATCTCGATTTCTTCTTTTTCTTTTCCTTCTTTTTCTTCTTCTTTTTCTTCATCTTCTTCTCGCTTTCTTCTTCTTCTTCTCGATTTCTTCTTTTTCTTCTTTTTCTCCTTCTTCTTCTTGATTTCTTCTTTTTCTTCTTCTCCATTTCTTCCTTTTCTTCTTCTCAATTTCTTCTTTTTCTTCTTCTCGATTTCTTCTTTTTCTTCTTTTTCTTCATCTTCTTCTCCATTTCTTCTTTATCTTCTTCTTCTCGATTTCTTCTCGATTTCTTCTTCTTTTTCTTCTTATAGATTTCTAATTTTTCTTCTTTTTCTCGATTTCTTCTTTTTCTTCTTTTTCTCCTTCTTCTTCTTGATTTCTTCTTTTTCTTCTTCTCCATTTCTTCTTTTTCTTCTTCTTCTCGATTTCTTCTCGATTTCTTCTTTTTCTTCTTTTTCTTCTTCTCGATTTCTTCTTTTTCTTCCTTTTCTCGATTTCTTCTTTTTCTTTTTCTTTTTCTTTTTCTTCTCGATTTCTTCTTTTTCTTCTTCTTTTTCTTCTTCTCGATTTCTTTTTCTTCTTTATTTCTTATTTTTCTCCTTTTTCTCGATTTCTTCTTCTTCTCGATTTCTTCTGTTTCTTCTTCTTCTTCGCTATTTTTTCTTTTTCTTTCTCTTTTTCTTCTCGATTTCTTCTTTTTCTTTTTCTTCTTTTTCTTTTCCTTCTCGATTTCTTCTTTTTCTTCTTCTTTTTCTTCTTCTCAGTTTCTTCTTTTTCTTCTTCTCGATTTCTTCTCGATTTCTTGTTTTTCTTCTTCTCGATTTCTTCTCGATTACTTCTTTTTCTTCTTCTCGATTTCTTCTTTTTCTTCTTCTTTTTCTTTTTCTCGATTTCTTCTTTTTCTTCTTTTTCTTCTTCTCGATTTCTTCTTGTTCTTCTTTTTCTTCTTCTCGATTTCTTATTTTTCTTCTTTTTCTCGATTTCTTCTTCTTCTCGATTTCTTCCTCTTCTTCTCGATTTCTTCTCGATTTCTTCTTTTTCTTCTTGATTTCTTCTTTTTCTTCTTCTCGATTTCTTCTTTTTCTTCTTTTTCTCGATTTCTTCTTTTTCTTCTTTTTCTTCTTTTTCTTGTTCTTTTTCTTCTTCTCAATTTCTTATTTTTCTCCTTTTTCTCGATTTCTTCTTTTTCTTTTCCTTCTTTTTCTTCTTCTTTTTCTTCATCTTCTTCTCGCTTTCTTCTTCTTCTTCTCGATTTCTTCTTTTTCTTCTTTTTCTCCTTCTTCTTCTTGATTTCTTCTTTTTCTTCTTCTCCATTTCTTCCTTTTCTTCTTCTCAATTTCTTCTTTTTCTTCTTCTCGATTTCTTCTTTTTCTTCTTTTTCTTCATCTTCTTCTCGATTTCTTCTTTTTCTTCTTCTCCATTTCTTCTTTATCTTCTTCTTCTCGATTTCTTCTCGATTTCTTCTTCTTTTTCTTCTTATAGATTTCTAATTTTTCTTCTTTTTCTCGATTTCTTCTTTTTCTTCTTTTTCTCCTTCTTCTTCTTGATTTCTTCTTTTCTTCTTCTCCATTTCTTCTTTTTCTTCTTCTTCTCGATTTCTTCTTTTTCTTCTTCTTCTTCGCGATTTTTTCTTTTTCTTTCTCTTTTTCTTCTCGATTTCTTCTTTTTCTTTTTCTTCTTTTTCTTCTTCTTCTCGATTTCTTCTGTTTCTTCTTCGCGATTTCTTCTTTTTCTTGCTTTTTTTCTTCTTCTCGATTTCTTCTTTTTCTTCTTCTTTTTCTTCTTTTTCTTCTCAGTTTCTTCTTTTTCTTCTTCTCGATTTCTTCTTTTTCTGCTTTTTCTTCATCTTCTTCTCGATTTCTTCTCGATTTCTTCTTTTTCTTCTTCTCGATTTCTTCTCGATTTCTTCTTTTTCTTCTTCGCGATTTCTTCTTTTTCTTCTTCTTTTTCTTCTTCTCGATTTCTTCTTTTTCTTCTTTATTTCTTATTTTTCTCCTTTTTCTCGATTTCTTCTTCTCGATTTCTTCTGTTTCTTCTTCGCGATTTCTTCTTTTTCTTGCTCTTTTTCTTCTTCTCGATTTCTTCTTTTTCTTCTTTTTTTTTTTTTCTTCTCAGTTTCTTCTTTTTCTTCTTCTCGATTTCTTCTCGATTTCTTCTTTTTCTTCTTCGCGATTTCTTCTTTTTCTTTTTCTTTTTCTTCTCGATTTCTTCTTTTTCTTCTTCTTTTTCTTCTTCTCGATTTCTTTTTCTTCTTTATTTCTTATTTTTCTCCTTCTTCTTCCTGATTTCTTCTTTTTCTTCTTTTTTCTTCTTTTTCTTCTCAGTTTCTTCTTTTTCTTCTTCTCGATTTCTTCTTTTTCTTCTTTTTCTTCATCTTCTTCTCGATTTCTTCTTTTTCTTCTTCTCCATTTCTTCTTTTTCTTCTTCTTTTTCTTCTGCTTCTTCTCGATTTCTTCTTTTTCTTCTTTTTCTTCATCTTCTTCTCGATTTCTTCTTTTTCTTCTTCTCCATTTCTTCTTTTTCTTCTTCTTTTTCTTCTTCTCGATTTCTTCTTTTTCTTCTTCTTTTTCTTCTTCTCGATTTCTTCTTTTTCTTCTTCTCCATTTCTTCTTTTTCTTCTTCTTTTTCTTCTTCTTCTTCTCGATTTCTTCTTTTTCTTCATCTTCTTCTCGATTTCTTCTTTTTCTTCTTCTCCATTTCTTCTTTATCTTCTTCTTCTCGATTTCTTCTCGATTTCTTCTTCTTCTTCTCGATTTCTTCTTTTTCTTCTTTTTCTCCTTCTTCTTCCTGATTTCTTCTTTTTCTTCTTTTTTCTTCTTTTTCTTCTCAGTTTCTTCTTTTTCTTCTTCTCGATTTCTTCTTTTTCTTCTTTTTCTTCATCTTCTTCTCGATTTCTTCTTTTTCTTCTTCTCCATTTCTTCTTTTTCTTCTTCTTTTTCTTCTGCTTCTTCTCCATTTCTTCTTTTTCTTCTTCTTTTTCTTCTTCTTCTCGATTTCTTCTTTTTCTTCTTTTTCTTCATCTTCTTCTCGATTTCTTCTTTTTCTTCTTCTCCATTTCTTCTTTATCTTCTTCTTCTCCTTCTTCTTCCTGATTTCTTCTTTTTCTTCTTTTTTCTTCTTTTTCTTCTCGATTTCTGCTTTTTCTTCTTCTCGATTTCTTCTTTTTCTTCTTTTTCTTCTTCTCGATTTCTTCTTGTTCTTCTTTTTCTTCTTCTCGATTTCTTATTTTTCTTCTTTTTCTCGATTTCTTCTCGATTTCTTCTTCTTTTTCTTCTTATCGATTTCTAATTTTTCTTCTTTTTCTCGATTTCTTCTTCTTCTTCTCGATTTCTTCTTTTTCTTCTTTTTCTCCTTCTTCTTCCTGATTTCTTCTTTTTCTTCTTTTTTCTTCTTTTTCTTCTCAGTTTCTTCTTTTTCTTCTTCTCGATTTCTTCTTTTTCTTCTTTTTCTTCTTCTTCTTCTCGATTTCTTCTTTTTATTCTTATTTTTCTTCTACTTCTTCTTCTTCGCCATTTTTTCTTTTCTTTCTCTTTTTCTTCTCTATTTCTTCTTTTTCTTTTTCTTCTTTTTCTTTTTCTTCTCGATTTCTTCTTTTTCTTCTTCTTTTTCTTCTTCTCGATTTCTTCTTTTTCTTCTTCTCAATTTCTTCTTTTTCTTCTTCTCCATTTCTTCTTTATCTTCTTCTTCTCGATTTCTTCTCGATTTCTTCTTTTTCTTTTTCTTCTTTTTCTTTTTCTTCTCGATTTCTTCTTTTTCTTCTTCTTTTTCTTCTTCCTGATTTCTTCTTTTTCTTCTTTAATTCTTAATTTTCTCCTTTTTCTCGATTTCTTCTTCTCGATTTCTTTTTTTCTTCTTTTTCTTCATCTTCTTCTCGATTTCTTCTTTTTCTTCTTCTCCATTTCTTCTTTTTCTTCTTTTTCTCCTTCTTCTTCTTGATTTCTTCTTTTTCTTCTTCTCCATTTCTTCTTTTTCTTCTTCTTCTCGATTTCTTCTCGATTTCTTCTTTTTCTTCTTCTTTTACTTCTTCTTCTTCTCGATTTCTTCTTTTTCTTCTTCTTCTTCGCGATTTTTTCTTTTTCTTTCTCTTTTTCTTCTCGATTTCTTCTTTTTCTTTTTCTTCTTTTTCTTTTCCTTCTCGATTTCTTCTTTTTCTTCTTCTTTTTCTTCTTCTCGATTTCTTCTTTTTCTTCTTTATTTCTTATTTTTCTCCTTTTTCTCGATTTCTTCTTCTTCTCGATTTCTTCTGTTTCTTCTTCGCGATTTCTTCTTTTTCTTGCTCTTTTTCCTCTTCTCGATTTCTGCTTTTTCTTCTTCTCGATTTCTACTTTTTCTTCTTTTTCTTCATCTTCTTCTCGATTTCTTCTTTTTCTTCTTCTCCATTTCTTCTTTATCTTCTTCTTCTCGATTTCTGCTTTTTCTTCTTCTCGATTTCTACTTTTTCTTCTTTTTCTTCATCTTCTTCTCGATTTCTTCTTTTTCTTCTTCTCCATTTCTTCTTTATCTTCTTCTTCTCCATTTCTTCTCGATTTCTTCTAATTTTTCTTCTTATCGATTTCTAATTTTTCTTCTTTTTCTCGATTTCTTCTTCTTCTTCTCGATTTCTTCTTTTTCTCCTTCTTCTTCCTGATTTCTTCTTTTTCTTCTTTTTTCTTCTTTTTCTTCTCAGTTTCTTCTTTTTCTTCTTCTCGATTTCTTCTTTTTCTTCTTTTTCTTCATCTTCTTCTCGATTTCTTCTTTTTCTTCTTCTCCATTTCTTCTTTTTCTTCTTCTTTTTCTTCTTCTCGATTTCTTCTTTTTCTTCTTCTTTTTCTTCTTCTCGATTTCTTCTTTTTCTTCTTCTCCATTTCTTCTTTTTCTTCTTCTTTTTCTTCTTCTTCTTCTCGATTTCTTCTTTTTCTTCATCTTCTTCTCGATTTCTTCTTTTTCTTCTTCTCCATTTCTTCTTTATCTTCTTCTTCTTGATTTCGTCTCGATTTCTTCTTCTTTTTCTTCTTATCGATTTCTAATTTTTCTTCTTTTTCTCGATTTCTTCTTCTTCACGATTTCTTCTTTTTCTTCTTTTTCTCCTTCTTCTTCTTGATTTCTTCTTTTTCTTCTTCTCCATTTCTTCTTTTTCTTCTTCTCGATTTCTTCTTTTTCTTCTTTTACTCCTTCTTCTTGATTTCTTCTTTTTCTTCTTCTCCATTTCTTCCTTTTCTTCTTCTCGATTTCTTCTCGATTTCTTCTTCTTCTTCTTCTCGATTTCTTCTGTTTCATCTTCTTCTTCGCGATTTTTTCTTTTTCTTTCTCTTTTTCTTCTCGATTTCTTCTTTTTCTTCTTTTTCTTCTTCTCGATTTCTTCTTGTTCTTCTTTTTCTTCTTCTCGATTTCTTATTTTTCTTCTTTTTCTCGATTTCTTCTTCTTCTTCTCGATTTCTTCCTCTTCTTCTCGATTTCTTCTTTTTCGTCTTCTTCTTCGCGATTTTTTCTTTTTCGTTCTCTTTTTCTTCTCGATTTCTTCCTTTTCTTTTTCTTCTCGATTTCTTCTTTTTCTTCTTCTTTTTCTTCTTCCTGATTTCTTCTTTTTCTTCTTTCATTCTTATTTTTCTCCTTTTTCTCGATTTCTTCTTCTTCTCGATTTCTTCTTTTTCTTCTTTTTCTCCTTCTTCTTCTTGATTTCTTCTTTTTCTTCTTCTCCATTTCTTCCTTTTCTTCTTCTCGATTTCTTCTCGATTTCTTCATTTTCTTCTTCTCGATTTCTTCTTTTTCTTCTTCTCGATTTCTTCTTTTTCTTCTTTTTCTTCATCTTCTTCTCGATTTCTTCTTTTTCTTCTTCTCGATTTCTTCTTTTTCTTCTTTTTCTTCATCTTCTTCTCGATTTCTTCTTTTTCTTCTTCTCCATTTCTTCTTTATCTTCTTCTTCTCGATTTCGTCTCGATTTCTTCTTTTTCTTTTTCTTCTTTTTCTTTTTCTTCTCGATTTCTTCTTTTTCTTCTTCTTTTTCTTCTTCCTGATTTCTTCTTTTTCTTCTTTAATTCTTAATTTTCTCCTTTTTCTCGATTTCTTCTTCTCGATTTCTTCTTTTTCTTCTTTTTCTTCATCTTCTTCTCGATTTCTTCTTTTTCTTCTTCTCCATTTCTTCTTTTTCTTCTTTTTCTCCTTCTTCTTCTTGATTTCTTCTTTTTCTTCTTCTCCATTTCTTCTTTTTCTTCTTCTTCTCGATTTCTTCTCGATTTCTTCTTTTTCTTCTTCTTTTACTTCTTCTTCTTCTCGATTTCTTCTTTTTCTTCTTCTTCTTCGCGATTTTTTCTTTTTCTTTCTCTTTTTCTTCTCGATTTCTTCTTTTTCTTTTTCTTCTTTTTCTTTTCCTTCTCGATTTCTTCTTTTTCTTCTTCTTTTTCTTCTTCTCGATTTCTTCTTTTTCTTCTTTATTTCTTATTTTTCTCCTTTTTCTCGATTTCTTCTTCTTCTCGATTTCTTCTGTTTCTTCTTCGCGATTTCTTCTTTTTCTTGCTCTTTTTCTTCTTCTCGATTTCTGCTTTTTCTTCTTCTCGATTTCTTCTTTTTCTTCTTCTCCATTTCTTCTTTATCTTCTTCTTCTCGATTTCTTCTCGATTTCTTCTTCTTCTCGATTTCTTCTGTTTCTTGTTCTTCTTTGCGATTTTTTCTTTTTCTTTCTCTTTTTCTTCTCGATTTCTTCTTTTTCTTCTTCTTTTTCTTTTTCTCGATTTCTTCTTTTTCTTCTTTTTCTTCTTCTCGATTTCTTCTTGTTCTTCTTTTTCTTCTTCTCGATTTCTACTTTTTCTTCTTTTTCTTCATCTTCTTCTCGATTTCTTCTTTTTCTTCTTCTCCATTTCTTCTTTATCTTCTTCTTCTCGATTTCTGCTTTTTCTTCTTCTCGATTTCTACTTTTTCTTCTTTTTCTTCATCTTCTTCTCGATTTCTTCTTTTTCTTCTTCTCCATTTCTTCTTTATCTTCTTCTTCTCCATTTCTTCTCGATTTCTTCTAATTTTTCTTCTTATCGATTTCTAATTTTTCTTCTTTTTCTCGATTTCTTCTTCTTCTTCTCGATTTCTTCTTTTTCTCCTTCTTCTTCCTGATTTCTTCTTTTTCTTCTTTTTTCTTCTTTTTCTTCTCAGTTTCTTCTTTTTCTTCTTCTCGATTTCTTCTTTTTCTTCTTTTTCTTCATCTTCTTCTCGATTTCTTCTTTTTCTTCTTTATTTCTTATTTTTCTCCTTTTTCTCGATTTCTTCTTCTTCTCGATTTCTTCTGTTTCTTCTTCGCGATTTCTTCTTTTTCTTGCTCTTTTTCTTCTTCTCGATTTCTGCTTTTTCTTCTTCTCGATTTCTACTTTTTCTTCTTTTTCTTCATCTTCTTCTCGATTTCTTCTTTTTCTTCTTCTCCATTTCTTCTTTATCTTCTTCTTCTCCATTTCTTCTCGATTTCTTGTTCTTTTTCTTCTTATCGATTTCTAATTTTTCTTCTTTTTCTCGATTTCTTCTTCTTCTTCTCGATTTCTTCTTTTTCTTCTTTTTCTCCTTCTTCTTCCTGATTTCTTCTTTTTCTTCTTTTTTCTTCTTTTTCTTCTCAGTTTCTTCTTTTTCTTCTTCTCGATTTCTTCTTTTTCTTCTTTTTCTTCATCTTCTTCTCGATTTCTTCTTTTTCTTCTTCTCCATTTCTTCTTTTTCTTCTTCTTTTTCTTCTTCTCGATTTCTTCTTTTTCTTCTTCTTTTTCTTCTTCTCGATTTCTTCTTTTTCTTCTTCTCCATTTCTTCTTTTTCTTCTTCTTTTTCTTCTTCTTCTTCTCGATTTCTTCTTTTTCTTCATCTTCTTCTCGATTTCTTCTTTTTCTTCTTCTCCATTTCTTCTTTATCTTCTTCTTCTCGATTTCGTCTCGATTTCTTCTTCTTTTTCTTCTTATCGATTTCTAATTTTTCTTCTTTTTCTCGATTTCTTCTTCTTCACGATTTCTTCTTTTTCTTCTTTTTCTCCTTCTTCTTCTTGATTTCTTCTTTTTCTTCTTCTCCATTTCTTCTTTTTCTTCTTCTTCTCGATTTCTTCTTTTTCTTCTTTTACTCCTTCTTCTTGATTTCTTCTTTTTCTTCTTCTCCATTTCTTCCTTTTCTTCTTCTCGATTTCTTCTCGATTTCTTCTTCTTCTTCTTCTCGATTTCTTCTGTTTCATCTTCTTCTTCGCGATTTTTTCTTTTTCTTTCTCTTTTTCTTCTCGATTTCTTCTTTTTCTTCTTCTTTTTCTTTTCCTTCTCGATTTCTTCTTTTTCTTCTTCTCCATTTCTTCTTTATCTTCTTCTTCTCGATTTCTTCTCGATTTCTTCTTCTTCTTCTCGATTTCTTCTTTTTCTTCTTTTTCTCCTTCTTCTTCCTGATTTCTTCTTTTTCTTCTTTTTTCTTCTTTTTCTTCTCAGTTTCTTCTTTTTCTTCTTCTCGATTTCTTCTTTTTCTTCTTTTTCTTCATCTTCTTCTCGATTTCTTCTTTTTCTTCTTCTCCATTTCTTCTTTTTCTTCTTCTTTTTCTTCTGCTTCTTCTCCATTTCTTCTTTTTCTTCTTCTTTTTCTTCTTCTTCTCGATTTCTTCTTTTTCTTCTTTTTCTTCATCTTCTTCTCGATTTCTTCTTTTTCTTCTTCTCCATTTCTTCTTTATCTTCTTCTTCTCCTTCTTCTTCCTGATTTCTTCTTTTTCTTCTTTTTTCTTCTTTTTCTTCTCGATTTCTGCTTTTTCTTCTTCTCGATTTCTTCTTTTTCTTCTTTTTCTTCTTCTCGATTTCTTCTTGTTCTTCTTTTTCTTCTTCTCGATTTCTTATTTTTCTTCTTTTTCTCGATTTCTTCTCGATTTCTTCTTCTTTTTCTTCTTATCGATTTCTAATTTTTCTTCTTTTTCTCGATTTCTTCTTCTTCTTCTCGATTTCTTCTTTTTCTTCTTTTTCTCCTTCTTCTTCCTGATTTCTTCTTTTTCTTCTTTTTTCTTCTTTTTCTTCTCAGTTTCTTCTTTTTCTTCTTCTCGATTTCTTCTTTTTCTTCTTTTTCTTCTTCTTCTTCTCGATTTCTTCTTTTTATTCTTATTTTTCTTCTACTTCTTCTTCTTCGCCATTTTTTCTTTTCTTTCTCTTTTTCTTCTCTATTTCTTCTTTTTCTTTTTCTTCTTTTTCTTTTTCTTCTCGATTTCTTCTTTTTCTTCTTCTTTTTCTTCTTCTCGATTTCTTCTTTTTCTTCTTCTCAATTTCTTCTTTTTCTTCTTCTCCATTTCTTCTTTATCTTCTTCTTCTCGATTTCTTCTCGATTTCTTCTTTTTCTTTTTCTTCTTTTTCTTTTTCTTCTCGATTTCTTCTTTTTCTTCTTCTTTTTCTTCTTCCTGATTTCTTCTTTTTCTTCTTTAATTCTTAATTTTCTCCTTTTTCTCGATTTCTTCTTCTCGATTTCTTTTTTTCTTCTTTTTCTTCATCTTCTTCTCGATTTCTTCTTTTTCTTCTTCTCCATTTCTTCTTTTTCTTCTTTTTCTCCTTCTTCTTCTTGATTTCTTCTTTTTCTTCTTCTCCATTTCTTCTTTTTCTTCTTCTTCTCGATTTCTTCTCGATTTCTTCTTTTTCTTCTTCTTTTACTTCTTCTTCTTCTCGATTTCTTCTTTTTCTTCTTCTTCTTCGCGATTTTTTCTTTTTCTTTCTCTTTTTCTTCTCGATTTCTTCTTTTTCTTTTTCTTCTTTTTCTTTTCCTTCTCGATTTCTTCTTTTTCTTCTTCTTTTTCTTCTTCTCGATTTCTTCTTTTTCTTCTTTATTTCTTATTTTTCTCCTTTTTCTCGATTTCTTCTTCTTCTCGATTTCTTCTGTTTCTTCTTCGCGATTTCTTCTTTTTCTTGCTCTTTTCCTTCTTCTCGATTTCTGCTTTTTCTTCTTCTCGATTTCTTCTTTTTCTTCTTCTCCATTTCTTCTTTATCTTCTTCTTCTCGATTTCTTCTCGATTTCTTCTTCTTCTCGATTTCTTCTGTTTCTTCTTCTTCTTCGCGATTTTTTCTTTTTCTTTCTCTTTTTCTTCTCGATTTCTTCTTTTTCTTTTTCTTCTTTTTCTTTTCCTTCTCGATTTCTTCTTTTTCTTCTTCTTTTTCTTCTTCTCGATTTCTTCTTTTTCTTCTTCTCCATTTCTTCTTTATCTTCTTCTTCTCGATTTCTGCTTTTTCTTCTTCTCGATTTCTACTTTTTCTTCTTTTTCTTCATCTTCTTCTCGATTTCTTCTTTTTCTTCTTCTCCATTTCTTCTTTATCTTCTTCTTCTCCATTTCTTCTCGATTTCTTCTAATTTTTCTTCTTATCGATTTCTAATTTTTCTTCTTTTTCTCGATTTCTTCTTCTTCTTCTCGATTTCTTCTTTTTCTCCTTCTTCTTCCTGATTTCTTCTTTTTCTTCTTTTTTCTTCTTTTTCTTCTCAGTTTCTTCTTTTTCTTCTTCTCGATTTCTTCTTTTTCTTCTTTTTCTTCATCTTCTTCTCGATTTCTTCTTTTTCTTCTTCTCCATTTCTTCTTTTTCTTCTTCTTTTTCTTCTTCTCGATTTCTTCTTTTTCTTCTTCTTTTTCTTCTTCTCGATTTCTTCTTTTTCTTCTTCTCCATTTCTTCTTTTTCTTCTTCTTTTTCTTCTTCTTCTTCTCGATTTCTTCTTTTTCTTCATCTTCTTCTCGATTTCTTCTTTTTCTTCTTCTCCATTTCTTCTTTATCTTCTTCTTCTTGATTTCGTCTCGATTTCTTCTTCTTTTTCTTCTTATCGATTTCTAATTTTTCTTCTTTTTCTCGATTTCTTCTTCTTCACGATTTCTTCTTTTTCTTCTTTTTCTCCTTCTTCTTCTTGATTTCTTCTTTTTCTTCTTCTCCATTTCTTCTTTTTCTTCTTCTCGATTTCTTCTTTTTCTTCTTTTACTCCTTCTTCTTGATTTCTTCTTTTTCTTCTTCTCCATTTCTTCCTTTTCTTCTTCTCGATTTCTTCTCGATTTCTTCTTCTTCTTCTTCTCGATTTCTTCTGTTTCATCTTCTTCTTCGCGATTTTTTCTTTTTCTTTCTCTTTTTCTTCTCGATTTCTTCTTTTTCTTCTTTTTCTTCTTCTCGATTTCTTCTTGTTCTTCTTTTTCTTCTTCTCGATTTCTTATTTTTCTTCTTTTTCTCGATTTCTTCTTCTTCTTCTCGATTTCTTCCTCTTCTTCTCGATTTCTTCTTTTTCGTCTTCTTCTTCGCGATTTTTTCTTTTTCTTTCTCTTTTTCTTCTCGATTTCTTCCTTTTCTTTTTCTTCTCGATTTCTTCTTTTTCTTCTTCTTTTTCTTCTTCCTGATTTCTTCTTTTTCTTCTTTCATTCTTATTTTTCTCCTTTTTCTCGATTTCTTCTTCTTCTCGATTTCTTCTTTTTCTTCTTTTTCTCCTTCTTCTTCTTGATTTCTTCTTTTTCTTCTTCTCCATTTCTTCCTTTTCTTCTTCTCGATTTCTTCTCGATTTCTTCATTTTCTTCTTCTCGATTTCTTCTTTTTCTTCTTCTCGATTTCTTCTTTTTCTTCTTTTTCTTCATCTTCTTCTCGATTTCTTCTTTTTCTTCTTCTCGATTTCTTCTTTTTCTTCTTTTTCTTCATCTTCTTCTCGATTTCGTCTCGATTTCTTCTTTTTCTTTTTCTTCTTTTTCTTTTTCTTCTCGATTTCTTCTTTTTCTTCTTCTTTTTCTTCTTCCTGATTTCTTCTTTTTCTTCTTTAATTCTTAATTTTCTCCTTTTTCTCGATTTCTTCTTCTCGATTTCTTCTTTTTCTTCTTTTTCTTCATCTTCTTCTCGATTTCTTCTTTTTCTTCTTCTCCATTTCTTCTTTTTCTTCTTTTTCTCCTTCTTCTTCTTGATTTCTTCTTTTTCTTCTTCTCCATTTCTTCTTTTTCTTCTTCTTCTCGATTTCTTCTCGATTTCTTCTTTTTCTTCTTCTTTTACTTCTTCTTCTTCTCGATTTCTTCTGTTTCATCTTCTTCTTCGCGATTTTTTCTTTTTCTTTCTCTTTTTCTTCTCGATTTCTTCTTTTTCTTCTTCTTTTTCTTTTCCTTCTCGATTTCTTCTTTTTCTTCTTCTTTTTCTTCTTCTCGATTTCTTCTTTTTCTTCTTTATTTCTTATTTTTCTCCTTTTTCTCAATTTCTTCTTCTTCTCGATTTCTTCTTTTTCTTCTTTTACTCCTTCTTCTTGATTTCTTCTTTTTCTTCTTCTCCATTTCTTCCTTTTCTTCTTCTCGATTTCTTCTCGATTTCTTCTTCTTCTTCTTCTCGATTTCTTCTGTTTCATCTTCTTCTTCGCGATTTTTTCTTTTTCTTTCTCTTTTTCTTCTCGATTTCTTCTTTTTCTTTTTCTTCTTTTTCTTTTCCTTCTCGATTTCTTCTTTTTCTTCTTCTTTTTCTTCTTCTCGATTTCTTCTTTTTCTTCTTTATTTCTTATTTTTCTCCTTTTTCTCGATTTCTTCTTCTTCTCGATTTCTTCTGTTTCTTCTTCGCGATTTCTTCTTTTTCTTGCTCTTTTTCTTCTTCTCGATTTCTGCTTTTTCTTCTTCTCGATTTCTTCTTTTTCTTCTTCTCCATTTCTTCTTTATCTTCTTCTTCTCGATTTCTTCTCGATTTCTTCTTCTTCTCGATTTCTTCTGTTTCTTGTTCTTCTTTGCGATTTTTTCTTTTTCTTTCTCTTTTTCTTCTCGATTTCTTCTTTTTCTTCTTCTTTTTCTTTTTCTCGATTTCTTCTTTTTCTTCTTTTTCTTCTTCTCGATTTCTTCTTGTTCTTCTTTTTCTTCTTCTCGATTTCTACTTTTTCTTCTTTTTCTTCATCTTCTTCTCGATTTCTTCTTTTTCTTCTTCTCCATTTCTTCTTTATCTTCTTCTTCTCGATTTCTGCTTTTTCTTCTTCTCGATTTCTACTTTTTCTTCTTTTTCTTCATCTTCTTCTCGATTTCTTCTTTTTCTTCTTCTCCATTTCTTCTTTATCTTCTTCTTCTCCATTTCTTCTCGATTTCTTCTAATTTTTCTTCTTATCGATTTCTAATTTTTCTTCTTTTTCTCGATTTCTTCTTCTTCTTCTCGATTTCTTCTTTTTCTCCTTCTTCTTCCTGATTTCTTCTTTTTCTTCTTTTTTCTTCTTTTTCTTCTCAGTTTCTTCTTTTTCTTCTTCTCGATTTCTTCTTTTTCTTCTTTTTCTTCATCTTCTTCTCGATTTCTTCTTTTTCTTCTTTATTTCTTATTTTTCTCCTTTTTCTCGATTTCTTCTTCTTCTCGATTTCTTCTGTTTCTTCTTCGCGATTTCTTCTTTTTCTTGCTCTTTTTCTTCTTCTCGATTTCTGCTTTTTCTTCTTCTCGATTTCTACTTTTTCTTCTTTTTCTTCATCTTCTTCTCGATTTCTTCTTTTTCTTCTTCTCCATTTCTTCTTTATCTTCTTCTTCTCCATTTCTTCTCGATTTCTTGTTCTTTTTCTTCTTATCGATTTCTAATTTTTCTTCTTTTTCTCGATTTCTTCTTCTTCTTCTCGATTTCTTCTTTTTCTTCTTTTTCTCCTTCTTCTTCCTGATTTCTTCTTTTTCTTCTTTTTTCTTCTTTTTCTTCTCAGTTTCTTCTTTTTCTTCTTCTCGATTTCTTCTTTTTCTTCTTTTTCTTCATCTTCTTCTCGATTTCTTCTTTTTCTTCTTCTCCATTTCTTCTTTTTCTTCTTCTTTTTCTTCTTCTCGATTTCTTCTTTTTCTTCTTCTTTTTCTTCTTCTCGATTTCTTCTTTTTCTTCTTCTCCATTTCTTCTTTTTCTTCTTCTTTTTCTTCTTCTTCTTCTCGATTTCTTCTTTTTCTTCATCTTCTTCTCGATTTCTTCTTTTTCTTCTTCTCCATTTCTTCTTTATCTTCTTCTTCTCGATTTCGTCTCGATTTCTTCTTCTTTTTCTTCTTATCGATTTCTAATTTTTCTTCTTTTTCTCGATTTCTTCTTCTTCACGATTTCTTCTTTTTCTTCTTTTTCTCCTTCTTCTTCTTGATTTCTTCTTTTTCTTCTTCTCCATTTCTTCTTTTTCTTCTTCTTCTCGATTTCTTCTTTTTCTTCTTTTACTCCTTCTTCTTGATTTCTTCTTTTTCTTCTTCTCCATTTCTTCCTTTTCTTCTTCTCGATTTCTTCTCGATTTCTTCTTCTTCTTCTTCTCGATTTCTTCTGTTTCATCTTCTTCTTCGCGATTTTTTCTTTTTCTTTCTCTTTTTCTTCTCGATTTCTTCTTTTTCTTCTTCTTTTTCTTTTCCTTCTCGATTTCTTCTTTTTCTTCTTCTTTTTCTTCTTCTCGATTTCTTCTTTTTCTTCTTTATTTCTTATTTTTCTCCTTTTTCTCGATTTCTTCTTCTTCTCGATTTCTTCTTTTTCTTCTTTTACTCCTTCTTCTTGATTTCTTCTTTTTCTTCTTCTCCATTTCTTCCTTTTCTTCTTCTCGATTTCTTCTCGATTTCTTCATTTTCTTCTTCTCGATTTCTTCTTTTTCTTCTTCTCGATTTCTTCTTTTTCTTCTTTTTCTTCATCTTCTTCTCGATTTCTTCTTTTTCTTCTTCTCGATTTCTTCTGTTTCATCTTCTTCTTCGCGATTTTTTCTTTTTCTTTCTCTTTTTCTTCTCGATTTCTTCTTTTTCTTCTTCTTTTTCTTTTCCTTCTCGATTTCTTCTTTTTCTTCTTCTTTTTCTTCTTCTCGATTTCTTCTTTTTCTTCTTTATTTCTTATTTTTCTCCTTTTTCTCGATTTCTTCTTCTTCTCGATTTCTTCTTTTTCTTCTTTTACTCCTTCTTCTTGATTTCTTCTTTTTCTTCTTCTCCATTTCTTCCTTTTCTTCTTCTCGATTTCTTCTCGATTTCTTCTTCTTCTTCTTCTCGATTTCTTCTGTTTCATCTTCTTCTTCGCGATTTTTTCTTTTTCTTTCTCTTTTTCTTCTCGATTTCTTCTTTTTCTTCTTTTTCTTCTTCTCGATTTCTTCTTGTTCTTCTTTTTCTTCTTCTCGATTTCTTATTTTTCTTCTTTTTCTCGATTTCTTCTTCTTCTTCTCGATTTCTTCCTCTTCTTCTCGATTTCTTCTTTTTCGTCTTCTTCTTCGCGATTTTTTCTTTTTCTTTCTCTTTTTCTTCTCGATTTCTTCCTTTTCTTTTTCTTCTCGATTTCTTCTTTTTCTTCTTCTTTTTCTTCTTCCTGATTTCTTCTTTTTCTTCTTTCATTCTTATTTTTCTCCTTTTTCTCGATTTCTTCTTCTTCTCGATTTCTTCTTTTTCTTCTTTTTCTCCTTCTTCTTCTTGATTTCTTCTTTTTCTTCTTCTCCATTTCTTCCTTTTCTTCTTCTCGATTTCTTCTCGATTTCTTCATTTTCTTCTTCTCGATTTCTTCTTTTTCTTCTTCTCGATTTCTTCTTTTTCTTCTTTTTCTTCATCTTCTTCTCGATTTCTTCTTTTTCTTCTTCTCGATTTCTTCTTTTTCTTCTTTTTCTTCATCTTCTTCTCGATTTCGTCTCGATTTCTTCTTTTTCTTTTTCTTCTTTTTCTTTTTCTTCTCGATTTCTTCTTTTTCTTCTTCTTTTTCTTCTTCCTGATTTCTTCTTTTTCTTCTTTAATTCTTAATTTTCTCCTTTTTCTCGATTTCTTCTTCTCGATTTCTTCTTTTTCTTCTTTTTCTTCATCTTCTTCTCGATTTCTTCTTTTTCTTCTTCTCCATTTCTTCTTTTTCTTCTTTTTCTCCTTCTTCTTCTTGATTTCTTCTTTTTCTTCTTCTCCATTTCTTCTTTTTCTTCTTCTTCTCGATTTCTTCTCGATTTCTTCTTTTTCTTCTTCTTTTACTTCTTCTTCTTCTCGATTTCTTCTTTTTCTTCTTCTTCTTCGCGATTTTTTCTTTTTCTTTCTCTTTTTCTTCTCGATTTCTTCTTTTTCTTTTTCTTCTTTTTCTTTTCCTTCTCGATTTCTTCTTTTTCTTCTTCTTTTTCTTCTTCTCGATTTCTTCTTTTTCTTCTTTATTTCTTATTTTTCTCCTTTTTCTCGATTTCTTCTTCTTCTCGATTTCTTCTGTTTCTTCTTCGCGATTTCTTCTTTTTCTTGCTCTTTTTCTTCTTCTCGATTTCTGCTTTTTCTTCTTCTCGATTTCTTCTTTTTCTTCTTCTCCATTTCTTCTTTATCTTCTTCTTCTCGATTTCTTCTCGATTTCTTCTTCTTCTCGATTTCTTCTGTTTCTTGTTCTTCTTTGCGATTTTTTCTTTTTCTTTCTCTTTTTCTTCTCGATTTCTTCTTTTTCTTCTTCTTTTTCTTTTTCTCGATTTCTTCTTTTTCTTCTTTTTCTTCTTCTCGATTTCTTCTTGTTCTTCTTTTTCTTCTTCTCGATTTCTACTTTTTCTTCTTTTTCTTCATCTTCTTCTCGATTTCTTCTTTTTCTTCTTCTCCATTTCTTCTTTATCTTCTTCTTCTCGATTTCTGCTTTTTCTTCTTCTCGATTTCTACTTTTTCTTCTTTTTCTTCATCTTCTTCTCGATTTCTTCTTTTTCTTCTTCTCCATTTCTTCTTTATCTTCTTCTTCTCCATTTCTTCTCGATTTCTTCTAATTTTTCTTCTTATCGATTTCTAATTTTTCTTCTTTTTCTCGATTTCTTCTTCTTCTTCTCGATTTCTTCTTTTTCTCCTTCTTCTTCCTGATTTCTTCTTTTTCTTCTTTTTTCTTCTTTTTCTTCTCAGTTTCTTCTTTTTCTTCTTCTCGATTTCTTCTTTTTCTTCTTTTTCTTCATCTTCTTCTCGATTTCTTCTTTTTCTTCTTTATTTCTTATTTTTCTCCTTTTTCTCGATTTCTTCTTCTTCTCGATTTCTTCTGTTTCTTCTTCGCGATTTCTTCTTTTTCTTGCTCTTTTTCTTCTTCTCGATTTCTGCTTTTTCTTCTTCTCGATTTCTACTTTTTCTTCTTTTTCTTCATCTTCTTCTCGATTTCTTCTTTTTCTTCTTCTCCATTTCTTCTTTATCTTCTTCTTCTCCATTTCTTCTCGATTTCTTGTTCTTTTTCTTCTTATCGATTTCTAATTTTTCTTCTTTTTCTCGATTTCTTCTTCTTCTTCTCGATTTCTTCTTTTTCTTCTTTTTCTCCTTCTTCTTCCTGATTTCTTCTTTTTCTTCTTTTTTCTTCTTTTTCTTCTCAGTTTCTTCTTTTTCTTCTTCTCGATTTCTTCTTTTTCTTCTTTTTCTTCATCTTCTTCTCGATTTCTTCTTTTTCTTCTTCTCCATTTCTTCTTTTTCTTCTTCTTTTTCTTCTTCTCGATTTCTTCTTTTTCTTCTTCTTTTTCTTCTTCTCGATTTCTTCTTTTTCTTCTTCTCCATTTCTTCTTTTTCTTCTTCTTTTTCTTCTTCTTCTTCTCGATTTCTTCTTTTTCTTCATCTTCTTCTCGATTTCTTCTTTTTCTTCTTCTCCATTTCTTCTTTATCTTCTTCTTCTCGATTTCGTCTCGATTTCTTCTTCTTTTTCTTCTTATCGATTTCTAATTTTTCTTCTTTTTCTCGATTTCTTCTTCTTCACGATTTCTTCTTTTTCTTCTTTTTCTCCTTCTTCTTCTTGATTTCTTCTTTTTCTTCTTCTCCATTTCTTCTTTTTCTTCTTCTTCTCGATTTCTTCTTTTTCTTCTTTTACTCCTTCTTCTTGATTTCTTCTTTTTCTTCTTCTCCATTTCTTCCTTTTCTTCTTCTCGATTTCTTCTCGATTTCTTCTTCTTCTTCTTCTCGATTTCTTCTGTTTCATCTTCTTCTTCGCGATTTTTTCTTTTTCTTTCTCTTTTTCTTCTCGATTTCTTCTTTTTCTTCTTCTTTTTCTTTTCCTTCTCGATTTCTTCTTTTTCTTCTTCTTTTTCTTCTTCTCGATTTCTTCTTTTTCTTCTTTATTTCTTATTTTTCTCCTTTTTCTCGATTTCTTCTTCTTCTCGATTTCTTCTTTTTCTTCTTTTACTCCTTCTTCTTGATTTCTTCTTTTTCTTCTTCTCCATTTCTTCCTTTTCTTCTTCTCGATTTCTTCTCGATTTCTTCATTTTCTTCTTCTCGATTTCTTCTTTTTCTTCTTCTCGATTTCTTCTTTTTCTTCTTTTTCTTCATCTTCTTCTCGATTTCTTCTTTTTCTTCTTCTCGATTTCTTCTGTTTCATCTTCTTCTTCGCGATTTTTTCTTTTTCTTTCTCTTTTTCTTCTCGATTTCTTCTTTTTCTTCTTCTTTTTCTTTTCCTTCTCGATTTCTTCTTTTTCTTCTTCTTTTTCTTCTTCTCGATTTCTTCTTTTTCTTCTTTATTTCTTATTTTTCTCCTTTTTCTCGATTTCTTCTTCTTCTCGATTTCTTCTTTTTCTTCTTTTACTCCTTCTTCTTGATTTCTTCTTTTTCTTCTTCTCCATTTCTTCCTTTTCTTCTTCTCGATTTCTTCTCGATTTCTTCTTCTTCTTCTTCTCGATTTCTTCTGTTTCATCTTCTTCTTCGCGATTTTTTCTTTTTCTTTCTCTTTTTCTTCTCGATTTCTTCTTTTTCTTCTTCTTTTTCTTTTCCTTCTCGATTTCTTCTTTTTCTTCTTCTTTTTCTTCTTCTCGATTTCTTCTTTTTCTTCTTTATTTCTTATTTTTCTCCTTTTTCTCGATTTCTTCTTCTTCTCGATTTCTTCTGTTTCTTCTTCGAGATTTCTTCTTTTTCTTGCTCTTTTTCTTCTTCTCGATTTCTTCTTTTTCTTTTTCTTTTTCTTCTTTTTCTTCTCAGTTTCTTCTTTTTCTTCTTCTTTTTCTTTTTCTCGATTTCTTCTTTTTCTTCTTTTTCTTCTTCTCGATTTCTTCTTGTTCTTCTTTTTCTTCTTCTCGATTTCTTATTTTTCTTCTTTTTCTCGATTTCTTCTTCTTCTCGATTTCTTCCTCTTCTTCTCGATTTCTTCTCGATTTCTTCTTTTTCTTCTTGATTTCTTCTTTTTCTTCTTTTTCTTCTTCTTCTTCGCGATTTCTTCTTTTTCTTCTTCTTTTTCTTCTTATCGATTTCTAATTTTTCTTCTTTTTCTCGCTTTCTTCTTCTTCTTCTCGATTTCTTCTTTTTCTTCTTTTTCTCCTTCTTCTTGATTTCTTCTTTTTCTTCTTCTCCATTTCTTCCTTTTCTTCTTCTCGATTTCTTCTCGATTTCTTCTTCTTCTCGATTTCTTCTGTTTCTTCTTCTTCTTCGCGATTTTTTCTTTTTCTTTCTCTTTTTCTTCTCGATTTCTTCTTTTTCTTCTTCTTTTTCTTTTCCTTCTCGATTTCTTCTTTTTCTTATTCTTTTTCTTCTTCTCAGTTTCTTCTTTTTCTTCTTCTCCATTTCTTCTCGATTTCTTCTTTTTCTTCTTCTCGATTTCTTCTTTTTCTTCTTCTCGATTTCTTCTTTTTCTTCTTCTTTTTCTTTTTCTCGATTTCTTCTTTTTCTTCTTTTTCTTCTTCTCGATTTCTTCTTGTTCTTCTTTTTCTTCTTCTCGATTTCTTATTTTTCTTCTTTTTCTCGATTTCTTCTCGATTTCTTCTTCTTTTTCTTCTTTTTCTCGATTTCTTCTTCTTCTTCTCGATTTCTTCTTTTTCTTCTTTTTCTCCTTCTTCTTCCTGATTTCTTCTTTTTCTTCTTTTTTCTTCTTTTTCTTCTCAGTTTCTTCTTTTTCTTCTTCTCGATTTCTTCTTTTTCTTCTTTTTCTTCTTCTTCTTCTCGATTTCTTCTTTTTCTTCTTCTTTTTCTTCTTCTTCTTCTCGATTTCTTCTTTTTCTTCTTTTTCTTCATCTTCTTCTCGATTTCTTCTTTTTCTTCTTCTCCATTTCTTCTTTTTCTTCTTCTTTTTCTTCTTCTCGATTTCTTCTTTTTCTTCTTCTTTTTCTTCTTCTCGATTTCTTCTTTTTCTTCTTCTCCATTTCTTCTTTATCTTCTTCTTCTCCATTTCTTCTCGATTTCTTGTTCTTTTTCTTCTTATCGATTTCTAATTTTTCTTCTTTTTCTCGATTTCTTCTTCTTCTTCTCGATTTCTTCTTTTTCTTCTTTTTCTCCTTCTTCTTCCTGATTTCTTCTTTTTCTTCTTTTTTCTTCTTTTTCTTCTCAGTTTCTTCTTTTTCTTCTTCTCGATTTCTTCTTTTTCTTCTTTTTCTTCATCTTCTTCTCGATTTCTTCTTTTTCTTCTTCTCCATTTCTTCTTTTTCTTCTTCTTTTTCTTCTTCTCGATTTCTTCTTTTTCTTCTTCTTTTTCTTCTTCTCGATTTCTTCTTTTTCTTCTTCTCCATTTCTTCTTTTTCTTCTTCTTTTTCTTCTTCTTCTTCTCGATTTCTTCTTTTTCTTCATCTTCTTCTCGATTTCTTCTTTTTCTTCTTCTCCATTTCTTCTTTATCTTCTTCTTCTCGATTTCGTCTCGATTTCTTCTTCTTTTTCTTCTTATCGATTTCTAATTTTTCTTCTTTTTCTCGATTTCTTCTTCTTCACGATTTCTTCTTTTTCTTCTTTTTCTCCTTCTTCTTCTTGATTTCTTCTTTTTCTTCTTCTCCATTTCTTCTTTTTCTTCTTCTTCTCGATTTCTTCTTTTTCTTCTTTTACTCCTTCTTCTTGATTTCTTCTTTTTCTTCTTCTCCATTTCTTCCTTTTCTTCTTCTCGATTTCTTCTCGATTTCTTCTTCTTCTCGATTTCTTCTGTTTCTTCTTCTTCTTCCCGATTTTTTCTTTTTCTTTCTCTTTTTCTTCTCGATTTCTTCTTTTTCTTCTTCTTTTTCTTTTCCTTCTCGATTTCTTCTTTTTCTTATTCTTTTTCTTCTTCTCAGTTTCTTCTTTTTCTTCTTCTCCATTTCTTCTCGATTTCTTCTTTTTCTTCTTCTCGATTTCTTCTTTTTCTTCTTCTCGATTTCTTCTTTTTCTTCTTCTTTTTCTTTTTCTCGATTTCTTCTTTTTCTTCTTTTTCTTCTTCTCGATTTCTTCTTGTTCTTCTTTTTCTTCTTCTCGATTTCTTATTTTTCTTCTTTTTCTCGATTTCTTCTCGATTTCTTCTTCTTTTTCTTCTTTTTCTCGATTTCTTCTTCTTCTTCTCGATTTCTTCTTTTTCTTCTTTTTCTCCTTCTTCTTCCTGATTTCTTCTTTTTCTTCTTTTTTCTTCTTTTTCTTCTCAGTTTCTTCTTTTTCTTCTTCTCGATTTCTTCTTTTTCTTCTTTTTCTTCTTCTTCTTCTCGATTTCTTCTTTTTCTTCTTCTTTTTCTTTTTCTTCTTCTCGATTTCTTCTTTTTCTTCTTTTTCTTCATCTTCTTCTCGATTTCTTCTTTTTCTTCTTCTCCATTTCTTCTTTATCTTCTTCTTCTCGATTTCTTCTTGATTTCTTCTTCTTTTTCTTCTTATCGATTTCTAATTTTTCTTCTTTTTCTCGATTTCTTCTTCTCGATTTCTTCTTTTTCTTCTTTTTCTCCTTCTTCTTCCTGATTTCTTCTTTTTCTTCTTTTTTCTTCTTTTTCTTCTCAGTTTCTTCTTTTTCTTCTTCCTTTTCTTCTTCTCGATTTCTTCTTTTTCTTCTTCTCCATTTCTTCTTCTTGTTCTTCTTTTTCTTCTTATCGATTTCTAATTTTTCTTCTTTTTCTCGATTTCTTCTTCTTCTCGATTTCTTCTTTTTCTTCTTTTTCTCCTTCTTCTTCCTGATTTCTTCTTTTTCTTCTTTTTTCTTCTTTTTCTTCTCAGTTTCTTCTTTTTCTTCTTCTTTTTCTTCTTCTCGATTTCTTCTTTTTCTTCTTTATTTCTTATTTTTCTCCTTTTTCTCGATTTCTTCTTCTTCTCGATTTCTTCTGTTTCTTCTTCGCGATTTCTTCTTTTTCTTGCTCTTTTTCTTCTTCTCGATTTCTGCTTTTTCTTCTTCTCGATTTCTACTTTTTCTTCTTTTTCTTCATCTTCTTCTCGATTTCTTCTTTTTCTTCTTCTCCATTTCTTCTTTTTCTTCTTCTTTTTCTTCTTCTTCTTCTCGATTTCTTCTTTTTCTTCATCTTCTTCTCGATTTCTTCTTTTTCTTCTTCTCCATTTCTTCTTTTTCTTCTTTTTCTCCTTCTTCTTCTTGATTTCTTCTTTTTCTTCTTCTCCATTTCTTCTTTTTCTTCTTCTTCTCGATTTCTTCTCGATTTCTTCTTTTTCTTCTTCTTTTACTTCTTCTTCTTCTCGATTTCTTCTTTTTCTTCTTCTTCTTCGCGATTTTTTCTTTTTCTTTCTCTTTTTCTTCTCGATTTCTTCTTTTTCTTTTTCTTCTTTTTCTTTTCCTTCTCGATTTCTTCTTTTTCTTCTTCTTTTTCTTCTTCTCGATTTCTTCTTTTTCTTCTTTATTTTTTATTTTTCTCCTTTTTCTCGATTTCTTCTTCTTCTCGATTTCTTCTGTTTCTTCTTCGCGATTTCTTCTTTTTCTTGGTATTTTTCTTCTTCTCGATTTCTGCTTTTTCTTCTTCTCGATTTCTACTTTTTCTTCTTTTTCTTCATCTTCTTCTCGATTTCTTCTTTTTCTTCTTCTCCATTTCTTCTTTATCTTCTTCTTCTCCATTTCTTCTCGATTTCTTGTTCTTTTTCTTCTTATCGATTTCTAATTTTTCTTCTTTTTCTCGATTTCTTCTTCTTCTTCTCGATTTCTGCTTTTTCTTCTTCTCGATTTCTTCTTTTTCTTCTTTTTCTTCATCTTCTTCTCGATTTCTTCTTTTTCTTCTTCTCCATTTCTTCTTTTTCTTCTTCTTTTTCTTCTTCTCCATTTCTTCTTTTTCTTCTTTTTTTTCTTCTTCTCCATTTCTTCTTTTTCTTCTTCTCCATTTCTTCTTTTTCTTCTTCTTTTTCTTCTTCTTCTTCTCGATTTCTTCTTTTTCTTCATCTTCTTCTCGATTTCTTCTTTTTCTTCTTCTCCATTTCTTCTTTATCTTCTTCTTCTCGATTTCGTCTCGATTTCTTCTTCTTTTTCTTCTTATCGATTTCTAATTTTTCTTCTTTTTCTCGATTTCTTCTTCTTCTCGATTTCTTCTTTTTCTTCTTTTTCTCCTTCTTCTTCTTGATTTCTTCTTTTTCTTCTTCTCCATTTCTTCTTTTTCTTCTTCTTCTCGATTTCTTCTTTTTCTTCTTTTACTCCTTCTTCTTGATTTCTTCTTTTTCTTCTTCTCCATTTCTTCCTTTTCTTCTTCTCGATTTCTTCTCGATTTCTTCTTCTTCTTCTTCTCGATTTCTTCTGTTTCATCTTCTTCTTCGCGATTTTTTCTTTTTCTTTCTCTTTTTCTTCTCGATTTCTTCTTTTTCTTCTTCTTTTTCTTTTCCTTCTCGATTTCTTCTTTTTCTTCTTCTTTTTCTTCTTCTCGATTTCTTCTTTTTCTTCTTTATTTCTTATTTTTCTCCTTTTTCTCGATTTCTTCTTCTTCTCGATTTCTTCTGTTTCTTCTTCGAGATTTCTTCTTTTTCTTGCTCTTTTTCTTCTTCTCGATTTCTTCTTTTTCTTTTTCTTTTTCTTCTTTTTCTTCTCAGTTTCTTCTTTTTCTTCTTCTTTTTCTTTTTCTCGATTTCTTCTTTTTCTTCTTTTTCTTCTTCTCGATTTCTTCTTGTTCTTCTTTTTCTTCTTCTCGATTTCTTATTTTTCTTCTTTTTCTCGATTTCTTCTTCTTCTTCTCGATTTCTTCCTCTTCTTCTCGATTTCTTCTTTTTCGTCTTCTTTTTCGCGATTTTTTCTTTTTCTTTCTCTTTTTCTTCTCGATTTCTTCCTTTTCTTTTTCTTCTCGATTTCTTCTTTTTCTTCTTCTTTTTCTTCTTCCTGATTTCTTCTTTTTCTTCTTTCATTCTTATTTTTCTCCTTTTTCTCGATTTCTTCTTCTTCTCGATTTCTTCTTTTTCTTCTTTTTCTCCTTCTTCTTCTTGATTTCTTCTTTTTCTTCTTCTCCATTTCTTCTTTTTCTTCTTCTTTTTCTTTTTCTCGATTTCTTCTTCTTCTTCTCGATTTCTTCCTCTTCTTCTCGATTTCTTCTTTTTCGTCTTCTTCTTCGCGATTTTTTCTTTTTCTTTCTCTTTTTCTTCTCGATTTCTTCCTTTTCTTTTTCTTCTCGATTTCTTCTTTTTCTTCTTCTTTTTCTTCTTCCTGATTTCTTCTTTTTCTTCTTTCATTCTTATTTTTCTCCTTTTTCTCGATTTCTTCTTCTTCTCGATTTCTTCTTTTTCTTCTTTTTCTCCTTCTTCTTCTTGATTTCTTCTTTTTCTTCTTCTCCATTTCTTCCTTTTCTTCTTCTCGATTTCTTCTCGATTTCTTCTTTTTCTTCTTCTCGATTTCTTCTTTTTCTTCTTCTTTTTCTTTTTCTCGATTTCTTCTTTTTCTTCTTTTTTTTCTTCTCGATTTCTTCTTGTTCTTCTTCTTTTTCTTCTTCCTGATTTCTTCTTTTTCTTCTTTCATTCTTATTTTTCTCCTTTTTCTCGATTTCTTCTTCTTCTCGATTTCTTCTTTTTCTTCTTTTTCTCCTTCTTCTTCTTGATTTCTTCTTTTTCTTCTTCTCCATTTCTTCCTTTTCTTCTTCTCGATTTCTTCTCGATTTCTTCATTTTCTTCTTCTCGATTTCTTCTTTTTCTTCTTCTCGATTTCTTCTTTTTCTTCTTTTTCTTCATCTTCTTCTCGATTTCTTCTGTTTCATCTTCTTCTTCGCGATTTTTTCTTTTTCTTTCTCTTTTTCTTCTCGATTTCTTCTTTTTCTTCTTCTTTTTCTTTTCCTTCTCGATTTCTTCTTTTTCTTCTTCTTTTTCTTCTTCTCGATTTCTTCTTTTTCTTCTTTATTTCTTATTTTTCTCCTTTTTCTCGATTTCTTCTTCTTCTCGATTTCTTCTTTTTCTTCTTTTACTCCTTCTTCTTGATTTCTTCTTTTTCTTCTTCTCCATTTCTTCCTTTTCTTCTTCTCGATTTCTTCTCGATTTCTTCATTTTCTTCTTCTCGATTTCTTCTTTTTCTTCTTCTCGATTTCTTCTTTTTCTTCTTTTTCTTCATCTTCTTCTCGATTTCTTCTTTTTCTTCTTCTCGATTTCTTCTGTTTCATCTTCTTCTTCGCGATTTTTTCTTTTTCTTTCTCTTTTTCTTCTCGATTTCTTCTTTTTCTTCTTCTTTTTCTTTTCCTTCTCGATTTCTTCTTTTTCTTCTTCTTTTTCTTCTTCTCGATTTCTTCTTTTTCTTCTTTATTTCTTATTTTTCTCCTTTTTCTCGATTTCTTCTTCTTCTCGATTTCTTCTTTTTCTTCTTTTACTCCTTCTTCTTGATTTCTTCTTTTTCTTCTTCTCCATTTCTTCCTTTTCTTCTTCTCGATTTCTTCTCGATTTCTTCTTCTTCTTCTTCTCGATTTCTTCTGTTTCATCTTCTTCTTCGCGATTTTTTCTTTTTCTTTCTCTTTTTCTTCTCGATTTCTTCTTTTTCTTCTTCTTTTTCTTTTCCTTCTCGATTTCTTCTTTTTCTTCTTCTTTTTCTTCTTCTCGATTTCTTCTTTTTCTTCTTTATTTCTTATTTTTCTCCTTTTTCTCGATTTCTTCTTCTTCTCGATTTCTTCTGTTTCTTCTTCGAGATTTCTTCTTTTTCTTGCTCTTTTTCTTCTTCTCGATTTCTTCTTTTTCTTTTTCTTTTTCTTCTTTTTCTTCTCAGTTTCTTCTTTTTCTTCTTCTTTTTCTTTTTCTCGATTTCTTCTTTTTCTTCTTTTTCTTCTTCTCGATTTCTTCTTGTTCTTCTTTTTCTTCTTCTCGATTTCTTATTTTTCTTCTTTTTCTCGATTTCTTCTTCTTCTCGATTTCTTCCTCTTCTTCTCGATTTCTTCTCGATTTCTTCTTTTTCTTCTTGATTTCTTCTTTTTCTTCTTTTTCTTCTTCTTCTTCGCGATTTCTTCTTTTTCTTCTTCTTTTTCTTCTTATCGATTTCTAATTTTTCTTCTTTTTCTCGCTTTCTTCTTCTTCTTCTCGATTTCTTCTTTTTCTTCTTTTTCTCCTTCTTCTTGATTTCTTCTTTTTCTTCTTCTCCATTTCTTCCTTTTCTTCTTCTCGATTTCTTCTCGATTTCTTCTTCTTCTCGATTTCTTCTGTTTCTTCTTCTTCTTCGCGATTTTTTCTTTTTCTTTCTCTTTTTCTTCTCGATTTCTTCTTTTTCTTCTTCTTTTTCTTTTCCTTCTCGATTTCTTCTTTTTCTTATTCTTTTTCTTCTTCTCAGTTTCTTCTTTTTCTTCTTCTCCATTTCTTCTCGATTTCTTCTTTTTCTTCTTCTCGATTTCTTCTTTTTCTTCTTCTCGATTTCTTCTTTTTCTTCTTCTTTTTCTTTTTCTCGATTTCTTCTTTTTCTTCTTTTTCTTCTTCTCGATTTCTTCTTGTTCTTCTTTTTCTTCTTCTCGATTTCTTATTTTTCTTCTTTTTCTCGATTTCTTCTCGATTTCTTCTTCTTTTTCTTCTTTTTCTCGATTTCTTCTTCTTCTTCTCGATTTCTTCTTTTTCTTCTTTTTCTCCTTCTTCTTCCTGATTTCTTCTTTTTCTTCTTTTTTCTTCTTTTTCTTCTCAGTTTCTTCTTTTTCTTCTTCTCGATTTCTTCTTTTTCTTCTTTTTCTTCTTCTTCTTCTCGATTTCTTCTTTTTCTTCTTCTTTTTCTTCTTCTTCTTCTCGATTTCTTCTTTTTCTTCTTTTTCTTCATCTTCTTCTCGATTTCTTCTTTTTCTTCTTCTCCATTTCTTCTTTATCTTCTTCTTCTCCTTCTTCTTCCTGATTTCTTCTTTTTCTTCTTTTTTCTTCTTTTTCTTCTCGATTTCTGCTTTTTCTTCTTCTCGATTTCTTCTTTTTCTTCTTTTTCTTCATCTTCTTCTCGATTTCTTCTTTTTCTTCTTCTCCATTTCTTCTTTATCTTCTTCTTCTCGATTTCTTCTTGATTTCTTCTTCTTTTTCTTCTTATCGATTTCTAATTTTTCTTCTTTTTCTCGATTTCTTCTTCTCGATTTCTTCTTTTTCTTCTTTTTCTCCTTCTTCTTCCTGATTTCTTCTTTTTCTTCTTTTTTCTTCTTTTTCTTCTCAGTTTCTTCTTTTTCTTCTTCCTTTTCTTCTTCTCGATTTCTTCTTTTTCTTCTTCTCCATTTCTTCTTCTTGTTCTTCTTTTTCTTCTTATCGATTTCTAATTTTTCTTCTTTTTCTCGATTTCTTCTTCTTCTCGATTTCTTCTTTTTCTTCTTTTTCTCCTTCTTCTTCCTGATTTCTTCTTTTTCTTCTTTTTTCTTCTTTTTCTTCTCAGTTTCTTCTTTTTCTTCTTCTTTTTCTTCTTCTCGATTTCTTCTTTTTCTTCTTTATTTCTTATTTTTCTCCTTTTTCTCGATTTCTTCTTCTTCTCGATTTCTTCTGTTTCTTCTTCGCGATTTCTTCTTTTTCTTGCTCTTTTTCTTCTTCTCGATTTCTGCTTTTTCTTCTTCTCGATTTCTACTTTTTCTTCTTTTTCTTCATCTTCTTCTCGATTTCTTCTTTTTCTTCTTCTCCATTTCTTCTTTTTCTTCTTCTTTTTCTTCTTCTTCTTCTCGATTTCTTCTTTTTCTTCATCTTCTTCTCGATTTCTTCTTTTTCTTCTTCTCCATTTCTTCTTTTTCTTCTTTTTCTCCTTCTTCTTGATTTCTTCTTTTTCTTCTTCTCCATTTCTTCTTTTTCTTCTTCTTCTCGATTTCTTCTCGATTTCTTCTTTTTCTTCTTCTTTTACTTCTTCTTCTTCTCGATTTCTTCTTTTTCTTCTTCTTCTTCGCGATTTTTTCTTTTTCTTTCTCTTTTTCTTCTCGATTTCTTCTTTTTCTTTTTCTTCTTTTTCTTTTCCTTCTCGATTTCTTCTTTTTCTTCTTCTTTTTCTTCTTCTCGATTTCTTCTTTTTCTTCTTTATTTTTTATTTTTCTCCTTTTTCTCGATTTCTTCTTCTTCTCGATTTCTTCTGTTTCTTCTTCGCGATTTCTTCTTTTTCTTGCTCTTTTTCTTCTTCTCGATTTTTGCTTTTTCTTCTTCTCGATTTCTACTTTTTCTTCTTTTTCTTCATCTTCTTCTCGATTTCTTCTTTTTCTTCTTCTCCATTTCTTCTTTATCTTCTTCTTCTCCATTTCTTCTCGATTTCTTGTTCTTTTTCTTCTTATCGATTTCTAATTTTTCTTCTTTTTCTCGATTTCTTCTTCTTCTTCTCGATTTCTGCTTTTTCTTCTTCTCGATTTCTTCTTTTTCTTCTTTTTCTTCATCTTCTTCTCGATTTCTTCTTTTTCTTCTTCTCCATTTCTTCTTTTTCTTCTTCTTTTTCTTCTTCTCCATTTCTTCTTTTTCTTCTTCTTTTTCTTCTTCTCCATTTCTTCTTTTTCTTCTTCTCCATTTCTTCTTTTTCTTCTTCTTTTTCTTCTTCTTCTTCTCGATTTCTTCTTTTTCTTCATCTTCTTCTCGATTTCTTCTTTTTCTTCTTCTCCATTTCTTCTTTATCTTCTTCTTCTCGATTTCGTCTCGATTTCTTCTTCTTTTTCTTCTTATCGATTTCTAATTTTTCTTCTTTTTCTCGATTTCTTCTTCTTCTCGATTTCTTCTTTTTCTTCTTTTTCTCCTTCTTCTTCTTGATTTCTTCTTTTTCTTCTTCTCCATTTCTTCTTTTTCTTCTTCTTCTCGATTTCTTCTTTTTCTTCTTTTACTCCTTCTTCTTGATTTCTTCTTTTTCTTCTTCTCCATTTCTTCCTTTTCTTCTTCTCGATTTCTTCTCGATTTCTTCTTCTTCTTCTTCTCGATTTCTTCTGTTTCATCTTCTTCTTCGCGATTTTTTCTTTTTCTTTCTCTTTTTCTTCTCGATTTCTTCTTTTTCTTCTTCTTTTTCTTTTCCTTCTCGATTTCTTCTTTTTCTTCTTCTTTTTCTTCTTCTCGATTTCTTCTTTTTCTTCTTTATTTCTTATTTTTCTCCTTTTTCTCGATTTCTTCTTCTTCTCGATTTCTTCTGTTTCTTCTTCGAGATTTCTTCTTTTTCTTGCTCTTTTTCTTCTTCTCGATTTCTTCTTTTTCTTTTTCTTTTTCTTCTTTTTCTTCTCAGTTTCTTCTTTTTCTTCTTCTTTTTCTTTTTCTCGATTTCTTCTTTTTCTTCTTTTTCTTCTTCTCGATTTCTTCTTGTTCTTCTTTTTCTTCTTCTCGATTTCTTATTTTTCTTCTTTTTCTCGATTTCTTCTTCTTCTCGATTTCTTCCTCTTCTTCTCGATTTCTTCTTTTTCGTCTTCTTTTTCGCGATTTTTTCTTTTTCTTTCTCTTTTTCTTCTCGATTTCTTCCTTTTCTTTTTCTTCTCGATTTCTTCTTTTTCTTCTTCTTTTTCTTCTTCCTGATTTCTTCTTTTTCTTCTTTCATTCTTATTTTTCTCCTTTTTCTCGATTTCTTCTTCTTCTCGATTTCTTCTTTTTCTTCTTTTTCTCCTTCTTCTTCTTGATTTCTTCTTTTTCTTCTTCTCCATTTCTTCTTTTTCTTCTTCTTTTTCTTTTTCTCGATTTCTTCTTCTTCTTCTCGATTTCTTCCTCTTCTTCTCGATTTCTTCTTTTTCGTCTTCTTCTTCGCGATTTTTTCTTTTTCTTTCTCTTTTTCTTCTCGATTTCTTCCTTTTCTTTTTCTTCTCGATTTCTTCTTTTTCTTCTTCTTTTTCTTCTTCCTGATTTCTTCTTTTTCTTCTTTCATTCTTATTTTTCTCCTTTTTCTCGATTTCTTCTTCTTCTCGATTTCTTCTTTTTCTTCTTTTTCTCCTTCTTCTTCTTGATTTCTTCTTTTTCTTCTTCTCCATTTCTTCCTTTTCTTCTTCTCGATTTCTTCTCGATTTCTTCTTTTTCTTCTTCTCGATTTCTTCTTTTTCTTCTTCTTTTTCTTTTTCTCGATTTCTTCTTTTTCTTCTTTTTCTTCTTCTCGATTTCTTCTTGTTCTTCTTTTTCTTCTTCTCGATTTCTTATTTTTCTTCTTTTTCTCGATTTCTTCTTCTTCTTCTCGATTTCTTCCTCTTCTTCTCGATTTCTTCTTTTTCGTCTTCTTCTTCGCGATTTTTTCTTTTTCTTTCTCTTTTTCTTCTCGATTTCTTCCTTTTCTTTTTCTTCTCGATTTCTTCTTTTTCTTCTTCTTTTTCTTCTTCCTGATTTCTTCTTTTTCTTCTTTCATTCTTATTTTTCTCCTTTTTCTCGATTTCTTCTTCTTCTCGATTTCTTCTTTTTCTTCTTTTTCTCCTTCTTCTTCTTGATTTCTTCTTTTTCTTCTTCTCCATTTCTTCCTTTTCTTCTTCTCGATTTCTTCTCGATTTCTTCATTTTCTTCTTCTCGATTTCTTCTTTTTCTTCTTCTCGATTTCTTCTTTTTCTTCTTTTTCTTCATCTTCTTCTCGATTTCTTCTTTTTCTTCTTCTCGATTTCTTCTTTTTCTTCTTTTTCTTCATCTTCTTCTCGATTTCTTCTTTTTCTTATTCTCCATTTCTTCTTTATCTTCTTCTTCTCCATTTCTTCTCGATTTCTTGTTCTTTTTCTTCTTATCGATTTCTAATTTTTCTTCTTTTTCTCGATTTCTTCTTCTTCTTCTCGATTTCTTCTTTTTCTTCTTTTTCTCCTTCTTCTTCCTGATTTCTTCTTTTTCTTCTTTTTTCTTCTTTTTCTTCTCAGTTTCTTCTTTTTCTTCTTCTCGATTTCTTCTTTTTCTTCTTCTCCATTTCTTCTTTTTCTTCTTCTTTTTCTTCTTCTTCTTCTCGATTTCTTCTTTTTCTTCATCTTCTTCTCGATTTCTTCTTTTTCTTCTTCTCCATTTCTTCTTTATCTTCTTCTTCTCGATTTCGTCTCGATTTCTTCTTTTTCTTTTTCTTCTTTTTCTTTTTCTTCTCGATTTCTTCTTTTTCTTCTTCTTTTTCTTCTTCCTGATTTCTTCTTTTTCTTCTTTAATTCTTAATTTTCTCCTTTTTCTCGATTTCTTCTTCTCGATTTCTTCTTTTTCTTCTTTTTCTTCATCTTCTTCTCGATTTCTTCTTTTTCTTCTTCTCCATTTCTTCTTTTTCTTCTTTTTCTTCATCTTCTTCTCGATTTCTTCTTTTTCTTATTCTCCATTTCTTCTTTATCTTCTTCTTCTCCATTTCTTCTCGATTTCTTGTTCTTTTTCTTCTTATCGATTTCTAATTTTTCTTCTTTTTCTCGATTTCTTCTTCTTCTCGATTTCTTCTTTTTCTTCTTTTTCTCCTTCTTCTTCCTGATTTCTTCTTTTTCTTCTTTTTTCTTCTTTTTCTTCTCAGTTTCTTCTTTTTCTTCTTCTCGATTTCTTCTTTTTCTTCATCTCCATTTCTTCTTTTTCTTCTTCTTTTTCTTCTTCTTCTTCTCGATTTCTTCTTTTTCTTCATCTTCTTCTCGATTTCTTCTTTTTCTTCTTCTCCATTTCTTCTTTATCTTCTTCTTCTCGATTTCGTCTCGATTTCTTCTTTTTCTTTTTCTTCTTTTTCTTTTTCTTCTCGATTTCTTCTTTTTCTTCTTCTTTTTCTTCTTCCTGATTTCTTCTTTTTCTTCTTTCATTCTTATTTTTCTCCTTTTTCTCGATTTCTTCTTCTTCTCGATTTCTTCTTTTTCTTCTTTTTCTCCTTCTTCTTCTTGATTTCTTCTTTTTCTTCTTCTCCATTTCTTCCTTTTCTTCTTCTCGATTTCTTCTCGATTTCTTCTTTTTCTTCTTCTCGATTTCTTCTTTTTCTTCTTCTTTTTCTTTTTCTCGATTTCTTCTTTTTCTTCTTTTTCTTCTTCTCGATTTCTTCTTGTTCTTCTTTTTCTTCTTCTCGATTTCTTATTTTTCTCCTTTTTCTCGATTTCTTCTTCTTCTCGATTTCTTCTGTTTCTTCTTCGCGATTTCTTCTTTTTCTTGCTCTTTTTCTTCTTCTCGATTTCTTCTTTTTCTTTTTCTTTTTCTTCTTTTTCTTCTCAGTTTCTTCTTTTTCTTCTTCTTTTTCTTTTTCTCGATTTCTTCTTTTTCTTCTTTTTCTTCTTCTCGATTTCTTCTTGTTCTTCTTTTTCTTCTTCTCGATTTCTTATTTTTCTTCTTTTTCTCGATTTCTTCTTCTTCTTCTCGATTTCTTCCTCTTCTTCTCGATTTCTTCTTTTTCGTCTTCTTCTTCGCGATTTTTTCTTTTTCTTTCTCTTTTTCTTCTCGATTTCTTCCTTTTCTTTTTCTTCTCGATTTCTTCTTTTTCTTCTTCTTTTTCTTCTTCCTGATTTCTTCTTTTTCTTCTTTCATTCTTATTTTTCTCCTTTTTCTCGATTTCTTCTTCTTCTCGATTTCTTCTTTTTCTTCTTTTTCTCCTTCTTCTTCTTGATTTCTTCTTTTTCTTCTTCTCCATTTCTTCCTTTTCTTCTTCTCGATTTCTTCTCGATTTCTTCATTTTCTTCTTCTCGATTTCTTCTTTTTCTTCTTCTCGATTTCTTCTTTTTCTTCTTTTTCTTCATCTTCTTCTCGATTTCTTCTTTTTCTTCTTCTCGATTTCTTCTTTTTCTTCTTTTTCTTCATCTTCTTCTCGATTTCTTCTTTTTCTTATTCTCCATTTCTTCTTTATCTTCTTCTTCTCCATTTCTTCTCGATTTCTTGTTCTTTTTCTTCTTATCGATTTCTAATTTTTCTTCTTTTTCTCGATTTCTTCTTCTTCTTCTCGATTTCTTCTTTTTCTTCTTTTTCTCCTTCTTCTTCCTGATTTCTTCTTTTTCTTCTTTTTTCTTCTTTTTCTTCTCAGTTTCTTCTTTTTCTTCTTCTCGATTTCTTCTTTTTCTTCTTCTCCATTTCTTCTTTTTCTTCTTCTTTTTCTTCTTCTTCTTCTCGATTTCTTCTTTTTCTTCATCTTCTTCTCGATTTCTTCTTTTTCTTCTTCTCCATTTCTTCTTTATCTTCTTCTTCTCGATTTCGTCTCGATTTCTTCTTTTTCTTTTTCTTCTTTTTCTTTTTCTTCTCGATTTCTTCTTTTTCTTCTTCTTTTTCTTCTTCCTGATTTCTTCTTTTTCTTCTTTAATTCTTAATTTTCTCCTTTTTCTCGATTTCTTCTTCTCGATTTCTTCTTTTTCTTCTTTTTCTTCATCTTCTTCTCGATTTCTTCTTTTTCTTCTTCTCCATTTCTTCTTTTTCTTCTTTTTCTCCTTCTTCTTCTTGATTTCTTCTTTTTCTTCTTCTCCATTTCTTCTTTTTCATCTTCTTCTCGATTTCTTCTTGATTTCTTCTTTTTCTTCTTCTTTTACTTCTTCTTCTTCTCGATTTCTTCTTTTTCTTCTTCTTCTTCGCGATTTTTTCTTTTTCTTTCTCTTTTTCTTCTCGATTTCTTCTTTTTCTTCTTCTTTTTCTTTTCCTTCTCGATTTCTTCTTTTTCTTCTTCTTTTTCTTCTTCTCGATTTCTTCTTTTTCTTCTTTATTTCTTATTTTTCTCCTTTTTCTCGATTTCTTCTTCTTCTCGATTTCTTCTGTTTCTTCTTCGAGATTTCTTCTTTTTCTTGCTCTTTTTCTTCTTCTCGATTTCTTCTTTTTCTTTTTCTTTTTCTTCTTTTTCTTCTCAGTTTCTTCTTTTTCTTCTTCTTTTTCTTTTTCTCGATTTCTTCTTTTTCTTCTTTTTCTTCTTCTCGATTTCTTCTTGTTCTTCTTTTTCTTCTTCTCGATTTCTTATTTTTCTTCTTTTTCTCGATTTCTTCTTCTTCTTCTCGATTTCTTCCTCTTCTTCTCGATTTCTTCTTTTTCGTCTTCTTTTTCGCGATTTTTTCTTTTTCTTTCTCTTTTTCTTCTCGATTTCTTCCTTTTCTTTTTCTTCTCGATTTCTTCTTTTTCTTCTTCTTTTTCTTCTTCCTGATTTCTTCTTTTTCTTCTTTCATTCTTATTTTTCTCCTTTTTCTCGATTTCTTCTTCTTCTCGATTTCTTCTTTTTCTTCTTTTACTCCTTCTTCTTGATTTCTTCTTTTTCTTCTTCTCCATTTCTTCCTTTTCTTCTTCTCGATTTCTTATTTTTCTTCTTTTTCTCGATTTCTTCTTCTTCTTCTCGATTTCTTCCTCTTCTTCTCGATTTCTTCTTTTTCGTCTTCTTTTTCGCGATTTTTTCTTTTTCTTTCTCTTTTTCTTCTCGATTTCTTCCTTTTCTTTTTCTTCTCGATTTCTTCTTTTTCTTCTTCTTTTTCTTCTTCCTGATTTCTTCCTTTTCTTCTTTCATTCTTATTTTTCTCCTTTTTCTCGATTTCTTCTTCTTCTCGATTTCTTCTTTTTCTTCTTTTTCTCCTTCTTCTTCTTGATTTCTTCTTTTTCTTCTTCTCCATTTCTTCTTTTTCTTCTTCTTTTTCTTTTTCTCGATTTCTTCTTCTTCTTCTCGATTTCTTCCTCTTCTTCTCGATTTCTTCTTTTTCGTCTTCTTCTTCGCGATTTTTTCTTTTTCTTTCTCTTTTTCTTCTCGATTTCTTCCTTTTCTTTTTCTTCTCGATTTCTTCTTTTTCTTCTTCTTTTCTTCTTCCTGATTTCTTCTTTTTCTTCTTTCATTCTTATTTTTCTCCTTTTTCTCGATTTCTTCTTCTTCTCGATTTCTTCTTTTTCTTCTTTTTCTCCTTCTTCTTCTTGATTTCTTCTTTTTCTTCTTCTCCATTTCTTCCTTTTCTTCTTCTCGATTTCTTCTCGATTTCTTCTTTTTCTTCTTCTCGATTTCTTCTTTTTCTTCTTCTTTTTCTTTTTCTCGATTTCTTCTTTTTCTTCTTTTTCTTCTTCTCGATTTCTTCTTGTTCTTCTTTTTCTTCTTCTCGATTTCTTATTTTTCTTCTTTTTCTCGATTTCTTCTTCTTCTTCTCGATTTCTTCCTCTTCTTCTCGATTTCTTCTTTTTCGTCTTCTTCTTCGCGATTTTTTCTTTTTCTTTCTCTTTTTCTTCTCGATTTCTTCCTTTTCTTTTTCTTCTCGATATCTTCTTTTTCTTCTTCTTTTTCTTCTTCCTGATTTCTTCTTTTTCTTCTTTCATTCTTATTTTTCTCCTTTTTCTCGATTTCTTCTTCTTCTCGATTTCTTCTTTTTCTTCTTTTTCTCCTTCTTCTTCTTGATTTCTTCTTTTTCTTCTTCTCCATTTCTTCCTTTTCTTCTTCTCGATTTCTTCTCGATTTCTTCATTTTCTTCTTCTCGATTTCTTCTTTTTCTTCTTCTCGATTTCTTCTTTTTCTTCTTTTTCTTCATCTTCTTCTCGATTTCTTCTTTTTCTTCTTCTCGATTTCTTCTTTTTCTTCTTTTTCTTCATCTTCTTCTCGATTTCTTCTTTTTCTTATTCTCCATTTCTTCTTTATCTTCTTCTTCTCCATTTCTTCTCGATTTCTTGTTCTTTTTCTTCTTATCGATTTCTAATTTTTCTTCTTTTTCTCGATTTCTTCTTCTTCTTCTCGATTTCTTCTTTTTCTTCTTTTTCTCCTTCTTCTTCCTGATTTCTTCTTTTTCTTCTTTTTTCTTCTTTTTCTTCTCAGTTTCTTCTTTTTCTTCTTCTCGATTTCTTCTTTTTCTTCTTCTCCATTTCTTCTTTTTCTTCTTCTTTTTCTTCTTCTTCTTCTCGATTTCTTCTTTTTCTTCATCTTCTTCTCGATTTCTTCTTTTTCTTCTTCTCCATTTCTTCTTTATCTTCTTCTTCTCGATTTCGTCTCGATTTCTTCTTTTTCTTTTTCTTCTTTTTCTTTTTCTTCTCGATTTCTTCTTTTTCTTCTTCTTTTTCTTCTTCCTGATTTCTTCTTTTTCTTCTTTAATTCTTAATTTTCTCCTTTTTCTCGATTTCTTCTTCTCGATTTCTTCTTTTTCTTCTTTTTCTTCATCTTCTTCTCGATTTCTTCTTTTTCTTCTTCTCCATTTCTTCTTTTTCTTCTTTTTCTCCTTCTTCTTCTTGATTTCTTCTTTTTCTTCTTCTCCATTTCTTCTTTTTCATCTTCTTCTCGATTTCTTCTTGATTTCTTCTTTTTCTTCTTCTTTTACTTCTTCTTCTTCTCGATTTCTTCTTTTTCTTCTTCTTCTTCGCGATTTTTTCTTTTTCTTTCTCTTTTTCTTCTCGATTTCTTCTTTTTCTTTTTCTTCTTTTTCTTTTCCTTCTCGATTTCTTCTTTTTCTTCTTCTTTTTCTTCTTCTCGATTTCTTCTTTTTCTTCTTTATTTCTTATTTTTCTCCTTTTTCTCGATTTCTTCTTCTTCTCGATTTCTTCTGTTTCTTCTTCGCGATTTCTTCTTTTTCTTGCTCTTTTTCTTCTTCTCGATTTCTGCTTTTTCTTCTTCTTGATTTCTACTTTTTCTTCTTTTTCTTCATCTTCTTCTCGATTTCTTCTTTTTCTTCTTCTCCATTTCTTCTTTATCTTCTTCTTCTCGATTTCTTCTCGATTTCTTGTTCTTTTTCTTCTTATCGATTTCTAATTTTTCTTCTTTTTCTCGATTTCTTCTTCTTCTCGATTTCTTCTTTTTCTTCTTTTTCTCCTTCTTCTTCTTGATTTCTTCTTTTTCTTCTTCTCCATTTCTTCCTTTTCTTCTTCTCAATTTCTTCTTTTTCTTCTTCTCGATTTCTTCTTTTTCTTCTTTTTCTTCATCTTCTTCTCGATTTCTTCTTTTTCTTCTTCTTTTTCTTCTTTTTCTTCTCAGTTTCTTCTTTTTCTTCTTCTTTTTCTTTTTCTCGATTTCTTCTTTTTCTTCTTTTTCTTCTTCTCGATTTCTTCTTGTTCTTCTTTTTCTTCTTCTCGATTTCTTATTTTTCTTCTTTTTCTCGATTTCTTCTTCTTCTTCTCGATTTCTTCCTCTTCTTCTCGATTTCTTCTTTTTCGTCTTCTTCTTCGCGATTTTTTCTTTTTCTTTCTCTTTTTCTTCTCGATTTCTTCCTTTTCTTTTTCTTCTCGATTTCTTCTTTTTCTTCTTCTTTTTCTTCTTCCTGATTTCTTCTTTTTCTTCTTTCATTCTTATTTTTCTCCTTTTTCTCGATTTCTTCTTCTTCTCGATTTCTTCTTTTTCTTCTTTTTCTCCTTCTTCTTCTTGATTTCTTCTTTTTCTTCTTCTCCATTTCTTCCTTTTCTTCTTCTCGATTTCTTCTCGATTTCTTCATTTTCTTCTTCTCGATTTCTTCTTTTTCTTCTTCTCGATTTCTTCTTTTTCTTCTTTTTCTTCATCTTCTTCTCGATTTCTTCTTTTTCTTCTTCTCGATTTCTTCTTTTTCTTCTTTTTCTTCATCTTCTTCTCGATTTCTTCTTTTTCTTATTCTCCATTTCTTCTTTATCTTCTTCTTCTCCATTTCTTCTCGATTTCTTGTTCTTTTTCTTCTTATCGATTTCTAATTTTTCTTCTTTTTCTCGATTTCTTCTTCTTCTTCTCGATTTCTTCTTTTTCTTCTTTTTCTCCTTCTTCTTCCTGATTTCTTCTTTTTCTTCTTTTTTCTTCTTTTTCTTCTCAGTTTCTTCTTTTTCTTCTTCTCGATTTCTTCTTTTTCTTCTTCTCCATTTCTTCTTTTTCTTCTTCTTTTTCTTCTTCTTCTTCTCGATTTCTTCTTTTTCTTCATCTTCTTCTCGATTTCTTCTTTTTCTTCTTCTCCATTTCTTCTTTATCTTCTTCTTCTCGATTTCGTCTCGATTTCTTCTTTTTCTTTTTCTTCTTTTTCTTTTTCTTCTCGATTTCTTCTTTTTCTTCTTCTTTTTCTTCTTCCTGATTTCTTCTTTTTCTTCTTTAATTCTTAATTTTCTCCTTTTTCTCGATTTCTTCTTCTCGATTTCTTCTTTTTCTTCTTTTTCTTCATCTTCTTCTCGATTTCTTCTTTTTCTTCTTCTCCATTTCTTCTTTTTCTTCTTTTTCTCCTTCTTCTTCTTGATTTCTTCTTTTTCTTCTTCTCCATTTCTTCTTTTTCATCTTCTTCTCGATTTCTTCTTGATTTCTTCTTTTTCTTCTTCTTTTACTTCTTCTTCTTCTCGATTTCTTCTTTTTCTTCTTCTTCTTCGCGATTTTTTCTTTTTCTTTCTCTTTTTCTTCTCGATTTCTTCTTTTTCTTTTTCTTCTTTTTCTTTTCCTTCTCGATTTCTTCTTTTTCTTCTTCTTTTTCTTCTTCTCGATTTCTTCTTTTTCTTCTTTATTTCTTATTTTTCTCCTTTTTCTCGATTTCTTCTTCTTCTCGATTTCTTCTGTTTCTTCTTCGCGATTTCTTCTTTTTCTTGCTCTTTTTCTTCTTCTCGATTTCTGCTTTTTCTTCTTCTTGATTTCTACTTTTTCTTCTTTTTCTTCATCTTCTTCTCGATTTCTTCTTTTTCTTCTTCTCCATTTCTTCTTTATCTTCTTCTTCTCGATTTCTTCTCGATTTCTTGTTCTTTTTCTTCTTATCGATTTCTAATTTTTCTTCTTTTTCTCGATTTCTTCTTCTTCTCGATTTCTTCTTTTTCTTCTTTTTCTCCTTCTTCTTCTTGATTTCTTCTTTTTCTTCTTCTCCATTTCTTCCTTTTCTTCTTCTCAATTTCTTCTTTTTCTTCTTCTCGATTTCTTCTTTTTCTTCTTTTTCTTCATCTTCTTCTCGATTTCTTCTTTTTCTTCTTCTTTTTCTTCTTTTTCTTCTCAGTTTCTTCTTTTTCTTCTTCTTTTTCTTTTTCTCGATTTCTTCTTTTTCTTCTTTTTCTTCTTCTCGATTTCTTCTTGTTCTTCTTTTTCTTCTTCTCGATTTCTTATTTTTCTTCTTTTTCTCGATTTCTTCTTCTTCTTCTCGATTTCTTCCTCTTCTTCTCGATTTCTTCTTTTTCGTCTTCTTCTTCGCGATTTTTTCTTTTTCTTTCTCTTTTTCTTCTCGATTTCTTCCTTTTCTTTTTCTTCTCGATTTCTTCTTTTTCTTCTTCTTTTTCTTCTTCCTGATTTCTTCTTTTTCTTCTTTCATTCTTATTTTTCTCCTTTTTCTCGATTTCTTCTTCTTCTCGATTTCTTCTTTTTCTTCTTTTTCTCCTTCTTCTTCTTGATTTCTTCTTTTTCTTCTTCTCCATTTCTTCCTTTTCTTCTTCTCGATTTCTTCTCGATTTCTTCTTTTTCTTCTTCTCGATTTCTTCTTTTTCTTCTTCTTTTTCTTTTTCTCGATTTCTTCTTTTTCTTCTTTTTCTTCTTCTCGATTTCTTCTTGTTCTTCTTTTTCTTCTTCTCGATTTCTTATTTTTCTTCTTTTTCTCGATTTCTTCTTCTTCTTCTCGATTTCTTCCTCTTCTTCTCGATTTCTACTTTTTCGTCTTCTTCTTCGCGATTTTTTCTTTTTCTTTCTCTTTTTCTTCTCGATTTCTTCCTTTTCTTTTTCTTCTCGATTTCTTCTTTTTCTTCTTCTTTTTCTTCTTCCTGATTTCTTCTTTTTCTTCTTTCATTCTTATTTTTCTCCTTTTTCTCGATTTCTTCTTCTTCTCGATTTCTTCTTTTTCTTCTTTTTCTCCTTCTTCTTCTTGATTTCTTCTTTTTCTTCTTCTCCATTTCTTCCTTTTCTTCTTCTCGATTTCTTCTCGATTTCTTCATTTTCTTCTTCTCGATTTCTTCTTTTTCTTCTTCTCGATTTCTTCTTTTTCTTCTTTTTCTTCATCTTCTTCTCGATTTCTTCTTTTTCTTCTTCTCGATTTCTTCTTTTTCTTCTTTTTCTTCATCTTCTTCTCGATTTCTTCTTTTTCTTATTCTCCATTTCTTCTTTATCTTCTTCTTCTCCATTTCTTCTCGATTTCTTGTTCTTTTTCTTCTTATCGATTTCTAATTTTTCTTCTTTTTCTCGATTTCTTCTTCTTCTTCTCGATTTCTTCTTTTTCTTCTTTTTCTCCTTCTTCTTCCTGATTTCTTCTTTTTCTTCTTTTTTCTTCTTTTTCTTCTCAGTTTCTTCTTTTTCTTCTTCTCGATTTCTTCTTTTTCTTCTTCTCCATTTCTTCTTTTTCTTCTTCTTTTTCTTCTTCTTCTTCTCGATTTCTTCTTTTTCTTCATCTTCTTCTCGATTTCTTCTTTTTCTTCTTCTCCATTTCTTCTTTATCTTCTTCTCGATTTCGTCTCGATTTCTTCTTTTTCTTTTTCTTCTTTTTCTTTTTCTTCTCGATTTCTTCTTTTTCTTCTTCTTTTTCTTCTTCCTGATTTCTTCTTTTTCTTCTTTAATTCTTAATTTTCTCCTTTTTCTCGATTTCTTCTTCTCGATTTCTTCTTTTTCTTCTTTTTCTTCATCTTCTTCTCGATTTCTTCTTTTTCTTCTTCTCCATTTCTTCTTTTTCTTCTTTTTCTCCTTCTTCTTCTTGATTTCTTCTTTTTCTTCTTCTCCATTTCTTCTTTTTCATCTTCTTCTCGATTTCTTCTTGATTTCTTCTTTTTCTTCTTTTACTTCTTCTTCTTCTCGATTTCTTCTTTTTCTTCTTCTTCTTCGCGATTTTTTCTTTTTCTTTCTCTTTTTCTTCTCGATTTCTTCTTTTTCTTTTTCTTCTTTTTCTTTTCCTTCTCGATTTCTTCTTTTTCTTCTTCTTTTTCTTCTTCTCGATTTCTTCTTTTTCTTCTTTATTTCTTATTTTTCTCCTTTTTCTCGATTTCTTCTTCTTCTCGATTTCTTCTGTTTCTTCTTCGCGATTTCTTCTTTTTCTTGCTCTTTTTCTTCTTCTCGATTTCTGCTTTTTCTTCTTCTTGATTTCTACTTTTTCTTCTTTTTCTTCATCTTCTTCTCGATTTCTTCTTTTTCTTCTTCTCCATTTCTTCTTTATCTTCTTCTTCTCGATTTCTTCTCGATTTCTTGTTCTTTTTCTTCTTATCGATTTCTAATTTTTCTTCTTTTTCTCGATTTCTTCTTCTTCTCGATTTCTTCTTTTTCTTCTTTTTCTCCTTCTTCTTCTTGATTTCTTCTTTTTCTTCTTCTCCATTTCTTCCTTTTCTTCTTCTCAATTTCTTCTTTTTCTTCTTCTCGATTTCTTCTTTTTCTTCTTTTTCTTCATCTTCTTCTCGATTTCTTCTTTTTCTTCTTCTTTTTCTTCTTTTTCTTCTCAGTTTCTTCTTTTTCTTCTTCTTTTTCTTTTTCTCGATTTCTTCTTTTTCTTCTTTTTCTTCTTCTCGATTTCTTCTTGTTCTTCTTTTTCTTCTTCTCGATTTCTTATTTTTCTTCTTTTTCTCGATTTCTTCTTCTTCTTCTCGATTTCTTCCTCTTCTTCTCGATTTCTTCTTTTTCGTCTTCTTCTTCGCGATTTTTTCTTTTTCTTTCTCTTTTTCTTCTCGATTTCTTCCTTTTCTTTTTCTTCTCGATTTCTTCTTTTTCTTCTTCTTTTTCTTCTTCCTGATTTCTTCTTTTTCTTCTTTCATTCTTATTTTTCTCCTTTTTCTCGATTTCTTCTTCTTCTCGATTTCTTCTTTTTCTTCTTTTTCTCCTTCTTCTTCTTGATTTCTTCTTTTTCTTCTTCTCCATTTCTTCCTTTTCTTCTTCTCGATTTCTTCTCGATTTCTTCTTTTTCTTCTTCTCGATTTCTTCTTTTTCTTCTTCTTTTTCTTTTTCTCGATTTCTTCTTTTTCTTCTTTTTCTTCTTCTCGATTTCTTCTTGTTCTTCTTTTTCTTCTTCTCGATTTCTTATTTTTCTTCTTTTTCTCGATTTCTTCTTCTTCTTCTCGATTTCTTCCTCTTCTTCTCGATTTCTTCTTTTTCGTCTTCTTCTTCGCGATTTTTTCTTTTTCTTTCTCTTTTTCTTCTCGATTTCTTCCTTTTCTTTTTCTTCTCGATTTCTTCTTTTTCTTCTTCTTTTTCTTCTTCCTGATTTCTTCTTTTTCTTCTTTCATTCTTATTTTTCTCCTTTTTCTCGATTTCTTCTTCTTCTCGATTTCTTCTTCTTCTTCTTTTTCTCCTTCTTCTTCTTGATTTCTTCTTTTTCTTCTTCTCCATTTCTTCCTTTTCTTCTTCTCGATTTCTTCTCGATTTCTTCATTTTCTTCTTCTCGATTTCTTCTTTTTCTTCTTCTCGATTTCTTCTTTTTCTTCTTTTTCTTCATCTTCTTCTCGATTTCTTCTTTTTCTTCTTCTCGATTTCTTCTTTTTCTTCTTTTTCTTCATCTTCTTCTCGATTTCTTCTTTTTCTTATTCTCCATTTCTTCTTTATCTTCTTCTTCTCCATTTCTTCTCGATTTCTTGTTCTTTTTCTTCTTATCGATTTCTAATTTTTCTTCTTTTTCTCGATTTCTTCTTCTTCTTCTCGATTTCTTCTTTTTCTTCTTTTTCTCCTTCTTCTTCCTGATTTCTTCTTTTTCTTCTTTTTTCTTCTTTTTCTTCTCAGTTTCTTCTTTTTCTTCTTCTCGATTTCTTCTTTTTCTTCTTCTCCATTTCTTCTTTTTCTTCTTCTTTTTCTTCTTCTTCTTCTCGATTTCTTCTTTTTCTTCATCTTCTTCTCGATTTCTTCTTTTTCTTCTTCTCCATTTCTTCTTTATCTTCTTCTTCTCGATTTCGTCTCGATTTCTTCTTTTTCTTTTTCTTCTTTTTCTTTTTCTTCTCGATTTCTTCTTTTTCTTCTTCTTTTTCTTCTTCCTGATTTCTTCTTTTTCTTCTTTAATTCTTAATTTTCTCCTTTTTCTCGATTTCTTCTTCTCGATTTCTTCTTTTTCTTCTTTTTCTTCATCTTCTTCTCGATTTCTTCTTTTTCTTCTTCTCCATTTCTTCTTTTTCTTCTTTTTCTCCTTCTTCTTCTTGATTTCTTCTTTTTCTTCTTCTCCATTTCTTCTTTTTCATCTTCTTCTCGATTTCTTCTTGATTTCTTCTTTTTCTTCTTCTTTTACTTCTTCTTCTTCTCGATTTCTTCTTTTTCTTCTTCTTCTTCGCGATTTTTTCTTTTTCTTTCTCTTTTTCTTCTCGATTTCTTCTTTTTCTTTTTCTTCTTTTTCTTTTCCTTCTCGATTTCTTCTTTTTCTTCTTCTTTTTCTTCTTCTCGATTTCTTCTTTTTCTTCTTTATTTCTTATTTTTCTCCATTTTCTCGATTTCTTCTTCTTCTCGATTTCTTCTGTTTCTTCTTCGCGATTTCTTCTTTTTCTTGCTCTTTTTCTTCTTCTCGATTTCTGCTTTTTCTTCTTCTTGATTTCTACTTTTTCTTCTTTTTCTTCATCTTCTTCTCGATTTCTTCTTTTTCTTCTTCTCCATTTCTTCTTTATCTTCTTCTTCTCGATTTCTTCTCGATTTCTTGTTCTTTTTCTTCTTATCGATTTCTAATTTTTCTTCTTTTTCTCGATTTCTTCTTCTTCTCGATTTCTTCTTTTTCTTCTTTTTCTCCTTCTTCTTCTTGATTTCTTCTTTTTCTTCTTCTCCATTTCTTCCTTTTCTTCTTCTCAATTTCTTCTTTTTCTTCTTCTCGATTTCTTCTTTTTCTTCTTTTTCTTCATCTTCTTCTCGATTTCTTCTTTTTCTTCTTCTTTTTCTTCTTTTTCTTCTCAGTTTCTTCTTTTTCTTCTTCTTTTTCTTTTTCTCGATTTCTTCTTTTTCTTCTTTTTCTTCTTCTCGATTTCTTCTTGTTCTTCTTTTTCTTCTTCTCGATTTCTTATTTTTCTTCTTTTTCTCGATTTCTTCTTCTTCTTCTCGATTTCTTCCTCTTCTTCTCGATTTCTTCTTTTTCGTCTTCTTCTTCGCGATTTTTTCTTTTTCTTTCTCTTTTTCTTCTCGATTTCTTCCTTTTCTTTTTCTTCTCGATTTCTTCTTTTTCTTCTTCTTTTTCTTCTTCCTGATTTCTTCTTTTTCTTCTTTCATTCTTATTTTTCTCCTTTTTCTCGATTTCTTCTTCTTCTCGATTTCTTCTTTTTCTTCTTTTTCTCCTTCTTCTTCTTGATTTCTTCTTTTTCTTCTTCTCCATTTCTTCCTTTTCTTCTTCTCGATTTCTTCTCGATTTCTTCTTTTTCTTCTTCTCGATTTCTTCTTTTTCTTCTTCTTTTTCTTTTTCTCGATTTCTTCTTTTTCTTCTTTTTCTTCTTCTCGATTTCTTCTTGTTCTTCTTTTTCTTCTTCTCGATTTCTTATTTTTCTTCTTTTTCTCGATTTCTTCTTCTTCTTCTCGATTTCTTCCTCTTCTTCTCGATTTCTTCTTTTTCGTCTTCTTCTTCGCGATTTTTTCTTTTTCTTTCTCTTTTTCTTCTCGATTTCTTCCTTTTCTTTTTCTTCTCGATTTCTTCTTTTTCTTCTTCTTTTTCTTCTTCCTGATTTCTTCTTTTTCTTCTTTCATTCTTATTTTTCTCCTTTTTCTCGATTTCTTCTTCTTCTCGATTTCTTCTTCTTCTTCTTTTTCTCCTTCTTCTTCTTGATTTCTTCTTTTTCTTCTTCTCCATTTCTTCCTTTTCTTCTTCTCGATTTCTTCTCGATTTCTTCATTTTCTTCTTCTCGATTTCTTCTTTTTCTTCTTCTCGATTTCTTCTTTTTCTTCTTTTTCTTCATCTTCTTCTCGATTTCTTCTTTTTCTTCTTCTCGATTTCTTCTTTTTCTTCTTTTTCTTCATCTTCTTCTCGATTTCTTCTTTTTCTTATTCTCCATTTCTTCTTTATCTTCTTCTTCTCCATTTCTTCTCGATTTCTTGTTCTTTTTCTTCTTATCGATTTCTAATTTTTCTTCTTTTTCTCGATTTCTTCTTCTTCTTCTCGATTTCTTCTTTTTCTTCTTTTTCTCCTTCTTCTTCCTGATTTCTTCTTTTTCTTCTTTTTTCTTCTTTTTCTTCTCAGTTTCTTCTTTTTCTTCTTCTCGATTTCTTCTTTTTCTTCTTCTCCATTTCTTCTTTTTCTTCTTCTTTTTCTTCTTCTTCTTCTCGATTTCTTCTTTTTCTTCATCTTCTTCTCGATTTCTTCTTTTTCTTCTTCTCCATTTCTTCTTTATCTTCTTCTTCTCGATTTCGTCTCGATTTCTTCTTTTTCTTTTTCTTCTTTTTCTTTTTCTTCTCGATTTCTTCTTTTTCTTCTTCTTTTTCTTCTTCCTGATTTCTTCTTTTTCTTCTTTAATTCTTAATTTTCTCCTTCTTCTCGATTTCTGCTTTTTCTTCTTCTTGATTTCTACTTTTTCTTCTTTTTCTTCATCTTCTTCTCGATTTCTTCTTTTTCTTCTTCTCCATTTCTTCTTTTTCTTCTTTTTCTCCTTCTTCTTCTTGATTTCTTCTTTTTCTTCTTCTCCATTTCTTCTTTTTCATCTTCTTCTCGATTTCTTCTTGATTTCTTCTTTTTCTTCTTCTTTTACTTCTTCTTCTTCTCGATTTCTTCTTTTTCTTCTTCTTCTTCGCGATTTTTTCTTTTTCTTTCTCTTTTTCTTCTCGATTTCTTCTTTTTCTTTTTCTTCTTTTTCTTTTCCTTCTCGATTTCTTCTTTTTCTTCTTCTTTTTCTTCTTCTCGATTTCTTCTTTTTCTTCTTTATTTCTTATTTTTCTCCTTTTTCTCGATTTCTTCTTCTTCTCGATTTCTTCTGTTTCTTCTTCGCGATTTCTTCTTTTTCTTGCTCTTTTTCTTCTTCTCGATTTCTGCTTTTTCTTCTTCTTGATTTCTACTTTTTCTTCTTTTTCTTCATCTTCTTCTCGATTTCTTCTTTTTCTTCTTCTCCATTTCTTCTTTATCTTCTTCTTCTCCATTTCTTCTCGATTTCTTGTTCTTTTTCTTCTTATCGATTTCTAATTTTTCTTCTTTTCCTCGATTTCTTCTTCTTCTTCTCGATTTCTGCTTTTTCTTCTTTTTCTCCTTCTTCTTCTTGATTTCTTCTTTTTCTTCTTCTCCATTTCTTCCTTTTCTTCTTCTCAATTTCTTCTTTTTCTTCTTCTCGATTTCTTCTTTTTCTTCTTTTTCTTCATCTTCTTCTCGATTTCTTCTTTTTCTTCTTCTCCATTTCTTCTTTATCTTCTTCTTCTCGATTTCTTCTCGATTTCTTCTTCTTTTTCTTCTTATAGATTTCTAATTTTTCTTCTTTTTCTCGATTTCTTCTTTTTCTTCTTTTTCTCCTTCTTCTTCTTCATTTCTTCTTTTCTTCTTCTCCATTTCTTCTTTTTCTTCTTCTTCTCGATTTCTTCTTTTTCTTCTTCTTCTTCGCGATTTCTTATTTTTCTTCTTTTTCTCGATTTCTTCTTCTTCTCGATTTCTTCCTCTTCTTCTCGATTTCTTCTCGATTTCTTCTTTTTCTTCTTGATTTCTTCTTTTTCTTCTTTTTCTTCTTCTTCTTCGCGATTTCTTCTTTTTCTTCTTCTTTTTCTTCTTATCGATTTATAATTTTTCTTCTTTTTCTCGCTTTCTTCTTCTTCTTCTCGATTTCTTCTTTTTCTTCTTTTTCTCCTTCTTCTTGATTTCTTCTTTTTCTTCTTCTCCATTTCTTCCTTTTCTTCTTCTCGATTTCTTCTCGATTTCTTCTTCTTCTTCTCGATTTCTTCTGTTTCATCTTCTTCTTCGCGATTTTTTCTTTTTCTTTCTCTTTTTCTTCTCGATTTCTTCTTTTTCTTCTTCTTTTTCTTTTCCTTCTCGATTTCTTCTTTTTCTTATTCTTTTTCTTCTTCTCAGTTTCTTCTTTTTCTTCTTCTCCATTTCTTCTCGATTTCTTCTTTTTCTTCTTCTCGATTTCTTCTCGATTTCTTCTTTTTCTTCTTCTCGATTTCTTCTTTTTCTTCTTCTTTTTCTTTTTCTCGATTTCTTCTTTTTCTTCTTTTTCTTCTTCTCGATTTCTTCTTGTTCTTCTTTTTCTTCTTCTCGATTTCTTATTTTTCTTCTTTTTCTCGATTTCTTCTCGATTTCTTCTTCTTTTTCTTCTTTTTCTCGATTTCTTCTTCTTCTTCTCGATTTCTTCTTTTTCTTCTTTTTCTCCTTCTTCTTCCTGATTTCTTCTTTTTCTTCTTTTTTCTTCTTTTTCTTCTCAGTTTCTTCTTTTTCTTCTTCTCGATTTCTTCTTTTTCTTCTTTTTCTTCTTCTTCTTCTCGATTTCTTCTTTTTCTTCTTCTTTTTCTTCTTCTTCTTCTCGATTTCTTCTTTTTCTTCTTTTTCTTCATCTTCTTCTCGATTTCTTCTTTTTCTTCTTCTCCATTTCTTCTTTATCTTCTTCTTCTCCTTCTTCTTCCTGATTTCTTCTTTTTCTTCTTTTTTCTTCTTTTTCTTCTCGATTTCTGCTTTTTCTTCTTCTCGATTTCTTCTTTTTCTTCTTTTTCTTCATCTTCTTCTCGATTTCTTCTTTTTCTTCTTCTCCATTTCTTCTTTATCTTCTTCTTCTCGATTTCTTCTCGATTTCTTGTTCTTTTTCTTCTTATCGATTTCTAATTTTTCTTCTTTTTCTCGATTTCTTCTTCTTCTCGATTTCTTCTTTTTCTTCTTTTTCTCCTTCTTCTTCTTGATTTCTTCTTTTTCTTCTTCTCCATTTCTTCCTTTTCTTCTTCTCAATTTCTTCTTTTTCTTCTTCTCGATTTCTTCTTTTTCTTCTTTTTCTTCATCTTCTTCTCGATTTCTTCTTTTTCTTCTTCTCCATTTCTTCTTTATCTTCTTCTTCTCGATTTCTTCTCGATTTCTTCTTCTTTTTCTTCTTATAGATTTCTAATTTTTCTTCTTTTTCTCGATTTCTTCTTTTTCTTCTTTTTCTCCTTCTTCTTCTTGATTTCTTCTTTTCTTCTTCTCCATTTCTTCTTTTTCTTCTTCTTCTCGATTTCTTCTTTTTCTTCTTCTTCTTCGCGATTTCTTATTTTTCTTCTTTTTCTCGATTTCTTCTTCTTCTCGATTTCTTCCTCTTCTTCTCGATTTCTTCTCGATTTCTTCTTTTTCTTCTTGATTTCTTCTTTTTCTTCTTTTTCTTCTTCTTCTTCGCGATTTCTTCTTTTTCTTCTTCTTTTTCTTCTTATCGATTTATAATTTTTCTTCATTTTCTCGCTTTCTTCTTCTTCTTCTCGATTTCTTCTTTTTCTTCTTTTTCTCCTTCTTCTTGATTTCTTCTTTTTCTTCTTCTCCATTTCTTCCTTTTCTTCTTCTCGATTTCTTCTCGATTTCTTCTTCTTCTTCTCGATTTCTTCTGTTTCATCTTCTTCTTCGCGATTTTTTCTTTTTCTTTCTCTTTTTCTTCTCGATTTCTTCTTTTTCTTCTTCTTTTTCTTTTCCTTCTCGATTTCTTCTTTTTCTTATTCTTTTTCTTCTTCTCAGTTTCTTCTTTTTCTTCTTCTCCATTTCTTCTCGATTTCTTCTTTTTCTTCTTCTCGGTTTCTTCTCGATTTCTTCTTTTTCTTCTTCTCGATTTCTTCTTTTTCTTCTTCTTTTTCTTTTTCTCGATTTCTTCTTTTTCTTCTTTTTCTTCTTCTCGATTTCTTCTTGTTCTTCTTTTTCTTCTTCTCGATTTCTTATTTTTCTTCTTTTTCTCGATTTCTTCTCGATTTCTTCTTCTTTTTCTTCTTTTTCTCGATTTCTTCTTCTTCTTCTCGATTTCTTCTTTTTCTTCTTTTTCTCCTTCTTCTTCCTGATTTCTTCTTTTTCTTCTTTTTTCTTCTTTTTCTTCTCAGTTTCTTCTTTTTCTTCTTCTCGATTTCTTCTTTTTCTTCTTTTTCTTCTTCTTCTTCTCGATTTCTTCTTTTTCTTCTTCTTTTTCTTCTTCTTCTTCTCGATTTCTTCTTTTTCTTCTTTTTCTTCATCTTCTTCTCGATTTCTTCTTTTTCTTCTTCTCCATTTCTTCTTTATCTTCTTCTTCTCGATTTCTTCTCGATTTCTTGTTCTTTTTCTTCTTATCGATTTCTAATTTTTCTTCTTTTTCTCGATTTCTTCTTCTTCTCGATTTCTTCTTTTTCTTCTTTTTCTCCTTCTTCTTCTTGATTTCTTCTTTTTCTTCTTCTCCATTTCTTCCTTTTCTTCTTCTCAATTTCTTCTTTTTCTTCTTCTCGATTTCTTCTTTTTCTTCTTTTTCTTCATCTTCTTCTCGATTTCTTCTTTTTCTTCTTCTCCATTTCTTCTTTATCTTCTTCTTCTCGATTTCTTCTCGATTTCTTCTTCTTTTTCTTCTTATAGATTTCTAATTTTTCTTCTTTTTCTCGATTTCTTCTTTTTCTTCTTTTTCTCCTTCTTCTTCTTGATTTCTTCTTTTCTTCTTCTCCATTTCTTCTTTTTCTTCTTCTTCTCGATTTCTTCTTTTTCTTCTTCTTCTTCGCGATTTCTTATTTTTCTTCTTTTTCTCGATTTCTTCTTCTTCTCGATTTCTTCCTCTTCTTCTCGATTTCTTCTCGATTTCTTCTTTTTCTTCTTGATTTCTTCTTTTTCTTCTTTTTCTTCTTCTTCTTCGCGATTTCTTCTTTTTCTTCTTCTTTTTCTTCTTATCGATTTATAATTTTTCTTCATTTTCTCGCTTTCTTCTTCTTCTTCTCGATTTCTTCTTTTTCTTCTTTTTCTCCTTCTTCTTGATTTCTTCTTTTTCTTCTTCTCCATTTCTTCCTTTTCTTCTTCTCGATTTCTTCTCGATTTCTTCTTCTTCTTCTCGATTTCTTCTGTTTCATCTTCTTCTTCGCGATTTTTTCTTTTTCTTTCTCTTTTTCTTCTCGATTTCTTCTTTTTCTTCTTCTTTTTCTTTTCCTTCTCGATTTCTTCTTTTTCTTATTCTTTTTCTTCTTCTCAGTTTCTTCTTTTTCTTCTTCTCCATTTCTTCTCGATTTCTTCTTTTTCTTCTTCTCGATTTCTTCTCGATTTCTTCTTTTTCTTCTTCTCGATTTCTTCTTTTTCTTCTTCTTTTTCTTTTTCTCGATTTCTTCTTTTTCTTCTTTTTCTTCTTCTCGATTTCTTCTTGTTCTTCTTTTTCTTCTTCTCGATTTCTTATTTTTCTTCTTTTTCTCGATTTCTTCTCGATTTCTTCTTCTTTTTCTTCTTTTTCTCGATTTCTTCTTCTTCTTCTCGATTTCTTCTTTTTCTTCTTTTTCTCCTTCTTCTTCCTGATTTCTTCTTTTTCTTCTTTTTTCTTCTTTTTCTTCTCAGTTTCTTCTTTTTCTTCTTCTCGATTTCTTCTTTTTCTTCTTTTTCTTCTTCTTCTTCTCGATTTCTTCTTTTTCTTCTTCTTTTTCTTCTTCTTCTTCTCGATTTCTTCTTTTTCTTCTTTTTCTTCATCTTCTTCTCGATTTCTTCTTTTTCTTCTTCTCCATTTCTTCTTTATCTTCTTCTTCTCCTTCTTCTTCCTGATTTCTTCTTTTTCTTCTTTTTTCTTCTTTTTCTTCTCGATTTCTGCTTTTTCTTCTTCTCGATTTCTTCTTTTTCTTCTTTTTCTTCATCTTCTTCTCGATTTCTTCTTTTTCTTCTTCTCCATTTCTTCTTTATCTTCTTCTTCTCGATTTCTTCTCGATTTCTTGTTCTTTTTCTTCTTATCGATTTCTAATTTTTCTTCTTTTTCTCGATTTCTTCTTCTTCTCGATTTCTTCTTTTTCTTCTTTTTCTCCTTCTTCTTCTTGATTTCTTCTTTTTCTTCTTCTCCATTTCTTCCTTTTCTTCTTCTCAATTTCTTCTTTTTCTTCTTCTCGATTTCTTCTTTTTCTTCTTTTTCTTCATCTTCTTCTCGATTTCTTCTTTTTCTTCTTCTCCATTTCTTCTTTATCTTCTTCTTCTCGATTTCTTCTCGATTTCTTCTTCTTTTTCTTCTTATAGATTTCTAATTTTTCTTCTTTTTCTCGATTTCTTCTTTTTCTTCTTTTTCTCCTTCTTCTTCTTGATTTCTTCTTTTCTTCTTCTCCATTTCTTCTTTTTCTTCTTCTTCTCGATTTCTTCTTTTTCTTCTTCTTCTTCGCGATTTTTTCTTTTTCTTTCTCTTTTTCTTCTCGATTTCTTCTTTTTCTTCTTCGCGATTTCTTCTTTTTCTTGCTTTTTTTCTTCTTCTCGATTTCTTCTTTTTCTTCTTCTTTTTCTTCTTTTTCTTCTCAGTTTCTTCTTTTTCTTCTTCTCGATTTCTTCTTTTTCTTCTTTTTCTTCATCTTCTCGATTTCTTCTTTTTCTTCATCTTCTTCTCGATTTCTTCTTTTTATTCTTCTCCATTTCTTCTTTTTCTTCTTCTTTTTCTTCTTCTTCTCGATTTCTTCTTTTTATTCTTCTTTTTCTTCTACTTCTTCTTCTTCGCCATTTTTTCTTTTTCTTGCTCTTTTTCTTCTTCTCGATTTCTGCTTTTTCTTCTTCTCGATTTCTACTTTTTCTTCTTTTTCTTCATCTTCTTCTCGATTTCTTCTTTTTCTTCTTCTCCATTTCTTCTTTATCTTCTTCTTCTCGATTTCTTCTCGATTTCTTGTTCTTTTTCTTCTTATCGATTTCTAATTTTTCTTCTTTTTCTCGATTTCTTCTTCTTCTTCTCGATTTCTTCTTTTTCTTCTTTTTCTCCTTCTTCTTCCTGATTTCTTCTTTTTCTTCTTTTTTCTTCTTTTTCTTCTCAGTTTCTTCTTTTTCTTCTTCTCGATTTCTTCTTTTTCTTCTTTTTCTTCATCTTCTTCTCGATTTCTTCTTTTTCTTCTTCTCCATTTCTTCTTTTTCTTCTTCTTTTTCTTCTTCTCGATTTCTTCTTTTTCTTCTTCTTTTTCTTCTTCTCGATTTCTTCTTTTTCTTCTTCTCCATTTCTTCTTTTTCTTCTTCTTTTTCTTCTTCTTCTTCTCGATTTCTTCTTTTTCTTCATCTTCTTCTCGATTTCTTCTTTTTCTTCTTCTCCATTTCTTCTTTATCTTCTTCTTCTCGATTTCGTCTCGATTTCTTCTTCTTTTTCTTCTTATCGATTTCTAATTTTTCTTCTTTTTCTCGATTTCTTCTTCTTCACGATTTCTTCTTTTTCTTCTTTTTCTCCTTCTTCTTCTTGATTTCTTCTTTTTCTTCTTCTCCATTTCTTCTTTTTCTTCTTCTCGATTTCTTCTTTTTCTTCTTTTACTCCTTCTTCTTGATTTCTTCTTTTTCTTCTTCTCCATTTCTTACTTTTCTTCTTCTCGATTTCTTCTCGATTTCTTCTTCTTCTTCTTCTCGATTTCTTCTGTTTCATCTTCTTCTTCGCGATTTTTTCTTTTTCTTTCTCTTTTTCTTCTCGATTTCTTCTTCTTCTTCTTCTTTTTCTTTTCCTTCTCGATTTCTTCTTTTTCTTCTTCTTTTTCTTCTTCTCGATTTCTTCTTTTTCTTCTTTATTTCTTATTTTTCTCCTTTTTCTCGATTTCTTCTTCTTCTCGATTTCTTCTTTTTCTTCTTTTACTCCTTCTTGATTTCTTCTTTTTCTTCTTCTCCATTTCTTCCTTTTCTTCTTCTCGATTTCTTCTCGATTTCTTCATTTTCTTCTTCTCGATTTCTTCTTTTTCTTCTTCTCGATTTCTTCTTTTTCTTCTTTTTCTTCATCTTCTTCTCGATTTCTTCTTTTTCTTCTTCTCGATTTCTTCTGTTTCATCTTCTTCTTCGCGATTTTTTCTTTTTCTTTCTCTTTTTCTTCTCGATTTCTTCTTTTTCTTCTTCTTTTTCTTTTCCTTCTCGATTTCTTCTTTTTCTTCTTCTTTTTCTTCTTCTCGATTTCTTCTTTTTCTTCTTTATTTCTTATTTTTCTCCTTTTTCTCAATTTCTTCTTCTTCTCGATTTCTTCTTTTTCTTCTTTTACTCCTTCTTCTTGATTTCTTCTTTTTCTTCTTCTCCATTTCTTCCTTTTCTTCTTCTCGATTTCTTCTCGATTTCTTCTTCTTCTTCTTCTCGATTTCTTCTGTTTCATCTTCTTCTTCGCGATTTTTTCTTTTTCTTTCTCTTTTTCTTCTCGATTTCTTCTTTTTCTTTTTCTTCTTTTTCTTTTCCTTCTCGATTTCTTCTTTTTCTTCTTCTTTTTCTTCTTCTCGATTTCTTCTTTTTCTTCTTTATTTCTTATTTTTCTCCTTTTTCTCGATTTCTTCTTCTTCTCGATTTCTTCTGTTTCTTCTTCGAGATTTCTTCTTTTTCTTGCTCTTTTTCTTCTTCTCGATTTCTTCTTTTTCTTTTTCTTTTTCTTCTTTTTCTTCTCAGTTTCTTCTTTTTCTTCTTCTTTTTCTTTTTCTCGATTTCTTCTTTTTCTTCTTTTTCTTCTTCTCGATTTCTTCTTGTTCTTCTTTTTCTTCTTCTCGATTTCTTATTTTTCTTCTTTTTCTCGATTTCTTCTTCTTCTCGATTTCTTCCTCTTCTTCTCGATTTCTTCTCGATTTCTTCTTTTTCTTCTTGATTTCTTCTTTTTCTTCTTTTTCTTCTTCTTCTTCGCGATTTCTTCTTTTTCTTCTTCTTTTTCTTCTTATCGATTTATAATTTTTCTTCTTTCATTCTTATTTTTCTCCTTTTTCTCGATTTCTTCTTCTTCTCGATTTCTTCTTTTTCTTCTTTTTCTCCTTCTTCTTCTTGATTTCTTCTTTTTCTTCTTCTCCATTTCTTCCTTTTCTTCTTCTCGATTTCTTCTCGATTTCTTCATTTTCTTCTTCTCGATTTCTTCTTTTTCTTCTTCTCGATTTCTTCTTTTTCTTCTTTTTCTTCATCTTCTTCTCGATTTCTTCTTTTTCTTCTTCTCGATTTCTTCTTTTTCTTCTTTTTCTTCATCTTCTTCTCGATTTCTTCTTTTTCTTATTCTCCATTTCTTCTTTATCTTCTTCTTCTCCATTTCTTCTCGATTTCTTGTTCTTTTTCTTCTTATCGATTTCTAATTTTTCTTCTTTTTCTCGATTTCTTCTTCTTCTTCTCGATTTCTTCTTTTTCTTCTTTTTCTCCTTCTTCTTCCTGATTTCTTCTTTTTCTTCTTTTTTCTTCTTTTTCTTCTCAGTTTCTTCTTTTTCTTCTTCTCGATTTCTTCTTTTTCTTCATCTTCTTCTCGATTTCTTCTTTTTCTTCTTCTCCATTTCTTCTTTATCTTCTTCTTCTCGATTTCGTCTCGATTTCTTCTTTTTCTTTTTCTTCTTTTTCTTTTTCTTCTCGATTTCTTCTTTTTCTTCTTCTTTTTCTTCTTCCTGATTTCTTCTTTTTCTTCTTTAATTCTTAATTTTCTCCTTTTTCTCGATTTCTTCTTCTCGATTTCTTCTTTTTCTTCTTTTTCTTCATCTTCTTCTCGATTTCTTCTTTTTCTTCTCCTCCATTTCTTCTTTTTCTTCTTTTTCTCCTTCTTCTTCTTGATTTCTTCTTTTTCTTCTTCTCCATTTCTTCTTTTTCATCTTCTTCTCGATTTCTTCTTGATTTCTTCTTTTTCTTCTTCTTTTACTTCTTCTTCTTCTCGATTTCTTCTTTTTCTTCTTCTTCTTCGCGATTTTTTCTTTTTCTTTCTCTTTTTCTTCTCGATTTCTTCTTTTTCTTTTTCTTCTTTTTCTTTTCCTTCTCGATTTCTTCTTTTTCTTCTTCTTTTTCTTCTTCTCGATTTCTTCTTTTTCTTCTTTATTTCTTATTTTTCTCCTTTTTCTCGATTTCTTCTTCTTCTCGATTTCTTCTGTTTCTTCTTCGCGATTTCTTCTTTTTCTTGCTCTTTTTCTTCTTCTCGATTTCTGCTTTTTCTTCTTCTTGATTTCTACTTTTTCTTCTTTTTCTTCATCTTCTTCTCGATTTCTTCTTTTTCTTCTTCTCCATTTCTTCTTTATCTTCTTCTTCTCGATTTCTTCTCGATTTCTTGTTCTTTTTCTTCTTATCGATTTCTAATTTTTCTTCTTTTTCTCGATTTCTTCTTCTTCTCGATTTCTTCTTTTTCTTCTTTTTCTCCTTCTTCTTCTTGATTTCTTCTTTTTCTTCTTCTCCATTTCTTCCTTTTCTTCTTCTCAATTTCTTCTTTTTCTTCTTCTCGATTTCTTCTTTTTCTTCTTTTTCTTCATCTTCTTCTCGATTTCTTCTTTTTCTTCTTCTCCATTTCTTCTTTATCTTCTTCTTCTCGATTTCTTCTCGATTTCTTCTTCTTTTTCTTCTTATAGATTTCTAATTTTTCTTCTTTTTCTCGATTTCTTCTTTTTCTTCTTTTTCTCCTTCTTCTTCTTGATTTCTTCTTTTCTTCTTCTCCATTTCTTCTTTTTCTTCTTCTTCTCGATTTCTTCTTTTTCTTCTTCTTCTTCGCGATTTCTTATTTTTCTTCTTTTTCTCGATTTCTTCTTCTTCTCGATTTCTTCCTCTTCTTCTCGATTTCTTCTCGATTTCTTCTTTTTCTTCTTGATTTCTTCTTTTTCTTCTTTTTCTTCTTCTTCTTCGCGATTTCTTCTTTTTCTTCTTCTTTTTCTTCTTATCGATTTATAATTTTTCTTCTTTTTCTCGCTTTCTTCTTCTTCTTCTCGATTTCTTCTTTTTCTTCTTTTTCTCCTTCTTCTTGATTTCTTCTTTTTCTTCTTCTCCATTTCTTCCTTTTCTTCTTCTCGATTTCTTCTCGATTTCTTCTTCTTCTTCTCGATTTCTTCTGTTTCATCTTCTTCTTCGCGATTTTTTCTTTTTCTTTCTCTTTTTCTTCTCGATTTCTTCTTTTTCTTCTTCTTTTTCTTTTCCTTCTCGATTTCTTCTTTTTCTTATTCTTTTTCTTCTTCTCAGTTTCTTCTTTTTCTTCTTCTCCATTTCTTCTCGATTTCTTCTTTTTCTTCTTCTCGATTTCTTCTCGATTTCTTCTTTTTCTTCTTCTCGATTTCTTCTTTTTCTTCTTCTTTTTCTTTTTCTCGATTTCTTCTTTTTCTTCTTTTTCTTCTTCTCGATTTCTTCTTGTTCTTCTTTTTCTTCTTCTCGATTTCTTATTTTTCTTCTTTTTCTCGATTTCTTCTCGATTTCTTCTTCTTTTTCTTCTTTTTCTCGATTTCTTCTTCTTCTTCTCGATTTCTTCTTTTTCTTCTTTTTCTCCTTCTTCTTCCTGATTTCTTCTTTTTCTTCTTTTTTCTTCTTTTTCTTCTCAGTTTCTTCTTTTTCTTCTTCTCGATTTCTTCTTTTTCTTCTTTTTCTTCTTCTTCTTCTCGATTTCTTCTTTTTCTTCTTCTTTTTCTTCTTCTTCTTCTCGATTTCTTCTTTTTCTTCTTTTTCTTCATCTTCTTCTCGATTTCTTCTTTTTCTTCTCAGTTTCTTCTTTTTCTTCTTCTCGATTTCTTCTTTTTCTTCTTTTTCTTCTTCTTCTTCTCGATTTCTTCTTTTTCTTCTTCTTTTTCTTCTTCTTCTTCTCGATTTCTTCTTTTTCTTCTTTTTCTTCATCTTCTTCTCGATTTCTTCTTTTTCTTCTTCTCCATTTCTTCTTTATCTTCTTCTTCTCCTTCTTCTTCCTGATTTCTTCTTTTTCTTCTTTTTTCTTCTTTTTCTTCTCGATTTCTGCTTTTTCTTCTTCTCGATTTCTTCTTTTTCTTCTTTTTCTTCATCTTCTTCTCGATTTCTTCTTTTTCTTCTTCTCCATTTCTTCTTTATCTTCTTCTTCTCGATTTCTTCTCGATTTCTTGTTCTTTTTCTTCTTATCGATTTCTAATTTTTCTTCTTTTTCTCGATTTCTTCTTCTTCTCGATTTCTTCTTTTTCTTCTTTTTCTCCTTCTTCTTCTTGATTTCTTCTTTTTCTTCTTCTCCATTTCTTCCTTTTCTTCTTCTCAATTTCTTCTTTTTCTTCTTCTCGATTTCTTCTTTTTCTTCTTTTTCTTCATCTTCTTCTCGATTTCTTCTTTTTCTTCTTCTCCATTTCTTCTTTATCTTCTTCTTCTCGATTTCTTCTCGATTTCTTCTTCTTTTTCTTCTTATAGATTTCTAATTTTTCTTCTTTTTCTCGATTTCTTCTTTTTCTTCTTTTTCTCCTTCTTCTTCTTGATTTCTTCTTTTCTTCTTCTCCATTTCTTCTTTTTCTTCTTCTTCTCGATTTCTTCTTTTTCTTCTTCTTCTTCGCGATTTTTTCTTTTTCTTTCTCTTTTTCTTCTCGATTTCTTCTTTTTCTTCTTCGCGATTTCTTCTTTTTCTTGCTTTTTTTCTTCTTCTCGATTTCTTCTTTTTCTTCTTCTTTTTCTTCTTTTTCTTCTCAGTTTCTTCTTTTTCTTCTTCTCGATTTCTTCTTTTTCTTCTTTTTCTTCATCTTCTTCTCGATTTCTTCTTTTTATTCTTCTCCATTTCTTCTTTTTCTTCTTCTTTTTCTTCTTCTTCTCGATTTCTTCTTTTTATTCTTCTTTTTCTTCTACTTCTTCTTCTTCGCCATTTTTTCTTTTTCTTGCTCTTTTTCTTCTTCTCGATTTCTGCTTTTTCTTCTTCTCGATTTCTACTTTTTCTTCTTTTTCTTCATCTTCTTCTCGATTTCTTCTTTTTCTTCTTCTCCATTTCTTCTTTATCTTCTTCTTCTCGATTTCTTCTCGATTTCTTGTTCTTTTTCTTCTTATCGATTTCTAATTTTTCTTCTTTTTCTCGATTTCTTCTTCTTCTTCTCGATTTCTTCTTTTTCTTCTTTTTCTCCTTCTTCCTGATTTCTTCTTTTTCTTCTTTTTTCTTCTTTTTCTTCTCAGTTTCTTCTTTTTCTTCTTCTCGATTTCTTCTTTTTCTTCTTTTTCTTCATCTTCTTCTCGATTTCTTCTTTTTCTTCTTCTCCATTTCTTCTTTTTCTTCTTCTTTTTCTTCTTCTCGATTTCTTCTTTTTCTTCTTCTTTTTCTTCTTCTCGATTTCTTCTTTTTCTTCTTCTCCATTTCTTCTTTTTCTTCTTCTTTTTCTTCTTCTTCTTCTCGATTTCTTCTTTTTCTTCATCTTCTTCTCGATTTCTTCTTTTTCTTCTTCTCCATTTCTTCTTTATCTTCTTCTTCTCGATTTCGTCTCGATTTCTTCTTCTTTTTCTTCTTATCGATTTCTAATTTTTCTTCTTTTTCTCGATTTCTTCTTCTTCACGATTTCTTCTTTTTCTTCTTTTTCTCCTTCTTCTTCTTGATTTCTTCTTTTTCTTCTTCTCCATTTCTTCTTTTTCTTCTTCTTCTCGATTTCTTCTTTTTCTTCTTTTACTCCTTCTTCTTGATTTCTTCTTTTTCTTCTTCTCCATTTCTTCCTTTTCTTCTTCTCGATTTCTTCTCGATTTCTTCTTCTTCTTCTTCTCGATTTCTTCTGTTTCATCTTCTTCTTCGCGATTTTTTCTTTTTCTTTCTCTTTTTCTTCTCGATTTCTTCTTCTTCTTCTTCTTTTTCTTTTCCTTCTCGATTTCTTCTTTTTCTTCTTCTTTTTCTTCTTCTCGATTTCTTCTTTTTCTTCTTTATTTCTTATTTTTCTCCTTTTTCTCGATTTCTTCTTCTTCTCGATTTCTTCTTTTTCTTCTTTTACTCCTTCTTGATTTCTTCTTTTTCTTCTTCTCCATTTCTTCCTTTTCTTCTTCTCGATTTCTTCTGGATTTCTTCATTTTCTTCTTCTCGATTTCTTCTTTTTCTTCTTCTCGATTTCTTCTTTTTCTTCTTTTTCTTCATCTTCTTCTCGATTTCTTCTTTTTCTTCTTCTCGATTTCTTCTGTTTCATCTTCTTCTTCGCGATTTTTTCTTTTTCTTTCTCTTTTTCTTCTCGATTTCTTCTTTTTCTTCTTCTTTTTCTTTTCCTTCTCGATTTCTTCTTTTTCTTCTTCTTTTTCTTCTTCTCGATTTCTTCTTTTTCTTTTTCTTTTTCTTCTTTTTCTTCTCAGTTTCTTCTTTTTCTTCTTCTTTTTCTTTTTCTCGATTTCTTCTTTTTCTTCTTTTTCTTCTTCTCGATTTCTTCTTGTTCTTCTTTTTCTTCTTCTCGATTTCTTATTTTTCTTCTTTTTCTCGATTTCTTCTTCTTCTCGATTTCTTCCTCTTCTTCTCGATTTCTTCTCGATTTCTTCTTTTTCTTCTTGATTTCTTCTTTTTCTTCTTTTTCTTCTTCTTCTTCGCGATTTCTTCTTTTTCTTCTTCTTTTTCTTCTTATCGATTTATAATTTTTCTTCTTTTTCTCGCTTTCTTCTTCTTCTTCTCGATTTCTTCTTTTTCTTCTTTTTCTCCTTCTTCTTGATTTCTTCTTTTTCTTCTTCTCCATTTCTTCCTTTTCTTCTTCTCGATTTCTTCTCGATTTCTTCTTCTTCTTCTCGATTTCTTCTGTTTCATCTTCTTCTTCGCGATTTTTTCTTTTTCTTTCTCTTTTTCTTCTCGATTTCTTCTTTTTCTTCTTCTTTTTCTTTTCCTTCTCGATTTCTTCTTTTTCTTATTCTTTTTCTTCTTCTCAGTTTCTTCTTTTTCTTCTTCTCCATTTCTTCTCGATTTCTTCTTTTTCTTCTTCTCGATTTCTTCTCGATTTCTTCTTTTTCTTCTTCTCGATTTCTTCTTTTTCTTCTTCTTTTTCTTTTTCTCGATTTCTTCTTTTTCTTCTTTTTCTTCTTCTCGATTTCTTCTTGTTCTTCTTTTTCTTCTTCTCGATTTCTTATTTTTCTTCTTTTTCTCGATTTCTTCTCGATTTCTTCTTCTTTTTCTTCTTTTTCTCGATTTCTTCTTCTTCTTCTCGATTTCTTCTTTTTCTTCTTTTTCTCCTTCTTCTTCCTGATTTCTTCTTTTTCTTCTTTTTTCTTCTTTTTCTTCTCAGTTTCTTCTTTTTCTTCTTCTCGATTTCTTCTTTTTCTTCTTTTTCTTCTTCTTCTTCTCGATTTCTTCTTTTTCTTCTTCTTTTTCTTCTTCTTCTTCTCGATTTCTTCTTTTTCTTCTTTTTCTTCATCTTCTTCTCGATTTCTTCTTTTTCTTCTTCTCCATTTCTTCTTTATCTTCTTCTTCTCCTTCTTCTTCCTGATTTCTTCTTTTTCTTCTTTTTTCTTCTTTTTCTTCTCGATTTCTGCTTTTTCTTCTTCTCGATTTCTTCTTTTTCTTCTTTTTCTTCATCTTCTTCTCGATTTCTTCTTTTTCTTCTTCTCCATTTCTTCTTTATCTTCTTCTTCTCGATTTCTTCTCGATTTCTTCTTCTTTTTCTTCTTATCGATTTCTAATTTTTCTTCTTTTTCTCGATTTCTTCTTCTTCTCGATTTCTTCTTTTCCTTCTTTTTTCTTCTTTTTCTTCTCAGTTTCTTCTTTTTCTTCTTCCTTTTCTTCTTCTCGATTTCTTCTTTTTCTTCTTCTCCATTTCTTCTTCTTGTTCTTCTTTTTCTTCTTATCGATTTCTAATTTTTCTTCTTTTTCTCGATTTCTTCTTCTTCTCGATTTCTTCTTTTTCTTCTTTTTCTCCTTCTTCTTCCTGATTTCTTCTTTTTCTTCTTTTTTCTTCTTTTTCTTCTCAGTTTCTTCTTTTTCTTCTTCTTTTTCTTCTTCTCGATTTCTTCTTTTTCTTCTTTATTTCTTATTTTTCTCCTTTTTCTCGATTTCTTCTTCTTCTCGATTTCTTCTGTTTCTTCTTCGCGATTTCTTCTTTTTCTTGCTCTTTTTCTTCTTCTCGATTTCTGCTTTTTCTTCTTCTCGATTTCTACTTTTTCTTCTTTTTCTTCATCTTCTTCTCGATTTCTTCTTTTTCTTCTTCTCCATTTCTTCTTTATCTTCTTCTTCTCGATTTCTTCTCGATTTCTTGTTCTTTTTCTTCTTATCGATTTCTAATTTTTCTTCTTTTTCTCGATTTCTTCTTCCTCTTCTCGATTTCTTCTTTTTCTTCTTTTTCTCCTTCTTCTTCCTGATTTCTTCTTTTTCTTCTTTTTTCTTCTTTTTCTTCTCAGTTTCTTCTTTTTCTCCTTCTCGATTTCTTCTTTTTCTTCTTTTTCTTCATCTTCTTCTCGATTTCTTCTTTTTCTTCTTCTCCATTTCTTCTTTTTCTTCTTCTTTTTCTTCTTCTCGATTTCTTCTTTTTCTTCTTCTTTTTCTTCTTCTCGATTTCTTCTTTTTCTTCTTCTCCATTTCTTCTTTTTCTTCTTCTTTTTCTTCTTCTTCTTCTCGATTTCTTCTTTTTCTTCATCTTCTTCTCCATTTCTTCTTTTTCTTCTTCTCCATTTCTTCTCGATTTCTTCTTTTTCTTCTTCTCGATTTCTTCTCGATTTCTTCTTTTTCTTCTTCTCGATTTCTTCTTTTTCTTCTTCTTTTTCTTCTTCTCGATTTCTTCTTGTTCTTCTTTTTCTTCTTCTCGATTTCTTCTTTTTCTTCTTCTTTTTCTTCATCTTCTTCTCGATTTCTTCTTTTTCTTCTTCTCCATTTCTTCTTTATCTTCTTCTTCTCCTTCTTCTTCCTGATTTCTTCTTTTTCTTCTTTTTTCTTCTTTTTCTTCTCGATTTCTGCTTTTTCTTCTTCTCGATTTCTTCTTTTTCTTCTTTTTCTTCTTCTTCTTCTCGATTTCTTCTTTTTCTTCTTCTTTTTCTTCATCTTCTTCTCGATTTCTTCTTTTTCTTCTTCTCCATTTCTTCTTTATCTTCTTCTTCTCCTTCTTCTTCCTGATTTCTTCTTTTTCTTCTTTTTTCTTCTTTTTCTTCTCGATTTCTGCTTTTTCTTCTTCTCGATTTCTTCTTTTTCTTCTTTTTCTTCATCTTCTTCTCGATTTCTTCTTTTTCTTCTTCTCCATTTCTTCTTTATCTTCTTCTTCTCGATTTCTTCTCGATTTCTTCTTCTTTTTCTTCTTATCGATTTCTAATTTTTCTTCTTTTTCTCGATTTCTTCTTCTTCTCGATTTCTTCTTTTTCTTCTTTTTCTCCTTCTTCTTCCTGATTTCTTCTTTTTCTTCTTTTTTCTTCTTTTTCTTCTCAGTTTCTTCTTTTTCTTCTTCTTTTTCTTCTTCTCGATTTCTTCTTTTTCTTCTTTATTTCTTATTTTTCTCCTTTTTCTCGATTTCTTCTTCTTCTCGATTTCTTCTGTTTCTTCTTCGCGATTTCTTCTTTTTCTTGCTCTTTTTCTTCTTCTCGATTTCTGCTTTTTCTTCTTCTCGATTTCTACTTTTTCTTCTTTTTCTTCATCTTCTTCTCGATTTCTTCTTTTTCTTCTTCTCCATTTCTTCTTTATCTTCTTCTTCTCGATTTCTTCTCGATTTCTTGTTCTTTTTCTTCTTATCGATTTCTAATTTTTCTTCTTTTTCTCGATTTCTTCTTCTTCTTCTCGATTTCTTCTTTTTCTTCTTTTTCTCCTTCTTCTTCCTGATTTCTTCTTTTTCTTCTTTTTTCTTCTTTTTCTTCTCAGTTTCTTCTTTTTCTTCTTCTCGATTTCTTCTTTTTCTTCTTTTTCTTCATCTTCTTCTCGATTTCTTCTTTTTCTTCTTCTCCATTTCTTCTTTTTCTTCTTCTTTTTCTTCTTCTCGATTTCTTCTTTTTCTTCTTCTTTTTCTTCTTCTCGATTTCTTCTTTTTCTTCTTCTCCATTTCTTCTTTTTCTTCTTCTTTTTCTTCTTCTTCTTCTCGATTTCTTCTTTTTCTTCATCTTCTTCTCGATTTCTTCTTTTTCTTCTTCTCCATTTCTTCTTTATCTTCTTCTTCTCGATTTCGTCTCGATTTCTTCTTCTTTTTCTTCTTATCGATTTCTAATTTTTCTTCTTTTTCTCGATTTCTTCTTCTTCACGATTTCTTCTTTTTCTTCTTTTTCTCCTTCTTCTTCTTGATTTCTTCTTTTTCTTCTTCTCCATTTCTTCTTTTTCTTCTTCTTCTCGATTTCTTCTTTTTCTTCTTTTACTCCTTCTTCTTGATTTCTTCTTTTTCTTCTTCTCCATTTCTTCCTTTTCTTCTTCTCGATTTCTTCTCGATTTCTTCTTCTTCTTCTTCTCGATTTCTTCTGTTTCATCTTCTTCTTCGCGATTTTTTCTTTTTCTTTCTCTTTTTCTTCTCGATTTCTTCTTCTTCTTCTTCTTTTTCTTTTCCTTCTCGATTTCTTCTTTTTCTTCTTTTTCTTCTTCTCGATTTCTTCTTTTTCTTCTTTATTTCTTATTTTTCTCCTTTTTCTCGATTTCTTCTTCTTCTCGATTTCTTCTTTTTCTTCTTTTACTCCTTCTTGATTTCTTCTTTTTCTTCTTCTCCATTTCTTCCTTTTCTTCTTCTCGATTTCTTCTCGATTTCTTCATTTTCTTCTTCTCGATTTCTTCTTTTTCTTCTTCTCGATTTCTTCTTTTTCTTCTTTTTCTTCATCTTCTTCTCGATTTCTTCTTTTTCTTCTTCTCGATTTCTTCTGTTTCATCTTCTTCTTCGCGATTTTTTCTTTTTCTTTCTCTTTTTCTTCTCGATTTCTTCTTTTTCTTCTTCTTTTTCTTCTTCTCGATTTCTTCTTTTTCTTCTTTATTTCTTATTTTTCTCCTTTTTCTCAATTTCTTCTTCTTCTCGATTTCTTCTTTTTCTTCTTTTACTCCTTCTTCTTGATTTCTTCTTTTTCTTCTTCTCCATTTCTTCCTTTTCTTCTTCTCGATTTCTTCTCGATTTCTTCTTCTTCTTCTTCTCGATTTCTTCTGTTTCATCTTCTTCTTCGCGATTTTTTCTTTTTCTTTCTCTTTTTCTTCTCGATTTCTTCTTTTTCTTTTTCTTCTTTTTCTTTTCCTTCTCGATTTCTTCTTTTTCTTCTTCTTTTTCTTCTTCTCGATTTCTTCTTTTTCTTCTTTATTTCTTATTTTTCTCCTTTTTCTCGATTTCTTCTTCTTCTCGATTTCTTCTGTTTCTTCTTCGAGATTTCTTCTTTTTCTTGCTCTTTTTCTTCTTCTCGATTTCTTCTTTTTCTTTTTCTTTTTCTTCTTTTTCTTCTCAGTTTCTTCTTTTTCTTCTTCTTTTTCTTTTTCTCGATTTCTTCTTTTTCTTCTTTTTCTTCTTCTCGATTTCTTCTTGTTCTTCTTTTTCTTCTTCTCGATTTCTTATTTTTCTTCTTTTTCTCGATTTCTTCTTCTTCTCGATTTCTTCCTCTTCTTCTCGATTTCTTCTCGATTTCTTCTTTTTCTTCTTGATTTCTTCTTTTTCTTCTTTTTCTTCTTCTTCTTCGCGATTTCTTCTTTTTCTTCTTCTTTTTCTTCTTATCGATTTATAATTTTTCTTCTTTTTCTCGCTTTCTTCTTCTTCTTCTCGATTTCTTCTTTTTCTTCTTTTTCTCCTTCTTCTTGATTTCTTCTTTTTCTTCTTCTCCATTTCTTCCTTTTCTTCTTCTCGATTTCTTCTCGATTTCTTCTTCTTCTTCTCGATTTCTTCTGTTTCATCTTCTTCTTCGCGATTTTTTCTTTTTCTTTCTCTTTTTCTTCTCGATTTCTTCTTTTTCTTCTTCTTTTTCTTTTCCTTCTCGATTTCTTCTTTTTCTTATTCTTTTTCTTCTTCTCAGTTTCTTCTTTTTCTTCTTCTCCATTTCTTCTCGATTTCTTCTTTTTCTTCTTCTCGATTTCTTCTCGATTTCTTCTTTTTCTTCTTCTCGATTTCTTCTTTTTCTTCTTCTTTTTCTTTTTCTCGATTTCTTCTTTTTCTTCTTTTTCTTCTTCTCGATTTCTTCTTGTTCTTCTTTTTCTTCTTCTCGATTTCTTATTTTTCTTCTTTTTCTCGATTTCTTCTCGATTTCTTCTTCTTTTTCTTCTTTTTCTCGATTTCTTCTTCTTCTTCTCGATTTCTTCTTTTTCTTCTTTTTCTCCTTCTTCTTCCTGATTTCTTCTTTTTCTTCTTTTTTCTTCTTTTTCTTCTCAGTTTCTTCTTTTTCTTCTTCTCGATTTCTTCTTTTTCTTCTTTTTCTTCTTCTTCTTCTCGATTTCTTCTTTTTCTTCTTCTTTTTCTTCTTCTTCTTCTCGATTTCTTCTTTTTCTTCTTTTTCTTCATCTTCTTCTCGATTTCTTCTTTTTCTTCTTCTCCATTTCTTCTTTATCTTCTTCTTCTCCTTCTTCTTCCTGATTTCTTCTTTTTCTTCTTTTTTCTTCTTTTTCTTCTCGATTTCTGCTTTTTCTTCTTCTCGATTTCTTCTTTTTCTTCTTTTTCTTCATCTTCTTCTCGATTTCTTCTTTTTCTTCTTCTCCATTTCTTCTTTATCTTCTTCTTCTCGATTTCTTCTCGATTTCTTCTTCTTTTTCTTCTTATCGATTTCTAATTTTTCTTCTTTTTCTCGATTTCTTCTTCTTCTCGATTTCTTCTTTTCCTTCTTTTTTCTTCTTTTTCTTCTCAGTTTCTTCTTTTTCTTCTTCCTTTTCTTCTTCTCGATTTCTTCTTTTTCTTCTTCTCCATTTCTTCTTCTTGTTCTTCTTTTTCTTCTTATCGATTTCTAATTTTTCTTCTTTTTCTCGATTTCTTCTTCTTCTCGATTTCTTCTTTTTCTTCTTTTTCTCCTTCTTCTTCCTGATTTCTTCTTTTTCTTCTTTTTTCTTCTTTTTCTTCTCAGTTTCTTCTTTTTCTTCTTCTTTTTCTTCTTCTCGATTTCTTCTTTTTCTTCTTCTTTTTCTTCTTCTCGATTTCTTCTTTTTCTTCTTCTCCATTTCTTCTTTTTCTTCTTCTTTTTCTTCTTCTTCTTCTCGATTTCTTCTTTTTCTTCATCTTCTTCTCCATTTCTTCTTTTTCTTCTTCTCCATTTCTTCTCGATTTCTTCTTTTTCTTCTTCTCGATTTCTTCTCGATTTCTTCTTTTTCTTCTTCTCGATTTCTTCTTTTTCTTCTTCTTTTTCTTTTTCTCGATTTCTTCTTTTTCTTCTTTTTCTTCTTCTCGATTTCTTCTTGTTCTTCTTTTTCTTCTTCTCGATTTCTTATTTTTCTTCTTTTTCTCGATTTCTTCTCGATTTCTTCTTCTTTTTCTTCTTTTTCTCGATTTCTTCTTCTTCTTCTCGATTTCTTCTTTTTCTTCTTTTTCTCCTTCTTCTTCCTGATTTCTTCTTTTTCTTCTTTTTTCTTCATTTTCTTCTCAGTTTCTTCTTTTTCTTCTTCTCGATTTCTTCTTTTTCTTCTTTTTCTTCTTCTTCTTCTCGATTTCTTCTTTTTCTTCTTCTTTTTCTTCATCTTCTTCTCGATTTCTTCTTTTTCTTCTTCTCCATTTCTTCTTTATCTTCTTCTTCTCCTTCTTCTTCCTGATTTCTTCTTTTTCTACTTTTTTCTTCTTTTTCTTCTCGATTTCTGCTTTTTCTTCTTCTCGATTTCTTCTTTTTCTTCTTTTTCTTCATCTTCTTCTCGATTTCTTCTTTTTCTTCTTCTCCATTTCTTCTTTATCTTCTTCTTCTCGATTTCTTCTCGATTTCTTCTTCTTTTTCTTCTTATCGATTTCTAATTTTTCTTCTTTTTCTCGATTTCTTCTTCTTCTCGATTTCTTCTTTTTCTCCTTCTTCTTCCTGATTTCTTCTTTTTCTTCTTTTTTCTTCTTTTTCTTCTCAGTTTCTTCTTTTTCTTCTTCTTTTTCTTCTTCTCGATTTCTTCTTTTTCTTCTTTATTTCTTATTTTTCTCCTTTTTCTCGATTTCTTCTTCTTCTCGATTTCTTCTGTTTCTTCTTCGCGATTTCTTCTTTTTCTTGCTCTTTTTCTTCTTCTCGATTTCTGCTTTTTCTTCTTCTCGATTTCTACTTTTTCTTCTTTTTCTTCATCTTCTTCTCGATTTCTTCTTTTTCTTCTTCTCCATTTCTTCTTTATCTTCTTCTTCTCGATTTCTTCTCGATTTCTTGTTCTTTTTCTTCTTATCGATTTCTAATTTTTCTTCTTTTTCTCGATTTCTTCTTCTTCTTCTCGATTTCTTCTTTTTCTTCTTTTTCTCCTTCTTCTTCCTGATTTCTTCTTTTTCTTCTTTTTTCTTCTTTTTCTTCTCAGTTTCTTCTTTTTCTTCTTCTCGATTTCTTCTTTTTCTTCTTTTTCTTCATCTTCTTCTCGATTTCTTCTTTTTCTTCTTCTCCATTTCTTCTTTTTCTTCTTCTTTTTCTTCTTCTCGATTTCTTCTTTTTCTTCTTCTTTTTCTTCTTCTCGATTTCTTCTTTTTCTTCTTCTCCATTTCTTCTTTTTCTTCTTCTTTTTCTTCTTCTTCTTCTCGATTTCTTCTTTTTCTTCATCTTCTTCTCGATTTCTTCTTTTTCTTCTTCTCCATTTCTTCTTTATCTTCTTCTTCTCGATTTCGTCTCGATTTCTTCTTCTTTTTCTTCTTATCGATTTCTAATTTTTCTTCTTTTTCTCGATTTCTTCTTCTTCACGATTTCTTCTTTTTCTTCTTTTTCTCCTTCTTCTTCTTGATTTCTTCTTTTTCTTCTTCTCCATTTCTTCTTTTTCTTCTTCTTCTCGATTTCTTCTTTTTCTTCTTTTACTCCTTCTTCTTGATTTCTTCTTTTTCTTCTTCTCCATTTCTTCCTTTTCTTCTTCTCGATTTCTTCTCGATTTCTTCTTCTTCTTCTTCTCGATTTCTTCTGTTTCATCTTCTTCTTCGCGATTTTTTCTTTTTCTTTCTCTTTTTCTTCTCGATTTCTTCTTCTTCTTCTTCTTTTTCTTTTCCTTCTCGATTTCTTCTTTTTCTTCTTCTTTTTCTTCTTCTCGATTTCTTCTTTTTCTTCTTTATTTCTTATTTTTCTCCTTTTTCTCGATTTCTTCTTCTTCTCGATTTCTTCTTTTTCTTCTTTTACTCCTTCTTGATTTCTTCTTTTTCTTCTTCTCCATTTCTTCCTTTTCTTCTTCTCGATTTCTTCTCGATTTCTTCATTTTCTTCTTCTCGATTTCTTCTTTTTCTTCTTCTCGATTTCTTCTTTTTCTTCTTTTTCTTCATCTTCTTCTCGATTTCTTCTTTTTCTTCTTCTCGATTTCTTCTGTTTCATCTTCTTCTTCGCGATTTTTTCTTTTTCTTTCTCTTTTTCTTCTCGATTTCTTCTTTTTCTTCTTCTTTTTCTTTTCCTTCTCGATTTCTTCTTTTTCTTCTTCTTTTTCTTCTTCTCGATTTCTTCTTTTTCTTCTTTATTTCTTATTTTTCTCCTTTTTCTCAATTTCTTCTTCTTCTCGATTTCTTCTTTTTCTTCTTTTACTCCTTCTTCTTGATTTCTTCTTTTTCTTCTTCTCCATTTCTTCCTTTTCTTCTTCTCGATTTCTTCTCGATTTCTTCTTCTTCTTCTTCTCGATTTCTTCTGTTTCATCTTCTTCTTCGCGATTTTTTCTTTTTCTTTCTCTTTTTCTTCTCGATTTCTTCTTTTTCTTTTTCTTCTTTTTCTTTTCCTTCTCGATTTCTTCTTTTTCTTCTTCTCGATTTCTTCTTTTTCTTCTTTATTTCTTATTTTTCTCCTTTTTCTCGATTTCTTCTTCTTCTCGATTTCTTCTGTTTCTTCTTCGAGATTTCTTCTTTTTCTTGCTCTTTTTCTTCTTCTCGATTTCTTCTTTTTCTTTTTCTTTTTCTTCTTTTTCTTCTCAGTTTCTTCTTTTTCTTCTTCTTTTTCTTTTTCTCGATTTCTTCTTTTTCTTCTTTTTCTTCTTCTCGATTTCTTCTTGTTCTTCTTTTTCTTCTTCTCGATTTCTTATTTTTCTTCTTTTTCTCGATTTCTTCTTCTTCTCGATTTCTTCCTCTTCTTCTCGATTTCTTCTCGATTTCTTCTTTTTCTTCTTGATTTCTTCTTTTTCTTCTTTTTCTTCTTCTTCTTCGCGATTTCTTCTTTTTCTTCTTCTTTTTCTTCTTATCGATTTATAATTTTTCTTCTTTTTCTCGCTTTCTTCTTCTTCTTCTCGATTTCTTCTTTTTCTTCTTTTTCTCCTTCTTCTTGATTTCTTCTTTTTCTTCTTCTCCATTTCTTCCTTTTCTTCTTCTCGATTTCTTCTCGATTTCTTCTTCTTCTTCTCGATTTCTTCTGTTTCATCTTCTTCTTCGCGATTTTTTCTTTTTCTTTCTCTTTTTCTTCTCGATTTCTTCTTTTTCTTCTTCTTTTTCTTTTCCTTCTCGATTTCTTCTTTTTCTTATTCTTTTTCTTCTTCTCAGTTTCTTCTTTTTCTTCTTCTCCATTTCTTCTCGATTTCTTCTTTTTCTTCTTCTCGATTTCTTCTCGATTTCTTCTTTTTCTTCTTCTCGATTTCTTCTTTTTCTTCTTCTTTTTCTTTTTCTCGATTTCTTCTTTTTCTTCTTTTTCTTCTTCTCGATTTCTTCTTGTTCTTCTTTTTCTTCTTCTCGATTTCTTATTTTTCTTCTTTTTCTCGATTTCTTCTCGATTTCTTCTTCTTTTTCTTCTTTTTCTCGATTTCTTCTTCTTCTTCTCGATTTCTTCTTTTTCTTCTTTTTCTCCTTCTTCTTCCTGATTTCTTCTTTTTCTTCTTTTTTCTTCTTTTTCTTCTCAGTTTCTTCTTTTTCTTCTTCTCGATTTCTTCTTTTTCTTCTTTTTCTTCTTCTTCTTCTCGATTTCTTCTTTTTCTTCTTCTTTTTCTTCTTCTTCTTCTCGATTTCTTCTTTTTCTTCTTTTTCTTCATCTTCTTCTCGATTTCTTCTTTTTCTTCTTCTCCATTTCTTCTTTATCTTCTTCTTCTCCTTCTTCTTCCTGATTTCTTCTTTTTCTTCTTTTTTCTTCTTTTTCTTCTCGATTTCTGCTTTTTCTTCTTCTCGATTTCTTCTTTTTCTTCTTTTTCTTCATCTTCTTCTCGATTTCTTCTTTTTCTTCTTCTCCATTTCTTCTTTATCTTCTTCTTCTCGATTTCTTCTCGATTTCTTCTTCTTTTTCTTCTTATCGATTTCTAATTTTTCTTCTTTTTCTCGATTTCTTCTTCTTCTCGATTTCTTCTTTTCCTTCTTTTTTCTTCTTTTTCTTCTCAGTTTCTTCTTTTTCTTCTTCCTTTTCTTCTTCTCGATTTCTTCTTTTTCTTCTTCTCCATTTCTTCTTCTTGTTCTTCTTTTTCTTCTTATCGATTTCTAATTTTTCTTCTTTTTCTCGATTTCTTCTTCTTCTCGATTTCTTCTTTTTCTTCTTTTTCTCCTTCTTCTTCCTGATTTCTTCTTTTTCTTCTTTTTTCTTCTTTTTCTTCTCAGTTTCTTCTTTTTCTTCTTCTTTTTCTTCTTCTCGATTTCTTCTTTTTCTTCTTTATTTCTTATTTTTCTCCTTTTTCTCGATTTCTTCTTCTTCTCGATTTCTTCTGTTTCTTCTTCGCGATTTCTTCTTTTTCTTGCTCTTTTTCTTCTTCTCGATTTCTGCTTTTTCTTCTTCTCGATTTCTACTTTTTCTTCTTTTTCTTCATCTTCTTCTCGATTTCTTCTTTTTCTTCTTCTCCATTTCTTCTTTATCTTCTTCTTCTCGATTTCTTCTCGATTTCTTGTTCTTTTTCTTCTTATCGATTTCTAATTTTTCTTCTTTTTCTCGATTTCTTCTTCCTCTTCTCGATTTCTTCTTTTTCTTCTTTTTCTCCTTCTTCTTCCTGATTTCTTCTTTTTCTTCTTTTTTCTTCTTTTTCTTCTCAGTTTCTTCTTTTTCTCCTTCTCGATTTCTTCTTTTTCTTCTTTTTCTTCATCTTCTTCTCGATTTCTTCTTTTTCTTCTTCTCCATTTCTTCTTTTTCTTCTTCTTTTTCTTCTTCTCGATTTCTTCTTTTTCTTCTTCTTTTTCTTCTTCTCGATTTCTTCTTTTTCTTCTTCTCCATTTCTTCTTTTTCTTCTTCTTTTTCTTCTTCTTCTTCTCGATTTCTTCTTTTTCTTCATCTTCTTCTCCATTTCTTCTTTTTCTTCTTCTCCATTTCTTCTCGATTTCTTCTTTTTCTTCTTCTCGATTTCTTCTCGATTTCTTCTTTTTCTTCTTCTCGATTTCTTCTTTTTCTTCTTCTTTTTCTTTTTCTCGATTTCTTCTTTTTCTTCTTTTTCTTCTTCTCGATTTCTTCTTGTTCTTCTTTTTCTTCTTCTCGATTTCTTATTTTTCTTCTTTTTCTCGATTTCTTCTCGATTTCTTCTTCTTTTTCTTCTTTTTCTCGATTTCTTCTTCTTCTTCTCGATTTCTTCTTTTTCTTCTTTTTCTCCTTCTTCTTCCTGATTTCTTCTTTTTCTTCTTTTTTCTTCATTTTCTTCTCAGTTTCTTCTTTTTCTTCTTCTCGATTTCTTCTTTTTCTTCTTTTTCTTCTTCTTCTTCTCGATTTCTTCTTTTTCTTCTTCTTTTTCTTCTTCTTCTTCTCGATTTCTTCTTTTTCTTCTTTTTCTTCATCTTCTTCTCGATTTCTTCTTTTTCTTCTTCTCCATTTCTTCTCGATTTCTTCTTTTTCTTCTTCTCGATTTCTTCTCGATTTCTTCTTTTTCTTCTTCTCGATTTCTTCTTTTTCTTCTTCTTTTTCTTTTTCTCGATTTCTTCTTTTTCTTCTTTTTCTTCTTCTCGATTTCTTCTTGTTCTTCTTTTTCTTCTTCTCGATTTCTTATTTTTCTTCTTTTTCTCGATTTCTTCTCGATTTCTTCTTCTTTTTCTTCTTTTTCTCGATTTCTTCTTCTTCTTCTCGATTTCTTCTTTTTCTTCTTTTTCTCCTTCTTCTTCCTGATTTCTTCTTTTTCTTCTTTTTTCTTCTTTTTCTTCTCAGTTTCTTCTTTTTCTTCTTCTCGATTTCTTCTTTTTCTTCTTTTTCTTCTTCTTCTTCTCGATTTCTTCTTTTTCTTCTTCTTTTTCTTCTTCTTCTTCTCGATTTCTTCTTTTTCTTCTTTTTCTTCATCTTCTTCTCGATTTCTTCTTTTTCTTCTTCTCCATTTCTTCTTTATCTTCTTCTTCTCCTTCTTCTTCCTGATTTCTTCTTTTTCTTCTTTTTTCTTCTTTTTCTTCTCGATTTCTGCTTTTTCTTCTTCTCGATTTCTTCTTTTTCTTCTTTTTCTTCATCTTCTTCTCGATTTCTTCTTTTTCTTCTTCTCCATTTCTTCTTTATCTTCTTCTTCTCGATTTCTTCTCGATTTCTTCTTCTTTTTCTTCTTATCGATTTCTAATTTTTCTTCTTTTTCTCGATTTCTTCTTCTTCTCGATTTCTTCTTTTCCTTCTTTTTTCTTCTTTTTCTTCTCAGTTTCTTCTTTTTCTTCTTCCTTTTCTTCTTCTCGATTTCTTCTTTTTCTTCTTCTCCATTTCTTCTTCTTGTTCTTCTTTTTCTTCTTATCGATTTCTAATTTTTCTTCTTTTTCTCGATTTCTTCTTCTTCTCGATTTCTTCTTTTTCTTCTTTTTCTCCTTCTTCTTCCTGATTTCTTCTTTTTCTTCTTTTTTCTTCTTTTTCTTCTCAGTTTCTTCTTTTTCTTCTTCTTTTTCTTCTTCTCGATTTCTTCTTTTTCTTCTTTATTTCTTATTTTTCTCCTTTTTCTCGATTTCTTCTTCTTCTCGATTTCTTCTGTTTCTTCTTCGCGATTTCTTCTTTTTCTTGCTCTTTTTCTTCTTCTCGATTTCTGCTTTTTCTTCTTCTCGATTTCTACTTTTTCTTCTTTTTCTTCATCTTCTTCTCGATTTCTTCTTTTTCTTCTTCTCCATTTCTTCTTTATCTTCTTCTTCTCGATTTCTTCTCGATTTCTTGTTCTTTTTCTTCTTATCGATTTCTAATTTTTCTTCTTTTTCTCGATTTCTTCTTCCTCTTCTCGATTTCTTCTTTTTCTTCTTTTTCTCCTTCTTCTTCCTGATTTCTTCTTTTTCTTCTTTTTTCTTCTTTTTCTTCTCAGTTTCTTCTTTTTCTTCTTCTCGATTTCTTCTTTTTCTTCTTTTTCTTCATCTTCTTCTCGATTTCTTCTTTTTCTTCTTCTCCATTTCTTCTTTTTCTTCTTCTTTTTCTTCTTCTCGATTTCTTCTTTTTCTTCTTCTTTTTCTTCTTCTCGATTTCTTCTTTTTCTTCTTCTCCATTTCTTCTTTTTCTTCTTCTTTTTCTTCTTCTTCTTCTCGATTTCTTCTTTTTCTTCATCTTCTTCTCCATTTCTTCTTTTTCTTCTTCTCCATTTCTTCTCGATTTCTTCTTTTTCTTCTTCTCGATTTCTTCTCGATTTCTTCTTTTTCTTCTTCTCGATTTCTTCTTTTTCTTCTTCTTTTTCTTTTTCTCGATTTCTTCTTTTTCTTCTTTTTCTTCTTCTCGATTTCTTCTTGTTCTTCTTTTTCTTCTTCTCGATTTCTTATTTTTCTTCTTTTTCTCGATTTCTTCTCGATTTCTTCTTCTTTTTCTTCTTTTTCTCGATTTCTTCTTCTTCTTCTCGATTTCTTCTTTTTCTTCTTTTTCTCCTTCTTCTTCCTGATTTCTTCTTTTTCTTCTTTTTTCTTCATTTTCTTCTCAGTTTCTTCTTTTTCTTCTTCTCGATTTCTTCTTTTTCTTCTTTTTCTTCTTCTTCTTCTCGATTTCTTCTTTTTCTTCTTCTTTTTCTTCTTCTTCTTCTCGATTTCTTCTTTTTCTTCTTTTTCTTCATCTTCTTCTCGATTTCTTCTTTTTCTTCTTCTCCATTTCTTCTTTATCTTCTTCTTCTCCTTCTTCTTCCTGATTTCTTCTTTTTCTTCTTTTTTCTTCTTTTTCTTCTCGATTTCTGCTTTTTCTTCTTCTCGATTTCTTCTTTTTCTTCTTTTTCTTCATCTTCTTCTCGATTTCTTCTTTTTCTTCTTCTCCATTTCTTCTTTATCTTCTTCTTCTCGATTTCTTCTCGATTTCTTCTTCTTTTTCTTCTTATCGATTTCTAATTTTTCTTCTTTTTCTCGATTTCTTCTTCTTCTCGATTTCTTCTTTTTCTTCTTTTTCTCCTTCTTCTTCCTGATTTCTTCTTTTTCTTCTTTTTTCTTCTTTTTCTTCTCAGTTTCTTCTTTTTCTTCTTCTTTTTCTTCTTCTCGATTTCTTCTTTTTCTTCTTTATTTCTTATTTTTCTCCTTTTTCTCGATTTCTTCTTCTTCTCGATTTCTTCTGTTTCTTCTTCGCGATTTCTTCTTTTTCTTGCTCTTTTTCTTCTTCTCGATTTCTGCTTTTTCTTCTTCTCCATTTCTTCTTTATCTTCTTCTTCTCGATTTCTTCTCGATTTCTTGTTCTTTTTCTTCTTATCGATTTCTAATTTTTCTTCTTTTTCTCGATTTCTTCTTCTTCTTCTCGATTTCTTCTTTTTCTTCTTTTTCTCCTTCTTCTTCCTGATTTCTTCTTTTTCTTCTTTTTTCTTCTTTTTCTTCTCAGTTTCTTCTTTTTCTTCTTCTCCATTTCTTCTTTTTCTTCTTTTTCTTCATCTTCTTCTCGATTTCTTCTTTTTCTTCTTCTCCATTTCTTCTTTTTCTTCTTCTTTTTCTTCTTCTCGATTTCTTCTTTTTCTTCTTCTCCATTTCTTCTTTTTCTTCTTCTTTTTCTTCTTCTTCTTCTCGATTTCTTCTTTTTCTTCTTCTTCTTCTCGATTTCGTCTCGATTTCTTCTTCTTTTTCTTCTTATCGATTTCTAATTTTTCTTCTTTTTCTCGATTTCTTCTTCTTCACGATTTCTTCTTTTTCTTCTTTTTCTCCTTCTTCTTCTCGATTTCTTCTTTTTCTTCTTCTCCATTTCTTCTTTTTCTTTTCCTTCTCGATTTCTTCTTTTTCTTATTCTTTTTCTTCTTCTCAGTTTCTTCTTTTTCTTCTTCTCCATTTCTTCTCGATTTCTTCTTTTTCTTCTTCTCGATTTCTTCTCGTTTTCTTCTTTTTCTTCTTCTCGATTTCTTCTTTTTCTTCTTATTTTTCTTTTTCTCGATTTCTTCTTTTTCTTCTTTTTCTTCTTCTCGATTTCTTCTTGTTCTTCTTTTTCTTCTTCTCGATTTCTTATTTTTCTTCTTTTTCTCGATTTCTTCTTCTTCTTCTCGATTTCTTCCTCTTCTTCTCGATTTCTTCTCGATTTCTTCTTTTTCTTCTTCTCCATTTCTTCTTTATCTTCTTCTTCTCGATTTCTTCTCGATTTCTTCTTCTTTTTCTTCTTATCGATTTCTAATTTTTCTTCTTTTTCTCGATTTCTTCTTCTCGATTTCTTCTGTTTCTTCTTCTTCTTCGCGATTTTTTCTTTTTCTTTCTCTTTTTCTTCTCGATTTCTTCTTTTTATTTTTCTTCTTTTTCTTTTCCTTCTCGATTTCTTCTTTTTCTTCTTCTTTTTCTTCTTCTCGATTTCTTATTTTTCTTCTTTATTTCTTATTTTTCTCCTTTTTCTCGATTTCTTCTTCTTCTCGATTTCTTCTGTTTCTTCTTCGAGATTTCTTCTTTTTCTTGCTCTTTTTCTTCTTCTCGATTTCTTCTTTTTCTTTTTCTTTTTCTTCTTTTTCTTCTCAGTTTCTTCTTTTTCTTCTTCTCGATTTCTTCTCGATTTCTTCTTTTTCTTCTTCTCGATTTCTTCTTTTTCTTCTTCTTTTTCTTTTTCTCGATTTCTTCTTTTTCTTCTTTTTCTTCTTCTCGATTTCTTCTTGTTCTTCTTTTTCTTCTTCTCGATTTCTTATTTTTCTTCTTTTTCTCGATTTCTTCTTCTTCTTCTCGATTTCTTCCTCTTCTTCTCGATTTCTTCTCGATTTCTTCTTTTTCTTCTTGATTTCTTCTTTTTCTTCTTTTTCTTCTTCTCGATTTCTTCTTTTTCTTCTTTTTCCGGATTTCTTCTTTTTCTTCTTTTTCTTCTTTTTCTTGTTCTTTTTCTTCTTCTCAATTTCTTATTTTTCTCCTTTTTCTCGATTTCTTCTTCATCTCGATTTCTTCTTTTTCTTTTTCTTCTTTTTCTTCTTCTTTTTCTTCTTCTTCGCGATTTCTTCTTTTTCTTCTTCTTTTTCTTATTTTTCTTCTTTTTCTCGATTTCTTCTTCTTCTTCTCGATTTCTTCCTCTTCTTCTCGATTTCTTCTCGATTTCTTCTTTTTCTTCTTGATTTCTTCTTTTTCTTCTTTTTCTTCTTCTCGATTTCTTCTTTTTCTTCTTCTCGATTTCTTCTTTTTCTTCTTCTTTTTCTTTTCCTTCTCGATTTCTTCTTTTTCTTCTTCTTTTTCTTCTTCTCGATTTCTTCTTTTTCTTCTTATTTTCCTTCTTCTTCTCGATTTCTACTTTTTCTTCTTTTTCTTCTTCTCGATTACGTCTTCTTCTTGATTTCTACTTTTTCTTCTTCTCGATTTCTTCTTTTTCTTCTTCTTTTTCTTCCTTTTCTTCTTCTTCTCGATTCCTTCTTCTCGATTTCTTCTTGTTCTTCTTTTTCTTCTTCTCGATTTCTTCTTTTTCTTCTTTTTCTCGATTTCCTCTTTTTCTTTTTCTTCTTTTTCTTTTTCTTCTCGATTTCTTCTTTTTCTTCTTCTTTTTCTTCTTCTCGATTTCTTCTTTTTCTTCTTTATTTCTTATTTTTCTCCTTTTTCTCGATTTCTTCTTCTTCTCGATTTCTTCTGTTTCTTCTTCGCGATTTCTTCTTTTTCTTGCTCTTTTTCTTCTTCTCGATTTCTGCTTTTTCTTCTTCTCGATTTCTTCTTTTTCTTCTTCTCCATTTCTTCTTTATCTTCTTCTTCTCGATTTCTTCTCGATTTCTTCTTCTTCTCGATTTCTTCTGTTTCTTCTTCTTCTTCGCGATTTTTTCTTTTTCTTTCTCTTTTTCTTCTCGATTTCTTCTTTTTCTTTTTCTTCTTTTTCTTTTCCTTCTCGATTTCTTCTTTTTCTTCTTTTTCTTCTTCTCGATTTCTTCTTCTTCTCGATTTCTTCTGTTTCTTCTTCGAGATTTCTTCTTTTTCTTGCTCTTTTTCTTCTTCTCGATTTCTTCTTTTTCTTTTTCTTTTTCTTCTTTTTCTTCTCAGTTTCTTCTTTTTCTTCTTCTCGATTTCTTCTCGATTTCTTCTTTTTCTTGTTCTCGATTTCTTCTTTTTCTTCTTCTTTTTCTTTTTCTCGATTTCTTCTTTTTCTTCTTTTTCTTCTTCTCGATTTCTTCTTGTTCTTCTTTTTCTTCTTCTCGATTTCTTATTTTTCTTCTTTTTCTCGATTTCTTCTTCTTCTTCTCGATTTCTTCCTCTTCTTCTCGATTTCTTCTCGATTTCTTCTTTTTCTTCTTGATTTCTTCTTTTTCTTCTTTTTCTTCTTCTCGATTTCTTCTTTTTCTCGATTTCTTCTTTTTCTTCTTCTTCTCAATTGCATCTTTTTCTTTTTCTCAATTTCTTCTTTTTCTTCTTCTTCTCAATTTCTTCTTTTTCTTCTTCTCGATTTCTTCTTTTTCTTCTTATTTTCCTTCTTCTTCTCGATTTCTACTTTTTCTTCTTTTTCTTCTTCTCGATTACGTCTTCTTCTTGATTTCTACTTTTTCTTCTTCTCGATTTCTTCTTGTTCTTCTTTTTCTTCTTCTCGATTTCTTCTTTTTCTTCTTCTTGTTCTTCTTCTTCTCAATTGCTTCTTTTTCTTTTTCTCAATTTCTTCTTTTTCTTCTTTTTCTTCTTCTCAATTTCTTCTTTTTCTTCTTCTCGATTTCTTATTTTTCTTCTTCTTATCCTTCTTCTCGATTTCTACTTTTTCTTCTTTTTCTTCTTCTCGATTACTTCTTCTCGATTTCTTCTTTTACTTTTTCTCGATTTCTACTTTTTCTTCTTTTTTGTCATCTCGATTTCTTCTTTTTCTCGATTTCTTCTTTTTCTTATTTTTCTTCTTCTCGATTTCTTCTTTTTCTTCTTTTCTTTCTTCTCGATTTCTTCTTTTTCTTCTTTTTCTTCTTCTTGATTTCTTCTTTTTCTCGATTTCTTCTTCTTCCTCTCGATTTCTTCTTTTTCTTCTTTTTCTTCTTCTTCTCGATTTCTTCTTCTTCTTTTTCTTCTTCTCGATTTCTTATTTTTCTTCTTCATTTCTTAGTTTTCTTCTTTTTCTAGATTTCTTCTTCTCGATTTCTTCTTTTTTTTCTTTCTCTTCTCGATTTCTTCTTCTTCTTGATTTCTTTTTTTCTTCTTTTTCTTCTTCTTATCGATTTCTTCTTTTTCTTCTTCTCATTTCATCTTTTTCTCGATTTCTTCTTTTTCTTCTTTTTCTCCTTCTTCTTCCTGATTTCTTCTTTTTCTTCTTTTTTCTTCTTTTTCTTCATCTTCTTCTCGATTTCTTCTTTTTCTTCTTCTCCATTTCTTCTTTATCTTCTTCTTCTCGATTTCTTCTCGATTTCTTCTTCTTCTCGATTTCTTCTGTTTCTTCTTCTTCTTCGCGATTTTTTCTTTTTCTTTCTCTTTTTCTTCTCGATTTCTTCTTTTTCTTTTTCTTCTTTTTCTTTTCCTTCTCGATTTCTTCTTTTTCTTCTTTTTCTTCTTTTTCTTCATCTTCTTCTCGATTTCTTCTTTTTCTTCTTCTCCATTTCTTCTTTTTCTTCTTCTTTTTCTTCTTCTCGATTTCTTCTTTTTCTTCTTCTCCATTTCTTCTTTTTCTTCTTCTTTTTCTTCTTCTTCTTCTCGATTTCTTCTTTTTCTTCTTCTTCTTCTCGATTTCGTCTCGATTTCTTCTTCTTTTTCTTCTTATCGATTTCTAATTTTTCTTTTCCTTCTCGATTTCTTCTTTTTCTTATTCTTTTTCTTCTTCTCAGTTTCTTCTTTTTCTTCTTCTCCATTTCTTCTCGATTTCTTCTTTTTCTTCTTCTCGATTTCTTCTCGTTTTCTTCTTTTTCTTCTTCTCGATTTCTTCTTTTTCTTCTTATTTTTCTTTTTCTCGATTTCTTCTTTTTCTTCTTTTTCTTCTTCTCGATTTCTTCTTGTTCTTCTTTTTCTTCTTCTCGATTTCTTATTTTTCTTCTTTTTCTCGATTTCTTCTTCTTCTTCTCGATTTCTTCCTCTTCTTCTCGATTTCTTCTCGATTTCTTCTTTTTCTTCTTCTCCATTTCTTCTTTATCTTCTTCTTCTCGATTTCTTCTCGATTTCTTCTTCTTTTTCTTCTTATCGATTTCTAATTTTTCTTCTTTTTCTCGATTTCTTCTTCTCGATTTCTTCTGTTTCTTCTTCTTCTTCGCGATTTTTTCTTTTTCTTTCTCTTTTTCTTCTCGATTTCTTCTTTTTATTTTTCTTCTTTTTCTTTTCCTTCTCGATTTCTTCTTTTTCTTCTTCTTTTTCTTCTTCTCGATTTCTTATTTTTCTTCTTTATTTCTTATTTTTCTCCTTTTTCTCGATTTCTTCTTCTTCTCGATTTCTTCTGTTTCTTCTTCGAGATTTCTTCTTTTTCTTGCTCTTTTTCTTCTTCTCGATTTCTTCTTTTTCTTTTTCTTTTTCTTCTTTTTCTTCTCAGTTTCTTCTTTTTCTTCTTCTCGATTTCTTCTCGATTTCTTCTTTTTCTTCTTCTCGATTTCTTCTTTTTCTTCTTCTTTTTCTTTTTCTCGATTTCTTCTTTTTCTTCTTTTTCTTCTTCTCGATTTCTTCTTGTTCTTCTTTTTCTTCTTCTCGATTTCTTATTTTTCTTCTTTTTCTCGATTTCTTCTTCTTCTTCTCGATTTCTTCCTCTTCTTCTCGATTTCTTCTCGATTTCTTCTTTTTCTTCTTGATTTCTTCTTTTTCTTCTTTTTCTTCTTCTCGATTTCTTCTTTTTCTTCTTTTTCCGGATTTCTTCTTTTTCTTCTTTTTCTTCTTTTTCTTGTTCTTTTTCTTCTTCTCAATTTCTTATTTTTCTCCTTTTTCTCGATTTCTTCTTCATCTCGATTTCTTCTTTTTCTTTTTCTTCTTTTTCTTCTTCTTTTTCTTCTTCTTCGCAATTTCTTCTTTTTCTTCTTCTTTTTCTTATTTTTCTTCTTTTTCTCGATTTCTTCTTCTTCTTCTCGATTTCTTCCTCTTCTTCTCGATTTCTTCTCGATTTCTTCTTTTTCTTCTTGATTTCTTCTTTTTCTTCTTTTTCTTCTTCTCGATTTCTTCTTTTTCTTCTTCTCGATTTCTTCTTTTTCTTCTTCTTTTTCTTTTCCTTCTCGATTTCTTCTTTTTCTTCTTCTTTTTCTTCTTCTCGATTTCTTCTTTTTCTTCTTATTTTCCTTCTTCTTCTCGATTTCTACTTTTTCTTCTTTTTCTTCTTCTCGATTACGTCTTCTTCTTGATTTCTACTTTTTCTTCTTCTCGATTTCTTCTTTTTCTTCTTCTTTTTCTTCCTTTTCTTCTTCTTCTCGATTCCTTCTTCTCGATTTCTTCTTGTTCTTCTTTTTCTTCTTCTCGATTTCTTCTTTTTCTTCTTTTTCTCGATTTCCTCTTTTTCTTTTTCTTCTTTTTCTTTTTCTTCTCGATTTCTTCTTTTTCTTCTTCTTTTTCTTCTTCTCGATTTCTTCTTTTTCTTCTTTATTTCTTATTTTTCTCCTTTTTCTCGATTTCTTCTTCTTCTCGATTTCTTCTGTTTCTTCTTCGCGATTTCTTCTTTTTCTTGCTCTTTTTCTTCTTCTCGATTTCTGCTTTTTCTTCTTCTCGATTTCTTCTTTTTCTTCTTCTCCATTTCTTCTTTATCTTCTTCTTCTCGATTTCTTCTCGATTTCTTCTTCTTCTCGATTTCTTCTGTTTCTTCTTCTTCTTCGCGATTTTTTCTTTTTCTTTCTCTTTTTCTTCTCGATTTCTTCTTTTTCTTTTTCTTCTTTTTCTTTTCCTTCTCGATTTCTTCTTTTTCTTCTTTTTCTTCTTCTCGATTTCTTCTTCTTCTCGATTTCTTCTGTTTCTTCTTCGAGATTTCTTCTTTTTCTTGCTCTTTTTCTTCTTCTCGATTTCTTCTTTTTCTTTTTCTTTTTCTTCTTTTTCTTCTCAGTTTCTTCTTTTTCTTCTTCTCGATTTCTTCTCGATTTCTTCTTTTTCTTGTTCTCGATTTCTTCTTTTTCTTCTTCTTTTTCTTTTTCTCGATTTCTTCTTTTTCTTCTTTTTCTTCTTCTCGATTTCTTCTTGTTCTTCTTTTTCTTCTTCTCGATTTCTTATTTTTCTTCTTTTTCTCGATTTCTTCTTCTTCTTCTCGATTTCTTCCTCTTCTTCTCGATTTCTTCTCGATTTCTTCTTTTTCTTTTTGATTTCTTCTTTTTCTTCTTTTTCTTCTTCTCGATTTCTTCTTTTTCTCGATTTCTTCTTTTTCTTCTTCTTCTCAATTGCATCTTTTTCTTTTTCTCAATTTCTTCTTTTTCTTCTTCTTCTCAATTTCTTCTTTTTCTTCTTCTCGATTTCTTCTTTTTCTTCTTATTTTCCTTCTTCTTCTCGATTTCTACTTTTTCTTCTTTTTCTTCTTCTCGATTACGTCTTCTTCTTGATTTCTACTTTTTCTTCTTCTCGATTTCTTCTTGTTCTTCTTTTTCTTCTTCTCGATTTCTTCTTTTTCTTCTTCTTGTTCTTCTTCTTCTCAATTGCTTCTTTTTCTTTTTCTCAATTTCTTCTTTTTCTTCTTTTTCTTCTTCTCAATTTCTTCTTTTTCTTCTTCTCGATTTCTTATTTTTCTTCTTCTTATCCTTCTTCTCGATTTCTACTTTTTCTTCTTTTTCTTCTTCTCGATTACTTCTTCTCGATTTCTTCTTTTACTTTTTCTCGATTTCTACTTTTTCTTCTTTTTTGTCATCTCGATTTCTTCTTTTTCTCGATTTCTTCTTTTTCTTATTTTTCTTCTTCTCGATTTCTTCTTTTTCTTCTTTTCTTTCTTCTCGATTTCTTCTTTTTCTTCTTTTTCTTCTTCTTGATTTCTTCTTTTTCTCGATTTCTTCTTCTTCCTCTCGATTTCTTCTTTTTCTTCTTTTTCTTCTTCTTCTCGATTTCTTCTTCTTCTTTTACTTCTTCTCGATTTCTTATTTTTCTTCTTCATTTCTTAGTTTTCTTCTTTTTCTAGATTTCTTCTTCTCGATTTCTTCTTTTTTTTCTTTCTCTTCTCGATTTCTTCTTCTTCTTGATTTCTTTTTTTCTTCTTTTTCTTCTTCTTATCGATTTCTTCTTTTTCTTCTTCTCATTTCATCTTTTTCTCGATTTCTTCTTTTTCTTCTTTTTCTCCTTCTTCTTCCTGATTTCTTCTTTTTCTTCTTTTTTCTTCTTTTTCTTCATCTTCTTCTCGATTTCTTCTTTTTCTTCTTCTCCATTTCTTCTTTATCTTCTTCTTCTCGATTTCTTCTCGATTTCTTCTTCTTCTCGATTTCTTCTGTTTCTTCTTCTTCTTCGCGATTTTTTCTTTTTCTTTCTCTTTTTCTTCTCGATTTCTTCTTTTTCTTTTTCTTCTTTTTCTTTTCCTTCTCGATTTCTTCTTTTTCTTCTTTTTCTTCTTCTCGATTTCTTCTTCTTCTCGATTTCTTCTGTTTCTTCTTCGAGATTTCTTCTTTTTCTTGCTCTTTTTCTTCTTCTCGATTTCTTCTTTTTCTTTTTCTTTTTCTTCTTTTTCTTCTCAGTTTCTTCTTTTTCTTCTTCTCGATTTCTTCTCGATTTCTTCTTTTTCTTGTTCTCGATTTCTTCTTTTTCTTCATCTTTTTCTTTTTCTCGATTTCTTCTTTTTCTTCTTTTTCTTCTTCTCGATTTCTTCTTGTTCTTCTTTTTCTTCTTCTCGATTTCTTATTTTTCTTCTTTTTCTCGATTTCTTCTTCTTCTTCTCGATTTCTTCCTCTTCTTCTCGATTTCTTCTCGATTTCTTCTTTTTCTTCTTGATTTCTTCTTTTTCTTCTTTTTCTTCTTCTCGATTTCTTCTTTTTCTCGATTTCTTCTTTTTCTTCTTCTTCTCAATTGCATCTTTTTCTTTTTCTCAATTTCTTCTTTTTCTTCTTCTTCTCAATTTCTTCTTTTTCTTCTTCTCGATTTCTTCTTTTTCTTCTTATTTTCCTTCTTCTTCTCGATTTCTACTTTTTCTTCTTTTTCTTCTTCTCGATTACGTCTTCTTCTTGATTTCTACTTTTTCTTCTTCTCGATTTCTTCTTGTTCTTCTTTTTCTTCTTCTCGATTTCTTCTTTTTCTTCTTCTTGTTCTTCTTCTTCTCAATTGCTTCTTTTTCTTTTTCTCAATTTCTTCTTTTTCTTCTTTTTCTTCTTCTCAATTTCTTCTTTTTCTTCTTCTCGATTTCTTATTTTTCTTCTTCTTATCCTTCTTCTCGATTTCTACTTTTTCTTCTTTTTCTTCTTCTCGATTACTTCTTCTCGATTTCTTCTTTTACTTTTTCTCGATTTCTACTTTTTCTTCTTTTTTGTCATCTCGATTTCTTCTTTTTCTCGATTTCTTCTTTTTCTTATTTTTCTTCTTCTCGATTTCTTCTTTTTCTTCTTTTTTTTCTTCTCGATTTCTTCTTTTTCTTCTTTTTCTTCTTCTTGATTTCTTCTTTTTCTCGATTTCTTCTTCTTCCTCTCGATTTCTTCTTTTTCTTCTTTTTCTTCTTCTTCTCGATTTCTTCTTCTTCTTTTTCTTCTTCTCGATTTCTTATTTTTCTTCTTCATTTCTTAGTTTTCTTCTTTTTCTAGATTTCTTCTTCTCGATTTCTTCTTTTTCTTCTTCTTTTTCTTCTTCTTCTCAATTGCTTCTTTTTCTTTTTCTCAATTTCTTCTTTTTCTTCTTTTTCTTCTTTTTCTTCTTCTCAATTTCTTCTTTTTCTTCTTCTCGATTTCTACTTTTTCTTCTTCTCGATTACTTCTTCTCGATTTCTTCTTTTACTTTTTCTCGATTTCTACTTTTTCTTCTTTTTTGTCATCTCGATTTCTTCTTTTTCTCGATTTCTTCTTTTTCTTCTTCTTTTTCTTCCTTTTCTTCTTCTTCTCGATTCCTTCTTCTCGATTTCTTCTTGTTCTTCTTTTTCTTCTTCTCGATTTCTTCTTTTTCTTCTTCTTGTTCTTCTTCTTCTCAATTGCTTCTTTTTCTTTTTCTCAATTTCTTCTTTTTCTTCTTTTTCTTCTTCTCAATTTCTTCTTTTTCTTCTTCTCGATTTCTTCTTTTTCTTCTTCTTTTTCTTCCTTTTCTTCTTCTTCTCGATTCCTTCTTCTCGATTTCTTCTTGTTCTTCTTTTTCTTCTTCTCGATTTCTTCTTTTTCTTCTTCTTGTTCTTCTTCTTCTCAATTGCTTCTTTTTCTTTTTCTCAATTTCTTCTTTTTCTTCTTTTTCTTCTTCTCAATTTCTTCTTTTTCTTCTTCTCGATTTCTTATTTTTCTTCTTCTTATCCTTCTTCTCGATTTCTACTTTTTCTTCTTTTTCTTCTTCTCGATTACTTCTTCTCGATTTCTTCTTTTACTTTTTCTCGATTTCTACTTTTTCTTCTTTTTTGTCATCTCGATTTCTTCTTTTTCTCGATTTCTTCTTTTTCTTATTTTTCTTCTTCTCGATTTCTTCTTTTTCTTCTTTTTTTTCTTCTCGATTTCTTCTTTTTCTTCTTTTTCTTCTTCTTGATTTCTTCTTTTTCTCGATTTCTTCTTCTTCCTCTCGATTTCTTCTTTTTCTTCTTTTTCTTCTTCTTCTCGATTTCTTCTTCTTCTTTTTCTTCTTCTCGATTTCTTATTTTTCTTCTTCATTTCTTAGTTTTCTTCTTTTTCTCGATTTCTTCTTCTTCCTCTCGATTTCTTCTTTTTCTTCTTTTTCTTCTTCTTCTCGATTTCTTCTTCTTCTTTTTCTTCTTCTCAATTTCTTCTTTTTCTCGATTTCTTCTTTTTCTTCATTTTCTTCTTCTCGATTTCTTCTTTTTCTTCTTCTTTTTCTTCTTCTTCTCAATTGCTTCTTTTTATTTTTCTCAATTTCTTCTTTTTCTTCTTTTTCTTCTTTTTCTTCTTCTCAATTTCTTCTTTTTCTTCTTCTCGATTTCTACTTTTTCTTCTTTTTCTTCTTCTCGATTACTTCTTCTCGATTTCTTCTTTTACTTTTTCTCGATTTCTACTTTTTCTTCTTTTTTGTCATCTCGATTTCTTCTTTTTCTCGATTTCTTCTTTTTCTTCTTCTTTTTCTTCTTGATTTCTTCTTTTTCTCGATTTCTTCTTTTTCTTCTTTTTCTTCTTCTTCTCGATTTCTTCTTTTTCTTCTTCTCGATTTCTTCTTTTTCTTCTTCTTCTCAATTGCATCTTTTTCTTTTTCTCAATTTCTTCTTTTTCTTCTTCTTCTCAATTTCTTCTTTTTCTTCTTCTCGATTTCTTCTTTTTCTTCTTATTTTCCTTCTTCTTCTCGATTTCTACTTTTTCTTCTTTTTCTTCTTCTCGATTACGTCTTCTTCTTGATTTCTACTTTTTCTTCTTCTCGATTTCTTCTTGTTCTTCTTTTTCTTCTTCTCGATTTCTTCTTTTTCTTCTTCTTGTTCTTCTTCTTCTCAATTGCTTCTTTTTCTTTTTCTCAATTTCTTCTTTTTCTTCTTTTTCTTCTTCTCAATTTCTTCTTTTTCTTCTTCTCGATTTCTTATTTTTCTTCTTCTTATCCTTCTTCTCGATTTCTACTTTTTCTTCTTTTTCTTCTTCTCGATTACTTCTTCTCGATTTCTTCTTTTACTTTTTCTCGATTTCTACTTTTTCTTCTTTTTTGTCATCTCGATTTCTTCTTTTTCTCGATTTCTTCTTTTTCTTATTTTTCTTCTTCTCGATTTCTTCTTTTTCTTCTTTTCTTTCTTCTCGATTTCTTCTTTTTCTTCTTTTTCTTCTTCTTCTCGATTTCTTCTTCTTCTTTTTCTTCTTCTCGATTTCTTATTTTTCTTCTTCATTTCTTAGTTTTCTTCTTTTTCTAGATTTCTTCTTCTCGATTTCTTCTTTTTTTTCTTTCTCTTCTCGATTTCTTCTTCTTCTTGATTTCTTTTTTTCTTCTTTTTCTTCTTCTTATCGATTTCTTCTTTTTCTTCTTCTCATTTCATCTTTTTCTCGATTTCTTCTTTTTCTTCTTTTTCTCCTTCTTCTTCCTGATTTCTTCTTTTTCTTCTTTTTTCTTCTTTTTCTTCATCTTCTTCTCGATTTCTTCTTTTTCTTCTTCTCCATTTCTTCTTTATCTTCTTCTTCTCGATTTCTTCTCGATTTCTTCTTCTTCTCGATTTCTTCTGTTTCTTCTTCTTCTTCGCGATTTTTTCTTTTTCTTTCTCTTTTTCTTCTCGATTTCTTCTTTTTCTTTTTCTTCTTTTTCTTTTCCTTCTCGATTTCTTCTTTTTCTTCTTTTTCTTCTTTTTCTTCATCTTCTTCTCGATTTCTTCTTTTTCTTCTTCTCCATTTCTTCTTTTTCTTCTTCTTTTTCTTCTTCTCGATTTCTTCTTTTTCTTCTTCTCCATTTCTTCTTTTTCTTCTTCTTTTTCTTCTTCTTCTTCTCGATTTCTTCTTTTTCTTCTTCTTCTTCTCGATTTCGTCTCGATTTCTTCTTCTTTTTCTTCTTATCGATTTCTAATTTTTCTTTTCCTTCTCGATTTCTTCTTTTTCTTATTCTTTTTCTTCTTCTCAGTTTCTTCTTTTTCTTCTTCTCCATTTCTTCTCGATTTCTTCTTTTTCTTCTTCTCGATTTCTTCTCGTTTTCTTCTTTTTCTTCTTCTCGATTTCTTCTTTTTCTTCTTATTTTTCTTTTTCTCGATTTCTTCTTTTTCTTCTTTTTCTTCTTCTCGATTTCTTCTTGTTCTTCTTTTTCTTCTTCTCGATTTCTTATTTTTCTTCTTTTTCTCGATTTCTTCTTCTTCTTCTCGATTTCTTCCTCTTCTTCTCGATTTCTTCTCGATTTCTTCTTTTTCTTCTTCTCCATTTCTTCTTTATCTTCTTCTTCTCGATTTCTTCTCGATTTCTTCTTCTTTTTCTTCTTATCGATTTCTAATTTTTCTTCTTTTTCTCGATTTCTTCTTCTCGATTTCTTCTGTTTCTTCTTCTTCTTCGCGATTTTTTCTTTTTCTTTCTCTTTTTCTTCTCGATTTCTTCTTTTTATTTTTCTTCTTTTTCTTTTCCTTCTCGATTTCTTCTTTTTCTTCTTCTTTTTCTTCTTCTCGATTTCTTATTTTTCTTCTTTATTTCTTATTTTTCTCCTTTTTCTCGATTTCTTCTTCTTCTCGATTTCTTCTGTTTCTTCTTCGAGATTTCTTCTTTTTCTTGCTCTTTTTCTTCTTCTCGATTTCTTCTTTTTCTTTTTCTTTTTCTTCTTTTTCTTCTCAGTTTCTTCTTTTTCTTCTTCTCGATTTCTTCTCGATTTCTTCTTTTTCTTCTTCTCGATTTCTTCTTTTTCTTCTTCTTTTTCTTTTTCTCGATTTCTTCTTTTTCTTCTTTTTCTTCTTCTCGATTTCTTCTTGTTCTTCTTTTTCTTCTTCTCGATTTCTTATTTTTCTTCTTTTTCTCGATTTCTTCTTCTTCTTCTCGATTTCTTCCTCTTCTTCTCGATTTCTTCTCGATTTCTTCTTTTTCTTCTTGATTTCTTCTTTTTCTTCTTTTTCTTCTTCTCGATTTCTTCTTTTTCTTCTTTTTCCGGATTTCTTCTTTTTCTTCTTTTTCTTCTTTTTCTTGTTCTTTTTCTTCTTCTCAATTTCTTATTTTTCTCCTTTTTCTCGATTTCTTCTTCATCTCGATTTCTTCTTTTTCTTTTTCTTCTTTTTCTTCTTCTTTTTCTTCTTCTTCGCAATTTCTTCTTTTTCTTCTTCTTTTTCTTATTTTTCTTCTTTTTCTCGATTTCTTCTTCTTCTTCTCGATTTCTTCCTCTTCTTCTCGATTTCTTCTCGATTTCTTCTTTTTCTTCTTGATTTCTTCTTTTTCTTCTTTTTCTTCTTCTCGATTTCTTCTTTTTCTTCTTCTCGATTTCTTCTTTTTCTTCTTCTTTTTCTTTTCCTTCTCGATTTCTTCTTTTTCTTCTTCTTTTTCTTCTTCTCGATTTCTTCTTTTTCTTCTTATTTTCCTTCTTCTTCTCGATTTCTACTTTTTCTTCTTTTTCTTCTTCTCGATTACGTCTTCTTCTTGATTTCTACTTTTTCTTCTTCTCGATTTCTTCTTTTTCTTCTTCTTTTTCTTCCTTTTCTTCTTCTTCTCGATTCCTTCTTCTCGATTTCTTCTTGTTCTTCTTTTTCTTCTTCTCGATTTCTTCTTTTTCTTCTTTTTCTCGATTTCCTCTTTTTCTTTTTCTTCTTTTTCTTTTTCTTCTCGATTTCTTCTTTTTCTTCTTCTTTTTCTTCTTCTCGATTTCTTCTTTTTCTTCTTTATTTCTTATTTTTCTCCTTTTTCTCGATTTCTTCTTCTTCTCGATTTCTTCTGTTTCTTCTTCGCGATTTCTTCTTTTTCTTGCTCTTTTTCTTCTTCTCGATTTCTGCTTTTTCTTCTTCTCGATTTCTTCTTTTTCTTCTTCTCCATTTCTTCTTTATCTTCTTCTTCTCGATTTCTTCTCGATTTCTTCTTCTTCTCGATTTCTTCTGTTTCTTCTTCTTCTTCGCGATTTTTTCTTTTTCTTTCTCTTTTTCTTCTCGATTTCTTCTTTTTCTTTTTCTTCTTTTTCTTTTCCTTCTCGATTTCTTCTTTTTCTTCTTTTTCTTCTTCTCGATTTCTTCTTCTTCTCGATTTCTTCTGTTTCTTCTTCGAGATTTCTTCTTTTTCTTGCTCTTTTTCTTCTTCTCGATTTCTTCTTTTTCTTTTTCTTTTTCTTCTTTTTCTTCTCAGTTTCTTCTTTTTCTTCTTCTCGATTTCTTCTCGATTTCTTCTTTTTCTTGTTCTCGATTTCTTCTTTTTCTTCTTCTTTTTCTTTTTCTCGATTTCTTCTTTTTCTTCTTTTTCTTCTTCTCGATTTCTTCTTGTTCTTCTTTTTCTTCTTCTCGATTTCTTATTTTTCTTCTTTTTCTCGATTTCTTCTTCTTCTTCTCGATTTCTTCCTCTTCTTCTCGATTTCTTCTCGATTTCTTCTTTTTCTTCTTGATTTCTTCTTTTTCTTCTTTTTCTTCTTCTCGATTTCTTCTTTTTCTCGATTTCTTCTTTTTCTTCTTCTTCTCAATTGCATCTTTTTCTTTTTCTCAATTTCTTCTTTTTCTTCTTCTTCTCAATTTCTTCTTTTTCTTCTTCTCGATTTCTTCTTTTTCTTCTTATTTTCCTTCTTCTTCTCGATTTCTACTTTTTCTTCTTTTTCTTCTTCTCGATTACGTCTTCTTCTTGATTTCTACTTTTTCTTCTTCTCGATTTCTTCTTGTTCTTCTTTTTCTTCTTCTCGATTTCTTCTTTTTCTTCTTCTTGTTCTTCTTCTTCTCAATTGCTTCTTTTTCTTTTTCTCAATTTCTTCTTTTTCTTCTTTTTCTTCTTCTCAATTTCTTCTTTTTCTTCTTCTCGATTTCTTATTTTTCTTCTTCTTATCCTTCTTCTCGATTTCTACTTTTTCTTCTTTTTCTTCTTCTCGATTACTTCTTCTCGATTTCTTCTTTTACTTTTTCTCGATTTCTACTTTTTCTTCTTTTTTGTCATCTCGATTTCTTCTTTTTCTCGATTTCTTCTTTTTCTTATTTTTCTTCTTCTCGATTTCTTCTTTTTCTTCTTTTCTTTCTTCTCGATTTCTTCTTTTTCTTCTTTTTCTTCTTCTTGATTTCTTCTTTTTCTCGATTTCTTCTTCTTCCTCTCGATTTCTTCTTTTTCTTCTTTTTCTTCTTCTTCTCGATTTCTTCTTCTTCTTTTTCTTCTTCTCGATTTCTTATTTTTCTTCTTCATTTCTTAGTTTTCTTCTTTTTCTAGATTTCTTCTTCTCGATTTCTTCTTTTTTTTCTTTCTCTTCTCGATTTCTTCTTCTTCTTGATTTCTTTTTTTCTTCTTTTTCTTCTTCTTATCGATTTCTTCTTTTTCTTCTTCTCATTTCATCTTTTTCTCGATTTCTTCTTTTTCTTCTTTTTCTCCTTCTTCTTCCTGATTTCTTCTTTTTCTTCTTTTTTCTTCTTTTTCTTCATCTTCTTCTCGATTTCTTCTTTTTCTTCTTCTCCATTTCTTCTTTATCTTCTTCTTCTCGATTTCTTCTCGATTTCTTCTTCTTCTCGATTTCTTCTGTTTCTTCTTCTTCTTCGCGATTTTTTCTTTTTCTTTCTCTTTTTCTTCTCGATTTCTTCTTTTTCTTTTTCTTCTTTTTCTTTTCCTTCTCGATTTCTTCTTTTTCTTCTTTTTCTTCTTCTCGATTTCTTCTTCTTCTCGATTTCTTCTGTTTCTTCTTCGAGATTTCTTCTTTTTCTTGCTCTTTTTCTTCTTCTCGATTTCTTCTTTTTCTTTTTCTTTTTCTTCTTTTTCTTCTCAGTTTCTTCTTTTTCTTCTTCTCGATTTCTTCTCGATTTCTTCTTTTTCTTGTTCTCGATTTCTTCTTTTTCTTCATCTTTTTCTTTTTCTCGATTTCTTCTTTTTCTTCTTTTTCTTCTTCTCGATTTCTTCTTGTTCTTCTTTTTCTTCTTCTCGATTTCTTATTTTTCTTCTTTTTCTCGATTTCTTCTTCTTCTTCTCGATTTCTTCCTCTTCTTCTCGATTTCTTCTCGATTTCTTCTTTTTCTTCTTGATTTCTTCTTTTTCTTCTTTTTCTTCTTCTCGATTTCTTCTTTTTCTCGATTTCTTCTTTTTCTTCTTCTTCTCAATTGCATCTTTTTCTTTTTCTCAATTTCTTCTTTTTCTTCTTCTTCTCAATTTCTTCTTTTTCTTCTTCTCGATTTCTTCTTTTTCTTCTTATTTTCCTTCTTCTTCTCGATTTCTACTTTTTCTTCTTTTTCTTCTTCTCGATTACGTCTTCTTCTTGATTTCTACTTTTTCTTCTTCTCGATTTCTTCTTGTTCTTCTTTTTCTTCTTCTCGATTTCTTCTTTTTCTTCTTCTTGTTCTTCTTCTTCTCAATTGCTTCTTTTTCTTTTTCTCAATTTCTTCTTTTTCTTCTTTTTCTTCTTCTCAATTTCTTCTTTTTCTTCTTCTCGATTTCTTATTTTTCTTCTTCTTATCCTTCTTCTCGATTTCTACTTTTTCTTCTTTTTCTTCTTCTCGATTACTTCTTCTCGATTTCTTCTTTTACTTTTTCTCGATTTCTACTTTTTCTTCTTTTTTGTCATCTCGATTTCTTCTTTTTCTCGATTTCTTCTTTTTCTTATTTTTCTTCTTCTCGATTTCTTCTTTTTCTTCTTTTTTTTCTTCTCGATTTCTTCTTTTTCTTCTTTTTCTTCTTCTTGATTTCTTCTTTTTCTCGATTTCTTCTTCTTCCTCTCGATTTCTTCTTTTTCTTCTTTTTCTTCTTCTTCTCGATTTCTTCTTCTTCTTTTTCTTCTTCTCGATTTCTTATTTTTCTTCTTCATTTCTTAGTTTTCTTCTTTTTCTAGATTTCTTCTTCTCGATTTCTTCTTTTTCTTCTTCTTTTTCTTCTTCTTCTCAATTGCTTCTTTTTCTTTTTCTCAATTTCTTCTTTTTCTTCTTTTTCTTCTTTTTCTTCTTCTCAATTTCTTCTTTTTCTTCTTCTCGATTTCTACTTTTTCTTCTTCTCGATTACTTCTTCTCGATTTCTTCTTTTACTTTTTCTCGATTTCTACTTTTTCTTCTTTTTTGTCATCTCGATTTCTTCTTTTTCTCGATTTCTTCTTTTTCTTCTTCTTTTTCTTCCTTTTCTTCTTCTTCTCGATTCCTTCTTCTCGATTTCTTCTTGTTCTTCTTTTTCTTCTTCTCGATTTCTTCTTTTTCTTCTTCTTGTTCTTCTTCTTCTCAATTGCTTCTTTTTCTTTTTCTCAATTTCTTCTTTTTCTTCTTTTTCTTCTTCTCAATTTCTTCTTTTTCTTCTTCTCGATTTCTTCTTTTTCTTCTTCTTTTTCTTCCTTTTCTTCTTCTTCTCGATTCCTTCTTCTCGATTTCTTCTTGTTCTTCTTTTTCTTCTTCTCGATTTCTTCTTTTTCTTCTTCTTGTTCTTCTTCTTCTCAATTGCTTCTTTTTCTTTTTCTCAATTTCTTCTTTTTCTTCTTTTTCTTCTTCTCAATTTCTTCTTTTTCTTCTTCTCGATTTCTTATTTTTCTTCTTCTTATCCTTCTTCTCGATTTCTACTTTTTCTTCTTTTTCTTCTTCTCGATTACTTCTTCTCGATTTCTTCTTTTACTTTTTCTCGATTTCTACTTTTTCTTCTTTTTTGTCATCTCGATTTCTTCTTTTTCTCGATTTCTTCTTTTTCTTATTTTTCTTCTTCTCGATTTCTTCTTTTTCTTCTTTTTTTTCTTCTCGATTTCTTCTTTTTCTTCTTTTTCTTCTTCTTGATTTCTTCTTTTTCTCGATTTCTTCTTCTTCCTCTCGATTTCTTCTTTTTCTTCTTTTTCTTCTTCTTCTCGATTTCTTCTTCTTCTTTTTCTTCTTCTCGATTTCTTATTTTTCTTCTTCATTTCTTAGTTTTCTTCTTTTTCTCGATTTCTTCTTCTTCCTCTCGATTTCTTCTTTTTCTTCTTTTTCTTCTTCTTCTCGATTTCTTCTTCTTCTTTTTCTTCTTCTCAATTTCTTCTTTTTCTCGATTTCTTCTTTTTCTTCATTTTCTTCTTCTCGATTTCTTCTTTTTCTTCTTCTTTTTCTTCTTCTTCTCAATTGCTTCTTTTTATTTTTCTCAATTTCTTCTTTTTCTTCTTTTTCTTCTTTTTCTTCTTCTCAATTTCTTCTTTTTCTTCTTCTCGATTTCTACTTTTTCTTCTTTTTCTTCTTCTCGATTACTTCTTCTCGATTTCTTCTTTTACTTTTTCTCGATTTCTACTTTTTCTTCTTTTTTGTCATCTCGATTTCTTCTTTTTCTCGATTTCTTCTTTTTCTTCTTCTTTTTCTTCTTGATTTCTTCTTTTTCTCGATTTCTTCTTTTTCTTCTTTTTCTTCTTCTTCTCGATTTCTTCATTTTCATCTTCTCGATTTCTTCTTTTTCTTCTTCTCAATTTCTTCTTTTTCTTCTTCTCGATTTCTGCTGTTTCTTCTTTTTCTTCTTCTCGACTTCTTTTTTTTCTCGATTTCTTCTTTTTCTTCTTTTTCTTCTTCTCGACTTCTTTTTTTTCTCGATTTCTTCTTTTTCTTCTTCTTTTCCTTCTTCTTCTCGATTTCTACTTTTTCTTCTTTTTCTTCTTCTCGATTACTTCTTCTTCTCGATTTCTTCTTTTACTTCTTCTCGATTTCTGCTGTTTCTTCTTTTTCTTCTTCTCGACTTCTTTCTTTTCTCGATTTCTACTTTTTCTTCTTTTTCTTCTTCTTCTCGATTTCTTCTTCTTCTCGATTTCTTCTTTTTCTTCATTTTCTTCTCGATTTCTTCTTTTTCTCGATTTCTACTTTTTCTTCTTTTTCTTCTTCTCGATTTCTTCTTTATCTTCTTCTTTTTCTTCTTTTTCTTCTCAGTTTCTTCTTTTTCTTCTTCTCGATTTCTTCTCGATTTCTTCTTTTTCTTCTTCTCGATTTCTTCTTTTTCTTCTTCTTTTTCTTTTTCTCGATTTCTTCTTTTTCTTCTTTTTCTTCTTCTCGATTTCTTCTTGTTCTTCTTTTTCTTCTTCTCGATTTCTTATTTTTCTTCTTTTTCTCGATTTCTTCTTCTTCTTCTCGATTTCTTCCTCTTCTTCTCGATTTCTTCTCGATTTCTTCTTTTTCTTCTTGATTTCTTCTTTTTCTTCTTTTTCTTCTTCTCGATTTCTTCTTTTTCTTCTTTTTCCGGATTTCTTCTTTTTCTTCTTTTTCTTCTTTTTCTTGTTCTTTTTCTTCTTCTCAATTTCTTATTTTTCTCCTTTTTCTCGATTTCTTCTTCATCTCGATTTCTTCTTTTTCTTTTTCTTCTTTTTCTTCTTCTTTTTCTTCTTCTTCGCGATTTCTTCTTTTTCTTCTTCTTTTTCTTATTTTTCTTCTTTTTCTCGATTTCTTCTTCTTCTTCTCGATTTCTTCCTCTTCTTCTCGATTTCTTCTCGATTTCTTCTTTTTCTTCTTGATTTCTTCTTTTTCTTCTTTTTCTTCTTCTCGATTTCTTCTTTTTCTTCTTCTCGATTTCTTCTTTTTCTTCTTCTTTTTCTTTTCCTTCTCGATTTCTTCTTTTTCTTCTTCTTTTTCTTCTTCTCGATTTCTTCTTTTTCTTCTTATTTTCCTTCTTCTTCTCGATTTCTACTTTTTCTTTTTTTTCTTCTTCTCGATTACGTCTTCTTCTTGATTTCTACTTTTTCTTCTTCTCGATTTCTTCTTTTTCTTCTTCTTTTTCTTCCTTTTCTTCTTCTTCTCGATTCCTTCTTCTCGATTTCTTCTTGTTCTTCTTTTTCTTCTTCTCGATTTCTTCTTTTTCTTCTTTTTCTCGATTTCCTCTTTTTCTTTTTCTTCTTTTTCTTTTTCTTCTCGATTTCTTCTTTTTCTTCTTCTTTTTCTTCTTCTCGATTTCTTCTTTTTCTTCTTTATTTCTTATTTTTCTCCTTTTTCTCGATTTCTTCTTCTTCTCGATTTCTTCTGTTTCTTCTTCGCGATTTCTTCTTTTTCTTGCTCTTTTTCTTCTTCTCGATTTCTGCTTTTTCTTCTTCTCGATTTCTTCTTTTTCTTCTTCTCCATTTCTTCTTTATCTTCTTCTTCTCGATTTCTTCTCGATTTCTTCTTCTTCTCGATTTCTTCTGTTTCTTCTTCTTCTTCGCGATTTTTTCTTTTTCTTTCTCTTTTTCTTCTCGATTTCTTCTTTTTCTTTTTCTTCTTTTTCTTTTCCTTCTCGATTTCTTCTTTTTCTTCTTTTTCTTCTTCTCGATTTCTTCTTCTTCTCGATTTCTTCTGTTTCTTCTTCGAGATTTCTTCTTTTTCTTGCTCTTTTTCTTCTTCTCAGTTTCTTCTTTTTCTTCTTCTCGATTTCTTCTCGATTTCTTCTTTTTCTTGTTCTCGATTTCTTCTTTTTCTTCTTCTTTTTCTTTTTCTCGATTTCTTCTTTTTCTTCTTTTTCTTCTTCTCGATTTCTTCTTGTTCTTCTTTTTCTTCTTCTCGATTTCTTATTTTTCTTCTTTTTCTCGATTTCTTCTTCTTCTTCTCGATTTCTTCCTCTTCTTCTCGATTTCTTCTCGATTTCTTCTTTTTCTTCTTGATTTCTTCTTTTTCTTCTTTTTCTTCTTCTCGATTTCTTCTTTTTCTCGATTTCTTCTTTTTCTTCTTCTTCTCAATTGCATCTTTTTCTTTTTCTCAATTTCTTCTTTTTCTTCTTATTTTCCTTCTTCTTCTCGATTTCTACTTTTTCTTCTTTTTCTTCTTCTCGATTACGTCTTCTTCTTGATTTCTACTTTTTCTTCTTCTCGATTTCTTCTTGTTCTTCTTTTTCTTCTTCTCGATTTCTTCTTTTTCTTCTTCTTGTTCTTCTTCTTCTCAATTGCTTCTTTTTCTTTTTCTCAATTTCTTCTTTTTCTTCTTTTTCTTCTTCTCAATTTCTTCTTTTTCTTCTTCTCGATTTCTTATTTTTCTTCTTCTTATCCTTCTTCTCGATTTCTACTTTTTCTTCTTTTTCTTCTTCTCGATTACTTCTTCTCGATTTCTTCTTTTACTTTTTCTCGATTTCTACTTTTTCTTCTTTTTTGTCATCTCGATTTCTTCTTTTTCTCGATTTCTTCTTTTTCTTATTTTTCTTCTTCTCGATTTCTTCTTTTTCTTCTTTTTTTTCTTCTCGATTTCTTCTTTTTCTTCTTTTTCTTCTTCTTGATTTCTTCTTTTTCTCGATTTCTTCTTCTTCCTCTCGATTTCTTCTTTTTCTTCTTTTTCTTCTTCTTCTCGATTTCTTCTTCTTCTTTTTCTTCTTCTCGATTTCTTATTTTTCTTCTTCATTTCTTAGTTTTCTTCTTTTTCTAGATTTCTTCTTCTCGATTTCTTCTTTTTCTTCTTCTTTTTCTTCTTCTTCTCAATTGCTTCTTTTTCTTTTTCTCAATTTCTTCTTTTTCTTCTTTTTCTTCTTTTTCTTCTTCTCGATTTCTTCTTCTTCTCGATTTCTTCTGTTTCTTCTTCGAGATTTCTTCTTTTTCTTGCTCTTTTTCTTCTTCTCGATTTCTTCTTTTTCTTTTTCTTTTTCTTCTTTTTCTTCTCAGTTTCTTCTTTTTCTTCTTCTCGATTTCTTCTCGATTTCTTCTTTTTCTTGTTCTCGATTTCTTCTTTTTCTTCTTCTTTTTCTTTTTCTCGATTTCTTCTTTTTCTTCTTTTTCTTCTTCTCGATTTCTTCTTTTTCTCGATTTCTTCTTTTTCTTCTTCTTCTCAATTGCATCTTTTTCTTTTTCTCAATTTCTTCTTTTTCTTCTTCTTCTCAATTTCTTCTTTTTCTTCTTCTCGATTTCTTCTTTTTCTTCTTATTTTCCTTCTTCTTCTCGATTTCTACTTTTTCTTCTTTTTCTTCTTCTCGATTACGTCTTCTTCTTGATTTCTACTTTTTCTTCTTCTCGATTTCTTCTTTTTCTTCTTCTTTTTCTTCCTTTTCTTCTTCTTCTCGATTCCTTCTTCTTGATTTCTTCTTTTTCTTCATTTTCTTCTTCTCAATTTCTTCTTTTTCTTCTTTTTCTTCTTCTCAATTTCTTCTTTTTCTTCTTCTCGATTTCTTATTTTTCTTCTTCTTATCCTTCTTCTCGATTTCTACTTTTTCTTCTTTTTCTTCTTCTCGATTACTTCTTCTCGATTTCTTCTTTTACTTTTTCTCGATTTCTACTTTTTCTTCTTTTTTGTCATCTCGATTTCTTCTTTTTCTCGATTTCTTCTTTTTCTTATTTTTCTTCTTCTCGATTTCTTCTTTTTCTTCTTTTCTTTCTTCTCGATTTCTTCTTTTTCTTCTTTTTCTTCTTCTTGATTTCTTCTTTTTCTCGATTTCTTCTTCTTCCTCTCGATTTCTTCTTTTTCTTCTTTTTCTTCTTCTTCTCGATTTCTTCTTCTTCTTTTTCTTCTTCTCGATTTCTTATTTTTCTTCTTCATTTCTTAGTTTTCTTCTTTTTCTAGATTTCTTCTTCTCGATTTCTTCTTTTTTTTCTTTCTCTTCTCGATTTCTTCTTCTTCTTGATTTCTTTTTTTCTTCTTTTTCTTCTTCTTATCGATTTCTTCTTTTTCTTCTTCTCATTTCATCTTTTTCTCGATTTCTTCTTTTTCTTCTTTTTCTCCTTCTTCTTCCTGATTTCTTCTTTTTCTTCTTTTTTCTTCTTTTTCTTCATCTTCTTCTCGATTTCTTCTTTTTCTTCTTCTCCATTTCTTCTTTATCTTCTTCTTCTCGATTTCTTCTCGATTTCTTCTTCTTCTCGATTTCTTCTGTTTCTTCTTCTTCTTCGCGATTTTTTCTTTTTCTTTCTCTTTTTCTTCTCGATTTCTTCTTTTTCTTTTTCTTCTTTTTCTTTTCCTTCTCGATTTCTTCTTTTTCTTCTTTTTCTTCTTCTCGATTTCTTCTTCTTCTCGATTTCTTCTGTTTCTTCTTCGAGATTTCTTCTTTTTCTTGCTCTTTTTCTTCTTCTCGATTTCTTCTTTTTCTTTTTCTTTTTCTTCTTTTTCTTCTCAGTTTCTTCTTTTTCTTCTTCTCGATTTCTTCTCGATTTCTTCTTTTTCTTGTTCTCGATTTCTTCTTTTTCTTCATCTTTTTCTTTTTCTCGATTTCTTCTTTTTCTTCTTTTTCTTCTTCTCGATTTCTTCTTGTTCTTCTTTTTCTTCTTCTCGATTTCTTATTTTTCTTCTTTTTCTCGATTTCTTCTTCTTCTTCTCGATTTCTTCCTCTTCTTCTCGATTTCTTCTCGATTTCTTCTTTTTCTTCTTGATTTCTTCTTTTTCTTCTTTTTCTTCTTCTCGATTTCTTCTTTTTCTCGATTTCTTCTTTTTCTTCTTCTTCTCAATTGCATCTTTTTCTTTTTCTCAATTTCTTCTTTTTCTTCTTCTTCTCAATTTCTTCTTTTTCTTCTTCTCGATTTCTTCTTTTTCTTCTTATTTTCCTTCTTCTTCTCGATTTCTACTTTTTCTTCTTTTTCTTCTTCTCGATTACGTCTTCTTCTTGATTTCTACTTTTTCTTCTTCTCGATTTCTTCTTGTTCTTCTTTTTCTTCTTCTCGATTTCTTCTTTTTCTTCTTCTTGTTCTTCTTCTTCTCAATTGCTTCTTTTTCTTTTTCTCAATTTCTTCTTTTTCTTCTTTTTCTTCTTCTCAATTTCTTCTTTTTCTTCTTCTCGATTTCTTATTTTTCTTCTTCTTATCCTTCTTCTCGATTTCTACTTTTTCTTCTTTTTCTTCTTCTCGATTACTTCTTCTCGATTTCTTCTTTTACTTTTTCTCGATTTCTACTTTTTCTTCTTTTTTGTCATCTCGATTTCTTCTTTTTCTCGATTTCTTCTTTTTCTTATTTTTCTTCTTCTCGATTTCTTCTTTTTCTTCTTTTTTTTCTTCTCGATTTCTTCTTTTTCTTCTTTTTCTTCTTCTTGATTTCTTCTTTTTCTCGATTTCTTCTTCTTCCTCTCGATTTCTTCTTTTTCTTCTTTTTCTTCTTCTTCTCGATTTCTTCTTCTTCTTTTTCTTCTTCTCGATTTCTTATTTTTCTTCTTCATTTCTTAGTTTTCTTCTTTTTCTAGATTTCTTCTTCTCGATTTCTTCTTTTTCTTCTTCTTTTTCTTCTTCTTCTCAATTGCTTCTTTTTCTTTTTCTCAATTTCTTCTTTTTCTTCTTTTTCTTCTTTTTCTTCTTCTCAATTTCTTCTTTTTCTTCTTCTCGATTTCTACTTTTTCTTCTTCTCGATTACTTCTTCTCGATTTCTTCTTTTACTTTTTCTCGATTTCTACTTTTTCTTCTTTTTTGTCATCTCGATTTCTTCTTTTTCTCGATTTCTTCTTTTTCTTCTTCTTTTTCTTCCTTTTCTTCTTCTTCTCGATTCCTTCTTCTCGATTTCTTCTTGTTCTTCTTTTTCTTCTTCTCGATTTCTTCTTTTTCTTCTTCTTGTTCTTCTTCTTCTCAATTGCTTCTTTTTCTTTTTCTCAATTTCTTCTTTTTCTTCTTTTTCTTCTTCTCAATTTCTTCTTTTTCTTCTTCTCGATTTCTTCTTTTTCTTCTTCTTTTTCTTCCTTTTCTTCTTCTTCTCGATTCCTTCTTCTCGATTTCTTCTTGTTCTTCTTTTTCTTCTTCTCGATTTCTTCTTTTTCTTCTTCTTGTTCTTCTTCTTCTCAATTGCTTCTTTTTCTTTTTCTCAATTTCTTCTTTTTCTTCTTTTTCTTCTTCTCAATTTCTTCTTTTTCTTCTTCTCGATTTCTTATTTTTCTTCTTCTTATCCTTCTTCTCGATTTCTACTTTTTCTTCTTTTTCTTCTTCTCGATTACTTCTTCTCGATTTCTTCTTTTACTTTTTCTCGATTTCTACTTTTTCTTCTTTTTTGTCATCTCGATTTCTTCTTTTTCTCGATTTCTTCTTTTTCTTATTTTTCTTCTTCTCGATTTCTTCTTTTTCTTCTTTTTTTTCTTCTCGATTTCTTCTTTTTCTTCTTTTTCTTCTTCTTGATTTCTTCTTTTTCTCGATTTCTTCTTCTTCCTCTCGATTTCTTCTTTTTCTTCTTTTTCTTCTTCTTCTCGATTTCTTCTTCTTCTTTTTCTTCTTCTCGATTTCTTATTTTTCTTCTTCATTTCTTAGTTTTCTTCTTTTTCTCGATTTCTTCTTCTTCCTCTCGATTTCTTCTTTTTCTTCTTTTTCTTCTTCTTCTCGATTTCTTCTTCTTCTTTTTCTTCTTCTCAATTTCTTCTTTTTCTCGATTTCTTCTTTTTCTTCATTTTCTTCTTCTCGATTTCTTCTTTTTCTTCTTCTTTTTCTTCTTCTTCTCAATTGCTTCTTTTTATTTTTCTCAATTTCTTCTTTTTCTTCTTTTTCTTCTTTTTCTTCTTCTCAATTTCTTCTTTTTCTTCTTCTCGATTTCTACTTTTTCTTCTTTTTCTTCTTCTCGATTACTTCTTCTCGATTTCTTCTTTTACTTTTTCTCGATTTCTACTTTTTCTTCTTTTTTGTCATCTCGATTTCTTCTTTTTCTCGATTTCTTCTTTTTCTTCTTCTTTTTCTTCTTGATTTCTTCTTTTTCTCGATTTCTTCTTTTTCTTCTTTTTCTTCTTCTTCTCGATTTCTTCATTTTCATCTTCTCGATTTCTTCTTTTTCTTCTTCTCAATTTCTTCTTTTTCTTCTTCTCGATTTCTGCTGTTTCTTCTTTTTCTTCTTCTCGACTTCTTTTTTTTCTCGATTTCTTCTTTTTCTTCTTTTTCTTCTTCTCGACTTCTTTTTTTTCTCGATTTCTTCTTTTTCTTCTTCTTTTCCTTCTTCTTCTCGATTTCTACTTTTTCTTCTTTTTCTTCTTCTCGATTACTTCTTCTTCTCGATTTCTTCTTTTACTTCTTCTCGATTTCTGCTGTTTCTTCTTTTTCTTCTTCTCGACTTCTTTCTTTTCTCGATTTCTACTTTTTCTTCTTTTTCTTCTTCTTCTCGATTTCTTCTTCTTCTCGATTTCTTCTTTTTCTTCATTTTCTTCTCGATTTCTTCTTTTTCTCGATTTCTACTTTTTCTTCTTTTTCTTCTTCTCGATTTCTTCTTTATCTTCTTCTTTTTCTTCTTTTTCTTCTCAGTTTCTTCTTTTTCTTCTTCTCGATTTCTTCTCGATTTCTTCTTTTTCTTCTTCTCGATTTCTTCTTTTTCTTCTTCTTTTTCTTTTTCTCGATTTCTTCTTTTTCTTCTTTTTCTTCTTCTCGATTTCTTCTTGTTCTTCTTTTTCTTCTTCTCGATTTCTTATTTTTCTTCTTTTTCTCGATTTCTTCTTCTTCTTCTCGATTTCTTCCTCTTCTTCTCGATTTCTTCTCGATTTCTTCTTTTTCTTCTTGATTTCTTCTTTTTCTTCTTTTTCTTCTTCTCGATTTCTTCTTTTTCTTCTTTTTCCGGATTTCTTCTTTTTCTTCTTTTTCTTCTTTTTCTTGTTCTTTTTCTTCTTCTCAATTTCTTATTTTTCTCCTTTTTCTCGATTTCTTCTTCATCTCGATTTCTTCTTTTTCTTTTTCTTCTTTTTCTTCTTCTTTTTCTTCTTCTTCGCGATTTCTTCTTTTTCTTCTTCTTTTTCTTATTTTTCTTCTTTTTCTCGATTTCTTCTTCTTCTTCTCGATTTCTTCCTCTTCTTCTCGATTTCTTCTCGATTTCTTCTTTTTCTTCTTGATTTCTTCTTTTTCTTCTTTTTCTTCTTCTCGATTTCTTCTTTTTCTTCTTCTCGATTTCTTCTTTTTCTTCTTCTTTTTCTTTTCCTTCTCGATTTCTTCTTTTTCTTCTTCTTTTTCTTCTTCTCGATTTCTTCTTTTTCTTCTTATTTTCCTTCTTCTTCTCGATTTCTACTTTTTCTTTTTTTTCTTCTTCTCGATTACGTCTTCTTCTTGATTTCTACTTTTTCTTCTTCTCGATTTCTTCTTTTTCTTCTTCTTTTTCTTCCTTTTCTTCTTCTTCTCGATTCCTTCTTCTCGATTTCTTCTTGTTCTTCTTTTTCTTCTTCTCGATTTCTTCTTTTTCTTCTTTTTCTCGATTTCCTCTTTTTCTTTTTCTTCTTTTTCTTTTTCTTCTCGATTTCTTCTTTTTCTTCTTCTTTTTCTTCTTCTCGATTTCTTCTTTTTCTTCTTTATTTCTTATTTTTCTCCTTTTTCTCGATTTCTTCTTCTTCTCGATTTCTTCTGTTTCTTCTTCGCGATTTCTTCTTTTTCTTGCTCTTTTTCTTCTTCTCGATTTCTGCTTTTTCTTCTTCTCGATTTCTTCTTTTTCTTCTTCTCCATTTCTTCTTTATCTTCTTCTTCTCGATTTCTTCTCGATTTCTTCTTCTTCTCGATTTCTTCTGTTTCTTCTTCTTCTTCGCGATTTTTTCTTTTTCTTTCTCTTTTTCTTCTCGATTTCTTCTTTTTCTTTTTCTTCTTTTTCTTTTCCTTCTCGATTTCTTCTTTTTCTTCTTTTTCTTCTTCTCGATTTCTTCTTCTTCTCGATTTCTTCTGTTTCTTCTTCGAGATTTCTTCTTTTTCTTGCTCTTTTTCTTCTTCTCGATTTCTTCTTTTTCTTTTTCTTTTTCTTCTTTTTCTTCTCAGTTTCTTCTTTTTCTTCTTCTCGATTTCTTCTCGATTTCTTCTTTTTCTTGTTCTCGATTTCTTCTTTTTCTTCTTCTTTTTCTTTTTCTCGATTTCTTCTTTTTCTTCTTTTTCTTCTTCTCGATTTCTTCTTGTTCTTCTTTTTCTTCTTCTCGATTTCTTATTTTTCTTCTTTTTCTCGATTTCTTCTTCTTCTTCTCGATTTCTTCCTCTTCTTCTCGATTTCTTCTCGATTTCTTCTTTTTCTTCTTGATTTCTTCTTTTTCTTCTTTTTCTTCTTCTCGATTTCTTCTTTTTCTCGATTTCTTCTTTTTCTTCTTCTTCTCAATTGCATCTTTTTCTTTTTCTCAATTTCTTCTTTTTCTTCTTCTTCTCAATTTCTTCTTTTTCTTCTTCTCGATTTCTTCTTTTTCTTCTTATTTTCCTTCTTCTTCTCGATTTCTACTTTTTCTTCTTTTTCTTCTTCTCGATTACGTCTTCTTCTTGATTTCTACTTTTTCTTCTTCTCGATTTCTTCTTGTTCTTCTTTTTCTTCTTCTCGATTTCTTCTTTTTCTTCTTCTTGTTCTTCTTCTTCTCAATTGCTTCTTTTTCTTTTTCTCAATTTCTTCTTTTTCTTCTTTTTCTTCTTCTCAATTTCTTCTTTTTCTTCTTCTCGATTTCTTATTTTTCTTCTTCTTATCCTTCTTCTCGATTTCTACTTTTTCTTCTTTTTCTTCTTCTCGATTACTTCTTCTCGATTTCTTCTTTTACTTTTTCTCGATTTCTACTTTTTCTTCTTTTTTGTCATCTCGATTTCTTCTTTTTCTCGATTTCTTCTTTTTCTTATTTTTCTTCTTCTCGATTTCTTCTTTTTCTTCTTTTTTTTCTTCTCGATTTCTTCTTTTTCTTCTTTTTCTTCTTCTTGATTTCTTCTTTTTCTCGATTTCTTCTTCTTCCTCTCGATTTCTTCTTTTTCTTCTTTTTCTTCTTCTTCTCGATTTCTTCTTCTTCTTTTTCTTCTTCTCGATTTCTTATTTTTCTTCTTCATTTCTTAGTTTTCTTCTTTTTCTAGATTTCTTCTTCTCGATTTCTTCTTTTTCTTCTTCTTTTTCTTCTTCTTCTCAATTGCTTCTTTTTCTTTTTCTCAATTTCTTCTTTTTCTTCTTTTTCTTCTTTTTCTTCTTCTCGATTTCTTCTTCTTCTCGATTTCTTCTGTTTCTTCTTCGAGATTTCTTCTTTTTCTTGCTCTTTTTCTTCTTCTCGATTTCTTCTTTTTCTTTTTCTTTTTCTTCTTTTTCTTCTCAGTTTCTTCTTTTTCTTCTTCTCGATTTCTTCTCGATTTCTTCTTTTTCTTGTTCTCGATTTCTTCTTTTTCTTCTTCTTTTTCTTTTTCTCGATTTCTTCTTTTTCTTCTTTTTCTTCTTCTCGATTTCTTCTTGTTCTTCTTTTTCTTCTTCTCGATTTCTTATTTTTCTTCTTTTTCTCGATTTCTTCTTCTTCTTCTCGATTTCTTCCTCTTCTTCTCGATTTCTTCTCGATTTCTTCTTTTTCTTCTTGATTTCTTCTTTTTCTTCTTTTTCTTCTTCTCGATTTCTTCTTTTTCTCGATTTCTTCTTTTTCTTCTTCTTCTCAATTGCATCTTTTTCTTTTTCTCAATTTCTTCTTTTTCTTCTTCTTCTCAATTTCTTCTTTTTCTTCTTCTCGATTTCTTCTTTTTCTTCTTATTTTCCTTCTTCTTCTCGATTTCTACTTTTTCTTCTTTTTCTTCTTCTCGATTACGTCTTCTTCTTGATTTCTACTTTTTCTTCTTCTCGATTTCTTCTTGTTCTTCTTTTTCTTCTTCTCGATTTCTTCTTTTTCTTCTTCTTGTTCTTCTTCTTCTCAATTGCTTCTTTTTCTTTTTCTCAATTTCTTCTTTTTCTTCTTTTTCTTCTTCTCAATTTCTTCTTTTTCTTCTTCTCGATTACTTCTTCTCGATTTCTTCTTTTACTTTTTCTCGATTTCTACTTTTTCTTCTTTTTTGTCATCTCGATTTCTTCTTTTTCTCGATTTCTTCTTTTTCTTATTTTTCTTCTTCTCGATTTCTTCTTTTTCTTCTTTTTTTTCTTCTCGATTTCTTCTTTTTCTTCTTTTTCTTCTTCTTGATTTCTTCTTTTTCTCGATTTCTTCTTCTTCCTCTCGATTTCTTCTTTTTCTTCTTTTTCTTCTTCTTCTCGATTTCTTCTTCTTCTTTTTCTTCTTCTCGATTTCTTATTTTTCTTCTTCATTTCTTAGTTTTCTTCTTTTTCTAGATTTCTTCTTCTCGATTTCTTCTTTTTTTTCTTTCTCTTCTCGATTTCTTCTTCTTCTTGATTTCTTTTTTTCTTCTTTTTCTTCTTCTTATCGATTTCTTCTTTTTCTTCTTCTCATTTCATCTTTTTCTCGATTTCTTCTTTTTCTTCTTTTTCTCCTTCTTCTTCCTGATTTCTTCTTTTTCTTCTTTTTTCTTCTTTTTCTTCATCTTCTTCTCGATTTCTTCTTTTTCTTCTTCTCCATTTCTTCTTTATCTTCTTCTTCTCGATTTCTTCTCGATTTCTTCTTCTTCTCGATTTCTTCTGTTTCTTCTTCTTCTTCGCGATTTTTTCTTTTTCTTTCTCTTTTTCTTCTCGATTTCTTCTTTTTCTTTTTCTTCTTTTTCTTTTCCTTCTCGATTTCTTCTTTTTCTTCTTTTTCTTCTTCTCGATTTCTTCTTCTTCTCGATTTCTTCTGTTTCTTCTTCGAGATTTCTTCTTTTTCTTGCTCTTTTTCTTCTTCTCGATTTCTTCTTTTTCTTTTTCTTTTTCTTCTTTTTCTTCTCAGTTTCTTCTTTTTCTTCTTCTCGATTTCTTCTCGATTTCTTCTTTTTCTTGTTCTCGATTTCTTCTTTTTCTTCTTCTTTTTCTTTTTCTCGATTTCTTCTTTTTCTTCTTTTTCTTCTTCTCGATTTCTTCTTGTTCTTCTTTTTCTTCTTCTCGATTTCTTATTTTTCTTCTTTTTCTCGATTTCTTCTTCTTCTTCTCGATTTCTTCCTCTTCTTCTCGATTTCTTCTCGATTTCTTCTTTTTCTTGTTCTCGATTTCTTCTTTTTCTTCTTCTTTTTCTTTTTCTCGATTTCTTCTTTTTCTTCTTTTTCTTCTTCTCGATTTCTTCTTGTTCTTCTTTTTCTTCTTCTCGATTTCTTATTTTTCTTCTTTTTCTCGATTTCTTCTTCTTCTTCTCGATTTCTTCCTCTTCTTCTCGATTTCTTCTCGATTTCTTCTTTTTCTTCTTGATTTCTTCTTTTTCTTCTTTTTCTTCTTCTCGATTTCTTCTTTTTCTCGATTTCTTCTTTTTCTTCTTCTTCTCAATTGCATCTTTTTCTTTTTCTCAATTTCTTCTTTTTCTTCTTCTTCTCAATTTCTTCTTTTTCTTCTTCTCGATTTCTTCTTTTTCTTCTTATTTTCCTTCTTCTTCTCGATTTCTACTTTTTCTTCTTTTTCTTCTTCTCGATTACGTCTTCTTCTTGATTTCTACTTTTTCTTCTTCTCGATTTCTTCTTGTTCTTCTTTTTCTTCTTCTCGATTTCTTCTTTTTCTTCTTCTTGTTCTTCTTCTTCTCAATTGCTTCTTTTTCTTTTTCTCAATTTCTTCTTTTTCTTCTTTTTCTTCTTCTCAATTTCTTCTTTTTCTTCTTCTCGATTTCTTATTTTTCTTCTTCTTATCCTTCTTCTCGATTTCTACTTTTTCTTCTTTTTCTTCTTCTCGATTACTTCTTCTCGATTTCTTCTTTTACTTTTTCTCGATTTCTACTTTTTCTTCTTTTTTGTCATCTCGATTTCTTCTTTTTCTCGATTTCTTCTTTTTCTTATTTTTCTTCTTCTCGATTTCTTCTTTTTCTTCTTTTTTTTCTTCTCGATTTCTTCTTTTTCTTCTTTTTCTTCTTCTTGATTTCTTCTTTTTCTCGATTTCTTCTTCTTCCTCTTGATTTCTTCTTTTTCTTCTTTTTCTTCTTCTTCTCGATTTCTTCTTCTTCTTTTTCTTCTTCTCGATTTCTTATTTTTCTTCTTCATTTCTTAGTTTTCTTCTTTTTCTAGATTTCTTCTTCTCGATTTCTTCTTTTTCTTCTTCTTTTTCTTCTTCTTCTCAATTGCTTCTTTTTCTTTTTCTCAATTTCTTCTTTTTCTTCTTTTTCTTCTTTTTCTTCTTCTCAATTTCTTCTTTTTCTTCTTCTCGATTTCTACTTTTTCTTCTTCTCGATTACTTCTTCTCGATTTCTTCTTTTACTTTTTCTCGATTTCTACTTTTTCTTCTTTTTTGTCATCTCGATTTCTTCTTTTTCTCGATTTCTTCTTTTTCTTCTTCTTTTTCTTCCTTTTCTTCTTCTTCTCGATTCCTTCTTCTCGATTTCTTCTTGTTCTTCTTTTTCTTCTTCTCGATTTCTTCTTTTTCTTCTTCTTGTTCTTCTTCTTCTCAATTGCTTCTTTTTCTTTTTCTCAATTTCTTCTTTTTCTTCTTTTTCTTCTTCTCAATTTCTTCTTTTTCTTCTTCTCGATTTCTTCTTTTTCTTCTTCTTTTTCTTCCTTTTCTTCTTCTTCTCGATTCCTTCTTCTCGATTTCTTCTTGTTCTTCTTTTTCTTCTTCTCGATTTCTTCTTTTTCTTCTTCTTGTTCTTCTTCTTCTCAATTGCTTCTTTTTCTTTTTCTCAATTTCTTCTTTTTCTTCTTTTTCTTCTTCTCAATTTCTTCTTTTTCTTCTTCTCGATTTCTTATTTTTCTTCTTCTTATCCTTCTTCTCGATTTCTACTTTTTCTTCTTTTTCTTCTTCTCGATTACTTCTTCTCGATTTCTTCTTTTACTTTTTCTCGATTTCTACTTTTTCTTCTTTTTTGTCATCTCGATTTCTTCTTTTTCTCGATTTCTTCTTTTTCTTATTTTTCTTCTTCTCGATTTCTTCTTTTTCTTCTTTTTTTTCTTCTCGATTTCTTCTTTTTCTTCTTTTTCTTCTTCTTGATTTCTTCTTTTTCTCGATTTCTTCTTCTTCCTCTCGATTTCTTCTTTTTCTTCTTTTTCTTCTTCTTCTCGATTTCTTCTTCTTCTTTTTCTTCTTCTCGATTTCTTATTTTTCTTCTTCATTTCTTAGTTTTCTTCTTTTTCTCGATTTCTTCTTCTTCCTCTCGATTTCTTCTTTTTCTTCTTTTTCTTCTTCTTCTCGATTTCTTCTTCTTCTTTTTCTTCTTCTCAATTTCTTCTTTTTCTCGATTTCTTCTTTTTCTTCATTTTCTTCTTCTCGATTTCTTCTTTTTCTTCTTCTTTTTCTTCTTCTTCTCAATTGCTTCTTTTTCTTTTTCTCAATTTCTTCTTTTTCTTCTTTTTCTTCTTTTTCTTCTTCTCAATTTCTTCTTTTTCTTCTTCTCGATTTCTACTTTTTCTTCTTTTTCTTCTTCTCGATTACTTCTTCTCGATTTCTTCTTTTACTTTTTCTCGATTTCTACTTTTTCTTCTTTTTTGTCATCTCGATTTCTTCTTTTTCTCGATTTCTTCTTTTTCTTCTTCTTTTTCTTCTTGATTTCTTCTTTTTCTCGATTTCTTCTTTTTCTTCTTTTTCTTCTTCTTCTCGATTTCTTCATTTTCATCTTCTCGATTTCTTCTTTTTCTTCTTCTCAATTTCTTCTTTTTCTTCTTCTCGATTTCTGCTGTTTCTTCTTTTTCTTCTTCTCGACTTCTTTTTTTTCTCGATTTCTTCTTTTTCTTCTTTTTCTTCTTCTCGACTTCTTTTTTTTCTCGATTTCTTCTTTTTCTTCTTCTTTTCCTTCTTCTTCTCGATTTCTACTTTTTCTTCTTTTTCTTCTTCTCGATTACTTCTTCTTCTCGATTTCTTCTTTTACTTCTTCTCGATTTCTGCTGTTTCTTCTTTTTCTTCTTCTCGACTTCTTTCTTTTCTCGATTTCTACTTTTTCTTCTTTTTCTTCTTCTTCTCGATTTCTTCTTCTTCTCGATTTCTTCTTTTTCTTCATTTTCTTCTCGATTTCTTCTTTTTCTCGATTTCTACTTTTTCTTCTTTTTCTTCTTCTCGATTTCTTCTTTATCTTCTTCTTTTTCTTCTTTTTCTTCTTCTTCTCGATTTCTTCTTCTTCTCGATTTCTTCTTTTTCTTCATTTTCTTCTCGATTTCTTCTTTTTCTCGATTTCTACTTTTTCTTCTTTTTTGTCATCTCGATTTCTTCTTTTTCTCGATTTCTTCTTTTTCTTCTTCTTTTTCTTCTTGATTTCTTCTTTTTCTCGATTTCTTCTTTTTCTTCTTTTTCTTCTTCTTCTCGATTTCTTCATTTTCATCTTCTCGATTTCTTCTTTTTCTTCTTCTCAATTTCTTCTTTTTCTTCTTCTCGATTTCTGCTGTTTCTTCTTTTTCTTCTTCTCGACTTCTTTTTTTTCTCGATTTCTTCTTTTTCTTCTTTTTCTTCTTCTCGACTTCTTTTTTTTCTCGATTTCTTCTTTTTCTTCTTCTTTTCCTTCTTCTTCTCGATTTCTACTTTTTCTTCTTTTTCTTCTTCTCGATTACTTCTTCTTCTCGATTTCTTCTTTTACTTCTTCTCGATTTCTGCTGTTTCTTCTTTTTCTTCTTCTCGACTTCTTTCTTTTCTCGATTTCTACTTTTTCTTCTTTTTCTTCTTCTTCTCGATTTCTTCTTCTTCTCGATTTCTTCTTTTTCTTCATTTTCTTCTCGATTTCTTCTTTTTCTCGATTTCTACTTTTTCTTCTTTTTCTTCTTCTCGATTTCTTCTTTATCTTCTTCTTTTTCTTCTTTTTCTTCTCAGTTTCTTCTTTTTCTTCTTCTCGATTTCTTCTCGATTTCTTCTTTTTCTTCTTCTCGATTTCTTCTTTTTCTTCTTCTTTTTCTTTTTCTCGATTTCTTCTTTTTCTTCTTTTTCTTCTTCTCGATTTCTTCTTGTTCTTCTTTTTCTTCTTCTCGATTTCTTATTTTTCTTCTTTTTCTCGATTTCTTCTTCTTCTTCTCGATTTCTTCCTCTTCTTCTCGATTTCTTCTCGATTTCTTCTTTTTCTTCTTGATTTCTTCTTTTTCTTCTTTTTCTTCTTCTCGATTTCTTCTTTTTCTCGATTTCTTCTTTTTCTTCTTCTTCTCAATTGCATCTTTTTCTTTTTCTCAATTTCTTCTTTTTCTTCTTCTTCTCAATTTCTTCTTTTTCTTCTTCTCGATTTCTTCTTTTTCTTCTTATTTTCCTTCTTCTTCTCGATTTCTACTTTTTCTTCTTTTTCTTCTTCTCGATTACGTCTTCTTCTTGATTTCTACTTTTTCTTCTTCTCGATTTCTTCTTTTTCTTCTTCTTTTTCTTCCTTTTCTTCTTCTTCTCGATTCCTTCTTCTTGATTTCTTCTTTTTCTTCATTTTCTTCTTCTCAATTTCTTCTTTTTCTTCTTTTTCTTCTTCTCAATTTCTTCTTTTTCTTCTTCTCGATTTCTTATTTTTCTTCTTCTTATCCTTCTTCTCGATTTCTACTTTTTCTTCTTTTTCTTCTTCTCGATTACTTCTTCTCGATTTCTTCTTTTACTTTTTCTCGATTTATACTTTTTCTTCTTTTTTGTCATCTCGATTTCTTCTTTTTCTCGATTTCTTCTTTTTCTTATTTTTCTTCTTCTCGATTTCTTCTTTTTCTTCTTTTTTTTCTTCTCGATTTCTTCTTTTTCTTCTTTTTCTTCTTCTTGATTTCTTCTTTTTCTCGATTTCTTCTTCTTCCTCTCGATTTCTTCTTTTTCTTCTTTTTCTTCTTCTTCTCGATTTCTTCTTCTTCTTTTTCTTCTTCTCGATTTCTTATTTTTCTTCTTCATTTCTTAGTTTTCTTCTTTTTCTCGATTTCTTCTTCTTCCTCTCGATTTCTTCTTTTTCTTCTTTTTCTTCTTCTTCTCGATTTCTTCTTCTTCTTTTTCTTCTTCTCGATTTCTTATTTTTCTTCTTCATTTCTTAGTTTTCTTCTTTTTCTAGATTTCTTCTTCTCGATTTCTTCTTTTTCTTCTTCTTTTTCTTCTTCTTCTCAATTGCTTCTTTTTCTTTTTCTCAATTTCTTCTTTTTCTTCTTTTTCTTCTTTTTCTTCTTCTCAATTTCTTCTTTTTCTTCTTCTCGATTTCTACTTTTTCTTCTTCTCGATTACTTCTTCTCGATTTCTTCTTTTACTTTTTCTCGATTTCTACTTTTTCTTCTTTTTTGTCATCTCGATTTCTTCTTTTTCTCGATTTCTTCTTTTTCTTCTTCTTTTTCTTCCTTTTCTTCTTCTTCTCGATTCCTTCTTCTCGATTTCTTCTTGTTCTTCTTTTTCTTCTTCTCGATTTCTTCTTTTTCTTCTTCTTGTTCTTCTTCTTCTCAATTGCTTCTTTTTCTTTTTCTCAATTTCTTCTTTTTCTTCTTTTTCTTCTTCTCAATTTCTTCTTTTTCTTCTTCTCGATTTCTTCTTTTTCTTCTTCTTTTTCTTCCTTTTCTTCTTCTTCTCGATTCCTTCTTCTCGATTTCTTCTTGTTCTTCTTTTTCTTCTTCTCGATTTCTTCTTTTTCTTCTTCTTGTTCTTCTTCTTCTCAATTGCTTCTTTTTCTTTTTCTCAATTTCTTCTTTTTCTTCTTTTTCTTCTTCTCAATTTCTTCTTTTTCTTCTTCTCGATTTCTTATTTTTCTTCTTCTTATCCTTCTTCTCGATTTCTACTTTTTCTTCTTTTTCTTCTTCTCGATTACTTCTTCTCGATTTCTTCTTTTACTTTTTCTCGATTTCTACTTTTTCTTCTTTTTTGTCATCTCGATTTCTTCTTTTTCTCGATTTCTTCTTTTTCTTATTTTTCTTCTTCTCGATTTCTTCTTTTTCTTCTTTTTTTTCTTCTCGATTTCTTCTTTTTCTTCTTTTTCTTCTTCTTGATTTCTTCTTTTTCTCGATTTCTTCTTCTTCCTCTCGATTTCTTCTTTTTCTTCTTTTTCTTCTTCTTCTCGATTTCTTCTTCTTCTTTTTCTTCTTCTCGATTTCTTATTTTTCTTCTTCATTTCTTAGTTTTCTTCTTTTTCTCGATTTCTTCTTCTTCCTCTCGATTTCTTCTTTTTCTTCTTTTTCTTCTTCTTCTCGATTTCTTCTTCTTCTTTTTCTTCTTCTCAATTTCTTCTTTTTCTCGATTTCTTCTTTTTCTTCATTTTCTTCTTCTCGATTTCTTCTTTTTCTTCTTCTTTTTCTTCTTCTTCTCAATTGCTTCTTTTTCTTTTTCTCAATTTCTTCTTTTTCTTCTTTTTCTTCTTTTTCTTCTTCTCAATTTCTTCTTTTTCTTCTTCTCGATTTCTACTTTTTCTTCTTTTTCTTCTTCTCGATTACTTCTTCTCGATTTCTTCTTTTACTTTTTCTCGATTTCTACTTTTTCTTCTTTTTTGTCATCTCGATTTCTTCTTTTTCTCGATTTCTTCTTTTTCTTCTTCTTTTTCTTCTTGATTTCTTCTTTTTCTCGATTTCTTCTTTTTCTTCTTTTTCTTCTTCTTCTCGATTTCTTCATTTTCATCTTCTCGATTTCTTCTTTTTCTTCTTCTCAATTTCTTCTTTTTCTTCTTCTCGATTTCTGCTGTTTCTTCTTTTTCTTCTTCTCGACTTCTTTTTTTTCTCGATTTCTTCTTTTTCTTCTTTTTCTTCTTCTCGACTTCTTTTTTTTCTCGATTTCTTCTTTTTCTTCTTCTTTTCCTTCTTCTTCTCGATTTCTACTTTTTCTTCTTTTTCTTCTTCTCGATTACTTCTTCTTCTCGATTTCTTCTTTTACTTCTTCTCGATTTCTGCTGTTTCTTCTTTTTCTTCTTCTCGACTTCTTTCTTTTCTCGATTTCTACTTTTTCTTCTTTTTCTTCTTCTTCTCGATTTCTTCTTCTTCTCGATTTCTTCTTTTTCTTCATTTTCTTCTCGATTTCTTCTTTTTCTCGATTTCTACTTTTTCTTCTTTTTCTTCTTCTCGATTTCTTCTTTATCTTCTTCTTTTTCTTCTTTTTCTTCTCAGTTTCTTCTTTTTCTTCTTCTCGATTTCTTCTCGATTTCTTCTTTTTCTTCTTCTCGATTTCTTCTTTTTCTTCTTCTTTTTCTTTTTCTCGATTTCTTCTTTTTCTTCTTTTTCTTCTTCTCGATTTCTTCTTGTTCTTCTTTTTCTTCTTCTCGATTTCTTATTTTTCTTCTTTTTCTCGATTTCTTCTTCTTCTTCTCGATTTCTTCCTCTTCTTCTCGATTTCTTCTCGATTTCTTCTTTTTCTTCTTGATTTCTTCTTTTTCTGCTTTTTCTTCTTCTCGATTTCTTCTTTTTCTTCTTTTTCCGGATTTCTTCTTTTTCTTCTTTTTCTTCTTTTTCTTGTTCTTTTTCTTCTTCTCAATTTCTTATTTTTCTCCTTTTTCTCGATTTCTTCTTCATCTCGATTTCTTCTTTTTCTTTTTCTTCTTTTTCTTCTTCTTTTTCTTCTTCTTCGCGATTTCTTCTTTTTCTTCTTCTTTTTCTTATTTTTCTTCTTTTTCTCGATTTCTTCTTCTTCTTCTCGATTTCTTCCTCTTCTTCTCGATTTCTTCTCGATTTCTTCTTTTTCTTCTTGATTTCTTCTTTTTCTTCTTTTTCTTCTTCTCGATTTCTTCTTTTTCTTCTTCTCGATTTCTTCTTTTTCTTCTTCTTTTTCTTTTCCTTCTCGATTTCTTCTTTTTCTTCTTCTTTTTCTTCTTCTCGATTTCTTCTTTTTCTTCTTATTTTCCTTCTTCTTCTCGATTTCTACTTTTTCTTTTTTTTCTTCTTCTCGATTACGTCTTCTTCTTGATTTCTACTTTTTCTTCTTCTCGATTTCTTCTTTTTCTTCTTCTTTTTCTTCCTTTTCTTCTTCTTCTCGATTCCTTCTTCTCGATTTCTTCTTGTTCTTCTTTTTCTTCTTCTCGATTTCTTCTTTTTCTTCTTTTTCTCGATTTCCTCTTTTTCTTTTTCTTCTTTTTCTTTTTCTTCTCGATTTCTTCTTTTTCTTCTTCTTTTTCTTCTTCTCGATTTCTTCTTTTTCTTCTTTATTTCTTATTTTTCTCCTTTTTCTCGATTTCTTCTTCTTCTCGATTTCTTCTGTTTCTTCTTCGCGATTTCTTCTTTTTCTTGCTCTTTTTCTTCTTCTCGATTTCTGCTTTTTCTTCTTCTCGATTTCTTCTTTTTCTTCTTCTCCATTTCTTCTTTATCTTCTTCTTCTCGATTTCTTCTCGATTTCTTCTTCTTCTCGATTTCTTCTGTTTCTTCTTCTTCTTCGCGATTTTTTCTTTTTCTTTCTCTTTTTCTTCTCGATTTCTTCTTTTTCTTTTTCTTCTTTTTCTTTTCCTTCTCGATTTCTTCTTTTTCTTCTTTTTCTTCTTCTCGATTTCTTCTTCTTCTCGATTTCTTCTGTTTCTTCTTCGAGATTTCTTCTTTTTCTTGCTCTTTTTCTTCTTCTCGATTTCTTCTTTTTCTTTTTCTTTTTCTTCTTTTTCTTCTCAGTTTCTTCTTTTTCTTCTTCTCGATTTCTTCTCGATTTCTTCTTTTTCTTGTTCTCGATTTCTTCTTTTTCTTCTTCTTTTTCTTTTTCTCGATTTCTTCTTTTTCTTCTTTTTCTTCTTCTCGATTTCTTCTTGTTCTTCTTTTTCTTCTTCTCGATTTCTTATTTTTCTTCTTTTTCTCGATTTCTTCTTCTTCTTCTCGATTTCTTCCTCTTCTTCTCGATTTCTTCTCGATTTCTTCTTTTTCTTCTTGATTTCTTCTTTTTCTTCTTTTTCTTCTTCTCGATTTCTTCTTTTTCTCGATTTCTTCTTTTTCTTCTTCTTCTCAATTGCATCTTTTTCTTTTTCTCAATTTCTTCTTTTTCTTCTTCTTCTCAATTTCTTCTTTTTCTTCTTCTCGATTTCTTCTTTTTCTTCTTATTTTCCTTCTTCTTCTCGATTTCTACTTTTTCTTCTTTTTCTTCTTCTCGATTACGTCTTCTTCTTGATTTCTACTTTTTCTTCTTCTCGATTTCTTCTTTTTCTTCTTCTTTTTCTTCCTTTTCTTCTTCTTCTCGATTCCTTCTTCTTGATTTCTTCTTTTTCTTCATTTTCTTCTTCTCAATTTCTTCTTTTTCTTCTTTTTCTTCTTCTCAATTTCTTCTTTTTCTTCTTCTCGATTTCTTATTTTTCTTCTTCTTATCCTTCTTCTCGATTTCTACTTTTTCTTCTTTTTCTTCTTCTCGATTACTTCTTCTCGATTTCTTCTTTTACTTTTTCTCGATTTATACTTTTTCTTCTTTTTTGTCATCTCGATTTCTTCTTTTTCTCGATTTCTTCTTTTTCTTATTTTTCTTCTTCTCGATTTCTTCTTTTTCTTCTTTTTTTTCTTCTCGATTTCTTCTTTTTCTTCTTTTTCTTCTTCTTGATTTCTTCTTTTTCTCGATTTCTTCTTCTTCCTCTCGATTTCTTCTTTTTCTTCTTTTTCTTCTTCTTCTCGATTTCTTCTTTTTCTCGATTTCTTCTTTTTCTTCATTTTCTTCTTCTCGATTTCTTCTTTTTCTTCTTTTTCTTCTCGATTTCTTCTTTTTCATCTTCTCGATTTCTTCTTCTTCTTCTTCTCAATTTCTTCTTTTTCTTCTTCTCGATTTCTGCTGTTTCTTCTTTTTCTTCTTTTTCTTCTTGATTTCTTCTTTTTCTCGATTTCTACTTTTTCTTCTTTTTCTTCTTCTCGATTACGTCTTCTTCTTGATTTCTACTTTTTCTTCTTCTCGATTTCTTCTTTTTCTTCTTCTTTTTCTTCCTTTTCTTCTTCTTCTCGATTCCTTCTTCTTGATTTCTTCTTTTTCTTCATTTTCTTCTTCTCAATTTCTTCTTTTTCTTCTTTTTCTTCTTCTCAATTTCTTCTTTTTCTTCTTCTCGATTTCTTATTTTTCTTCTTCTTATCCTTCTTCTCGATTTCTACTTTTTCTTCTTTTTCTTCTTCTCGATTACTTCTTCTCGATTTCTTCTTTTACTTTTTCTCGATTTATACTTTTTCTTCTTTTTTGTCATCTCGATTTCTTCTTTTTCTCGATTTCTTCTTTTTCTTATTTTTCTTCTTCTCGATTTCTTCTTTTTCTTCTTTTTTTTCTTCTCGATTTCTTCTTTTTCTTCTTTTTCTTCTTCTTGATTTCTTCTTTTTCTCGATTTCTTCTTCTTCCTCTCGATTTCTTCTTTTTCTTCTTTTTCTTCTTCTTCTCGATTTCTTCTTCTTCTTTTTCTTCTTCTCGATTTCTTATTTTTCTTCTTCATTTCTTAGTTTTCTTCTTTTTCTCGATTTCTTCTTCTTCCTCTCGATTTCTTCTTTTTCTTCTTTTTCTTCTTCTTCTCGATTTCTTCTTCTTCTTTTTCTTCTTCTCAATTTCTTCTTTTTCTCGATTTCTTCTTTTTCTTCATTTTCTTCTTCTCGATTTCTTCTTTTTCTTCTTCTTTTTCTTCTTCTTCTCAATTGCTTCTTTTTCTTTTTCTCAATTTCTTCTTTTTCTTCTTTTTCTTCTTTTTCTTCTTCTCAATTTCTTCTTTTTCTTCTTCTCGATTTCTACTTTTTCTTCTTTTTCTTCTTCTCGATTACTTCTTCTCGATTTCTTCTTTTACTTTTTCTCGATTTCTACTTTTTCTTCTTTTTTGTCATCTCGATTTCTTCTTTTTCTCGATTTCTTCTTTTTCTTCTTCTTTTTCTTCTTGATTTCTTCTTTTTCTCGATTTCTTCTTTTTCTTCTTTTTCTTCTTCTTCTCGATTTCTTCATTTTCATCTTCTCGATTTCTTCTTTTTCTTCTTCTCAATTTCTTCTTTTTCTTCTTCTCGATTTCTGCTGTTTCTTCTTTTTCTTCTTCTCGACTTCTTTTTTTTCTCGATTTCTTCTTTTTCTTCTTTTTCTTCTTCTCGACTTCTTTTTTTTCTCGATTTCTTCTTTTTCTTCTTCTTTTCCTTCTTCTTCTCGATTTCTACTTTTTCTTCTTTTTCTTCTTCTCGATTACTTCTTCTTCTCGATTTCTTCTTTTACTTCTTCTCGATTTCTGCTGTTTCTTCTTTTTCTTCTTCTCGACTTCTTTCTTTTCTCGATTTCTACTTTTTCTTCTTTTTCTTCTTCTTCTCGATTTCTTCTTCTTCTCGATTTCTTCTTTTTCTTCATTTTCTTCTCGATTTCTTCTTTTTCTCGATTTCTACTTTTTCTTCTTTTTCTTCTTCTCGATTTCTTCTTTATCTTCTTCTTTTTCTTCTTTTTCTTCTCAGTTTCTTCTTTTTCTTCTTCTCGATTTCTTCTCGATTTCTTCTTTTTCTTCTTCTCGATTTCTTCTTTTTCTTCTTCTTTTTCTTTTTCTCGATTTCTTCTTTTTCTTCTTTTTCTTCTTCTCGATTTCTTCTTGTTCTTCTTTTTCTTCTTCTCGATTTCTTATTTTTCTTCTTTTTCTCGATTTCTTCTTCTTCTTCTCGATTTCTTCCTCTTCTTCTCGATTTCTTCTCGATTTCTTCTTTTTCTTCTTGATTTCTTCTTTTTCTTCTTTTTCTTCTTCTCGATTTCTTCTTTTTCTTCTTTTTCCGGATTTCTTCTTTTTCTTCTTTTTCTTCTTTTTCTTGTTCTTTTTCTTCTTCTCAATTTCTTATTTTTCTCCTTTTTCTCGATTTCTTCTTCATCTCGATTTCTTCTTTTTCTTTTTCTTCTTTTTCTTCTTCTTTTTCTTCTTCTTCGCGATTTCTTCTTTTTCTTCTTCTTTTTCTTATTTTTCTTCTTTTTCTCGATTTCTTCTTCTTCTTCTCGATTTCTTCCTCTTCTTCTCGATTTCTTCTCGATTTCTTCTTTTTCTTCTTGATTTCTTCTTTTTCTTCTTTTTCTTCTTCTCGATTTCTTCTTTTTCTTCTTCTCGATTTCTTCTTTTTCTTCTTCTTTTTCTTTTCCTTCTCGATTTCTTCTTTTTCTTCTTCTTTTTCTTCTTCTCGATTTCTTCTTTTTCTTCTTATTTTCCTTCTTCTTCTCGATTTCTACTTTTTCTTCTTTTTCTTCTTCTCGATTACGTCTTCTTCTTGATTTCTACTTTTTCTTCTTCTCGATTTCTTCTTTTTCTTCTTCTTTTTCTTCCTTTTCTTCTTCTTCTCGATTCCTTCTTCTCGATTTCTTCTTTTTCTTCTTCTTTTTCTTCTTCTCGATTTCTTCTTTTTCTTCTTTATTTCTTATTTTTCTCCTTTTTCTCGATTTCTTCTTCTTCTCGATTTCTTCTGTTTCTTCTTCGCGATTTCTTCTTTTTCTTGCTCTTTTTCTTCTTCTCGATTTCTGCTTTTTCTTCTTCTCGATTTCTTCTTTTTCTTCTTCTCCATTTCTTCTTTATCTTCTTCTTCTCGATTTCTTCTCGATTTCTTCTTCTTCTCGATTTCTTCTGTTTCTTCTTCTTCTTCGCGATTTTTTCTTTTTCTTTCTCTTTTTCTTCTCGATTTCTTCTTTTTCTTTTTCTTCTTTTTCTTTTCCTTCTCGATTTCTTCTTTTTCTTCTTTTTCTTCTTCTCGATTTCTTCTTCTTCTCGATTTCTTCTGTTTCTTCTTCGAGATTTCTTCTTTTTCTTGCTCTTTTTCTTCTTCTCGATTTCTTCTTTTTCTTTTTCTTTTTCTTCTTTTTCTTCTCAGTTTCTTCTTTTTCTTCTTCTCGATTTCTTCTCGATTTCTTCTTTTTCTTCTTCTCGATTTCTTCTTTTTATTCTTCTTTTTCTTTTTCTCGATTTCTTCTTTTTCTTCTTTTTCTTCTTCTCGATTTCTTCTTGTTCTTCTTTTTCTTCTTCTCGATTTCTTATTTTTCTTCTTTTTCTCGATTTCTTCTTCTTCTTCTCGATTTCTTCCTCTTCTTCTCGATTTCTTCTCGATTTCTTCTTTTTCTTCTTGATTTCTTCTTTTTCTTCTTTTTCTTCTTCTCGATTTCTTCTTTTTCTCGATTTCTTCTTTTTCTTCTTCTTCTCAATTGCATCTTTTTCTTTTTCTCAATTTCTTCTTTTTCTTCTTCTTCTCAATTTCTTCTTTTTCTTCTTCTCGATTTCTTCTTTTTCTTCTTATTTTCCTTCTTCTTCTCGATTTCTACTTTTTCTTCTTTTTCTTCTTCTCGATTACGTCTTCTTCTTGATTTCTACTTTTTCTTCTTCTCGATTTCTTCTTTTTCTTCTTCTTTTTCTTCCTTTTCTTCTTCTTCTCGATTCCTTCTTCTTGATTTCTTCTTTTTCTTCATTTTCTTCTTCTCAATTTCTTCTTTTTCTTCTTTTTCTTCTTCTCAATTTCTTCTTTTTCTTCTTCTCGATTTCTTATTTTTCTTCTTCTTATCCTTCTTCTCGATTTCTACTTTTTCTTCTTTTTCTTCTTCTCGATTACTTCTTCTCGATTTCTTCTTTTACTTTTTCTCGATTTATACTTTTTCT